>NC_139840.1:3317465-4047465 GCF_963691815.1 Echiichthys vipera | reverse complement strand
TAGCTTTCATACAAGCAGGAAGTATGGGGGAAAGCAGTTCAGAAATAGCATTACAGAAACACAGGAGAGAAGTCTATATAAGACACAAACTGTGAAAACTGTTTCTCATCTAGAGCTGCAAAGATTTATTGGACTTTTATTGGTAGAAAATGCTTTTTTCAGCCTCTCAAATAAGATGTTCTCCTTTTCCCTTTTTATAGGGCTGCAACTAACGATTATTATCATTTCATTATTTTTGATTCATCTGTAAATCATCTCATCTTATCTTCATCCGCCTATCCGGGGTCGGGTCGCGGGGGCAGCAGCTTTAGCAGGGGACCCCAAACTTCCCTTTCCCAGGCCACATTAACCAGCTCTAACTGGGGGATCCCGAGGCGTCAGGGCAAGATCCCCGAGCCACCTCAACTGGCTCCTTTCAACACAAAGGAGCAGCGGCTCTACTCCGAGTTCCTCACGGATGCTGAACTTCTCCCCCTCTCTCTAAGGGAGACTCCAGCCACCCTCCTGAGAAAACCCATTTCGGCCGCTTGTACCCGCGACCTGGTTCTTTCGGTCCTGACCCAGCTTTCATGACCACAGGTGAGGGTAGGAGCCAAGATTGACCGGTAGATCGAGAGCTTTGCCTTCCTCAGCTCTCTTTTCGTCACAACGGTGCACTAGAGCGACTTTCCATTACCATTTCAGAATTGAGACCAAGATATGTAAGATATGTAGCGATCACATCAGGTAACTTTTTCAGTGCACTGAATTGTCCTTACTTAGTATTATTATTATAATTATTATTGTTTATTATTATTATGGGAGTTGATGTACTCCACCGTGTTCAGTATTTGTTGGGTAATCAGCGTTTGCCCAGACGATGAAACCCAATACCGCGGCAATAACATGTTCACTACAGGGATTTTCATACTCAGAACGGGAGCTTAACCTGGTTTTCTAACCCAGTTATGAGGCTTATATACTTCAACAGAAAACTGGGTTACCTGAGGAGCCGGATTATGAAAGAGGAAGCTGCATATCAAACACGATGCCGCAGAGTTTGTCAGACAGGAACCTCAAACAGTCACTGCTGTAAACCAAAGCTGAATCACGCACATACCTGACACACCTGCATATCTACGGAATACCATGATAACTGCTGTTGGCATATCAGCTAACAGTGCTACGCATAGTAGTAACATTCGTAGCAGCAGGTGTAGCATTTTGTACTGTTATACATGCATGTGCATTAGAAGCAGCCCCCCTAAAAAAAAACTATTATCAATTTCTATATTAAGAATAGTTTCAGCTTCCTACACATAAGTGCAACTGTGCTGCGCCGTATCACGTCACAGACCAGCTGTTTGGGTCAGACTTTCTGCAGTTTATGGGATAAAACTGATACAAGAAGAAAAATAAGGAGTAAAAAGGAGGAGACTGAAAGTGTATGGATGCTAAACTTAATCTCATTTATGCAAAGCCATCAGTGAATCCAAGACCACCCAAAAAAAAAAACCTAAGACGGAGTGTCCACAGTGTCTTATTTTGGATTGTTCCCAATGGGGAGGGAGAGCTCCGCTGTTTTTGTGCAGCCACAGGTTGAAAGTCTGAACTTTGCAGACTTGCGCTGGCGTCCTTACTGTCCCATTTGCGGGGACAGATCAGCCGGACACTGAATGTTGCAGGTGAGTGTGTTCACCGTACGCGTTGGAAGCTTGTTGTTAGCTTGTTGTTAGCTGTGAAGTCAAGCCTCTGTTAAGTTAGCTACCTAGATCACATTATACGTCATCAATCATAGAAGCAAAGCCCTGGGGTAGCTCGTAAGCGCTGGGATGAAATGCTCGCCAGTGCCTTTCTGCCAGAGAAAAACGCTATTTGGACACGGGCCCTTCAAGACAATGACATATTATGAAAAGAGATATAAAGGAGAAAACTGCTTTGATAGAAACAGTCTCATAACATCATACTGCACAACCCTAGAAACAGCTAAAAAAAAAAAAGTGGGAGTTGAAGCAGAGGTGGGGCAAGCAAGCAGCGACTACCAGGTCTGAGCGAGACAGGCTGAGACAGGGAGGCTCTTTGTCCCGATAATCAGGACCACTGGATTTTGAGAAAGTACACAAATCAATCAGAACTGACTGAGAAGCAGGAGTATCTGTTTTATTCTATGAAGAAGTCTGCAGTGCTCCTGCAGCAGATAAAGACAGACTGCAGGTCGGTGCTCAATCATCATCACACAAACTGTGTGGTCCAGTTCACGAGACAATCGCCAGACTCGTGTTGGGAAGGCACCCGGCTCAAAATAACAAACTATAAAAGGAGGGTGAGCGCGTGCCAGCTGTCAAGGTTGACATATATGTGGACTTAAGGGTGAGCATGTTTGTGCTTTAAAACATATCACTGACATTTTAAGGTGGAATTTTATGTTAAAGAGCAAGAGACAGAGAGTGGAGAGTGAGTGTGTGTGTGTGTGTGTGTGTGTGTGTGTGTGTGTGTGTGTGTGTGTGTGTGTGTGTGTGTGTGTGTGTGTGTGTGTTAAGGATTAAGAGACTGTAAATGTGGGAAAGGTTATAAAAGAGGCTTAAAATGTCGGTGCTGGAAACCATTTCTACGGTTGAAGCAGATGAAGATCAGTGAAGCATGACATTTTTCTGCGTCTGCACATATACAGAGAACGCACGCACGCACGCGCACACACACACACACACACACACACACTTTGACCTTTAACCTGCTGACCTAGAACACATCCTTAAGCCTCCCCTTTTCTCAAGTATCAATGGGAAGTGAACACATCACCTGCAGTGAACGGTGATAAACAAGCAGAGCAGTTCATGCAGAACACAAGTGGTCTCTTCAGTGCAGACAGTAAAGCATCAGACAGTTGGTGTTAGATGAACTAGACTTCCACAGCATTAAAGAGTCTCATTACAAAATCAGCTGTGATGTCCGTCTCTGCACCTCTCATCACTGACGTCTGTGATGTTCTGCTAAATGACCTGCCCTCTCTCTAACACATCACTTCTTTTACTGTGGAGAAGGAATGTTTAGAGCTACTTTTTGTAAAGACATGGCGTGCCTGACCTTAAACGTTGTGCTGTTTTGGTAATGTGCTAACGTCCCCGCTCCCTGTGATTAAGTTTTGCAGACAGTCATTTTACAGACTCCTTCTTATTTTCCATCTGCAGTGTTGCTATTCTAAGCGGCAGTGTCGCTGCGTGTTAACCAGTGGATAGTTGTGTCTATATGGGACATAAGGACACATTTACAGTATATCATCATCTCCAGCTACAAAGTTGGACGTGTGTATTTTAGTCGCTGCTTTTCTAGCCGTGTGTCTGCCTGTCATACTCCGTGCCCACGCTGTGTGTAGAGGCTGATTTCACCCGCCAGTCCTCAGCAAAATAGTGGCTTGTGTCACGTAGCTCTTGTAGCTGAGCTTACAAGTTACTTATAATAAGTTCTAGTTCTTTCCTCCTCAGTTCGTGGCTCTCACAACCAGCTGCTGGATGGCGCCCACAACTACCAGCTACCAGCCTGGGATCCCCCAGTTAGAGCTGGTTAATGTGGCGCGGGAAAGGGAAGTTTGGGGTCCCCTGCTAAAGCTGCTGCCCCCACGACTCGACCCCGGATAAGAGGCTGAAGATGAGATGACTAATCGATTATTAACTAATTGTTGCAGCTCTTGTCCCGTCTTTAAAGCAGATTGTTCCTTCCTGGTAGACATCCATGTTTTTCTTTCTCTTCATTTCCAGTTCATGACTGAGGCTTTCTGGTATATATGAGTAGAAACACTCGAGTGTTGTTAAGCTATATAAGCCGATGTGTTGTGGAGTTGATTTCCTCTTTAATCCTCACGTGTGAATTCTCCTGCAGGTCTGTGTGTACGTGTGCACGGATATGTGTCAGACAAATGTATTAATTAAACGTACAGTACACCCGATGTGTTCGTGTGTGTAGCACAGTGAAGTGGGCGTATGTCTTTCTGTGGCCTAGTTAGCGCTCTAGATGTAGACCACAGTGGCCCACAGTGCCGTTCTACCGTGCTGGCACAGGAAGAGGATGAAAGCAGTGCGGGGTCTGTTTCACAGAACTCAATTCAGAAATGACACTTATCACTTAAAAAGAACTGCAAAACGAACGACGTGTGCGAAAATTACTGAGTACTGAGGTTCTCTCATTCTTTGATTATAGTTGTGATTGTTGTAGAAGGAAAATAAATATGTTAACAACCACATTTCTGCTTGATAGACTGATCCTGATTAGAGAATTCTGTTTAACGTGTTTTTATTGTGTGTGTGTGTGTGTGTGTGTGTGTGTGTGTGTGTGTGTGTGTGTGTGTGTGTGTGTGCGTGCGTGTGTGCGTCAGAGTGCATATGTATGTTTAGATTATGAGTTGTTATTATTATGAGTTATGACTGTATGGAGGAGACAAAATAACCAGTATGGTTGTTGATATTGTGAGTTATTGAGCTGAAAAAAGACCTTTTCTTTGTGGATTTTGCATAGAAGTGATTTTAAATGTACTCAGAAGGATGTTTTTATTATAAACAATGTTTTAAACTGTCAACCAACTCTAAATGATCACATAGAAAATAAAGAAAATGCTAAACAAACATCATCATGTTAAATAGCAGTACTGTAATCAGTCAATTGCTTAACATTTAAATGAAAACAAATGGCAATATGACGCCATTTCTAAATCACATCAAGCCTTGGTTTCTGCATTATATTTTATTTAAAAAAAAAAGTTTTTCATATCGGCTCATACTGGAAAACATATTGGCTAATACCAATAAATACTGATACGTCTGTGATAGGCCAATATTTGCTGATAATATCAGACGATCCATATATTGGTCTGGTTAAATGAAGGTTTAATAAATAAATAAATAATAATCATCATTCATTCAAGTGTTGGCTTACATATAGCAACATTTCACTGCTAATCAAGCTAGCTACAAGATGAGTTGTCTGAGGCTAATATGCTGCCAACGCAATATTTGTTGTTAAACTGTTAATGTGATGTATTTAACTTTTTTTACTTATCTAAAATGTGTAGGTTTAACGTCACACCTAGTTTTAGGGACAGAACGCACTGAGAATTAATTAATCTAACAATTAAAAGTGTGTTTTTAAGAAACCAGCTCAGTACATTGTGTACACATCAGGTTCTATTTAGTACAGGGACGTGTGAACCGCACGCGCACATTCTTCAGATTATTTCTTGCCGCAATGCCAAGACGTACCATCCACATGAACCAGATCAAACCAGATCACGACTGGTATGTGAATCTTCTGACAACACTAAAACCAATAAACCACAACAGTGCACCATGGTAACCAGTCAGCTCAGGATCTCAACAACACTCACAGCAGGTCATTTTTTCAAAATTAAAACTCTGGCTGTCGCACAGAATGTCACCAAAGCTCATTCAAGACATCCGAAATAATCTACTTGATTCATATAAAAAAAACAAGTTTGAGTGTTGCTGCTGTTGGAGCTGTTCACCTCCTTCTTCTAAAACGTCTTCTTTGGACTAAAAATACACTTTTGGAGGAGAGAGAGCATTTTCATATCTCTGTTGGAGCCTTTTGATGGTGAGTCTTTTTATGTGGGTACCGGTATCAAAGCCTGAATCTGGATGATATAATGTGCTGAAGCAAAGGAAGGAAGACGGCAGTCAGAGGGATTGAACACACTGATAGAAGGAGGACTGGGGCTGGGCAGCGTTCAGGAAAACTCAAGTGGAGAACACTGGTTTGGTTTAACTGTACAGCACCAGCAGCATCATCAGCAGGTAAATCCGTACAGTATGTGTCGATGTTGGCCAGAGTTATTGTTTTAAGTGTGTTTTATTGCTAAGTTATTAGACCAAACTCCTTAAAAATCTGAATTTGTGCTTTTTTAATTATCATAACAGCACATATTTACATTCATATTTTCTCTCACAGTTTTCAAAACCTCTTTTAAAATCTCAAAGAAGGCGCTTTGGGTTTTAGAGGGGGTACTCTGCTGGTACACCCCATGAGAAAGTCATGTTCAGAGGATGAGGATGAGGTCAAAGGTCAAGGTACTCACTGGTTTCTTGAGGAAAAAGATGGACAGGGCTCCGATCAGAGGCATGTCCCCCAGCAGAGGCTCCATCACCACTCTCATTGTTCCATGAAGCTGGACGGAGGAAGACAAACATGAATCAGTCAGTTAGCCCTCAGTGACTACTTCATTGTACCCCACTTAAACATATTTATGTCCATTTAGCTTCCCTCAGGGGCCGTCCACACAAACGCGGGTATTTTTAAAACGGTTTGGCCTTTCATCCACACGTAACCACAGTTGTGGGCTCCTGAAATCTGAGTTTTTTAGAACCCGAGACCAGGGTGAACTTTTCCAAAAACTCCGGTTTCATCTGTGTCGTATGGACAGGAAAACCAATTTCGCAATCGCAATTTCTTGACAACATTGTTTGACTTCACACTGTGCTACGGTAAACAGTCAGATGTATCCATGGAGACCTGTGGAGCACTCTAGATTTGATCAGCTGACTGAGTTGCTGTTATGGAGGACCTAGCAAAAATACTGCTGCTATTTAGCCGCTTATCAGCACTTTGTGTGCGTCTCATACAACTACCCAACGACATCCAGCGACAGAGGAATTAGTGTGATCTATTAAGATTATAACAATAACAATAATAATTATTTTTTATCATTATTTTTCCAGTTCTGTGATTGTGTGAAGTGTTATCGCCATCTACTGCTTTGACATGGGCATGACCTTTTTTCTAAGAGTTTTTCAAGCCTTTTATTATACAGGACAGACAGGAAATGGGGTGAGAGAGGGGGGAGACATGCGGCCAAGGGCTGCAGGTCGAACCCGCGGACGCTGCCTCGAGGACCTTCAGCCTCTTTACATGAGGCGACTGCTCTAACCACTCAGCCACCAGCCGCCTCTGTGAATGTTTTTAACCGGGGGCCATAAAAGTTTGGTTTCAAAAAATACCCGTGTTAGTGTGGACTAGCTCCAGTCTGAGGGTGAGAAGACAACAGGCCGGATAAATACAGTGTACAAATACAGCTCAACCAACGTGACGTATGGACACCGCAGTGAGGAGCTCCGGTCACAGCAGACGGAGTGATAAAAGTTACTAAAAGGCCAAACCATGCCGACAAGCTGATTTACAACCCTGCTCGCCATCGTGCACCCTTTTCCAAACATCAACAAAGAGTGGACGAGCCTGATGAAACGCAGAGTGAAACGTGTTCACCAAAGACCCTTTTATTATTATTATAGAGTTGAGTGTGGTTGGTTTGTGGTTTGTTCTTCCGATCAACTCCGAGCAGTATGGACCTGGATCTCAAGTAAGCTTATTGGTCAATGTAACTCCCGTCACGAGGCAGCACGAAAACACAAACCAGGTCTCCGAATGACTCTCACGCACGTTGGCCTATGCAGCGGGCCCTATGACACACTTCACAGTATAAACAGTCACACTGCCACACACTCACATTTACTTGTGTTGGCTCACGCACTGTTCAGACTGATCTCTCCATTGGTCTTTCTTTTGGGACTCGGTATTCTTTTCTTTTCTCTTTTTTAACCCAGTTTTGAACACTTCCATACAAAAGAGACGATAACAGCAGAGGCAAATGAACTGGTGCAGGTCAAAGCTTTTTTTTTTCACGTTCCAACTGAAATTACAGACGTGACTGATCATTTCCTGAGTGAATGTTCCCCCCTCAGAGCCGTCTACGCCGCTCTCTCAGTGGCTGCAGTGACTCAAACCTCAGATATGCAGAGTGCCCGTCTGCAGCACCAAATTTGGTCGTCTCTCACTCTGAGTAATCAAATACCAACATTTTGCTCATCGAAATGGGCGCAGTGGAAAGATTGAGGATAACCTTTTGTTTATGCCCGCAGCCCCTCCAGCCTGAAGGAGGAGGATGCTTTACAAATCATCTGCAGCAGATTATTAGTGTCCGGATCCACTTAACCAGAAGAGGAAGCTCTCTAACTGACGGGAGAAAACAAGGAAAGAGTTGATGCAGTGTAGCAGCTAATGAACGTAGACCCTCTTTGAGTGTGACTCATCGTACATGACAAGCTGTGAGTTAACATCTTCAGCAGCCTGAGAAAAGCCGACACTCAGCCCGAGACTGCAGATATAAGATTTAAGCCATGCACAAATTTAAATATTGACTCTGCGAGTGCACACTGCCATTTCTAGTCCCCACGCTTCTCTCCACTCACTCACTTTCTCTCCCTCCCTTTCTCTGATCTCTGAACAGCAAATATGGCCTGATGCTCTGCAAACAGTCGAGTCTCCTTTATCAGTCCTGCGTCAACACATTATGTAAAAGGGACTCTGGGGAGGCCACGGGTTAATACGGTGCTCATGGTCGAAGGAATGAGGGCTGCCAATGATAACATCTGTCTGAAAATACTGTCTCTTTTATCCTTTATAGACCCATAAAATCCACATTAATATGCTTGTCCTGTGGTTCAAGTTTAAATATTTGGTCTCTGCTGCAGAAACAACTTGTCAGTTATTATACTTTATCAGTCAATTTACAGAAAAATCATTATTTTAATAATGGATTACCGTATTTTTCGGATTATAAGGCGCAGTTTTTTTCATAGTTTGGCCGGGGGTGCGACTTATACTCTGGAGCGACTTATGTGTGAAATTATTAACACATTACCGTAAAATATCAAATAATAGGCGTGGCTATTATTTATCTCAGTCACGTAAGAGACTAGGCGTATATCGGCAATCGTCACACACACACAGGGGCGGGTCATTGCATAAGTGCATTGAAAAAAAGATGCTAGCTGCTAATGCTTGAGCTAAGCGGCGCATTGTCCACCTTTGGAGTTGGTGGAGTTGTTCAGAAGTGACACCGAGGAAGAAGAGTTCAGTGGATTTAGTGATTAGCAGTGACAGAGTGTTTGGTAAACGTAGAGCATGTTCTATATGTTATAGTTCTGTGTGATTAGTGACAGAGTGTTTGGTAAATGTAGAGCATGTTCTATATGTTATAGTTCTGTGTGATTAGTGACAGAGTGTTTGGTAAACGTAGAGCATGTTCTGTATGTTATAGTTCTGTGAATGACTCTTACCGTAATATGTTACGTTAACACACCAGGCACGTTCTCAGGTCGTTGTTGATGCGTCATATAACGTACACTTATTCAGCCTGTTGTTCTCTGTTCTAGTTTTATTTTAAATTGCCTTTCAAGATGAAATGTCATTTCTTGGTGTTGGATTGTATCAAATAAATGTGATAACATATAGAACATGCTCTACGTTTACCAAACACTCTGTCACTGCTAATCACTAAATCCACTGAACTCTTCTTCGTCGGTGTCACTTCTGGACAACTCTGCCCACTCCAAGTAGCAGGTAGAGTCTTTTTTTTCACAATGCACTTCTGCCATGACCCGCCCCCGCCCAATTTTGATTGGTTGACGTGTGTGTGTGTGACGATTGCTGATATACGCCCAGTCTCTTACGTGACTGACATAAATAATAGCCCGGGCTATTATTTGATATTTTACGGTAATGTGTTAATAATTTCACACATACAGTAAGTCGCTCCAGAGTATAAGTCGCACCCCCGGCCAAACTATGAAAAAAACTGCGACTTGTAATCCGAAAAATACGGTAATGTTTATTTTCCAACACTGAATAACAGTTTGCATAGAGTTGGAGTAGTATGAGGATGTCTAACTCGGGCAGTAACACACGAATACTTTCATTACCAGTAAACCTGTTGATTGCTTTTGTGATTGACTGATTATTAATATTTAAAAATAGGGCTGTGTGATATGACGATACGTATTGTATGATGATAGGAAAACGTCTTTTCAAAGTTTGCTCGATTGTTTACACCGGAGACCCAAAATTTCTCATTGTTGCCTGATGATGAATAACAAAGAATCATGAACTGTCAGAACTATTGACCGTTCATTTTCTGCCAACAGACGATTCAGTTACTGGTACTGTTTGCATTGTGTGCTCTACGTGACCCTGGGAAAACAAACCTGCACCATGACATGGCATGAAAAGTACGGATAGCACTCAACGTTGTACATCCACACTGCAGTATGTACCTGTATGCTTTTGATTCCAGCTCTGCAATAGTATTTCTTGATGTCCACGTCGATTTCTGTATTCCCGACAAAACTGAAAGGAAGAAAAAAAACAATCAGAAGATCAATGTTATGATGTGAAAGTGAGGGAAGTAAGAAGGGAACGCACTGGTAACTGGTTAATGTTAATGTAATCTTAGTGTTTTCATCAGTAGTAGCCCAACAGTGACTAATGAAGAGGTAAATATTATATTAAATGTTCATATCGGGACGGGCCATATGGCCAAAGCCTTATACCGCGGTATATATAATTTAGTATTCAGTAATCGTTCTGTAAATTTCATTCAATGTTTACCTGAATTCAAATGCAAGAAGAAGAAGAAGAAGAAGAAGATGAAGATGAAGATGAAGAAGAAGAAGAAGAAGAAGAAGGAGAAGAAGAAGAAGAAGAAGAAGAAGAAGAAGAAGAAGAAGAAGAAGAAGAAGAAGAAGAAGAAGAAGAAGAAGAAGAAGAAGAAGAAGAAGAAGAAGAAGAAGAAGAAGAAGAAGAATTTCATGTTACACACACAGGCCCGAAATACACACACATGCACAGACAGGACCTATATACATGTAACTAATGGAGAGATGTTAGAGCGAGGGGGCTGCCCGTGACCAGCGCCCCGAGCAGTTGGGGGTTCGGTGCCTTGCTCAACAGCACATCGGCAGTGCCCAGGAGATGAACTGGCACCTCTCCAGCCACCAGTCCACGCTCCATTCATGGTCCACACAGGGACTCAAACCAGCGACCCTCCAGTTCCCAGCCAAGTCACCAATGGACTGAGCTACTGCCGCCCTTAAACGACCCCAGGCTACTGCGGTACCACCACACAGACCTCTACGAAGGTGGCTCGGATAGAACAACTCAGCCAGACATTTCTCCGATGGAGAAGGAGTTGGATGTTGGAAGTTTTTCCATATAAATGAACCTGGCTGCTAGCGGACTTCCTCCGCTCATATCTTAATCCTGACAGAGCATTTATATCAGCCTACCAATTTTGAAACAATGCAGTCTAACGTGTTGTGCCAAGTTGCCATTACGACTTTGTCTCTGCACCGCTGCAGAGCCTGCACCACTCGGTGTGTGTGTTTGTGTGTGTGTGTTTGTGTGTGTGTGAGGGGAGGAGAGGAATGAGACAGTAGATGACAGCATAACGCAGGACAGAGTCTCACGCTCAGCTGAAATGGGAACGCTGTGCTGCAACACCCGTCTCTTGGTTTTATCAAAGTTATTCATATTTAGGATTCTGTTATACTACAGTATTAAAAAAGTCAAAGTACCATTTGAAATATGTCCTAGTAATTAAGTTAAGAGTGAAGTAATAGCTGGCATGTAGTTGCCCCACCAATGTTTTACCCCTCCGAAGCATTTATATTGAAATTTTAGGAAAAACGAATTTATTGTGATACTGGAACTGAGCGTGTTTCAAATTATACCGATATCAATGTTAGGCCATTCTGTAAATTCAATTAAGAAATAAAATAACTCTGCATTTGATTACCAGCCTCGACAGCGATACTTGGGGTTGTTTGACCTTTGTGAGTCTGTGTGTGTATGTGTGGTCCTAGAGACACCTGCTGCAGGAACTACCAGAGAAGCATTTTGTCTATTTGTCTGTGTCTGTGTGTGTGTGTGTGTGTCTGTCAGTCAGTCAGTCAAGGGGCCTCCCCACTTAATGGCCCTGGCCTGATAACAGCGTAAGAAACTACTGTATTTGCTCTACTTTCACTGCACATCATTGTTGCCTTAGGTCTTCTCATGGGATTGTTGACAGTAAGAGAAATATGGAATATCATCAGCCTTATCTTTCATGAACTATATCTGATCTGCAGTAAAGCCATGAGTTTGTGAGTGTGAGACGATGACCGTGTACCTGATCTGCAGATCCATGATGACCTGCCTCTTGTCCACATTCTCCGTGTAAACTTTGACCCCGTTCACCCTCAGTGGCTGCAGTTGACACAGATATGGCAAAAATGGGTACAAGTGAGAAAATCTCTCAAATCTACAACCTTACCTACACACAGCATGATGTTCTGCTCTGAAATGTGAGCAGAACAAGGCAAACAAAGGACAACCTGGGACAAACTGAGGAGGGATGTGTTACATCACAGAAAAAGACAGAGTAGAGAACTCAGTTCAATAGCGATGAAGATGAGAAAAATACACACCACTAACAGTCCAATAACAGATCTAAACACATACACACTACAGAAGCTATGAGCTATGAACTGTATTAATGAACCACACTGGTAATTTTGCATGTTTTGACCCAGTACATACAGACAACAGATACTTCGTAATACTTTTATAAGACATTTTCCTAATTGTACTGAAGTATATCATATTTACTTTTTGCTTTTGTTGTTGCCACCTGGAAAAGTGCTAAAACACAAAGAAGTGTCATAAGCCTGGGAATGTTCTCATGTGTCCAGGTCATCGTTAGCCTCATAGCAATTTCAGTCAAAAGCAACTGGACTTGGTTATTTGTCTAGGAAGACGTTTCACCTCTCATCCAAGAGGCTTCATACCAGTCCCAGCCTGGTCCTGGTCCTGGTCCAGCCTGGTCAGATGCGTACATGAACTGATGAAGCCTCTTGGATGAGAGGTGAAACGTCTTCCTAGACAAACAACCAGTCCAGTTGTTTTTGACTGAAATTACTTTGAGGATGGCAAAGAAGTGTCAATAAACTAAAGTGTCAAACTATTAATTAACTGCTAGTACTGTATGTACTAAAGGATAACTTTGGATCTTTTGTAATGGGGCCGTATTAGGCAATGTACTGCTGTTGACAGGACCACACATTAATCATCACCATCTAAAATATTCAATATCAGTTTAAGTGTTTCCTTTTTTAATGTTTTTATTGCTTTCCCTCACTGCCAGACAGCCCTTTCTGATGGGAAACTAAAGCTGTAGACCAGCAACTCCCATTTTCTGCCCGGTAAAATTGATATCATTGTCAAAGGAGTCTGGTGGCTTTGTAGAGATCAATATAACAGCTTCAGCTCCCTGCTGGAGAGGGCTGTCTGACAGAATATAAAGAGGTGAAAATAGTCTAAATATAGCGCACACTTAAGTATCTAAAATATGTGTAGCTGCGTCCCCGACCACAGCAGTATATTTCTAAGCTTCCATGTCAGTGCTCCTGTCTGCTTCTCCAAACTGGGACCGTGTGCCTCATACAGCCACACTTCAAAAAAATCCAAACTATCCCCATTACATCATCGTGGCAGCCTCGGTGTTGTTATGTCGTCACCTTGTCGCCCATGTCGATCTTGGTGAAGCAGAAGGAGCTGAGATGAGGGTTGGCGCCCTTCACCGCCGGCTCAATGCTCTCTCTGAACAGCTTGTCCACAAACTGGCAGATGAACGGCCACATCTGCTTCACCGTCTGAGGCAGAGAGAGAGAGAGGGAGAGGGAGAGAGGGAGAGAGAGAGAGAGGGAGAGGGAGAGAGGGAGAGAGAGAGAGAGAGAGAGAGAATTAGACAAACATAAGTCTGAATCCCAAGTGATGGGGTTAAGACGTGTTTCAGGTGCCACATCCTTGGTATCATTGTTAGTTGTTGATAAACCCCTGTTGTGTGTTGGAGAGGGACTTCTAATACACTCAACTCCAAGGAGGAATATTTCTCTTCTTAATTGTGGGAGACAGGGAATCATCTGGTATTTCATCAGTTAGAGACACTAGAGGTGGTGTTGCAATATTTTAATGCTGTTAAATGAGAAACGGGCAGCTGCATGATTATGAGACAGACACAATGAGTGCATGAGAGACTTATGCAACAATAACCAATGTAAAACAGCCACGAACTAAAGCCATACTGTATACTGTGGAGTAATACAGTTTGAAGAAACATCATGGGCATTATTCATGTATCTGTGTGTGCCACAGCCACACGCTGGCACTGTGAGTTCAGAGGGTTTAGTCTGCTGCTCAGTGACCCGGAGAAAGCTTTGAAGAATATTTGCAGGCTGAGGTGAGAGACGAGACGAGACGGCAGGGATACGTGAGCCAACAGGCAGGAATGTTCTCACCTGACATGCCACTTTTTGGGGTGTGGTCTGTCAGCTGTTTGTGTTTGTGAAAGAGCACTGAGGAGCTGATCGTTCTGTTCTGACTGTACTGAGCACTGTTCCCTGTTGTTCAGAACTTTGTGGTTTGTTGTGGTTCTTAAGTCCTACATTATACCTACTACAAATCAGTATTGTCACTGTGAGCATGCTGAGATTTACACACAGCATGAGAACTTTTATTTATTTTTGTTCACTTCTTTATTCAAAATCCCCCCTCGTCTTTACTTTCATACTTTATTTTCATTAAATATTATTTTAAGGTATACTTTAAGTTGAAAATATACTTTTTTCAGTTGTTCTTTTGTTCATTTTGTGTGTTTTTAATTTAATTTTTCACTTATTAGGGCCCAAGCAGAGAACTATTGTTTTTGCAGGATGGTGTTTGTTTGTTTTGTCCTTTATCAGAATCTCAGAATCAAAATCTTCTTATTGTCTTTGCACATAGTACAACAAAATGTCATGCTTCTTGCCTGTCCATACGTCATCACACCGTAACACGTCACAGGCATTGATGACGTCATCGCGATGCGTGGCTTTGTTTACAAATCTTTCCATAGACCTCGGAGATTTCCCCGGAGATTTACATCATGGATTCTACTCTTGATATAGGGAAACACGATGCATGTTTTGTTCATGTTCCTTAATGGCATGGCGGCCATTTTGTTCTTCTCGCCATTAAACTGTAAGTAGCTCAATTTTCAGCATCATCACAACTGTTTTATCAGAATCTGAACACAGTGTAGATGAAATGAGAGAATATTCACACAGATATCCTGCTTGGCCTGCCCGCACGGAGCTGATGTTATTATAACGCCACTCTTTGGACCGTTTCTTCCTGTCCGACTCCTTCTTGTTGCAAGTTTCCAGCAGCATAGACACATCGTATTGCATTGAACTGTCAGAAAAGCATGCAGCATTGATAAAAGGAACTGATAAGCTCAGAGGCATTCGATTCAAGTTCTGACTCCAATTTGTTACGGATTCTCAACTTGAACTGGTTCTTAATTCCCATCCCCAATAACAAGGTTTTATGCTGTTGTGTATGTGTGAAAATACAGAAGGATTTTATTGAATCCTGACTGGAAATCAGAGGGAGTTAAAACAAAGACTTTCTGCACCTACACTGACTCAGTCCTGCCACATCCCCAATCCATCACATACCTTCAACCCCTTCCACTGAGGTGCAATCAACTGTAACTAATAAGCTGACGAGTCACAAGCAATGGTTTGAGGGCTTGTCTTGAAAGGGGAATTTTACATCGAAACCTCGTCGACTTTGAAAGAGAGAAAAGTATTCCTCTGATATCACCAAGCTAAAAGTGAGGCATTAAAGCTCTCACGGTCGCTCACAGCACTTTATCTTCAGTGGCTGCTCAGTATAAAATGCCAGTCAGCTCGAGTTATCACCTATCAACCCCTCAATGATAAATGATGACAATTCTGTGCTTTGGAGGGGCATAACTCCTTCTTATTGCCTCTTTAAATCAGGACCTCTGACAAATGCAACGTGAAAACCACTACGTCAAGTTTGGACATTAAAAAATTGTTCATCAACATCCAATAATTTCTTAGTGGAAGTCAACTTGAACATTTACAGTGTGTGATACAATCTCTCTCTCTCTCTCTCTCTGTATCAGGGCGCACTTACACTGTCCTTCCACACCACGCCCCAGGTTTTAGGGTACTTGTCCCCCCTCCCTCTCCCCCCGCTGGCCAGCCCGTTTGTACTCCCACTACCTGGGCCTCGCGCAAATGCTTCTTGCTGTCCATACGTCATCACGTCGTAACACGTCACAAGCATTGATTGACGTCATCGCGATGCGTCGTTTTGTTTCCAAATCTTTCCGTAGACCTCTGAGTTTTTGTGCGTCTTGTCGACTGTTTTTGAATCTTTTCATCGACCAAATCTGCAGTAAACACTCCACCTCCGCATCACACCAACGTGAACCTTTCGCCGCCATTGTTGAAGTTGTTAAATGTCCACGCATGGTCCCTCCTTCTATTTTCTATGTCCGAACAGGCGCACAGAAATGACGTCAGAACCGCCGTAGGCGTCGTGCTGGTGCTCGTACACGTGCGCACGCTCGTGCTCGTACATGTGCAAACGCGCTCTACAAAAGCCCACCTCTCTCAGACGGGCAGCTGGCCGCAGTTATGCGTGGAGCGGTTGCACTCACACTGGTCAAACGCACTAGGCTTGACCCGAAAAACCTGTTTTGGCCCGGTGCGGAAGGACAGTGTGAGTGCGCCCTTAGTCTCTCCATCTCCCTTAGTCTCTTTCTACAGGGAAGTGGTAGCACTGGGTCAGGGTCCAGCAGAGCTCCAGATTCTTATCCTATTTATATACCCTATGTGTGTGACAAGCTAACAGGCTAACATCGCCTGATGTAGAGCACAGCAGCGCGAGAGAAAAGAAAGATAAAATGAATGAATGCGCGTGTGTACCTTATTCAGCCACTCCACTCTCTCCACATCTGGATAATGGACCTGGAATAACAGATAGGAAGGCAAGAGTTAGAGTCAGGATTTCAAGTCATACAGAATTTCAATCAAAGTCCTCAGTTATTTCAGTCAAATTAGGTAAAATTTCTGTTGCTTCCTTTCACTCTTGAATGTGTGACTTAAGTTGAGGCACTGCAGTTTGCAACAATTACTACAATCTGCAGTGTCAATTCTTTGTTTCATCCGATCTCACCTCATTCTGTGATGGACTGTCTTTTTGTGTTTCAAGCGTTAAACTCTAGATTACACTTCCAAAAAGCCAATCAAATGAAATGTATAAATATATAGACTATTGTACAAAGATACCCAAGGGGGTCAAAAGTCAGAGCCAGACAAAATATGATGACAAGTCTATCTGTCCCAGGAATCCCTCCATGGCATCCTTTTCCTTAATTGAGATAACATGAGGGTTGACAGTTTTTTGGGTACACTAAACGAACTGTTTGAAAGGAGGTGCGGTTCCAGGAAGGCTTTAGTCTCTAAATGCATGAATAAGTAAATAGACTGTGTAGGAGTTCTTCCTCACTCACTGTTTTGCATTTCCTGGACAATCGGCCTCGTTCCTACCGACTAACTAACAGTTCAGTTCAGTTTATTACACATTAGAACATTTCTTTTTGTGTTTCAGTTGTCAACAGTTGTGGATGGTACCAATAGAACCGCTCCATTCTGTCTCGTTTTTCTTTCATTACCCCTCTGTTGAGGCACCTAGCACACTGATCCGACACTAAAAGGAGGAGCTACTGCAGTCTGTTGATTGGTACAATGGGGAAATTCAATTTTCACTCTATTTTTTTTTTCATGTTACACACACACACAGGCCCGAAATACACACACATGCACAGACAGGACCTATATACATGCAACTAGTGGAGAGATGTTAGAGCGAGGGGGCTGCCAGATGAACTGGCACCTCTCCAGCCACCAGTCCACGCTTCATTCATGGTCCACACAGGGACTCGAACCAGTGACCCTCCGGTTCCCAGCCAAGCCACCTGAGTCTTTAGGACAGAGAGGTCCAAGTTACTGGAATGTAACATATTAATGGGACATCTACAGTGTTGGTTGTCTACTGTATGTTTACACATGTGGCTGTGAAGTGTTCTCTTTGGTTGGTACCTGCACTAAACACAGCCGGCAGCTCCAGCAGCTGCATCTGTGGCAAAGTCACAACAAAGCAAAGGAGGTGGAAAAACAGAGTAAAGGGAGGAAATAATGACTCATCCGTCCAATAAAACTGGCAGCTGCAGAAAAACTATTTTCTCCTGTTGTAGGGTACGCAACGGAGACAGAGACACTAACAAAGCAGCCGACATGACTCAGCGTAATAGACCAAACTGGGTATGAAACACTAACTAGATGAGCAGAAGGAGAAACAAAGTGGATAAAACAGGAGAAAGGCCATAAAGGAGACCGAGGGAGATGTTTTATATAAATAAGTTGTGTTCCTTTACATCGTATTCAATAAGAATAACAGACGGCATTATAGCGTCCAGTGACAAAGCAAGGAAACTGATTCATTTCCTCAAAAGACCTGGGAACGTTTCTCGGCTTTTAGAGCAACAATGGTACTGCTTTTTTTTAAGGTGAAGAAGGACAAAGGTTTCTAAAGGTCATTCCTTCCTTCCATGTGCACTTAGCAGCTGAAAACGCTTAGCTTCCAGATTTTCTTACAAGTCTGACCCAATGGCTCACAAAGCAAAAAAAGCAGCCGAAATGGGTTTTCTCAGGAGGGGGGCTGGAGTCTCCCTTAGAGAGAGGGGGAGAAGTTCAGCATCCGTGAGGAACTCGGAGTGGAGCCGCTGCTCCTTTGCGTTGAAAGGAGCCAGTTGAGGTGGTTCAGGATCATCTAGTAAGAATGAACCCTGGGCGCCTCCCTAGGGAGGTGTTCCAGGCACGTCCAGCTGGGAGGAGGCCTCAGGGAAGACCCAGGACCAGGTGGAGAGATTAGATCTCCACACAGGCCTGGGAACGCCTCGGGATCCCCCAGTTAGAGCTGGTTAATGTGGCCCGGGAAAGGGAAGTTTGGGGTCCCCTGCTAAAGCTGCTGCCCCCGCGACCCGAACCCGGATAAGCGGATGAAGATGAGATGAGATGAGATAAGGCCTCTTGACACTGATAATGAGATATGTCAATATTAGGGCTGTATCGATGCATCACGAGACAGTTCAAATCCATTTAAATGCTTCAAGATTTAAATCAGCTGAGATGGAGAATGATTTGCCATGCCCTTATTAAGCAGTTTAAAATGTTTCAATACATTCCTGTCAATGTTTCTCTATATTCATGCTGATGGGCGACATTGTTGAAAATTCACACCATCAGAAATATCCTGAGAGTGGCGAAATACACGACACAGACATCTGCCACTGACAGCTGCTGTACGGAAGCAGTGTGGGACATCACGACACACACACACACACACACACACACAGACACAAACAGACACGCATACGCACGCACACACACACACACACACACACACACACACACACACACACACACACACACTAACTCAGTTGGAGTGTGATGAGACCCTCAGCTCATGAGACGAGACGATATTTTAACACTATTTCTAACTAATATTTTCTATACCGGCGCAGTTGATTTTAGCAGAGAGCTGTGGTGATGCTGCAGGTGTCTTTGCATAGTGCTTGTGTTAGCCGCGGTGTAGCCTACCGTACAGTACGGGAGGGCGCCGTCCAAAAGGGCCCCGCCCCCCACCTGTCACCATACATTCTGGGCTCACACAGAGAGGGTTAAGAAGCACTGTGACTGCTACCATTCGCTCGTCTCACAGAACAGATACATGTCCATGTTATTATAACGACCCACACCTAAACTTCCTTTCTTTCTTTTACCAATCATCGCTGATTTCTTCTATGGTGTTCAGGGGGATAAAGCTAACACCGAGGATATCCTTTAAAGAACAAATGGGAAGACCGACCAGGGAAAAACCAAGCAGCACCTCCCACCCTATATTGGCGTGTGTGTGTGTGTGTGTGTGTGTGTGTGTGTGTGTGTGTGTGTGTGTGTGTGTGTGTGTGTGTGTGTGTTTCTCTGTGTCAAAGGAAGCCCAGTGTGTGAGACTCACAGTCCAACTATGTCACAGCTGTTTGGAAATCCTGGCCTCCCTTTTCAGCCACACCCCCAATACAATTCATGTGTCAGAGAGAGAGAGAGAGAGAGAGAGAGAGAGAGAGAGAGAGAGAGAGAGAGAGAGAGAGAGAGAGAGAGAGAGAGAGAGAGAGAGAGAGAGAGAGAGAGAGAGAGAGAGAGGAAAAGAGAGAGGGAGAGAGATAAGAGGAGGATGGACTGCAGCCAGTAGAGAGGTCAGTCGAGGGGATCTGAGTGCTCTTTTGTACTGAGCTGGAAAGACAGAACTAGACTAGATTTTGGTGACTAATAGGTATGAATTGTACAGTCTGCAGTCATATATTAGTATTAGCCTAGTATAGGTATACCCTTGTTAAAGTGGGACTCATGTTTATGTTAAAGATACCTAATTTAGGTTGATTAGTTACCCCATGAGAGGATGCCATCAGCAGGCATTTGAATGGAAGACGCTGCGGTATACCGACTTAGCAGCTGTAGTAGAGGGGCGGGGCTGGAATGCGGAGGTGTGGCAAGCAGAGGTGGGCTGTAGGGGCTTTGTAGCCAAGTCAGCCAAAAGGCTCCTGAAGGAAGTAGGGATCAGAGGGCAGGCCCGACAAAAAGCAATCAAAGAACCTTCCACTACAGCAGACTGCAGTGCTACCGTGCAACACACACCCAGGTCCTGCGGTGGGTCAACCTTGGCAGAGGGCGTCTTGTGGTAAGAGGCTGAAACACTCAATGACGTCGAGGCACACAACTGATGACTGTGCTGGTGGCACCGCATGATCGTTGCCTAATTCCATCCCACCCAAGAGAACATTCATTCATTCATCTTGAACCGCTTGTCCCTGTCGGGGTTGTGGGGGGCTAGAGCCGATCCCAGCTGACATCGGGCGTGAGGCGGGGTCCACCCTGGACAGGACGCCAGTCTATCCCCAAGAGAACAGCTCCTTCAAATTCCAATAAATTACAAACATAACCCATAAAATAGTAATTTAGAATATTTCTAATTTGACTTGGCTTTCCTGCAACTGAAATCAATGTGGCTCCAGAACAAGGTACCCGTTGTGCTATGGAAACAATACACACAATCTTAATGTTAAGAGGATTCCTCCCAAGAACTACTATTATTCCACTATCGAACTGCTTGTGCTGGTGTGATCGCACTTGAAGAAAATAAATGTGTTGTTGAAAGCCCTTTTTTCTTCCAGTGTGCTTCGACAGCATGTTGTGTGTTTCTTCTTTTCACTATGAGCCCTGTGACAAGCACAATTTCCCTGGGACAATATAGTTTGAATACATTTGAATGGAAACAGCAGCATCGTACCCTGGTCCCCTCTCAGCCAGTGTAACAGAGTGGTGACCTGACTTCAGCAAACCTACGTATATCTACCCCCTAAAGTAGATTTCTGACATTCTCCTGTGATACCACAAGATCATTCTGTGGGGACAGAGATTCCCGCAACATGGAAATATTATTCATAAAATCAGACCTTTCAAACCAAAAGAAACATGAAGTATAACAGTTTGCCAAGTTGCTATCGTCCTCACCATTTACTCGGATGAGCTGGCGGGCAGCTCTAAGATCTCCGCTGCATTACTGACTTTCAATTTTATCCTTACACTTTATTTTGGACTTCCCGATTTGCCCCGTAACGTCTTTAGAGACAGTTTTCTTTTTTCTTCAGGACGTCACCTGAATAGAAAAGTCTCTCCTTTTTGTTGAGCACACAATTCGACTCCAGTGGACGTAGCGATATTAAAGTTATAATCCGTAAGATTTTCCTCTAGTTAACTGTCCGTTAAGTTTCCATCAAAGAGTGGTGATTGATCATATGACCCACTAATGAAAGCAATTGTAAATTTCCCGAACGGCCGGTCCGGGGCCGAACCGGCCGGCGGTCATATTTCAGATGTCAGTTACGATCATGGCTGTATTACATGATTGCACAGGGGACACAGAGTGCCTCCAGTCATGATGGTGATGAGGAGGAGGAAAAGGATGAAGAGGAGAAGGAGGACAGACAGGAGGAGTATGAAGCAGGAACCCGTAAAGGTACAGTGTGCAGTAAGTGTAAGTGCAGTGTGCAGGGCTGGATAGATACTGCATTTTTTTAAGGCTACAACGTTTTTTTAATGACCATATCGAAGACATCGTGCCCCTTCTCTCTTCGAACCTCGTATCAGTGTGGAGCATGTGACGGCATCACGCAGGTGAGAGCAGCCAATCTACTGACGTTACACATCAGACACTGTTCAGTGTATGCGGAGTAGCACATCTATCTGATTCAGAGCAGATACAGATGTTTCATTCTCAGTTGTGGTCAATATCTGAATGTGAGAGCGAAAAACACTGTTCGAATTGACTAGACAGGGTGCCCGCTGGCTCAGTGGTAGAGCGAGCAGTGGCTAAATGGGCCCAGGTTCGATTCTGACCTGCGGCCCTTTGCTGCATGTGATCCACTCTCGCTCTCCACCGTTGCCTGTCGATCTTCAGCTGTTCTAACTAATAATAAATCGTAATAAAAAGGACAAAATTCTGGAAATGAGTCTGACATACAGTGAACCCCCACTAATGAATGTGCTTTGATACGGACTAAATCAATGAGGACATGAAACAGTGTGTGTGGCTGTGTAAAAGGGAGGAGACAGAGAAACGACAGAGGGTTTGTCGAGGAAAACGTGCCAGCGAGCGTGTTAGGTTCACACAGTCAGTAACCACGGTAACTGAGCCAGAGTTTCCACTAATCCTTTGTTGTGAAACAGGGCTCAGATTCAGTCTGGCAGAGAGTTAAAGGTACAGTATAAAAACAGTTTTTACTCAGCCAGCTGCACTAAACATGTGCCAACATTTAATTAACATAGATATCAAAGGAAGGTTTAACTGGAGGACATATAGTTTCAAGAGGGATGGTCGACTGATATGTTTTTGTGAATTTTAATGCAACTTCCTCCCATCTCACCTGCAGAAATGCAAGTTTACATGACGTTATTTAACACTTACGGCCGTCCAATGGAAAGGAGTGGAGAGAAAAGGACAAGCTGCTCGAGAAAGTGCATGAAGCTGAAATTTAGTACACATGTTTGGAGGCATTTACATCCATTTTGAGTCAGGATTTATCCTTAAGGCGTGTGTACAGTATAAAAAGGGCAACAGTTTGTACTCCGTTCAGCAGTAAATGTGGATGTCAACACACACAAACTTTAATCCAAAAGTCATTATCTTGTTTTGAATCAAACGTGCTGGAGTTTTTAAAGAAAACATTGAAAACATTTGAGTCAGACTGGAGGTAAAATCCGAAACAGAGCAGCACAAGGCCTTTCTGTTCCTCCACATTGTTTCCATTTTTGGCGGCGGAGCGGAGCCCTGCCCTTTGGCACATCAAAAGAACAGGGAAGCCCCACCCATGCCCTGTCATGTCATCAGTGCACAGAGAGAGAAGAAGAAGAGAAGGTGGAGAGACACAGAAAGAGGCACAGAAAGTGAGAAATAGTAACTTTCCACGTCTGTCTTTTTAAAGGCTGATGACAAAGTGGGATCGTTTCAAAGCAGGTCATTTTAACATTTAGCTGCCCACGACAAGGTTGAACTGAGTTGGACTGATATTTTCCAGCACGGCCCCAAAGTCATATTCATAGTTACACCCACCCACACCTACGGGCCGCCCTGTACAGCCCCGTAATTCATCTGACGGCTTCCACACCTACAAACAACACAATAATCCAGATTCGTTCTGTAGTTAAGTGAAACACTAGAATTATGTGTCTGCAGTCTAGGGGTGGGGAAAAATATCAATTTATCAATGCATTGCAATTTTCCAATACAAAATGGATTCAGAAAATCCTGAAATTGATTGTTTCTGTTGTAATGAAGCCCTAGTCTAGTGGGGGCGCTGTGGGCAACGCCAATGTGTGATTCGCATCGTATGGAGGCCCAAACACAGTTTCTGCAAACACAATGGCGGCCGAAGCGAGTCCCAGCAATTGAGTTATGTCATGGATGTACTTAACCAAACCACGGCCTTTTTTCTAATCCTGACCAAGTGGATATCATGTCTAACCCTTAACCCTAACCCTACCCCTTGGTGTTGTCAGTGCTTTGCCAGAAAACACTTCCAGCCGGCGGCTTTTAGAGGTCGACTTCCAGTCATCCTTTTACCATTTTCTGTGCAGAGCTTTTTTGTGCAGAGCCTGTTCATTGAGTAATTTTAATAGTAATAACATTAGCACCTACTATCGTTTCTTAATTTCCGTTGGAGTCAGTTTGTTCTTTACCAGTGCAAATATTGCACACAGTATAGTTTGACAATTATCAGAAGCTACTCTACAGAATCAAAATCGGATCGAATGGTAAAGAATAATAAATAAGAATAATACAGACATCATTTTGGCAAAAAGGGTCAAAGGTTAATATACAAATAAGGTCCATTTAAGCTGTTAAAGTCAATTATCCAGTTAAAATACTGAACATACCACTGGAACTTGGTTGCTTTTGTTTTTCTAGATTCATACTTTTTAATTAGACGCCTATATTTTATAGTTTGTCAAACAAACCAAAAACCTCAACATCACTTTATACTCTGGTGACTTATGATGGATACTAGTTTGAATTGATGGATTGACTTATCAATGTAAATAATAGGGGTGTCACAATTACATTTGACTTTCAATTTTAAGGCCATGATTTGATTCAATTTGAGATTTAGATTATCTTTCAGCACTGACTGCTACGCCCTTGTTAAGACTATCCAGGCATGATTTGTAGAGATCAAAAGATTTTAAAAAGATAAGCTACATGGTATCTAGTGTATGTGTGCAATCGGTTCTTGAGTAAATAATGGTGTAAATGGTCAGGGCATACGTAGGGAAGGGTATGGATTTGATTTACTTAATGTGCCTGTTATGTTTACACCTGGTTCACCTTTGCTCCGCTCTCACTTCTTCTGATTAGATTAAGTGTGATAAAACAATCCAAATCAATCCAATGCCAATCAAACTACTCTAAACTCAACTGGTAATACCAGGAAATAGCTTCTTAACACCCAAAGTAGTAGTAGCTAACACTGTACACTGGCTGCACAAGTCCTTTGTGCTACTGCAACGTCTTCTTATTTCTAAGATATCTAGTCAACACACTGAGTTCTGACGCTCAAATATCAGCTGTTTATACTCCCACAGGAATGTAGTTTTACTATACAAACCTGTGGCCTACATGCTGGAGCCCCATATCTCATGTCAAGCATTGCTAATCACTTATGATCCAGAAAGGTTGCACACGAGAGACTTGCTCTACTTTACTTTGCTCTGTTTGTCACAACTTTATGATTTTCCAGCTCATGTGGATCAAAGGATTAGAGAGCAATTGAGTAATGAGGGTTGGACACACTGAGCTACAGACTACATGAAAACAGGGACTGAACACACAGCGTGAGGCTTCTTTCCAGAGTACATGCAAGCAAATTCACAGAAGGATTGTGCAGCTTTTGCAGCCACTAAACCTGCACAAATGAGACAAAAAGAAACTGACTAGCAAAGCACCCACAAAGTAACGTCTCGGTGTACCTGTGCGGTAATATGCATGCATTTGGTGCAAAGTTGGCGCCTTTCTAGGAAAATTGCGTCTCACTGCAAAAAAGTCCAATTCCCAAAGATCAGTGCTAACGGCCCCACACAGTTCTGAAATGAATGTCTTCATAGAGTTGGTGGTAAGGTTGGGCCGATGGACGCCAGTCATCGACCACTGAGCCCTACATCGTGATTCATCGTGTCCGTATGATTTGAATTTCAGTGTCATTTTGGACGAGTCGCAGCCCTGTGGACATCGCCGTAATGCCAATTTGGTTGAAATCAGGAAATGATCAGTAAGGACCTCTAGCTCACAATCTGAACTCTTCCTTTTCTCTTCATCTCTGTCATTATTCTACTGACTTTGTTCTCGGTGCAAAGGAAGCATTAATACTTTGCCACAAGGATAATTGCAATCAGATGCAAAATGATGAACAACAATGCACAATTGTTTTTTATCAGCGGTCGCAATCCATTCTTCGTTAATTCGCCCAATGTAGTTTCAAGAGTAATGCTGCATAACACCAAATATTCATGGTGTTTCATAGCATAAATTACAGAAAGTGAGGAAATTGGAATTAATTATGTATTAAAGGGGCAATTTACGACATTCAGAAGATTAAAATAGCAGCAAACAAGACGCATCTGTTTGTGTCTGACAGCAATGAGGGAGTTGTACGGTGATAAATCTGCACCATTGCCTCAGGCCTTCTTGGCGTGTTAAGTATGCGGCCCACACTGCTTATCAAGTCTCATTCTAGGTCTAGTTCCTGTGAGAGCAAGCCAAAAATGATGGGCTCTCCACCAACATCCATATTTCAGTTATGATCACAGTAGGTATACTGCTTGCAAATATATTGCAAATGTGGTTAATTTGGTAGATTTTACATACAGACTGAGTGCATGTCGGTTCTAATATTCCACCTCGAACGTCTTCACATACCTACAAGTCTGCCAATTATTTACTATCGCTCATGTGTTTATAATATCCAGGTCACAGGTCGGAAAATCCTTTTTCTTAAGGATAACGTAAAAAAAAAGAAGACGTTTTGGCAAGTTGGCGATTTCCTCAGGCAGGGACTATCGAAGCATGTATGAAGTGCGTGCATCAGAAGCCCTTGCTGGTCTAGTGGGAGATGATGAGACAGGTGTAGACTCAACAATTGCCTTTTCTTTCTTCTTACTTTTCGCCTTTAAGCTTATCGAACTATGGCAGATAGAAGTAAGCAGAAGTTGTTTTAACGCACAATCGTCGCAGTGCTTAGTATGTCCCAGGCAGTTTATGGATAACATTTTAATTGCTTAATCAATCGGGAGAAAAGTGTTGATAAGTGCCTGGCTTTTTAAATATAAACATTGGGATTTGGGACTGGGACATTTATTTAAAGACTTCATCTTGAGAGCTGCGACCGGCAATTTATAATTATTTTTGGACATTTTACAGACGAAACAAAGACACCTCATGATTATTTCAAGATGACTCAGGGACTTTTTATGAGCTTCTAATCATTGAGTTTGGAGGTTAGTGTGACAGAGGGGAAATAGATAAAGTAGCCTACTGTATCTTCTGTAAAGGACAGACTGACAGTGTCTGAGTGTCTTCCAGGGGTCAAAATTCACTGCTGATTGATTATCAGAAGAACAGGTTAAAGCCCTGACATCCTTTCACTTGTTTCTCCGTTCCCCTTTAATCAGGAAAACAATGAGATGGCAATCAGCATAGTTTGGTTTAAGCAACAAACGTCATTAGCCACGTTGTTGTGGGTTAAAATATCTGACCCAGCGACTTGATCAAACATGCAACATGAAGAGAAAAGATAAGCTTGCTGACTCACAACACAACACAACATGACGGCTGCTCTGCACAACTGTGGCTCTGCTTACAGTGAGGCTCTGTGAACTGAGCCCGAGGCTATTGCTGAGCACTGTGTTTCTCAAGGTCTGCGTGATAATGGCTGCGTTGATGGGATGCTCTGCGATGAGAGGGGGCTGTGTTTGCGTCTGGCTGGAATCCTGCCATCCACTCAGCTTCTCACAGTTTTCAGTTTTCTGGCATCATCAGCAATAAAAGACATTTTTGCAGAATGGGAACCTCTTTATTTCAGAGGCAATGAACGTGTGTAAGAGGCTTCTCAAAGGTCTAGGAAAGAGTGTACTTGATAGGTGGAAATGATTCATAATTGCATAAAAGATCATCGTAATGTTCAGAAACTTATTATAAAGACCCAATTAGGAGGCAATCGATCAAGTGGTTAGTGATAGACCGATACATCAGCCGGCCGATGTTATTTTAGGTGTATCGGGCCGATGCAGGCTGCTGCGTTCACCAATATTTTTTCCCGCCATTATTTACAGACAGGCGTCCACAGGCTGCTCCGTGTTGATGGAGATGCCTTTTTTAAGTTCAATAAATGTTCCTTTCTTAAAAAAAAATTAAGACTTGTAACATTCGTTATCATCATTGTGTCATTTTTATGATGTAAATTGAGGGAAGTAGAACTGGCGCCAAATATCGGCTCAAGAAAACCGTCAGTCTGTATCGGTAAAAAAAACGGTATCTGCATCGACCCTAAAAAATCCATATCGGTCAATCCCTCGGTCATGTGATAGCTGTGAGTAATAATATTCAGTCATATTATTATTAGAGTTATGCTGAAATCAGAGTCCGATGTCAGATTTGTAGAGTGCGTGATTCAAGACACCGCAAGAGAAACTGTATAGCAAAATAGGAGACCATACACGTTTTTCTATCGTCATACAATACATATTGTCATATCGTCATATCACACAGCACTAGTAGCATGGTGTCCAAACTGTAAGGAGTATAACATTTTTATCATGCATAGCACAAGTCTAACGGAGTGTGTTCTGACCCGGTATTGACATCCGATCCGAGTGATCCGATCACACGTGGACAGCTCTCAGTACGTCTGTTTACACGGTTGTGTTTACACAGCATACCTGTCCACACGCGCTTTCAGTGACCTCTTGTAATCTGATTCCCCCCTCCCGCTCTCTATGTAAATCAACACGGGTATCATTTCTGTTTAGGATATAGATGAACTACACATTTGAATGTAAAAATAGTTTTTGTTAATGTCGTGTGAGAATTTCACTTGTTATCTGTTATCTTATCTCACATAAATCATTATAGCAGCTGGGGCTCAGTTGGTAGAGTTGGTAGAGTCGGCCAATGACTGAAGGGTCGGATCCGCGCCATGCCCTACTTGTGTCATTGTGTCCTTGGGCAAGACACTTCACCCACCTTGGCTCGTGCGAATGTGTAAGACTGCTGTGTGTTTGAGGAGGTGGTCGGAGGGGCCGTAGGCGCTGATGAGCAGCCACGCTTCCGTCAGTCTGCCCCAGGGCAGCTGTGACGACTATCGTAGTTTACCACCACCATGTATGTCTGTGTGAATGAATGGAACCAGGACTCTGTAAAGCGCCTTGAGTACTGAGAAAGCCTCTGTATAAATCCAATCCATCATAACAGCAACTTGAGATGACTCATGAAAGAGCGATCGGCGGTTGGTGTGAAATATGTTCGGAATTTCGGGTGTATTTAATGAACATATTAATAATGACATACCTGTTGTCATACTCCAACCTCAGAATGTGGTTTTTAACATCCAATATCAATGCGGCCTGAGAGTGTCTTCACCTGTACTAAGAGCTGATCGGATCACTCAGAACGCATGTTAGTGGCAGGGGGACATGTTAGTGGCAGGTGGACATGTTAGTGGCAGGTGGACATGTTAGTGGCAGGTGGACATGTTCGTGCCAGGTGGACATGTTAGTGCCAGGTGGACATGTTAGTGGCAGGGGGACATGTTAGTGGCAGGGGGACATGTTAGTGGCAGGTGGACATGTTAGTGCCATGTGGGCATGTAAGTGGCAGGTGGGCATGTTAGTGGCAGGGGGGACATGTTAGTGGCAGGGGGGACATGTTAGTGCCAGGTGGACATGTTAGTGGCAGGGGGACATGTTAGTGGCAGGTGGGCATGTTAGTGGCAGGTGGGCATGTTAGTGGCAGGTGGGCATGTTAGTGGCAGGTGGACATGTTAGTGGCAGGTGGACATGTTAGTGGCAGGGGGACATGTTAGTGCCAGGTGGACATGTTAGTGGCAGGGGGACATGTTAGTGCCAGGTGGACATGTTAGTGGCAGGGGGACATGTTAGTGCCAGGGGGACATGTTAGTGGCAGGGGGGCATGTTAGTGCCAGGTGGGCATGTTAGTGCCAGGGGGACATGTTAGTGGCAAGTGGACATGTTAGTGCCAGGTGGACATGTTAGTGCCAGGTGGACATGTTAGTGGCAGGTGGACATGTTAGTGACAGGTGGACATGTTAGTGACAGGTGGACATGTTAGTGGCAGGTGGACATGTTAGTGCCAGGGGGACATGTTAGTGGCAGGTGGACATGTTAGTGCCAGGTGGACATGTTAGTGCCAGGTGGACATGTTAGTGGCAGGGGTACATGTTAGTGGCAGGGGGACATGTTAGTGCCAGGTGGACATGTTAGTGGCAGGTGGGCATGTTAGTGGCAGGGGGACATGTTAGTGGCAGGTGGACATGTTAGTGCCAGGTGGACATGTTAGTGGCAGGGGGACATGTTAGTGGCAGGGGGACATGTTAGTGCCAGGTGGACATGTTAGTGCCAGGTGGACATGTTAGTGGCAGGGGGACATGTTAGTGGCAGGGGGACATGTTAGTGCCAGGTGGACATGTTAGTGCCAGGTGGGCATGTTAGTGGCAGGTGGGCATGTTAGTGGCAGGGGGACATGTTAGTGGCAGGTGGGCATGTTAGTGGCAGGTGGGCATGTTAGTGGCAGGTGGGCATGTTAGTGGCAGGTGGGCATGTTAGTGGCAGGTGGGCATGTTAGTGGCAGGGGGACATGTTAGTGGCAGGGGGACATGTTAGTGGCAGGTGGGCATGTTAGTGGCAGGGGGACATGTTAGTGGCAGGGGGACATGTTAGTGGCAGGTGGGAACATGTTAGTGCCAGGTGGACATGTTAGTGCCAGGTGGATATGTTAGTGGCAGGGGGACATGTTAGTGGCAGGTGGGCATGTTAGTGGCAGGGGGACATGTTAGTGCCAGGTGGACATGTTAGTGGCAGGTGGGCATGTTAGTGCCAGGTGGGCATGTTAGTGGCAGGGGGACATATTAGTGGCAGGGGGACATGTTAGTGGCAGGGGGACATGTTAGTGGCAGGGGGACATGTTAGTGGCAGGGGGACATGTTAGTGGCAGGTGGACATGTTAGTGGCAGGTGGGCATAATAGTGGCAGGTGGGCATGTTAGTGGCAGGTGGACATGTTAGTGGCAGGTGGGCATGTTAGTGGCAGGGGGACATGTTAGTGTCAGGGGGACATGTTAGTGCCAGGTGGACATGTTAGTGCCAGGGGGACATGTTAGTGGCAGGTGGACATGTTAGTGGCAGGTGGGCATGTTAGTGGCAGGTGGGCATGTTAGTGGCAGGTGGACATGTTAGTGGCAGGGGGACATGTTAGTGGCAGGTGGACATGTTAGTGGCAGGGGGACATGTTAGTGGCAGGGGGACATGTTAGTGGCAGGTGGACATGTTAGTGGCAGGTGGACATGTTAGTGGCAGGTGGACATGTTAGTGGCAGGGGGACATGTTAGTGGCAGGGGGACATGTTAGTGGCAGGGGGACATGTTAGTGGCAGGGGGACATGTTAGTGGCAGGGGGACATGTTAGTGGCAGGTGGACATGGTAGTGCCAGGTGGACATGTTAGTGGCAGGGGGACATGTTAGTGGCAGGGGGAGATGTTAGTGGCAGGTGGACATGTTAGTGGGAACAGGGTCAGACAACCAATAAAAATGAAATCATATATCCTGAATACTGTTATCTTCTGGCCTTTTCTCCTCAGTATAACTCCAAATATCATGTATTAACAGATATTATGTGTTTGGGGATTTTATGAAGCTTGGAAATCCTAAATGGAACAATGCATTACTGAACTCATGTTTTCCATCTGTTGCCCTGCTCTAAAAAAGCTTTTGGGAAACCGTCGTGCTCTCATGAGTCTGCGCCAACACGGACCGAAGGAGATCATTTGCAGAGTTAGCTCTGACAAGCAAATAACAATGGTTTGCTCACATATACGTACTTGTTGGAATGGGAACCAGTCCCTTTGAATGAGTACACAGAGAGAATGACAGCTATGTTGATGGTGTGTGGCCAGTCGGCCTCCTCTTGCTTCACACTGGTTTCTTATTGTGGCACAGGAAACCTGACTGCACACTGACAACCGGACCATGGGGATGTATACAGAAAGTGACAACTAGAGCAGGTCTATTTGATGGCTCTCCTGCTTTACCGCTGTCAGCCTTAGGAGCCCCGTGGGCTCTCAAAGGCCATGTGTAAATTATTCACGACTCCAACGCCTTCGGGTGGTTACACAGGGTTGAAATTAGCAAAAAGAGCTTAGATCCTGGAACTCATTATCACTTATGTGACCTTTCCAAAGGCGACCCTCATTAACAAGAAACAAAGTTAGTTTTGCACTGTGGATTAAAATGGAAGTATCACAGTATTAAATGACATATCTACTTCTGGTTGCCTTAATCTGGTCTTTAAATCCTGACGTAAAGGCCTTTCAAAGTACTATTTCCCCGTCCAAGCCTCATATTTCTACAATGCTGCAGGGCTGTGCTCCCTGCTGTTTGAATAGATGTGAGTTTAAAATTGTCATTTTACCACTTTCTTATTGATGAAACTGTGTCTCACTGAAGAAAGAAGTGATTCGAAAAGGTGCACAGGTTCAACCATTGTTTGTTTTGTTCAATAGTGTTTAGACCTAGAAACAGCCAGACTTAAAGACCAGATTAACACCATGTTGACCTTCATATGTACAACACCTCTGGACCATCTGAGAAATGTCTCCCAGAGATTGTTGCAGATTATTTAGCCACAAGAAATGTAGTAAATACTGTCAGTTTTCTGGGACAACCTATGGCCTTATATTGCCCCAAACTGTTAATTCTCTCTATTTATTGGCAGTTATGTTGCTCGAAAATTGCTTTTCTCATCACTAAAACGACTGCAGTGTCCTATCCTAGAAACCGAGGGCAATCAGTAGGAAGTCAAGCGAATGTACCATGGCGGGGAATTACAGTACAGCAGTAAGTTATCCCTAACAGCCAGTTTGGCAGGCAAACAGTCAGTGTTGACATCCTATACTATGCTGGCTGGAAGAACACCCAAGGGAGGGGTGAAGCTTAAAACAGAGACAAAATACCAAGCAATAATGGTGATAACACCAGGACTGTGATAATGCTGGAGGACTTACCCATGGAGGCAGCTCAGAAGTGGGGACATTTTGCTTTGTTACTTTCTCCTCATGGTCCAGGTACGCTAAGGCACGGTTTATCCTGTAGTCCTTAGCGCCGTGGTTTTTCCTCCAGTAGAACAACGCGGCAAGTCCGATCAGAACCCAACTGAAGCTAAACTCAAAGTATCCCAAGACATAGATCGGAAAGATGATGGCGAAAGTCTTGCCGAATTTCATCCACATTTGGGTGACATCTGTCAGAGACGACTGTGGCTCTCCATCCAGGTCTTCTGGGGGCGGAGGTGGACCTATGGGGGAGCTCACCGGTGTGCTGGGCGCTGCGACAGGTCCATTTGCTCTGACACCTGGTCCCGCTGAACCCTCCATCCTGTTACTCATTTCACCACTGGAAAGACATTTTTGAGAGATATTTACAGCAAATGTTAGTGTCTCGTACAGTGTCGACTACAGTGACATACAAAAGCTGCAAAAACACTATGACACAGAATCAACAAGCCTATTCAGCATCATACATGACGTCATCATACCACTGATGTAGTGTCTTACTAGCTTCTTTAGTACCAAATTTAAATTGAAGTATAGTTATAGCAATACGGAAAATGGATTAAAGGAAATCACGCCCTGTATACCAAGGACCACAGACAGACACACACACACACACACACACACACACACACACACACACACACACACACACACACACACACACACACACACACACACACACACACACACACACACACACACACACACCAAAAAAGTACTACTCGGAGTAGTAATTAGAAATATATACAAAGAAAATGTCTTTTTAAAACACTATAATAAAATTTGCAAGTAAAGTATGTATCCCTGAAATAGATATTAGTATAGTAAAGTATATTAGTACTAACTAGATATTAGTATATAAAAAATAAAGGATACCACAGATGGGCTTGCTGTGAAGTAAAAGGCCTAATTTACTCCACAGGCTCCATGTTGATGTTTCCCATTCAACAAGTAGGCAGTAAAAGTTGGTAACATGTAAATACATTCACATAAGCTCAAATATCCCAATGTTTGATCTCATTTCTATGTGAAAACGAAAACTATTCGTTGAGTCTACAACATGGTTTCACAGCAACTGTCACTCCGGTGTATATATAATACGTCATACGAAACTCCTTTGGAAAAATGTCATATTTTTGTTGCCTGTATTCAGGGGAAAAGTGGCAAAAGCACGGACTACGAAGGTTGAAACTTTCTATATATTCAAAAACGTTTCAAACTCCTCTCCAATTCGGCATATATCCAGTAAACCTACCCGCAATTGTTTTTGGTAGAATTACAACTTTTAAAAGTGCTCCAAGCGCAATCAAACTCCACCAAAACACACCACTGTGGATGCTAACGTCAAGTGTAAAGCTAGCAACTTAGAGATTATACTGAAATATGAGTTTTTTGGTTCGTTCCTGTGTATGCCGAATAAAAGAGCACACAATAATACATCCAAAATGTACCTTAGTCATCGGCAGCGACGAGTACAATTACACCTTTAAGCGAATTGAATCTAGAAGCGAGCTCTTTTTGGACGGAGTCCGTCGTGACGTCCTCTCCAGAGTGACACGTATCGGGGGTAGGACTTCAACACCACTGCGTAAACCAAACACCAGCGGAACAACAACTTCTTCCTCTACGCTTCTTCCCGGAGCGAGCAGCACACTCACCGGTATCCGCCTGCGACATCCGCTCTCCCCGGAAAAACACTCTCAAATTCACTCCTCCAGCCCGATCCACAGCATGCCGACCGGCTAAACTCAGATAACCCTGCCTCCCCTTCGGTGGTACATCTTGCTGTGAGGGCGGACGGTCCCTCTCCAGCCTGCAGGAAACCGTCATCGCGGCAAAGGGGTCAGCCTCTGACAGGGAGGGTGCTTCGAGACACGGACACGGCAGCGGACCTGGGCGCCATCTTGTGGCGGGAAAAATGGTTTTACGAATATAAAAATGGCAATATTATGTAAATTATGGGGAAATTCACACACACACACACACACACACACACACACACACACACAACTAATGGAGAGATGTTAGAGCAAGGGGGCTGCCAGGGACCGGCGCCCCGAGCAGTTGGGGGTTCAGTGCCTTGCTCAACTGCCCAGGAGATGAACCGGCACCTCTCCAGCCACCAGTCCACACTCCATTCATGGTCCACACAGGGACTCCAACCAGCGACCATCCAGTTCCCAGCCAAGTTACCTACGGACTGAGCTACTGCCGCCCCAATATAGGTATGATTAATAATAATATGAGTCCAGGTTTGGTGAGTCTAGATGTGTCTTTAGAGTTGTTAATATGAATCCTGTCCAGGTTTGGTAAGTCTAAATGTTTCTCTAGAGTTCATTCATTTTCATTCATCTTCAACCGCTTATCCCGGGGTCGGGGTCGTGGGGGGGCTGGAGCCGATCCCAGCTGACATTGGGCGTGAGGCGGGGTACACCCTGGACAGGACGCCAGTCTATCGCAGGGCACATAGAGACGAACAGAGACAGACAACCATTCACACCTACGGGCAATTAGTTGTTAATATTAATCTTGTCCAGGTTTGGTAAGTCTAAATGCATCTTTAGAGTTGTTAATATGAATCCTGTCCAGGTTTGGTAAGTCTAAATGCGTCTTTAGAGTTGTTAATATGAATCCTGTCCAGGTTTGGTGAGTCTAAATGCGTCTTTAGAGTTGTTAATATGAATCCGGTCCAGGTTTGGTAAGTCTAAATGCGTCTTTAGAGTTGTTAATATGAATCCTGTCCAGGTTTGGTAAGTCTAAATGCGTCTTTAGAGTTGTTAATATGAATCCTGTCCAGGTTTGGTGAGTCTAAATGCGTCTTTAGAGTTGTTCATATGAGTCCTGTCCAGGTTTGGTGAGTCTAAATGCGTCTTTAGAGTTGTTAATATGAATCCTGTCCAGGTTTGGTGAGTCTAAATGCGTCTTTAGAGTTGTTAATATGAGTCCTGTCCAGGTTTGGCGAGTCTAAATGCGTCGTTAAAGTTGTTAATATGAATCCTGTCCAGGTTTGGTAAGTCTAAATGCATCTTTAGAGTTGTTCAAATGAATCCTGTCCAGGTTTGGTAAGTCTAAATGCATCTTTAGAGTTGTTAATATGAATCCTGTCCAGGTTTGGTCAGTCTAAATGCGTCTTTAGAGTTATAAATATGAATCGTGTCCAGGTCTGGTAAGTCTAAATGCGTCTTTAGAGTTATTAATATGAATCCTGTCCAGGTTTGGTAAGTCTAAATGCTTCTTAAGAGTTGCTAATATGAATCCTGTCCAGGTTTGGTAAGTCTAAATGCATCTTTAGAGTTGTTAATATGAATCCTGTCCAGGTTTGGTAAGTCTAAATGCATCTTTAGAGTTGTTAATATGAGTCCTGTCCAGGTTTGGTGAGTCTAAATGTGTCTTTGGAGTTGTTCATATGAATCCTGTCCAGGTTTGGTAAGTCTAAATGCATCTTTAGAGTTGTTAATATGAATCCTGTCCAGGTTTGGTCAGTCTAAATGCATCTTTAGAGTTGTTAATATGAATCCTGTCCAGGTTTGGTAAGTCTAAATGCATCTTTAGAGTTGTTAATATGAATCCTGTTCAGGTTTGGTGAGTCTAAATGCATCTTTAGAGTTGTTAATATGAATCCTGTCCAGGTTTGGTAAGTCTAAATGCATCTTTAGAGTTGTTAATATGAGTCCTGTCCAGGTTTGGTGAGTCTAAATGCGACTTTAGAGTTGTTAATATGAATCCTGTCCAGGTCTGGTAAGTCTAAATGCATCTTTAGAGTTGTTAATATGAATCCTGTCAAGGTTTGGTGAGTCTAAATGCATCTTTAGAGTTGTTAATATGAATCCTGTCCAGGTTCGGTAAGTCTAAATGCGTCTTTAGAGTTGTTAATATGAATCCTGTCCAGATTTGGTCAGTCTAAAAGCAGTGTATCTATAGACTGCTGGTCCAGTGTAGCCACGGTGCAGAAAAAGCCTTGATAGTTGAAGGTTGTAGGAGTCAACACGTGGTTAAAACAGTAGGTCTAAAGGTCTATTTCCTGTGCGTTTGATACCTCTACTTGGCTAGTCTAAATGACTTGTATAAAATAATGGTGGGGACACACTGAATTGTATTGTATTTCTATGTATTGTCTAAAAAGTAGTCCAATTTTAAATATAGCTCAAAAGGCTAAACAGGAATCCACTTGTGGTAACAATTGTTGCCTACTCTTTTCCATTTTTTTTATATAGTTTTTCCTAAAACACAACACTGATATGGCAGATGAGTCAATTCAACTCAATTTTATTTATAGTGCCAAATCATAACCAAAGTTATCTCAGGACACTTTACAGAGTAGGTAAAGACCACACTCTATGACTTATTTATGATTTACAGAGACCCAACAATTCCCCCGTAGAGTACGGAGGCAACGAAACCTTCCCTATAACAGACAGGAACGTCAGACAGACCCATCTCTGTGGAGGACGGACATCTGTCTTGACAAAATCATCTTAAAAATAACAACATAGCTGAGGGCTCGTAAGCCCTAGCTGTAAGCTTTGACAAAGAGGAAAGTTTTGAGTTTACTCTTAAATATGGGGACAGTGTCTGCCTCCAGAAAAACACTTGGGAGTTTGTTCCACAGGAGCGAAGCTTGGTAGCTGAAGGCTCTGCCCCCCATTCTACTTTTGGAGACTCTAGGAACGACAAGCAGCCCTGCAAAAATGCATCATACTGCAGGCCTATGTGGTCTGGGGAACATATCTGACTGGTGATTGGTCGACTCCAGGCTTCCACCGATTGGCCCATTCCTCACAAACACCATCATGGATACAAGCCTTTGACCTTTGGCCATTTCATCCTATTTGTTGCCCATAGTGGTGGAGATTAATCTGCTGTTGACCTCGTTGTAATTTAGAAAACATAAGTAAACCGGCCAGGTGTTTAAACAAACATCATTTCTACGTTTAATTAAAAAAGAACACCATGAGGAGGATTATGAGTGGATTTAGAGTAGATTTAAGGCAGTGTGTGTTGGTACTGAATTAGACAGGACATGGTTTGCACAGGGGGTATTTCCCTCCACTAGATGTCATGGTAGTGCTTAGGAAGATAAATGTAGGCTCTAAATCCACATCACAGGCAGTGAATTAAGTCCTGAGGAAAAGAAGAGGGACCCTGTAGTGGCATTTGATATACTGTAGAAATGTAGAAACTGTGACCAAATCGTTCACCTCACTTGAAATTTGCCAATAAAGGGGCTGGATGTGTCCTTCCTGTTGACAGCCCTTTTCTCTTATTCTCCTCAGACTATAGTGGTATAGTGTGGGCAGGGTTGTAGCACCAAATTCTGGGGTCCTATACATAAGCAACAAACCTCTGGGCAATAAAATCAAGCCAAATGTCTGAATGAAATGCAAATGTATGAATTTTTTAGTTTAAGAAATAAGACGTTTAAAAAAAGATTTGGGAAAAAAAAGGTATTTGTGGTGAATGTGAGTGTTAATGGTTGTCTGTCTCTGTCTCTGTTGTGCCCTGTGATAGACTGGCGTCCTGTCCAGGGTGTACCCCGCCTCACGCCTGGCTGGGGTCGTCTCCAGCCCCCCCTCCCGCGACCCCGATAGGGACCAGCGGTTGAAGATATTTGTGGTCAGTGCTTACTCGCCATATCTTCATCCATGTCTACATTTCTTTACCAGCCCACTGTTTGCTATTTAAGATACTCCTGAAGGTTAAGCAGATTAGCTCGGTGTCATCCTGGCCTCACCATCTGACTCCCACAAGTACTCTGATGATTGGATTCACCATAGTAAGGCCCTCTCACATTAGGTCAAGAGCATCACAGGAGGCCCAGTTACTGAGATGTTAAGATGAGCACATTGCTATACCAAACAACAAAATATGACAAAGGATTATCTTTTGTCACTTTCTTTCCTCTCTGAACGTGTGCAGGGTAATGACAGTGAGGGATGTGGAGGAGGAGGAACAATACGCTTCCTAATATGAGGGTGGAAGAAGAGTAATTTGCAAGGCCACGTCGCTGAGGCAGTGAAAATCCTGCGTCACCGCATTGTTCAGGTATGAGAGAAGGAACAATGAAAGAATTGAGCGGGAAAAGAATGGGTATTATTTCAAGCTCAGGGCCAAAACATGCTTAAACTTCTCTCACAGACACATTTTACAATCGTAAAAATACTAATTGGAAGTTCAAACTCATCACTTATGCATGGGACAATTTGATTCTCAAGGCATCGCAGTCTGGGGAGTATAATCCCAGCATCTGCATACGTGAAAGCACTGCGTGAACTCTGATTAGGTCGGGAGGAAGGAGGAGCTGTTGTTTACAGTTCAGATTAGCAGCGCTGTCTTTTCAGCCTTCTCTTCACGCCCGCTTGTCACTGCGTTGAAATGTAACATCCTCCTGTGCTGCTGCTGCTGCCGCCGCTGCTAATAATGAGAAAATGATGTGCTTTCAAAACCAGATTACACATTCAAATCCCAGTAAACCCACACACTAAGCTAATATATAAAGGATATTACGTATGCAGTGTGGTCACACAATATACAAGGTGTACATTTCTCTGTGTGGAGACAATTTCCACTCTGTTGCAATGTTATATACTGTATGTAAATCCTACTCCTTCACTTTAAATTGGGACCTAAAGAATATGAGACGTAGTACTGAGGATCTTTTCAAGCTTGTGTGTGTCCTGTGTGCTTGATTCTTCTGCTCGGGTAAGAAATAGTTCTAGCTGTGAATTACAGTAGTGCAAAACAGTGCTTCAGATATTTTTTGCTTTACACAGATACGCATTAAAGTTGGCTATGGTGGGAGACGGGACGGGAACCATGTGAGGCTCAATGGAAGTCATGTATAGCTCTGTTATGAGCCAGCTCAAGTGGAAACGACAAAAGGGAGAGACACTATGTTTAAGTTTCAACAAAATATAAGTTTATTAAACATTCATTCATTTATCTTCAACCGCTTTGCACGGAGGGTTCCTGGTTGGAATCCCAGCTGGGGCCCTACTGTGTGGAGTTTACATGTTCTCCCCGTGTCTGCGTGGGTTTTCTCCGGGTTCTCCGGTTTCCTACCACAGTCCAAAGACGTGCAGGTGTTAGGTTCATTGATGACTCTAAATTGCCCGTAGATGTGAATGTGAGTGTGAATGGTTGGCTGTCTCTGTTTGTCTCTATGTGCAGGGTGTACCCCACCTCACGCCCACTGTCCCCCGGGATCTGCTCAAGCCCCCCTGCGACCCCGACAGGGACAAGAGGGTTTATTAAACAATTCAAGCCAAATACGACGTAAAGGGTCATGGGTGTTGATGTCAGTATAGTGGTATAACTACGCATGAGTGAAGGATGTGTGGTGCAAAACAAGGCATAAGGTGAACTAGATCAAAACCCCAGATAACGCCAGAGATCATCACAAGCTACGTTATGGATATGAAATTGGTTACTTGACAGAAAGATGGCTGAGAAGAAACATGCTTCTTTGGGATAAACTCAGATTTTTGGCTCTTGATTAAGAGATGTTTGCAGCTTGTTCTACTTGTTCTAAGACGGCAGTGGTGTCGTACAGCACCGGGTGCCGACACGCAGCTACAATTAGCTTCTCGTCCATGTTGGTGTGAATGAAAACAGTGAGGGAAGCGACGTCGTCGACTTGAACTTGTCGCTAATTCCAGCTCCAGGCGCTCAGACGATCCATTCGCGCCGCCTCCGCCTGAATGGAATGTCATTGTGCCATTTACATTGATTTTCAATGTAGAGTTGTCACTCAATTCGCATCATTCCCGTTTGGTCTGAACGCACCTTTACAGCCCTGTGACAGCACTTTAGCAGCACTTTCTACCTATATATAGTATAGTCGTGACTTCACGACCGTACAAAAGTTCTGATGGCCCATTTAAAGGCCCTGATGGCCCATTTAAAGGCACAGTTACTGAATAGAAAAAGGCACAATTTCTGAATAGAAACTGTGCCTTTCTCTGTGGATCGAGCGCTTTCATACGTTCACAGTATTTATACAGCACATCGACCTAGTTTATCATAAAAACAGACATAGAAATCTCACTTTTTACAAAATGGGACCTTTAACATCATCATTATTTATCAGTAAAATAGAAATTGATACAGAACGTGTTTGTCCGTAAAGTGTAGTGAACAGAGTTGAGATAAAAGGTTAATCAAATGAAACCTGTTTGGTTAAAAAAGTGTCTCCGTTGTATGACTATATCAGATAAGGTCTGTGTTAATCAAATCATGCATATCCCTTAAAAACAAGTTGAACTTTTGAGAACTTTCTGTTATCGTTTCATTTATTCGACTAAAACTTAGTTTCGAAGAAGACAGGACTAGGAAAACGACCTAAGTGCGATGTGACCTGGAAAAAAAAACCCTTCATAACAAAAGTGAGAAATGAATAAGAATGAAAAGACTACATGATGATGTCTCGCCCTCATCTGTATTAGGACGGGTGCACTCTGTCTAAGAGTGTTTCTAACACCGTCACACTGTTTAAATTTGGGTTTATACACAAGCCATAAAGCACTTGGAGCAGCTGGGACGGAGAGCGACTGCTTTACGTTTTCTGTCTGCACATTTTAATACAGTGTTGATACTTTCGCCCGAAGCACAGCAGCTGACGGTCTACGACTTTGTGTAAATATGTGCCACTTCATGCTCGCTCTCTGCTTTCGTGAGTTTACTGTAACCATGGAAGAAACCATGTACACATCTGAGAGTGTGTGCATTTATAATGGAGAGCGCCTATTTCTGTTCTGCTATTCCCCAACAATGTGTTCTTATTAACAGGTTTGTAGGAAATCCTATGAAAAGTTATGCACAGAAATGTGTAAACGCTGCACGAAAAAAGGCACCGACGGCCCGACGTGACAGATTTTAGCCAACAAAAAGTGATGGTTAGGGTTAGGCATGAAAACCTCTTGGTTAGGATTAGAAAAAAGGCACCGACGGTCCAACGTGAGAGATTTTAACCAACAAAAAGTGATGGTTAGGGTTAGGCATGAAAACCACTTGGTTAGGATTGGAAAAAAGTCACTGACGGTCCGACGTGACAGATTTTAGCCAAAAAAAGTGATGGTCAGGGTTAGGCATGAAAACCTCTTGGTTAGGATTAGAAAAAAGGCACTGACGGCCCGACGTGACAGATTTCAGCCAACAAAAAGTGATGGTTAGGGTTAGGCATGAAATCCATTTGGTTAGAGTTAGAAAAAAAGGCCATGGTTGAGCGGAAGTGGGTCAGGATTAGGGGTTAGGGTTAGGGAAGTTGACCGCTAGAAGAACAGCCACCACTGCATATATATACTGTAAGCATACACCCCAAGAAAAAGATTAGACATGATGAATGCCGGTTTTATTTTGAAAGCCAGCAGCGGAAGTGTCCGTGCGTCTGGCTGCGGTGTTGACAGCTGGAGCGGCTGCGGGTCACTGCGCTCTCTCTGCACACTCAGCTCCGTGGAGGTGATCGGTGTGGACACCGAACAGCAGCGGCCTCTCCTCCTTCTCATGCGGGCTTTTTTTTTAGGTTTTTTTTTACCCTCCACGCTCATGGGATTAAAAACAACATGTCAGATCCCGTCAGCCGGATGAAAAAGTCCAGAGTGGAGTTTAAATGAAGCCCGGACCGACTAGTGTTAATTGGGACCCTGTCCGTCTCTCTCTCTCCTGCTCGGACCGGTGACCGGCGTCTCCCCGAGGGGCCAAGATGAAAAGTTTGCTGTTGCTCACCTTGTGTCTCTGGACGTGTCCGCTCACGGTGAGTCCCCTTCTGCTCCATCTGCAGCGGTGTTTGGGAGTGAAATGCTCAACAGAAGAAACAAGTAATGCTGAATATTAACGGTGTTTTCTCGCATTCACATATAAAGCGCACAATCTTATTTACACCCCACCGTGAAGACGATACGGGGACACTTGAGTTAGATAGGCTACGGATTAGTGAAGACCCATTTCAATAGGGAATGGCATTATAGAGTCTGCTTGTTATTATTAATGTCTGAATATCCCATCATCTCATCTCATCTACATCCGCTTATCCGGGGTCGGGTCTCGGGGGCAGCAGCTTTAGCAGGGGACCCCAAACTTCCCTTTCCAGGGCCACATTAACCAGCTCTATAATGTTGTAATTATATGGGTTTGTGTGGAGATGCTAAACTTTATGTTCATGTGTTTCCTGCAGTGTAAATATTCCTGAGGTATATAAGAGTCTGGAGAGCAGTGACACTGAGCCCTGTGACTGTGATGATTAATTATAGTGCCGCAACTAATTGTCTTCATCATTAATTCATCCGAGCATCCTGATCTTCTTAAAGAACCCCTTAATGCAGGGGTGTCAAACTGATCCAGTAAAGGGCCGTGTGGCTGCAGCTTTTCAGTCCCCTTTACTGGATCACTTTGACACCCCTGCCTTAATGGATCTATAACATGTCAAGAAATGGTGAAAAATGGCATTGCAGTTTTTCTGATCAACAATCGAATAATCAGCATTTCAAAATTCAAAATATTTGTTGTTTTTTTCTCAGTTTTGTAATCAAATGAATGAATCAGTATCATCATTAGGTTTGAGATCTGGAGTCAAGACACCTGAGTACATTATCTTTTAGTTTGGATTATTATTATTATTCTTTTACCACTGTCTGGTATTTTATAGATAAAGGGATACATCACTAATTAAAATAATAATTAGCTGCAGCAATAAACCAAAGCTTTCCAGTTCACTGTCGTACAAAACCATCAGAAATTCACATTGGAGACGGGGCAACCAGTGAATACTTGGGCATGTTGGCTTAAATGATCCGCTGAAGTGATTGAACTCATTTTCTGTCATTAATTCAACAATCATGGACTAATTGTTTCAGCTCTAATCAGCTGAAGTGTAATGTGTGGAGGTTATTATATGTTACCACTTGAGGTGTGGCTATTTGTACCAAAATCCTACTGAAGCTATAAAAAGTAATCGATTAACAAATGAAATGAATTAAAGATATTTCAAAGCAACTGTTTTGATAGTCGGTTAGTTGTTTTTAAGGTCATTTAAGAGCTTAAAAAAACCCTGATTCCAGCCTCGTTTTACTGTTTTTTCCTTCTTATGTCATCATAAACTGAATGTCTGCAAATACCCCCCAAAGGATCTGAAAAACAGAATTTTCTGACAACTTATACATAAATTTATTAACTGAGAAAACAACCGGCAGATTAACAAATCATGACATTTTGTTCTTTAAGGAAACACATTCAGTTGAAAAGTATTTCTCATTTCATCAATGGAATGACAATTTGTGGAAATTTTCCCTGCACGGCTGGTTGTTCTTGTCGAACCGTCCTCCAGCTGTTATCCGCTGCCCTTTTCCAGTGTTGACCCACCTCACAGGATAAACACGCGCTCTTCACATAAGCCTCCTGTGACTAAAAGCAGACGGGGCTGTCAAAATGTTCCGACACCCAAAACAAATGTGAGGGTTTAATCACCTAACCGATGAACACTGCCACCATAAAGTACACAAAACCCTTTCCACGTAAAAGCAGATTCTTCTCCAATCCCTCCTTTTCTCTTTCCCATCTACTCTGGAAGGGATTAGGTGTGTCTCTTCTTTAAGGGTACTTCAGAAGGATGGTTGGTACTGATTAGGGCTGCAAAGGGGCGGAAAATGTCCCGTAAATATCTGGAAACTTTACGGAAACTTTCCATTGGAAGTTAAGGGCGCACTCACACTGTCCTTCCGCACCGCGCCCCGGGCTTTAGGGTACTTGTCCCCCCCTCCCTCTCCCCCCGCGCCCCAGGCCCGTTTGTACTCACACTACCTGGGCCTCGTGCAAATGCTTCTTGCTGCCCATACGTCATCACGCCGTAACACGTCACACGTATTGATGACGTCATCGCGATGGGTCGCTTTGTTTACAAATCTTTCCATAGACCTCAGAGTTTTTGTGCGTCTTGTCGACTGTTTTTGAATATTTTCATCCGACCAAATCTGCAGTCTGCGGTCTAAAAGTGCTGTTAGTAAAGTCATTCTATTCTAGTAAAAGGGCCATGTCCCTCCTCAAGGATTTCTTTAAAGCGTTGGGTACTGTATTGTTCTCATTGAAGATCTTTAAATAGTAAAATGACGCCTTGTTGTCAGTTCTATACACAATAGGAACTGAATTTTGAGGTATATTTTTGGGTGAGCCAAAGAGGTGCTAATAGGTGTTGTAACTATTGCCAGAATTTAGATCTGCGGAGGTCAAAATCCGATCGCCTGCTCCATCTCCTACCACGGGGGAACCCTCTCTACCCGCTGTACTAAAGGAATAATGATACAACTGCAACTAAGTCAGCCCTAGACCGCCCCTATCAGCTGGTAGTTTTCAGCCTTTTCAGGAGCATCTGGGGAAGTTTCTCATACCACAAGAACTTGTTACATATTCCTATCAAAGTGTCTGAAAACCTTTCTTGAATGTGAATCGGCAGGAGGAGAAAGGTATGCAGTTCATCATCAATACGTTCGCTTTGGGAGAAGGTCAACAAGACGAGGACCACCTATCTACATCAGATGAGATATTTCTCAACAATGGGGTCAAAGTTTTTCTTTGCAATTTTACTCAGTTGACGGGGAAAGAGAATGCCGAGGTACCTCATGCCCTCTCGAGGCCACTGAAATGTTCCTACTTGGCAAAAGGACTTTGGGCAATTAGAGGTCAGCGGCTGCCAATTTGACCAGTTCACATAATATTCATAGAGCTTTGAAAACGAGTCAACAGGGTCAAGCAAAACAGGAATGGATCTGACCAGGTCAAACACCATCAACAAAATAATGTAATGTGTCGGGAGAGGACCATAATGCAGCACACGTAGACAGGCAGTCAGTCGGTAATTACTTTTATTTAACACTTTAATTAATTAGGGACAGTTCAAGGATAGCACAGTGGAATTAAATTGCTTCATGGGATGACACGACGTGCCTGAGGAGGACACACCGTGGGAGCCCTCAGGAGAAAGTACAACAGGCAGGGGTGTGTGGTAAAGGCCAACACACAAACAGCTTATCGACTGCACACTGCACCGGTGGATGCAGCCGGGGATTCTGGTGACTGAAGCAGCGAACCGACACAGAGGAGATCGCAGGAATGGATCTGGTGCAGATCTGGAAGACAGGCGGGGAGCAGGCAGTATCCGTTGTCAGAGGCAGAAGGCTGGGTCAATCACCGGAATAGAGACAGAGCAGACAGTTCAGGGTCGAGACCGGGGAATCAGTCCGAAAACTGCTGGAGAGACTGGTACAGATGACATAAAACAATCTGGCAATGAGTGCATCGTACAAGTACTGTATACTGGACTGATGAGTGATCAGATGCAGCTGTGGTGAACAGGTGAGTGGGTTGAGCTGATGAGGAGGGAATGGCAGGCAGCTGATGAGAAGGAGGGGGAGATGAACTGAGAGTGGAGATCATGAACTACCTCCATACTTTAACCGGCCTCACTTTGGCATATTGCAGCCGCTAGTGGCTCCGGTGCTTGACAGAAAAGTGCTGAGACAAAGACCTGAGCCCTGTCTGGTTGCCAGCATGTTTTTCTGACAGTTGTGCATTGCAAAGCGATGATGTCAAACTCATGTTTCAATGCTGCTGGAAACATGCAACGAGAAGGAGTCAGAGAAGAAGAAACGGTCCAGAACACGGCATTATAATGACATCAGCGTCATGCAGGCAGGCCAAGCAGTTTTTCATTCTTGAAGAACTAGAAAACCTTACTAAATATAGTACTATGTTCAGACTCTGATGATAAAGTTGGGTTGATGCTGAAAACTTGTGTAGTCCGGCTTTATTTCCACACAGAAAATGCATCAAGAATTGATAAAGAATGAGAATGATGAGCACAATCGATACAAGCATTGGTATCAATAAAATCTTTGCAATTCCCATCCCCATTGGCGTGTCAGTTACCTTTTTTCCTCCATATTTTTAGCTCTTTTTCTCAAAAGCTTCATGTGAGTGGCACAAAACAACCCCCCCCCCCCCACAAACACACACACACACATACGTTACGTGACTGGAGAGGAGATTTCACAACACAAACAATGTGACGCAAGACTGTTTTTCACAGGGCAAGAATGCAGAAATCAGTACACTATAGATATCGTAGCTTCTCCAATGCTTATGGTTACGAAATTGACTGTTTCACAACATAAATAGAATGGTCATGTTGTTTTAGGAGTCACTGGCAAACCACTTAGTCTGTCATTTAAGTATGAAGATGGGTTGTGCACTTAATACCATGGGAGAATCCAAGTCATTTAGCCAAAGAATCGAAAAAGAATCGTGACCCTCCACAAGTTAGATCCCACAAGTGTTTGTGCAAAACGCAGATAATAAAATCTTGGACCCACACCAAGAGTTGAAGAGGCTAGTAGCATCTGTACTGTCTGTGATTATGTTCCAATCTGCGTGTTTTCTCCAGCCTCAGTGCACCAGTGGACAGCAGGGACTCAGGTGTGAGCAGGCTCCCAGCCACTGTGGTGTATAAAACTCATCTGTCTGAACACGGGCTGCAGGAGATGCAGCTGAGCACAGTAGATTTTAAACACGCTCAGTTAGAAGAAAGGAGTACAAAGTAGAAGCAGAGGAGGGCTCACGTTGAAAACTTTCGCACTGCCAACATTCTGACTCAGGTTCAACTGTGAGGATATCGTCTGATATTATTTGGCAGAAGAAATGGTGCCTGAAGCCTGGAATCAGCTGCAGATAACAGTGCTACCACACATCTGCTAACATGTGGGGAGAAGAGAAGAAACCCTTTTCTTTTCTTCTTTATGTGCTTTGAATCACTGTAGAGATTCACTCACGGCAATGAAAGATGTAGGAATAATGCTCAATAATTTGTGATGATGCAACATGGTACATTTACAAAAGTAAAACGACACAAAGTTCATGTCACAGACCGCTTTACGCATTGTGCACAGAAGCACACTTTGGCCAATCTGGTCCCAATTAGGCATCGTTTTTGTGAAGTAAAAACACTTCCTCATCTTCAGATTGTTCCTCTCTGTCGGAGGAATCAAACCTCTGGCCCAGAAGCACCGTAATCCTCCTCGCGGCCTCAACTTGCTGATGGTAGTGGGTCTGTCTTAAGTGATTTTCTGATTGTCTATTGGTTACATTTACAGAAAATGACACCACAGTCCACCAACCACACACTGTGAAGCAAAGGATGCCAGTCACAAATGCTCTTTCCCGTCTTGTAATTGGCCGTGTGAGTGACTTATGAGCTTTCAGTAAACAGAATGCGAAAGAGGAGACTCCGCCGTCTCCGGCAATATATAGATCATGTTTGTATGCTGTATAATTGCTAAGTTATTGATGCAAACAGTGAAAAAACATCACTAGGACGCGCCGGCGCGGGCGTCGACCTCAGGGGGTTAAAGCCAAAGTGGCGGGTAAAAGAATTCTTGGAAGCAAAGCTGAAATAAATCAGTATAAACATGTAGTATCTTGAGTGATCCTTGAGAATTGTGTGATTAAAAAAAGTATAAAAAGTGTTGCAGAGTCAGCCCCTCGGGCAGTAATACAGACTTACGAATATTCAACTATTCAGATATTTGTTCTTTGGGTAGGTATGTGGTTTTTGAGTACACGCATTGCAGCAGTCTTTCACCAAATATTTGAATATGCACTAGTGATTGGTACCGAATCCAAAGCTCGATTAATAATGGTGTTTACAGCCCTTAAGACTAGTGATGAGTCACCTCCAACAGCACACACGCTAATTTATGACTCTTTCAAACCATGAAAATGTGACACCTATCGAGTCCCAGTTTTGCCAGGGGGACAACAACAATTTTAAATAGTGCCATATCTCTAATGCACCCATACTATATCCAGAATGTATGTATCAAAGCCCATTGAAGTGAGAGATTTGAGATTTTTAAAAAAGAGACCAAAAGAATCTCACAGGTTACCACTTTAGGATAATCTCTTAATGCCAATTAATGAAATAAGGAACAGAAACAGTCTCAGCAGTGTGCCACCGGTGTAATTCCTTTCATCTGTCTTACATTTAGCTTAACGTGCACACAACATCCATTTATCCCTTCATTTACTCGTCACTTTCATCAGAGGTAATACACTGCAACATTATTCATTTACACACATTCCTTGACCCAAAAGGATTTTTTCTTTCAGTATAAATAAGCAACACAAATTGAACTGATCAAAGGGAAAGTTTAAAACACCAGTGTGAACTACAGGGGAGCCAGGGGAAGCCTGCTTCCCCTTAATAAGACATGTGCTCCCATGAAAACGTAATTTGGGAAAAAAATAATTAGGGGTTAAAATATTGACAATTTGTGCATGTTGCCGTGCATTTCTATGTTTCTGTTTCTCCATCACGGATCAGTTGTGAAATTAGGCTTTTGATGTACAGCATGATTCATGCATGAGGGTGATTCATCACTAATTCCCTTGAATAAAGATAAGATATCATGCATGATATTCAGGCCATCACCATCGCAGGGCGGCCATGCAATATTGGAAACTTCGAGTGTACCCTGCTTCAGTTGGCCGACCTGTATCATACTGTGAGCTTTGGCTTTGATATGACTGCTATACCTGATTATTATACTGTACATCAGATGTGCTGACATAAAGCAAGTAGTACTATACTCATTCTTGTTTTCTCCTTTAAGGCCTTTGCACACCAAGTTTGTACTTTTTGTCCAAAGTTTTCGAAACTTTTGCCTGTCATTAAAGTTTTCGGAACAGGTTGGATTTGATGCTTTTTAATTGGATCCGTCACCACCACTCATCCACAGGATATGCGAACGTCATTATCCAAACTAGCTGATAAACTGATTCAGATTCACTTCGACTCCCAGCTAAAAGCACTTTACAATGAGAAGATGGACGACAGATTAAATCAAATGCTTTCCAAAAATAGGGACTCAGTGTGACTCTGATGTAGTCTCTTGTGGTGCGGGGAGGTCAGTCTGTACTCTACTGGTGGAACAGGCAGGAGCCTTCAAAACGTGACGACTTTGAGTGGACTAAGTAGTGAAGAAGAAAAATCCAGCTGCCCCGTTGGATTATTTTGGGCGCAGCCCTGATGATAACGGTGAGCTAGCCAACATGGATGAAGCTGTATGCACTATTTCAAATCAAATCAAATCAACCTTTATTGATACGGCGCTTTTCATACAGAAAAGTATCGCAAAGTGCCTCACAGAGATGTAAAGAAAAAGAGAAACATCAAATCAAATCAGGAGAAGAAAGTTATAAGAACCCAACCCTCCCACAGTCATGCACAGAGACACACACACATATGTATACGTTCATTCACACACCTACACAAACACTAGCTGTCACTACAGAGACATGGCCAGGCAGCGAGACCTGAGGAACAGAGGAGGCTAGGGGAAGCTGCCTTTGGGGGGCCAACCACACTGGGAGAGATCCCAGTCCAAGGTCACAGGGAGCACCGCCACAGAGACCACCCCAACCCGGGCAGACAGGAGCCTCCGCACCAAGGTGCAGAGCCCTCTAGTCGCCCGTGCCGGAACTGTCTACGGGACAGCAACCCCCGCGCGGCCAGACCAGAGACAACTCCCAAACTAGCAGGCCCCCTGAGGAAACACTGGAGATTAAAAACTGTTGCCTAAAACAGTAAAGGGTTAAAATATAGAGGCTAAAAACACGAGGGACTAAAACATAAAAGCACAGAGGCTAAAAACATGAACTCGAAAATAAAGCCATAAGAGCATAAGACATGAGGCCATAAAAATAAATACAAGCATGAAGGCTAAAACACAGAGATTAAAACAGTAAAACAGTAAAAAAAAAAAGGATAAAAAAGGAGCAAAAGGATAAAAATTTGCCCCCTATTTGCCCTAAGACAGTTGCGGTTTGCCGCCTTTGACCTTAAACCTCCTTCGCTCCCATTTCATGTACTACAGACATTGCAGCGCTGCAGCATCTACAGCAAGAATCAATGAAAGATGGGCGCTTCTATCGGATTTCAACTTCTTAAGTAGATTAAATGCATTGTAGAGACACAGCATTGTAGAGTAGACAACATCACACAACGTACACGCAACGATGACTTCTATCACCAGCAGCTCAGCTTTGGCTTTTTTTCTGCTCTTTTTTTAACTACACAGATACCATAATGTATAACCTGGGGAAATGTCAGGACGGTATAAAAAGAAAAATAGATCCGCACCTAATCTACACTCTCCCTCTGTCATGACCGACGGACCATAAAACATGATCTTCACAAGTCAGTGCTTGTGCATGTTTCAATTTCAAGTCAGACTTATTATTTTAATTAGAGATGGGACTTTGGGCTCTTTGAAGCGAGTCGGATCTTGTGAATCGTTCAAAAGACTGGCTCATTTTTAGATGTATAGCCTGGCGGTCATTTTATCTGGGAAATATTAACTGAGAGGAATGGTAGTGTCATGAACGGTGCAGTTTATTTTCTGTTTCTTGCTCTTTTGAGCCTTTAATGCCCTGTTACCCTGTCACCCTGTTACCTGGAACCTGAACCTGCCTGCCTGACCTTCTGCCTGATCCATGGACTCACTATTCTTTGCCTAGCCCCCTTGGACACGTTTGCCTGTCAGACTGCCTTCCTGGTTTAGATCCTGGATCTAAGATCACACTACTTTGACTTTCCAAGTCGTCAGATCTTTGTACTGTTCACACAACACAACTTGATGTGTCTTGAAGTCTTGAAGTGAGGGATCACATCACCAGTACGGTCCAGTGAACGAGGTACCAGTCCATTTGACTTCATGTTTGCCGCTCTTCTTTGTTATAAGCCCGTGTGAATATGGAACAGGCTAGAACAGAGCTAAAAGGCAACACTGAATCACTTTCTCCACGGTGCAGACCAGCTGAACTACAGGTGAAAGAGACCTAAAAGAGACTGAGTGAATAGCTAAATCCCTGAAGGTTTTCTAGCTCTTCATGTCATTGGGTTGAGTTTAGCCTTTTGTCCAAACCACAGGATCTGTTGTATGCATCTCCTGTGGTGTTAAATCCTAAAGAGCGCCTACGTAGAGAACTGGCAGGGCTGATAGAGATGAGAGCAGGTATTTCCACCTCCAGAGGGATCGACAAGACGCTCCAGCATCCACAAAAAAAACCTACACCACACCCACACTATTATGTGCTCACACTGCAGTCGGGCAGTAAGTCATCCTATTAGTTGCTTATTCAGTGAATTCTACCCTTGAAACTTAACTTTACCTTTCAGAGACATAGAGGCTTCTGTGCAAAAGGGGTTGAACCTACACACACTTTCTTACGCTAAAGCGGGGCTGAAATACTGCTTCAAGCCTACATTTCTCTAAATAGACATACCGTTTAAAACACTTTGAAGTGTTATCACCGTAACATCTCATTTAAAGCTTCATGGGCTTTCAGATATGCAAAGCGATTGCCTGCCCAAACACAAGTAATGTTCAAATGGCAGTCATACATCTTTTCTTTGCCACAACATATCACACTTTGTAGAATAGGGTGCACAGTAATTGATATGGACTGAAGCAACAGTAGGAACAGAGTTTGAACAATCAAAGCACGCGAGGCGGTTAAATACACCCGTTGCATTGATGGTTTCATTTACATTGATTGACGCTTTTGTGTAAAACAACACACAAATGAGGTGTGTGTTGAGGCTGAAGCCAGGGGCTGCACCTAATTAATGGTGAAGGGAGATAGTTGTGGTGCTTATTGGTATTTTTCAAGGAAACTAATTGGAAGAGTCACCTGAAACTCACACAGGGATCACAGCAGGGGGACAAAGAGACGCCGCTGCCTTCTCTCTCATATGGAAATGTATCGATTAACACTGCTAGGCTGTGCGGCAATACACAGTCAAAGCATTCATGCAACTTAAATAAGGTTTTTTAACTTCAACCTTTACTCAGGGCTGGGCTGGCCAGCTGGCAGACCTGCCACTTTCCCAGCGGGACGCCAGGCCTTTTGGGCCAACAATAATTCAGTGTACATCCATGCATCTAATATACTCAGCCAAGCCTGTACATGTCATAAAAAGACCTTTGAAAGGTATACATTAAGGCCTTTCTATCGCCAAAATACATTAAATAATAATGTATTGTGAAATTTAGATTGCTTTCCTGATTATGACCACCGACTGGTAGTGTTCACATTTCCATTATGTCTTCATTACGTGACACTAATGGTTTTAGATTGATATAACTTTATTTATTGAGATATCTGTGGGTGCTTTTTGACATGTGGCCAGGCAGAGGATAAATTTAAGCCTTCTTTTTTTCTGATCAAAGGGTATCATCTCTGGCAAACTAATACACTTATAAATATATAAATTTTAATGTACTGTACTCACATAAGAACCTTTAAGAGGGAGAAAACAAAGTTGTTTTTTTCACCACTGAGTATCTAAAAGATCCAGACTGTTCCCATTTGGTCAAAAAGCATCTAAAGTTGCCTGTACTCCATATCTTTAATAGACTTTTAAGAGACTAGTTACAATCGCTTTCAAAGAGAGCATATTTTGGAAAGCTTTTTGTATTAAGGCTGGAAAAACAGCAATGCATAATCCATTTCGATTAAGCATTGTGATTCCTCATGTGCCCTTTCTTACCAATAGTTGCTTTTGTGCTGTGAGCATGAACAGTAACCCATTGAGACAAATCGCTCGCATCCATCACAGTTAATGAAGCTCACTTTGGTGTCTGTGTCTTCTAGTTCTTATGCTCTGTAGTGAATGTAGGTTTATTCCACTATAAATCACACTGGATAAAAGCATCAGCTGAAGAGACATAAATGGGATTGATGCTGCTTATTGACCCAAAACCCATTCTGGTTTTACTCTTATCTTTTTGTCGACAAATCCCATAAAAAGACCTAAACCAACAATGTGTTAGTCTGAGTCACTACAGTAAGCCCCGAGCCCGATCATTCTCACTGATAATGTCAAATCAATGCACATACATTTAGTTTCAGTTCTCTAAAATATGGCTCAGTCATTTTTTCAAACAGGTTATACGCTCTGGCCAGCTGGGACCTTTCTGTGCTGAGTTTTCATGTTCTTCCTGTGTCAACGTGGGTTTTCTCTGGCTTCCTCCCACAGTCCAAAGACATGCAGGTGTTAGGTGAGGTTTGCCAGTAGTTGTAGTTGTGAGCATGAATGGTTGCCTGTCTCTAAAGCTACGTTAACACTGCAGGTCTTAATGCACAATTCCGATTCATTGCTCAAATCTGATTTTTTCTTTGGCTGTTCACATCACCGCTCACGCTCCTGAAGTGATGTTGATCATTGATGACATCCGGCAACAATGGTGTTTATGGAAGCGAACATTGAAACGGCAACGGGTATTGTTGGACTTTATGACTTAATGCTTTAAAAACAGTGTGTACTAAACCTTCCCTCCACTGGCCACCTGCTTCACTACTGTCCTCGATGTTGGTTTTGGCTGTTTATTTGTCATTCATTTGCAGCGCGGGTCAGAAAGACGTCAAAGTCGGATTAAATGCCACCTGGCTGTTCAGATTGCGGTCGCATTCAAAAAAATCCAATACGTATCCGATTCAGTAGCACATTTCAAAGTGGCCTGATTCAGATTTGAAAATGTCAGATATATTACGACTTGTGCTGTTCACACTGTCAAAAGCAAATCACATATAGGTCACATATGAGCCAAATAACCTGATTCAGGTCACTTGGAACTGCAGTGTGAACGTAACCCAAGTGTCAGCCCTGTGATAATGTGGTGTCCAGTCAAGGGTGTACCAAACCTCTTGCCCAATGTTAAGTGGGATCGGCTCCAGCCCCAATAGACCCCAACTAGGGTAAGCAGTTACAAATAATGAATTAATAACACTTCCTGCATTTCTCATGAACACCTGCTTAACCCACTACTGACATTCTTCTTTCGTATTCTGCACCAGAACCTACAGCGCGCAACCCTGTCTTGAGAACATTCAGTAAAGTAACGTTGAGCTATTCATTCCTTTTGAGAGCAATGCCATCAATCCACTCCCTCATCTTGAATATGGAGTATCACTATTCCCATTGGCTGATGATCTGTTTGGAAAGAATCAGGTCAATCACATCCAAAGTTTCCACCAGCTCACGCCAGCTGACCCAGTAACAGAAGCTAAAAACATCTCAGTCGCCTAAGTGCCCGAAACTCCACTTCCTGTGATCCAAAAATCCATCCATCCAGGAAGAGTGAGACCTGAAGTAGGTGTTGGGGGGCCATTCCCACAGCCGCAGCAGCTCGCTCGAGCTGGGGCTCCTGGCGCTTGAATGCTACACTCTCTAGCATCATACTTCCATACATAACTCTTCATCATGTAATTCTTTCATTTCCCGGGCATTGCAACCAGGGAATTGAAAGGAAAAAACGCTTATCTGTCCTGTCCAGGGTGGACCCCGCCTCACGCCCAATATCAGCTGGGATCGGCTTCAGCCCCCCCGCGACCCCAATAGGGACAAGCGCTTGAAGATGAATGAATGAATGGAAAACGCTTATCATCAATATTTTAGCACCATATACATTTTATGTGTGAATAAACAGTAGTATGTATCATTACTACTAGGGATGAGTGAGTAGAGCATTATCTGTATCCGTATCCGTTTACTACATGAATTATCCGTATCCGTACTCAGGGTGGGCGGGGCCTAACCCGGAAGTGTGCATGATTAACCCGGAAGTCGATCGAGTTGTCCTGAAATTGCCAGGGCTTTAACCAGTGTGTTATTTTAAGCATGCAATTGCTTAGAAATTGTTATATTTATTGCTGATTAGAAAACTATTAAAGGACAGCATCAGCATTGAGCTTCAGACCAAGTTTACAATAATGAATACAACACGTGGTGAAGAGTTTACATACTCAACATAACTTTCTCTTTTTCAATTTTTTTGTTATTTGTAATGTTTATACCACTTCTTCCTTTTTTTAAGGAATACAGCAAGAAAGTGTCAGACACTCAGTTAAAAAAAGAAAAAGAAACCAAATCTCTGACAGGCAGAGACACGACATGAGTCCCATTCTACCAAGCAGCAGGACTGAACGAACCCACATTTACAGAACTCTGCTGTTAATAAATGAGTACAAACCAAAGTAAAAACAAACCTGAAGCTGAATAAACATGGGGACTTTAGCCTATAAATAGCATGTTGCAAATAGCAAATGAAAACCTACTTAGCAATAAACGATTAATCCTAATTCAGCTTTCAAACACCACATTGGTTGCTACCCTGTGTTTTAACAGCAAAGGCGAGATGAGTGAGTGTGTTCTGCCCCGATGCACCACGAGCGCTGCATTCACTGAGTGACCCTGAAACCCTGAAGCAGATGATAGAACCGGGGTGGAGCCGTGCCTGGTGGCTGACTCTTAGGTCAACATGTCACGTGTGGAACTTTACTGTCATTTTATCTACACGACTTAGATCTGGGGGGAATGTGGCACAAAGGTCAAAGTAGCAAGCTTGTTACCAAAGGATCAGCTGGAGAGACGAATGAGCAGCAGTGTTACCCTCCCTCTGCTGCCACAGTCCCTGCAGAGAGCCTTTGAGCAAGGCACTGAAGCTTGAACAGGCCCGGTCTAAACCGCTCAGTAAGAAAAGACGATTTCTCAGATAGAGACTTTTCTTTCAGTACGGTGCTAAATGAAGTTACCATGTCAGACCATAACAGTGAATGAAAATGAACTACAGAGCTTGTTTGAAGAAGTGGAGATTTGTGTTGCTCCAAGTCACCCCTGCAGTGTGATTATCGTCATAAAAGAAGTCAGGAAACCACAGTTCCCAGCATCTGTGTAATCTGATACAAGCTTTGTCTTCTAATAGGCTTTGCTGCCCACACACACGCACACACACACACACACACGCACACACAGTAGCCTTGATAAGAACTGTGAAAAGTCTTTTATCAGAATTCTTTGCTTAGGGGAAATGTCACACAAATACAATTGCCTATTTGTTGATGGCACATTTACACACATTTACACAAACCCTAAACCCCCTCGGGTTTTTATTCAGAGTGAAGAACATGATTAATTTCCTCGATAAACAACATGTTAACCATTTCGTTTATGATTCATTTGAAGAAGAAGAAGTCCTTTATTTGTCCCACAATGGGGAAATTCAATTTTCACTCTATTTTTTCATTTTACACACTGAAATACACACATTTGCGCAGACAGGACATATATACATGCAACTAATGGAGAGATGTTAGAGCGAGGGGGCTGCCAGTGACGGGCGCCCCGAGCAGTTGGAGGTTCGGTGCCTTGATCAACAGCACCTCGGCATTGCCCAGGAGATGAACTGGCACCTCTCCAGCCACCAGTCCACACCTTCCGGTTCCCAGCCAAGTCACCTATGGACTGAGCTACTGCCTCCGCCATTTCATGATAATATGGGGTATGATATGACGTAGTGATTCGTCATTCTTTATACACTTTCTAAAAGTGTACAGAGTCAATTCAAAGTGTTCTACATAAGGAGTAGAAATGCACTGAAACAACATTTGAATAACGTAATGAGGAAAATAATCAGGGCAGACTTAGCTGCAGGTGAGACAGGGATGAGTGACTTCACTGTCGAGCCAAGAAAACAGCAGACAACACGCACAATGGCGAGAGAGACAAAGACAAATGAAATGTGCAGAGACATTCCTCAAAACTTCAGGTGAGGAATTTAAAGGTCACAGAGAGAAATGTGATATCCCAGTCTGGTGGTGACTTTCCATCCACCTTCGGTTTAAAGTGTTATCTCGGGGCGATATCTTTATCCCTGACCTCTCCCCAAGTCTCACCTGTAGTGTTTTTGATGGGTGATCGACAACCTTTATGTGACCGGAAACTGAATACGAGAGTTGTGGTGGGAGGGACCACAACATGGAGCGGGACGGTGTCGAGTCTCTATCATATATATTTGTTGTGAAACGACTTGGAGCGGATCAGCGCGAAGTTACAGTTGACTAAACAAATGGTGCAAATGACCTAAAGAACATCTCTGAAAAGAAAAAAAAAAACGTATATGGAAACATCTGAAAGACAACAAAGCACGTTTATTTATGTCGATCGTTATCTTAAAACCGATTCTGAGGTTATTGATAGGAACCAAATAGGAACATTATGAACTTTTTGTCTGTGTACATTATATCGAAACGGCAGTAGCTCAGTCCATAGGTGACTTGGTCCACAGGTGACTTGGCTGGGAGCCGTAGGGTCGCTGGTTCAAGTCCCTGTGTGGACCATGTATGGAGCGTGGACTGGTGGCTGGAGAGGTGCCAGTTCATCTCCTGGGCACTGCCGAGGTACTGTTGAGCAAGGCACCGAAAACCCAACTGCTCGGGGCACCGGTCACTGGCAGCCCCCTCAGTCTAACATCTCTCCTTAATTGCATGTATAGGTCCTGTTTGTGCATGTGTGTGTATTTCGGGCCTGTGTGTGTAACATGATAAATAATAAGAGTTAAAAAATTCAATTTCCCCGTTGCGAGATTAATAAAGTAATTCTTCGTCTTCTCACTGTTTCTTGCCAGAACAGGTTATATTTTCTGAGAGAAATCTGCTTTTTTTGGGCAAAACCCAGCCTGGTATTACACCAACTGCCACTGCGGAAAAAGCAACTGTTCGTAAACACACACCAACAGACTGTAAAAATTAAATGGATTTAAAATAGAGGACACTCCAACGTCAACATCAAGTCTATACTGGTTCCATCTTGTCTGCAAATGTAATAGCGTTGAGCGGCGGGGTAGAAGGGTGTTGGCGATCGCAGCAGAGAGAAAGCAGTGGTAGGGAATGTATAGTTTAGATTACAACTTGCCAACGAATAAACACTGCAAGAACTTCCTGAGTCTTGCCTCCCAGCTGCTGTGAAAAAGTGCAGAGTGAGTGTCTGTGGGTTTAAACCAGGGCAGAGTGTTCTACCCCCGGCTCTGTCCTGAGACAGCACACTCTGTTCCACAAAATGTTGAGAAATATATTTATTTAGCCTTTATTTTAGGGCATCAACATTGCTTTTACACATGTTTTCAGGTCACTTGTACGCCTGTGAGAAGCAAATAAGGGACCATCCACATGAAGACGCGTCTTGCTGTATCCGCAAAAGTTTGGTATCATTTTGGCGGATCATCCACACGAATACGGCGTTATCGGAGCCTGAAGACGTTCTTCTCTGAAACCCAGGACCCAGCATGCATTGAAAAAAGAACAGCACCTTTGCGTTGTCATCTGGACAGCTGAACTACATATTTTGTGGTACAGTGGTGTTGCGTAAGATGAGATGGGGTAGAGACTGGCATTAGCGTCCGTGGAGTTTGATGACTCTGAGCGGCACGCATGGGAATGAATTACCATATATTCTCCCTTTTCCCTGATGGTCTGAATAAGTCGCTAAATTTACAAAAAAAAATCATGTGGACGTACCCTAAAGCCTGCACAGAGCTGGTCAAGATAGCCTCAAAGATTAAAATGAGAGCGTATCTTTGACATGCAAGTGAAAATCAAATCTGATACAAATGTGGTCTAGACACAGGGTAATAAATTCACTGTGACTGTGTGTGGCTGTTAGTACGGATCTTTATTATATGAATGGTTTTTGCAATGAGGCTCATGGAAAAGGGACAATTACCTAATTTAAATATGTGCGAATGGCACACAAGAACCAAGATGTCATTTGCTTGGCAGCGCAGTTAGGGATGCATTTTGAGAATGACACACTTTTCTTTTTGCCTCATATGTGCAGATTTAGTGGCCATAAATGCCATTCCTTTTGGGATTACTCATTCCTCATTGAGCAGCTCCTCCGTCCAAAATACAACGGAGCATCTGATGTATCTGTTTACAGTGCTACCAAGCAACCTCAATAATAGGTTGTAAGTCAATCACTGACTTTCTTTAAGTATGCCACATTGATCTGATGTCATCACAGTAGTGGTGATGTTGCCTGCAGGTAACAGCTTACTGTAGATTCTCCGTCTCCGTCTTGTTTCATTACCGGCTGCAACATTTAAAACTGTTGCATTGTGAAAATACCAGAAATTAGCATGTGCCCTGTGTGTGTGTGTGTGTGTGTGTGAAAGCAATTTGAATTCGCTAAGAGAATGGCGAAGTCCGCCATGAATACCACAAGGATATATAATAACAGAATGTTAAATTGTCCGTAGGTGTGAATGGTTGTCTGTCTCTGTACGTCTCTATGTGTCCTGTGATAGACTGGCGTCCTGTCCAGGGTGGACCCCGCCTCACGCCCCATGTCAGCTGGGATCGGCTCCAGCCCCTCCGCGACCCTGTCAGGGACAAGCGGTTGAAGATAAATGAATGAATGATAATCCGTTCTCCCTTAATCTCACCTTCCTCTCCACCGGGACAGTCCAGCTGTTGACTCCGCACCAATCTTCCCTTCAACCTCACGCTCAATCGTACCTTCAGTCTTGAAGAAAAACCCCCAAAGCTCAGCTGCCAGAACTAATAAATTATCCAAGACAACAAGAAAACTGTCAAATTCAGGAATATTACCATGAAATAAATGCATAATTACACCCTCCCCTTCTCTCTGTACATTGTTTTCTAACTGCAATAGAGACCAGATGGTGTTATACTAAAACAATACCACTGTTTGTAAATGAAGATAGATCTGAGCAGAGAAGTATATATCTAGAATAATCCTATAGAAACTCACTGAAATATAAGTGACGAGTGTAAGGGATGGTCATGTGCGATGTGACACCGCAGGCTTCAATCTGACTCACTGCGTCTTTGCTGTCACCAGTGTTCCACGCAAACCCCCCATCCTCCCTGACATCGTCATCACTGACCATGCACTGCCTACAGAAGCAAAATGTTTCAAAGATGAGGCTGAGATAGAAAGTGGAGGTCAAGCGTGAAATCTTGTCATGGAAAAAAGGTTTGAGTCTTTGCTGCCAATATGCAGGCAGCAGCCAGACAGCTCAGGGCCAGTGAATATCTGCTCACTTGTCACATTTAAAAACAGTGACGGCCCATGGATTTGTTCCTCAGTTCAGGAGACTTGTATTTGCAGTAAAACACGTCTTGTTTGCTGCAAATATTTTAATGCTGCACTGTAAATGGTGGCAAGTTCACTCAAAATAACAAGAACTATAGTGTTAAGTGTGCACTTTCAGAAAGTCATCCAACTCACTCCCTGATTATTTTTCAGAGACCTGAGAAGCTGCTCGTTGGGGAAAGAAACCGCAGAGTGACAGAACAGAGTCGCCAAACACAACGCTAGTCGCTTTTAACAAAGACAAAGTCTCCGGATCAGTTCAGAACAACGGAATAAAAAACATGGGAAATGCTCCGCTGGATGTTTATTCTTCAAGATCGCTGATTCGCTCATTTAGCTGTCAATCAAAAAAGGACTCTGCCTCAGACAGCTCATCCAATCATCATGCAGAAGCCGAGCGTCCGTGTCAGCCCACTAGATAGACCCCCAGAGACGCTGAGCATCCGATGGGCGGGACAAAGCCCAGCATTTATCCAATGAGCGTCTAGTTTGGAACAAGCCGCTCTACGCTTCCCCATTGAATTCAGTAGAAGCTGAGCGTCCGTCTGTATAAAGCACTGTGGCGCTGGGGGGTTGGATGAGAAGGAAGTTGTGCTGTACACACAGTACATTTTTCACCACTTTTTTTTTTGGTGACATTTTAGGGGAAGCTATCACCACTGGAGGAGTCACAGCCGAGTTTTCCTGCTTTGGGACAAATACCTTAGGGGCAGGAGGAGGTGCGTAGCCTTCACCTGCAATGAGTCTGTAGTTATCCTCCTTTCCAAAGGAGTCATACGCTGAATTTTCTGCATTGTTGATAAGGGTTTGAGGTTTAATCTCTGTAGCATGGCGTAGCATCTTGGCTCCTGTTTAGCATGTTGTTCAAATTAGCCTGCATGTGCACTTGTTGACTATGCTTGACTTAGACTGGCTCACAAAAATGCAGACTGGCTCCAGTGTAGGTGCAATACTACCATTTACCGCCAGACGTCACTAATGAGTCAGAACGTTACTTTTAGTTCCAGTGTTCAATTACATGGTGGTCTGAAAGCGGATTTTCTCTACCCAGCCTTGTGGTGGTACAGTATACAGTATATTTTCAAATTTCTCGGGCCACGATGAAGTCAGTCGTACAATAGTTATTGCAGAGTTATTCTTTATGCTACGAGTTTTGAGCTCGTCAGACTACATCTCTTGGCTGTAGGGTGACATGCCAGAGACCACTTTTGCAATTTACACCTTACAATTTCTTGTGCTAAAACTTTAAGGACACAAGATGTGACAAATATTAGATTATGTTTTATTTTAAATTACCAGTGAAGCAATACATAGCTCGCACACTGCAGGACTCCAATTATCCACTTCTTCATTGCACCTATGGTGGTATGAATCAGTGGATAATTGGAGCCCTGTAGTGTGCGAGCTACTTAATGCTTTATGATTTGCTTATTTTTGGCTCAGCCCTATTTGGTTTGGATGTACGTGCATACTCCTATCTGGAGCTTGAATTGCAGAATGTGCTCACTGGTAGCTATAACCATGCTTAAAAGTTGCTATAGCTGTCAGAGTAAATCTACTTATTCAGACACACACTCAAACAATTTTCAACAGCGGCGCGGGGTGGGGGAGGGGGGGGTGTCAAAGCTGTAACTAATTACATGACTTGGTGCATTGGTACTTGCTGGAGCCTTGATAAACTTTATTTATTCCCCCTGTGCTTGAAAAGATGTGCCCCATCTCCACACAACATACTAACTGCAGACATGTGACTTGAGTCATTTGGTCAAAGTCTCAAGTAAGTCCTGACTCATGTTTTTTCCTTGAGCATGTCAAGTGAGGTCAATTACCTGCAGTGTCTGGTCTCTATAAAGAGAAAAGACAAGGACAGAATATTACGCTGGCTCATATTATGGGCCAGTTTATCTAACCTGTTCATGAAGTATAAAAATGCATTGAATTTGTATAAGAATTATTTATATTTGGTGAAATTAATGAGTCGACAAGACGCACAAAAACTCTGAGTTCTATGGAAAGATTTGTAAACAAAGCCACGCATCGCGATGACGTCAATCAATGCATGTGACGTGTTACGGCGTGATGACGTATGGACAGCAAGAAGCATTTGCGCAAGGCCCAGGTAGTGTGAGTACAAACGGGCCTGGGGCGCGGGGGGAGAGGGAGGGGGGACAAGTGCCCTAAAGCCCGGGGCGTGGTGCGGAAGGACAGTGTGAGTGCGCCCTAAATCAGTGAAATTCTGACCGACTACAATGTCATCCAGCACAAAACCTCAGCTTATTTATTTTCTAAATTTCTTCTTAATCAAAATTCCAGGTTTTACTTTGACGATGCGGTTGATTAGTGGTATTAGTTGTTATGGGGCTAACGTCAGCTAACTGCTTGTGAGAGAACAGATTGTATCGCTAATGTTAGCTAACATTACGCTTGTAACGTCAACACTGACAACACTAAACATTTTTTATTATTTAATATTTAAACTGAAAACAAGTCATTCGAGTCATGTCTCACTTCAAGTCCAATTCAACAAGTCTCAGGTCCACGTCACTCGGTTGCCTTTTTAGCCAGCGCAGATTTTCTAGCGTTTACGGCACAGGTTTATCACCTCACGCGATGCTTTTAGCCGATCAAATCTGTGCGTTCTGCGTCACTGAGTGAGTGAGTAAGACGTAAGCGCTTCTTATCAGCTGTGTCTGTCTGTGGTTGTAGGACCGAGAGCTCACCGACAGCTTCTTCGGAGCTAACGCCGACACTACGCCGCTGGAGGCAGTTTCAGTTTAACCGATTCGGACTTTAAACTTAACTTTGAACCAGAAACTCCTGAGAAATGTGAAGTTCAAACGACACGATGCTCATGGAAGCGGGACTAGGGGGAACACTGGTGGTAAAAAAAATACCTCGAGTGACACAGGACACAGTGTCTGGTGAGTGTCTGCCTCTCATACTTCATTTACTTTTGTCTGGACTGTAGAGCTTTTGTTCAAAATGTTTCTAGATGTGACCATGGAGGTTTGGCAGGCCTATTGCCCAGACCTGCTTGTTCCTCTGCTGTAATATTTAATCAAGTGAACAGTAAACTCAGGGCAACACAATCATCCCCCAGAGCTCATTTGATGGCGGCCAGCAGCCACTGGTGCGCATCACTGCTGAGTTAAGCCACAGCAGGAAAACACGGGAGGAAAGAAGCTGATGAGAGTGACTCATCAGCATTTCTAAAGCTCAGATAGACTGAAGGGAGATAATTATAACTATACCATGCTGTTATTTATTCATTTCTTTTATATCCAGAGCCTTTATGGTTACATGACACAAATAAGTTGCGTGTGTATTTGGTCATACTTTGAAAAGGCATGGAAGTTGCACAAAACTGTCCCATTCTCTGCAACTTTAAAGTCAAAGTCTTCCGTAGTAAATTAAGAGCTAACAACCAAGAGCTACAGCTTTCAAGCTGGTTTCGCTCTTTAATAGGAAAATCCAGTGAATATTAAAGCAAAAACAAACGCTCCATCAATAACACTCTGGAATACTTGAAGCCTGCGCTGTAATTCACTCTGCGATGTTAAAATATTTAAACTCTATTTGCGTCAATGATCTGCTCTACACACGTGTTGAATCAGAAGTTACACAGACTTGGGAGCTGGCACGGTGAAGTCTGTTTTATGTCCACATGTTCTCACATACAGCTCCTCTGGGTAATGTCTCGATGGTCTCAAACCCTTCTCCTGCAGAGCCACTGCCCTGCATGGTTTATGTTCGTCCCCACTCTGATCCACTTGGTTGTAATGATCTGCTCATTATGAAGCAGGTAAAGTTAGTTAAGGACAGGATAATGAGCAGATCATTAGAATCAGGCGATTTGCAGGAGGCCACTATTCAAGACGCGTTCAGGGCTGCGTTGCATGTGTGAGGGGCTTAAGATGGTCAACATTGTAACCAAACACTGTGTACATGTTGCTATGTTGATGTTAGCACTCATTAGCTCAAAGCACCAGCACTGTATAGACTCATTATATCTTTGGGACAATGCACGATGAAGGTAACCAGCATTCAATGAGTGTGTGTGATGAGTTTTATACTTCACACAAGCCCAAAATTGACATAACATCCCACGATATATCAGTAAGAAGTTCAGTTCCCCTCCAAAGGAGTCTGTGTTTTCAACATTTATCTGACACAGAACTTCTGGAACATGAATAATTGGTTGGGGCAGCGGTCATTAAATAGACACACAGTTCTCAGACAGACGTGGAAATGAGGATTGTAAGATGTCTCTGCCTTCAAACACCAAAGAGGAAGAAAGAGTTGCCACTAAAAGCGTGTGCGACAGAGAACCACACTTTTTCCGTCCCGCTGGGAAATTAATCTCCATCTACATTCACATGTAAATACGTGTGAGTTCTGCTGGCTGCTGTAACACACCAGTGATTCAGCCTGGTGTATATCCAGTTTGTTAAAGTTTTTCCACTTGCTGAAGAGTCTCTGTCCAGAAAAATGCTCGGGTGAAAAGGAAGCGCTGCATCCTACAGGTTCTGGTTTGTCTAGAAGTCAGTAGGCTCACTGCTCCCTGTAGGCTATTTGAGCTGGGATGGCAAAGTTTTGGGACTAATCCACCACCCAGACTTGCCACCTTATGCAGAGATTCACTGTCTTATACTACGTTTCATGCTTTCAGTATGTGTAATAGACACATGTCCTATTATGTTCTTTAACCCCCTAATATAGCACAGGTAGCCCGTTTATTGCATGGTTCTCTCAAACCCCCTCAGAGCGGACTAGTCTGATCGCCTTGGCCACCACGGTTGTGACGTTTGGGTTGCATTGCTCCAAAAGTTGAGTCTGCACCCCCCTGCAGCCACTTACCACACTAACCCCATTCATAATGAATGGCCCCACCTGCGTTTTCGCCGGACTGCCTGATCTAGTGTGAACGCCCGCCAACGCAGAACAGTCGGTGCTGGTCGTTTTTGCAAAGCATTTCTCTGTTGGCCGCCCTCATCTTCTGCCCCCTCATAGCAGGGCTGAGAGGTTGTTTAGTTGAATGTTAGTCCGACTCATTGATTCCTTATCTGTCTCAGGTTTGTGACGGTAACAATCTAAAGCCTTGACCATGACTCTGACACATAAACTGTACATAAAGATGAATGATGTAGCTCCATTTTCCTCCACTTTACAAAAGTGAAGCCAAAATTTCCCAGATGCAGTTGCTGCCGTCTAGTTTTCAACCAAACTCTTCACAGTTGTGATCTGGGTTGGAGCCTCAGTATCGAAGTCGTGCCCATACACCCAACCCATCGTGAGTCGATCCCAGCTGCTAATCGTTGTGTTTCACCTCATTTTATAGCATCAAATAACTAATAACCAATTAAAACCAAAGGTGAAAGAAAAATGAACGTTTGAACAAACAAACAGTTTGATAAGAACTTCCTAAAATGATAAATGACAAATGATGTTGTGTTAACCATACTGGGAATAGTCCGTATGAGCGCACTGATCATGTGGTATGCACAACCTCATCAGTGGAAGTTTCCGGAAATCTCACGAGTCTCGTACATGACTTCCCCATGTCGTAACTACGAGGTCAAGAGTTCCACTGAAGGCAGCGGTAAATCCATGGTGCTGTCCGTGGTGCTGAAAAAGATGGATATGAAATTGAAACTTTTGAGTTCTGTCCTTCTCTCAGACGTATATTGGATCTATACTATTATTTAATATCTAATATATAGCCAGGGGGTACATCCCTAAAAATGAGCAAATTGCCTGCTGACTGTTTAGGATTGGATTTGCGAGAGACCGCACGATGCCATCGGACTAGATAAAAGGTTGTGATTTGGTTAAGTACACCCGGGATCATGAACGGCAAAGGGGAAATGAACCCCACTTGCCTGGGTGAAAAGCCTGTGTTTTGGGACCAATCCACCATCTGGACTTGCCACCTTACGCAGAGATTCACTGTCTTATATTACGTTCCCTGCTTTCAGTACGTGTAATGGTTACAAAATATATACATGGAACACACACAAATGACAGTGCATTGCTTTCTTCAGTCACTTCAGACACACAAAACAAATACATGAGAGAAAGAGAGAGAGAGACGGGGATTGAATGAGTGTAATTGTCTTTGATTTCCATGATTGTTGTTGAATGCTGCGTTTATCTTTGTGCACGATGGCTGCGGCTGCACCAAAGGAAGAACAGCAGGCAGTTGAAAGTGATGGCACCAGAAATAGCTTGATGTGTGATCATACATCAACAGGACTGACTGAAGGTTGACTCATCCTCTCACTCACGGACAAATGCGCACATTTGGGTCAATATTCACCGTTTCCTTTATTAGTTAGTACGTTTGTTAATGGTTTTTGGACGCACTGGCTTGCTGGACCTGTATTTGTAAAGGTACAGTGTGTGTGGGTGGGGGTGGGTGGGTGTGTGTGTGTGTGTGTGTGTGTGTGTGTGTGTGTGTGTGTGTGTTGTGTCTTTATCTCCCTCCAGGCTGTTGCAGTAAATAGAAGTGTTAGGTTTTAGTCATCTTGTGTGATGAAATTCACCAAATTTTGCTCCGTGTTACGAAACACCTCTTAACTCATCTCCTGATTCAGCGTGAGTGGTGCCAGCGCCGCTGGTTTGGTTTGGCAGGTGTTGAAGATATCCGAGCAAGTTCTTGCCAAACCGGAATCCTAATCTGATTTTCACATTTAGGATAAATAGTTTTAGGATTTGATGAACCAAAATACTGTCCAGCTGCTTCTCCTGGCTGATGCTTTAGTGCGTCTCTGTGTACATGTTTGAATGTGTGTGTTGTCTTAATGACAGCCAGCCTTGCATCATGTCTTTGTGGGAGGATTCAGGAGAATTATTATAGTTACTGTTAGGCTTTGCTTGCATCTCTGGAAGTGTGTCTGTCTGTCTCTATCTCTCTGTCCATCTGTGTGTCTTTTCTCTCTCTCTCTCCTTCTCTTCCTCTCTCCGGTGCAGACAGATGTCCGTCCTCCACAGAGCTGGGTCTGTCTGACGTTCCTGTCTGTTATAGTGAAGGTTTTCAACGCCACCGTACTCTACGGGGGAATTGTTGGGTCTCTGTAAATCATAAATAAGTCATAGAGTGTGGTCTTTACCTACTCTGTAAAGTGTCCTGAGATAACTTTTGTTATGATTCGACACTATAAATAAAATTGTATTTATTCCTCTACAGGTCGAAGGACGACATCCAACCTGTAACTTCCTGTTGGAGGTGGAGAGGGACCAGTGGGAGTGTCTGAGGAGGCTGAGGGAGGAGGAAGCTGCCGGCAGCCATAAAGGTCACGATCATTCACTAGACTACAGTTAAACTAAGGGTGCGCTCACACTTGGCCCAGATGATCCGTGCCGTGCTTTAGCGTGATTCTCCCCCCTCTCTCTTCCCCCAAGGCTCAGGTCCACTTGCACTCACATTACTTGACATATGACTGCCACAAACTGTTCAGCCGCATTTTTTTAAATTTCTGCAGCAGGGCACAGTCGTATATAAATAGTCTCATAGCTTTACAAAAGCCCACCTCTCTCAACCGTGCCACGGCTGGGAAGCGTGCCGTGCCTGGTCACTGAACAGTTGTACTCACGCCGGTCAAATGAAGTAGACGTTAGCCATCATTCATGCTTGGGCACGGTACGAATGAACATTGTGAGTAGACCGTAAATACACTTCCTCTAGAAATAAAGAAAGAACTTGCAAAATCTTTGTTAGGCTTAGTTGGATCTTAAAACACAAAACATGGAGCACAAGCAGAAAGCTGATGTCATGTAAACATACAGTTTGTACATATATTCACACCTCTGCCATGAGGACTGTGAAAGAAATCCTCTGGAGTCCTCTGTGTTTCTCAAATCATGTCTTTACTAAAACTGTACGCATAACAGGAGAGACTCAACCGACGATGGGTCTCAACAATCTCTGCCTTCTTCCAAGTCCCTCCTGCAGATATACACTTCACATCAAAGCACCTTACAGACACAAGGACATCAAAGTGACAAAAACACACTACCAATGTGTATGACCATCATTGTTTTACGTCCGCCAAATGTCACCATTTGCAAACCCCCATGTGACTCCTTCTCCACAATCCCCCTAGCACTCATTCACAGCTTGATTATGTTAATTAACATACAGAAACCAAGGATTTAGAAGAAGAAGAAGAAGAATTCCTTTATTCGTCCCGCATGGGAAAATTTCAATTTTCACTCTATTTTTTTCATTTCACACACACACAGGCCCGAAATACACACACATGCACAGACAGGACCTATATACATGCAGCTAATGGAGAGATGTTAGAGTGAAGGGGCTGCCAGTGACCGGCGCCCGGAGCAGTTGGGGGTTCGGTGCCCTGCTCAACAGCACCTCGGCAGTGCCCAGGAGATGAACTGGCACCTCTCCAGCCACCAATCCAACCTCCATTCATGGTCCACACAGGGACTCAAACCAGCGACCCTCCGGTTCCCAGCCAAGTTACCTATGGACTGAGCTACTGCCACCCCATTTACATCATAGATGATAAAGCGTTACAAAGAAAGAAGGAAATATCTGGTTATTTGCCACAGGACACGAGCAACTTTCCCATTGAAGTGTAATCCTGTGTTTTGTATTCTGTCCAGCGGTATTTTTTTTTTGGCAGGTATAAAAAACACTGATGAACCTGTGGGATGGATTCAATCTAAGTCATCTCTGGATATGAGACCCACCTCACTGACCCCCGAGTCGAACAATCAGATTATATAGTTTGAAATATGAGATTATTTCTCTGCCTAAACTGCATTTAGACAAAACCAATGCATGTGCGCACACACACACACACACACACACACACAAAATCAGGATAAATCAATGACATCAAATCAATGTCATACTGTTGAAGGTTTAAGGAATACTTGTGTGTGTGTGTGTGTGTGTGTGTGTGTGTGTGTGTGTGTGTGTAAAAAACATGCAAGTACAGCAGTGGTTTAGCCACGGCTGATAGTGTATCAAATTCTGAACAATAAAAAATAACAGTATTTCAGAATAAATCAAGCATTAATACTCTGTTCTCTAAATTGCGTTGTACTATGTGCAATGCCAATAAAGAGATTCTGAGTCTGAAATAAATATTGCCTGCTGCAGTAGACGCATTCAAATGTTTGACGCACTAAAGAAAGAAGGCACTGCGGTTGAGGAAGGATAATGAAATGGGAAGTCTGTTTGTTTAACTAACTGCATGAAGTCGAAGTAAGCCGATACTGGAAAAGAGCACATTGCTCAGTCAGCCTTCACTTTGTAATGAATAAAGACTAAAAAAAGACCAGAGCAAGAGGATTTCACCCCAGATGTACGCTTCTATGCATGTGATGTGCTGTTGTATAGTGATGTGTGTTTGTGAAAGCAAACAGAGAAAGGGTGGATCACTTAGCAGATGGACTTTACTTTATGCACTCATGAGCTCAGATCTGCGTTTTTGCCCCAAAGACATCTGTTCTCCGTCTCCTCTCCCCCTCTTTTATCCTCTTTCCCTCTCAGTGTCTGTCATGTCCTCTCTTTCTTTTGCACTTTCACTCGCCGTCTTTACTGCTTTTTCCCCTCTTTTCAGCTCTTAGCTCACTTTTCTTTTACATTTCTTTGCTTTTCTCCCGTGTTCTTCCCCTCCTCCTCAGAATAGCCCTTCCACTTGCTTTTCCTCTCTGTCTAGTCAGTGTTAGTTCAGTCCATTTACAGTGAGGTCAAGACAACAATAAGCTGCGGTTCCTTCATCTAAAACAAAGGTCAAAACAATTTCAACCAGACACCAGATGGAACAAATTGATCTTGTGTCCTTGGGGGCGGCAGTAGCTCAGTCCATAGGTGACTTGGCTGGGAACTGGAGGGTCACTGACTGAGTCCCTGTGTGGACCATGAATGGAGCGTGGACTGGTGGCTGGAGAGGTGCCAGTTCATCTCCTGGGCACTGCTGAGGTGCTGTTGAGCAATGCACCAAACCTCCAACTGCTCGGGGCGCCGGTCACTGGCAGCCCCCTCGCTCTAACATCTCTCCATTAGTTGCATGTGTATAGGTCCTGTGTGTGTGTGTGTATTTCGGGCCTGTGTGTGTGTGTAACATGAAAAAATAGAGTGAAAATTGAATTTCCCCATTGCGGGACAAATAAAGGAATTCTTCTTCTAATTCTTCTGTAGCCTCATACATTTCTGATGTTCAGATACCACAGGAGGGGAGCTACACGGTGGTGTAGTGGTTAGCACTGTCGCAGAAGGTTCCAGGTTCGCATCCCTGGACCTTTCTGTGTGCATGTTCTCCCCGTGTCTGCGTGGGTTTTCTCCGGGTTCTCCGGTTTCCTTCCACAATCCGTGTTAGGTTCATTGATGACTCTAAATTGCCCGTAGGTGTTAGTGGTGGTGTTAGTTAGTGGTTCGTCTCTATGTGTCCTGTGATAGACTGGCGTCCTGTCCAGGGTGGACCCCGCCTCAAGCCCCATGTCAGCTGGGATCGGCTCCAGCCCCCCCCGCGACCCCGACCCCGGGATAATGAATGAATGAATGAATGAAGATACCACAGGAAAGAGAGAACGTTGGTGTGAAAGCAAGTGAGAGAAGTATCAAAAGTTTGTTTTACAGAACACATTTCAAACACTGTAGAAGCAAAACTGGAAGATCCTCAGATCCTCCGGCTAAACACTAACAGGTTTCTTTTTATGGCAGCTTATTCTCCTTCACAGTCTGATGCCTCAGTCACTGGTTGGCTGCGTTTCTATAGCAGGCATGTTGGAGAAGAGGGCTACGTTTGACCAAGCGTACTGTCTCCATCCATTGCTAAAAAGCCCGGGTGACTGTTCAGTTTGCCATCAGCCCTTTTGCTCCCATTAAGGTTCGTGCTGAAGAGCTGGAAGAGCTATTTTGGGAGACAGTTTGTTTGTGCGGTTTCTGGAGGGCGGGTGAGAGTTTTGTATTCATTCATGGCGACTTCTCCCTTGTGTCTAAATCCTCTACATATGGATGTCTTCTGTGCAATTTAGAAAAACGATACGCACATCCAAACTGCTAAATGAGCAGTATAATGGTTCGAGATAGGGCTTTCTTTCATGTCCTGTTAATGTAAAGAAGACGTTTGTGTCCCCAAATGTTTTATACCACAGTTTGGTCCAGGTCTCTCTTGGGATAATGTATTTCATAGGGATTACGGATCGACCAATATGGATTTTTTTAGGGCCGATGCGGGTTTCTTGAGCTGATATTTGGAGCCGATACTACATTTTCCCCCCCTAATTTTACATCATAAAAAAATCCACAATGATGATAACAAATGTTACGAGTCCTAATTTAAAAAAAAGGAACGTTTATTGCACTTAGAAAAGTCGTCTCCAGTAACCCGAACTGCCTGTGGACGCCTGCCGGCAAACGCAGCAGCCCGCATCGGCCAATATTTGCGTTTTTTACGTGTATCGTATCGGCCGATGTATCGGCGTATCACTAATAGGGATGTAACTGGGTTATTTGCGTATGAACATGTGTGAATAACATCTGAATTTGTGCTTTAATACCAAGGGGGTTCTGACCGCACATTCAACCCTCGAATTTTCCTTCATTTACAATTAATTTGCGAATCAAAATTTCAGAAAATTAACCGAGCCTTTGCAACCCAGGGCCAGCTTTTCCCTTCTGTTATATGGCATTTTTGTATGTGGTCTACACGTATGAATGTAAAAAGAATTTGGAAAGCATCTGAATTAGCTGACACACGGGTGTTCTCTCTTTGTTTTCCACATGTGCAACATGATGGTTGCTGCATGCAGCGGCACAGATGAAAAAAACTATTTTGCCTTTGAAGACATCAACTTTTATATGAGAGAGAGATCTGAGCGTGGACTAAAGGGACATCGATTACGCACCTCTGACTAGTGCTCTTGTTTTTCTGGATGGAGCCGTCCCTTAAATTTATGTATCAGTGTGAAGATGTTCTCATCAAGCCACCTTTGGATTTTTGACAGAGCCGGGATGCAAAGGAGCGTGGGACAACATTACCTGCTGGGAGCGAACTAAGATTGGAGAGACCGTCACAATTCCCTGTCCTCCAGTTCTCAAGACTGTATTCGGCAGAAATGGTAGGCCATTTATTTATTTATGCACTCATTTACTAATTTCAATTTATTTCTTTAGATTTTATATATGTGTGTGTGTGTGTGTGTATGTGTATGTGTGTGTGTGTGTCACAACCTTAACATAGCTCATCCAACAAACATAACACATCGTAATACTAAATACTAAAAGCAAACTAGCCCCCATGTTCAAAGGGAAGAAACATTGTTGAATAAGTAAACATATTTGTTGTGTCTCCATGAACACCCAAAATATTTCTAGCCATATCAAATCTCTTTTTTTTGAGGGCGACTGTGGCTCAGAGGCAGAGTGGGTCTTCCTCCATTCGAGAGATTGGCGGTTCAATCCCCACTGCCCCTGGTCCACATGTCGAAGTGTCCTTGGGCAAGACACTGAACCCTGAAGTGCTCCCTGTGCTGAGCATGGGTGTTACATTAGATTAGATGGTCTGTAGATGTCCACTGCCGTCTGTGTGAATGTGAACGGGTGAATGTGACAAACACTGTGAAAGATTAGAAAGGCGCTATATAAGTACAAGTCCATTTACCTGATAGACCATGGCAAATTGTTATGTGAGAGCATGTTTGGCAATAAGAACCCATTCTGATTCCGATTCTGCTAATATCTCTAACTAGCTACTGATTCAAAAAATGTATTTTTGTTTAGGAGAGTTCCTTTGGCTGTGTTGTAAAGCTTCACAAAACATTTTCTTACATATAAGTCATATAAGGGCGCACTCACACTGTCCTTCCACACCGTGCCCCGGGCTTTAGGGTACTTGTCCCCCCTCCCTCTCCCCCACTGGTCAGCCCGTTTGTACTCACACTGCCTGGGCCTCGCGCAAATGCTTCTCGCCTGTCCATACGTCATCACGCCGTAACACGTCACACGCATTGAGGACGTCATGGCGATGCGTCTCTTTGTTTACAAATCTTTCCATAGACCTCAGAGTTTTTGTGCGTCTTGTCGACTGTTTTTGAATCTTTTCATCGACCAAATCTGCAGTAAACACTCCACCTCCGCATCACACCAACGTGAACCTTTTGCCGCCATTGTTGTTGTTGTTAAATGTCCGCGCATGGTCCCTCCTTCTATTTTCTATGTCCGAACAGGCGCACATAAATGACGTCAGAACCGCCGTAGGCTTCGTGCTTGTGCTCGTGCACGTGCGCTCCGCAAAAGCCCACCTCTCTCAGACGGGCCGTGCGGAAGGACAGTGTGAGTGCGCCCTAAGATTAAAGGATGCTGTATCAGGAATAACAAATATAATCAAATCAACACGTTATTATTCCGCTGAAGGATTTTGAGTGATACAATAATCGTGCTGATTAACCCTGATCCAGGCTTTGGATCTCTTCAGACAAAAGCATGTAGTGAGCAGGGTGTTATTTAAACTGATGGGGCTTTGTGTCCTGGTTTCAACCTCTCGTTATTCCCCCTCACTTAACACCGGCCTGTGTGAATGTGTGCAGTGGATTCCCTGCTGAATCCATCAGATCTTTTCCAGCCAGTGACCAAATGGCAGCTTGAATTTCCACTTTGAGTGCTTTGATTTACATAGATGACTAGACATTATGCAAGCACCCGGCGGCTTGTTCAGAGCTAAAGTTCACGCTGATGTTTCCCTTTCTGGGACATTTCCAAACCCCCTCAAATGTCTATAGTTTACAGGAATAGTAAAACTTATGCAGTGTAAGGTGACCATGTAGCATCAGCAGGGATCTGAACACCAGGCATCCTGAAGTTATTGAATGTCTTTATGTTATGTGGCACATACTACTGTGTTTTCATGTTGTTAGGCTCTTACTAAGGACACTGAAGGCAGTTGAACCCTACTCCCTAATGTGAACGTACCACAACTAGTGCTTTTAGCTTTTTTACCCTTTAGGGAAAAGCTCCTAGCCTGGAGTGCAGTGGTGTGGGGAGGATGAGGGTGTGGAGTGGGCTGCTATCTCCGAAATGAGGCAGGTCTATCTCGGCGAAACGCCCCTCATTTGCATGTGAGTTGCTCGAGCGGCTGCTTGTTTGCCCCGTGGGAGCGCAGGGCCGTTTTTCTCCCCTAGAGACGCCCGGTTGCTTATTGGATGTAACTCTCAACGGAGAGAATAGACACTTTTTTAAAGATAATTTTTTGGGCAGTTTTTCCAAGCCTTTTATTAGATAGGACAGACAGAGAGAGAGGGGGAGACATGCAGCAAAGGACCGCTGGTAACCACTCAGCCAAAGGCCGCCCCGAGAGTTGACACTTTCATTCAGTGGTGTAGTTCAACGCAGAAAATTATCTGTGTCCGCGCATCTTTGCACAGGCTCGTTAAATGAGTGCTGCAGCAGCCGGGTTGGATTCTGACCTGCGGCCCTTTGCTGCATGCCACCCCTCTCTCTCCCCATCTCTCTCTCTCTAACTTTTACAGCGCCTAGAATTTTTAAGGTGGAGTGTTTTCGTTCATGTCACTTGTACATAAGTTGTGAATCAAACAGGCACCTTGGAGAAAGAACGGCGCTTTGCTGTAACACTGATCAGCTGATCACCGGCGATCGAAACCAACCCCATTAAGTGGTACGTCTCCTCCCGTGCCTGGTAAATCTCTCTGGGGCCATTTTTTTTGTAATGGAAACACGGCGAGTGAACAGCCATTTGAGAGAACGTCGCAAATAGATTGCCCTAACAGCATGCACGCGTCAGATTATCAGCGTTGCATCAATGCTCTTTGAAAGGGAAAGATGGGTGGTACAATGGGTGTGTTTCCATTAGGGTAAAATGAGGCTTGAAACTTTCCGAGCGCCCTCATTTTACCCTAATTATATTTGATGTATTTTCACACGCGTAAAGCATTTTTGATACAATTTAATAAACCAGATTTAATTAAATCAAAATCGTCATCATCAGCCTCAGTGAAAATTCATGGGGCACTGACATACCATAGTAAAGTGTGGATATAATTTTTCTCAATCTCTTACAGGTAACATCAGCAGGAACTGCACATCAGCGGGATGGTCAGATGTTTTCCCAAACATCTCCAGCGTGTGTGGCGCTGACACCAGCCACGACAAGGTAGAGCAAACACCCTCACTGACGTCTCTGCTTTTCTGTCTGTCGTTGCTGTAAATGTCACCCGAACACTAATGAGTCGTGAGTGTGCAGTAGAAAAAAGGAGCAGCAACATAACCATTAGTGTTAGCCTGTAACTGATGAAGCCTGCAGGGGTCAGCTGTTAATTAACATGGTAAAGCAGCTTTAAAAGGTCAATATGCCCAACAGGAGTGTGATACATGTTGAATTGTGAGCACTTTGTTTGATTATGTGTGTGTTCCTCTGTCTGGTTTTTGCGTCATTTAAAGACAAAAAAAAATGGTGTCTTTCTTCAGGAGCAATTTGCTTTTACAAAGTAGCATCATTTTGTGTTTCCCAGAATGCATTATAGCAGTTGTGTAACTGGGCAAAACATTTTCAGATGAAATAGTGATTTGATTGGCAAACAGCTCAGACGGGCCAACTGCCTCAAAAAGCTCTTTTCCGTCATTGGACTTATTGGCAGTTTTTAGCCTTAAAGCTGCAGTCGAGTCAAGTCTGGCAGATCGAGTTGACTCAGTCAAATCGCCAATGTTTACAACTCTCATGCCCCTCCCCCTCTACCACTGAGCTCCTCCGCTCCCTCCCATCGTGTGCGCGTAAGTGCGTGTGCACCAGATTCCTGTGAACGCGCCCGTGTCTTCTCTCATCAATAAACAGCATGGGGTAGATGCTACATGGAGGTAGGCTGGCTACCTCACTAGATAGCGACTGCTAACATTAATGTTGTTCGCACAGATGCTCCTAAATACAGTTTGTACACATTTATTTTATAGTCGCACATTTAGTGTAACGCACACTGTCGAGCCCTGGATATAGCATGCAGCAGGCAGGATATGACTTTGGGGTCATTCCTAACCGACAGCACCCTAAGGAGGGCACACTCACACAGTCCTTCTGTATGGGGCCAAAACCGTTTTTTCAGCTAAAGCCTAGTACGTTTAAGCAGTGTGAGTGCACCCGCTCCGCGCATAACTGCGGACAGCGGGCCGTCTTGAGAGAGGTGGGCTTTTGTAGAGCCCGTTTGCACATGTACGAGCATGAGCGTGCGCACGTGTACGAGCACGAGCACGAGCCCTACGGCGGTAGCGGTATGTGCGCCTGTTCGGACATTTAACAACAACAACAATGGCGGTGAAAGGTTCACGTTGGTGTGATGCGGAGGTGGAGTGTTTACTGCAGATTTGGTCGATGAAAATATTCAAAAACAGTCAACAAGACGCAAAAAACTCTGAGGTCTATGGAAAGATTTGTAAACAAAGCCACACACGCGCGATCAATGCGTGTGACGTGTTACGACGTGATGACGTATGGACAGCAAGAAGCATTTGCGCGAGGCCCAGGCAGTGTGAGTACAAACGGGCCTGGGGCGCGGGGGGAGAGGGAGGGGGGACAAGTACCCTAAAGCCCGTGGTGCGGTGCGGAAGGATAGTGTGAGTGCGCCCTAAGAGGTTTGTTTCCTTCAGGTTTTAGGCCAGCTGCACGATGGAAACATCATCAACCCGCCTGCTCACTCGCTGTGAATTCTACACACAACAAGCTGCTCTGTTACACGTGGCCTCAATCAGACATTACACAGACTTTGCACCAGGGAGCTGGCAGTGTAAAGTCCATTTGATGTCTGGTCCAACGGATTCTCACGTACAGCTCCTCTGGGTATTGCCTAGATTCGTTCAGGGTGGCAGTGCATGTGCGAAGAGGGCTAATGTGAAGATGTTAAATTGACTCTGTGGTTTAATTTCTTTATCAGCTCACATGCTTTAGGGTACGTAAAGCATTTAGCTGGATATTCATTTATTCAACCATGACATGAATGAAAATGAAAACAGGCGTGAGAGGCAGTTAATCTTCCCCGCCTCGATCGTACTAAGAGGAAAAGAGTTTGAATGAACTGATGTGAGAAGATCGCTGACACAAAATTGGCTCTTTTACAGTGTTTCATAGTTTATTAAACTGATTTTTTTATTGTCTTTGTGACTGAGAAAATGGATTTATTACGGTGATCTCTCTCTCTCTCTCTCTCTCTCTCTCTCTCTCTCTCTCTCTCTCTCTCTCCCTCTCTCCCTCTCTCTCTCTCTCTCTCTCTCTCTCTCTCTCTCTCTCTCTCTCTCTCTGCTGCAGTCTTTATGTTAATCTGATGGCATTTGTTTCAGATTTGTGCCACAATGAAATGTGATCAGGGTCAGACATAAAAACAAATGCCAGCAAATTCTTTTTTTAAAAGAAATGTAATGCAGATTATGTTTTTGTCTCAACATAATGAGGAAACGTCTTTAATAACTGTACCATAAAGTTGCAATTTCTATACTGAACACATGTACAGGATGTTTATCATTATACATATTTAAAGTGACAATCCTTAAGATGTTTAAATCTCTATTTGTAAAATAGAAAAGAAACAACACAATATTAGGGTTAAAAGAAAACTTTAATGCGTCATAAAGTGACAGTATATGTTAGGGAATGACACAATTTGGAGTTATAGTGCACTTGTGTGGTGTCATAAAACACCAAGGGTGTCAACTTTTAACACTACTAAAGAGTTAAAAGGCTAGCATTTTTCTATTAACACAATTAACACTGTGGGAGTTGAATTAACACTCCAGATTTTGCTCTGAGTCTGACACTGCAGGTAAGCATTGGTGTGGTGTTTTGGTCAGTCAGTCAGTCAGCCCACAAAAATGTTCCCACCCTTTGGCAGCCACAGTTTTCCCCCTGGCAGGCAAACCTTTGTCATGGAGATCAAGTGTTTGTGGTGTTTGTGTCAATGCATGACCGCGTGGATGCGTGCGCGTACGTGACCGCAGCTAATATGCGCTTGTTTAGACATTGGCCATAGTACATTTAATGTGATGGGGCGGCAGTAGCTCAGTCCATAGGTGACTTGGCTGGGAACTGGAGGGTTGCTGGTTCGAGTGGTGCTGCACTGGTGGCTGGAGAGGTGCCAGTTCATCTCCTGGGGACTGCCGAGGTGCTGTTGAGCAAGGCACTGAACCCCCAACTGCTCGGGGCGCCGGTCACTGGCAGCCCCCTCGCTCTAACATCTCTCCATTAGTTGCATATATATAGGTCCTGTCTGTGCATGTGTGTGTATTTTGGGCCTGTGTGTGTGTAACATGAAAAAATAGAGTGAAAATTGAATTTCCCCATTGCGGGACGGATAAAGGAATTGTTCTTCTTCTTAAGGATTGTAGGGCAAATACGACAAGTTTGTTTTGTGTTGTCCACTTTGTTGGGTGTGCTGTGATTCCTCCCTGGAGTTGTTTGGGGAGGACAGTGTTTGGCCCGGACGGGGATAATTGCTGCCCCTCTCCTCTTTCATGGCTGAGGTTCAGTTTGGGTCACTACTGCTGCTTTTGTGAATCGCCCATTGTGCTTGTTAAACTAACTGTCTCACCGTCTCTCGTCTGTCCCCTCGTTTCTCAATCTCCTGTGTCTGTTACTCTCCTTCCCTTTCTGTTTTTGTCATCTTCATCTGCTTTTTCTTTCTTAGGGCGCGCTCACACTGTCCTTCCGCACCGGGCCAAAACAGGTTTTTCGGCTAAAGCCTAGTGCGTTTGACCAGTGTGAGTGCACCCACTCCGCGCATAACTGCGGCCAGCTGGCCGTCCACGGCCCGTCTGAGAGAGGTGGGCTTTTGTAGAGCGCGTTTGCACATGTACGAGCACAAGCGTGCGCACGTGTACGTGTACGAGCAAGAGCACGAGGCCTACGGCGGTTCTGACGTCATTTATGTGCGCCTGTTCGGACATAGAAAATAGAAGGAGGGACCATGCGCGGACATTTAACAACAACAACAATGGCGGCGAAAGGTTCACGTTGGTGTGATGAGGAGGTGGAGTGTTTACTGCAGATTTGAAAAAAACAGTCGGTCAAGACGCACAAAAACTCTGAGGTCTATGGAAAGATTTGTAAACAAAGCGACGCATCGCGATGACGTCATCAATGCGTGTGACGTGTTACGGCGTGATGACGTATAGGCAGCAAGAAGCATTCGCCGAGGCCCAGGTAGTGTGAGTACAAACGGGCTGGCAAGCAGGGGGAGAGGGAGGGGGGGACAAGTACCCTAAAGCCCGGGGCGCGGTGCGGAAGGACAGTGTGAGTGCGCTCTAACTGTCTCCCGGCCTCGTAATACAATTCACGCCAAACATCCTGAATACGATATTCCACGTGCGTCAGTTCAAAGTGATCCACCTTCAGCTGGACAAAGGAAGAAAAGATGTGTTCATTTCTCGCAGATGAATTTCTCCTCATGTACTACCGGAGTACTTCAGTAGCTGTGAGATGAAGGTTGAGGCTTTTATAATTCAGACAAGAGAAAGTGAAATGACAAACTGCTTTTCCTTTGACAAAGAGGATTAGTTTCATGCTGTAAAGGAAGACGAATTAATGTTTATGTGCCTCGTTTTCCGCTGTTCACTGAAGGTTTTCATCCGCATGAAGCATTTTTCATCTGGGGAGAGCAGACAGAACATTGGAGTGAGCAGTGAAAGTAGTTTATACAACAGCACATGCAAGAACAAAAACAACGACTGCAGAATTAACAGAAATGCTAATGTGTCGAAACTCAACTTGAAACAGTTTTGTTGTTTGAACACACTCTGCTTCCCAAACTGAGCTGCAGCTACAGACGAGGCTCTCCCTACAAAAATAACAAGCAAGTGGAACATAACTCCATTTCATATGGAGGCAGAAATCCATTTCATTTGCTGTTTTTTTTTTCTGGTTTCATGTTGTTGCGTGTGTATAGCTAATCAGGGCAGTAGCTTGTGCAATTTCTCTCCTCTGACTTTGATTAGAAAGTCAAAAAACTGTATTTCATGTGCTATTTAAACTGTGTTTTGCTTTTGTTCTTTAACTTTAATGTTTGAGTTTCCTGATCAAGGGAATAATCAGAATATTGATTAAGTTCCCCACGCATACATGAAGGGCAGCATTTTCCCTGTGGATTTATGTCACATCAATAAGATGTAAATATTACACACATACGTAAGATACATTACTGACCACCATGGAAAAGAAGACGTATGCTTTTATTACATAAAAATGTCTCAACCATCATATTGGAAACATACACAGACATGGGAACAAGCACGCGCCGTTTGCACGCTCTCAATCCAGTTTGTGAGTGATTGCGCAATCTGGAGGGAGGCTCGGCTGTCCGTGCCTCACCTCTCGTCTGTCCGTGCCTCACCTCTCGTCTGTCCATGCCTCACCTCTCGTCTGTCTGTGCCTCACCTCTCATCTGTCCGTGCCTCACCTCTCATCTGTCCGTGCCTCACCTCTCATCTGTCCGTGCCTCACCTCTCATCTGTCCGTGCCTCACCTCTCGTCTGTCCGTGCCTCACCTCTCGTCTGTCCGTGCCTCACCTCTCGTCTGTCCGTGCCTCACCTCTCGTCTGTCCGTGCCTCACCTCTCGTCTGTCCGTGTCTCACCTCTCGTCTGTCCGTGCGTCACCTCTCGTCTGTCCGTGCCTCACCTCTCGTCTCCGAAGAGACTCCGTTTATTTAAGCAGGAAACACAGAATTTTTACTATAATAGTGGTCAAAATACATTAAGAACCACACCAAAATCATAGTCCAGAGGAGTAGTGGAGAAGTATGAAGATTATGATTATTGTTGCCATAATCACGCAGCCTTTCTAGAGCTGTCCAGTCGGAGAAACACAACACTCATGTCTCTATTTATTGCAGGTGAAGTAAATCACATTTTCAATCTCAAAGTAAGAAGAACGCAAAGAAAAGTTCCCACTACCTAATCTCCTGCAGAAGCTTTTTGTTGTTGTGCATAATTCTCCTTAGCGGGGGTCTTCGACATTTTTTCAGGTCAAAGACCCCTCAGCTGAAAGAGGCAGCAGGGACCCCCCACTGCATATATTGTATAAATTTGCATACATCAAACTGGGCCTAGAATAACGTGTAGGGCGGCCCAAATCGTACACACACACACACCTTTTTATATTCAGTGAATTCTTCAGATGTGGGTGGATTTTCAGTTACATTTAAAAGTTAGAAAAAAGCAATTACAGAACAATAGTTCCGCGGCCTCCCCGCAGAAACTCTGTCGACCCCCTGAAGAGCTCTGTATTATCTGACGGGTTTTTAGACATGACATACATAATACATAGTATTATAATACAGTGTGTTGGTGCGTTTATCTATTCATGTGTCAAGGCAACAGCTTCTCGTCATCGACTTAAAAATAGGGATTTATTCGGGAAAGAGTTACGCAGGACTCGCACAATATTTGGCGTCTGGTGTGTGACGAGGAGAGGTGTGAATATTTAAAAAGGGCCCATTCCTCAGCATCTGTCAGTCGTTGAAACTGTCTTAATTCTCTTCGTTAGCAGGCAATGATAATTAAGTGATACGTCTATTACAGTGATCTCAGAGGGCAGAACTGGGGCTGTATTTCATTTGTCTCCCTGCATATTAAGCTTGTGCTGCTGTGGCCTTTATGTAAATCTGAATAAGATCGCTGTCGTGACTCTTAAATAAAGCGTGACTCTGGAACTCACTCAGACATGACAGAGAAATGTAAAATACAGGAGCTAAACACATTTTGACAGGAGGTTTACTCGGACAAACTGACGTGTGTGTGTGATGTGTGATGTGTGGAGAGATGGGGATGAAGGGGCGTCTCTCTCCATGCACACGCTGGACCGGTCCATTTAAAGTGAATGTATATTTGATGGCACATGATTTAGCTCCATCTAAAACAAGCACGCTATCATATTCTCCCAAAAAGAACTCAGGGGGGGAAATCAAACACATAACACCGTTTTCTGAGGAAGCAAGATAACAGCACACACACACGCACGCACACGCACACGCACACGCACACGCACACACACACACACACACACACACGCGCGCACACACAGAAGGTATTTATTGGCAGATTTCAATCTCTTTGTTTCTGTTTCTAACAGGAAATTGTGTTTTCCAGCTGTTTTGATGCCAGAAAGTTTTCTCCCGTGTCATCCTCCAACACTTACAGTATAATCAGCCCGCTCTGATCTGACGCAAACCTTCTTTTAAGCACAAAGACCTTATTGCATCACATTCATGTTGAAATACAAGTGATGTATAATTTATGTCCTCATGAAGTCTAAGAGTAAAGTCCCAAACAGAGAGCAGAAATTGACTGGTGAGAGATGTTTTCAGGTGGCGCTTACGCTGACCTCCTGCAGACCGGCGACCGGCAGAGAGCTCTCCATATAGTACTTTACGCGGAAGTCTATCCTCTGGCTTTCTGGCAACATGGCCCAGCCAGCAAAGTTGTATTTTGAGTAGGATGACTTCCAGAGGCTCGATGTTTGCTCGCCTGCGTAATTCTGTGTATGGCACTTTGTCGCACCACTTAAGCCCCAGGATGCGTTGTAAACAGCTCGTGTGAAAAGCCTCTAGTTTTGATATATGTCCTCTGTAGGGGACCCAAGATTCAGAACCGTACAGTAGGATAGATAGGCAGATGGCTTTGTATACAGCTAATTTTGTACGAAGTTGGAGATCTTTATTGAAGAAAACTCTGTTGGCGAGTCATATATATACTATAAACGGAGGCTAACAACAGCAAAATGTCCGCAATTTTTGTTTTAATGCTGATATGTCTAGATCACAATTAATTTATCTCGTTATCTTTAAAAATAGAGCATTGTAATCTCAAGATATCAAATTTATCATTAAATTTATTATTAAATTTGTCTTTTTGGTGAAAAATGTTTTATTTTTCTTATATTATATTTTTACTTTTTCTGATGATTCTGTCTTTTTTACATTGCTTTTCTTCTGTCAAACCCAAAACAATCATTTGATTTATTATATAATGTAAATGTAACTATGTTCATTTCTTACTATTGTCATTGCTTATTTCTAGTAAAATAAGAAAATGGTAAATCATTATAAGAGAAATATGCCAAATGTTTGCTTCACTTTTAAGTCTCTCTTGTCTTTGTTTTTGTTGTTCCTGGTGCATTTTTAAGTTCATCTTCATTCATTCATTCATTCATCTTCAACCGCTTATCGGGGGTAGGGGTCGCGGGGGGCTGGAGCCGATCCCAGCTGACATCGGGCGTGAGGCGGGGTCCACCCTGGACAGGACGCCAGTCTATCACAGGACACATAGAGATGCACAGAGACAGACAACCATTCACACCTACGGGTGATTTAGAGTCATCAATGAACCGAACACCTGCACGTCTTTGGACTGTGGGAGGAAACCGGAGAACCCGGAGAAAACCCACGCAGACACGGGGACAACATGCAAACTCCACACAGAAGGGTCCAGGCCGGGATGTGAACCTGGAACCTTCTCACTGTGAGGCGACAGTGCTAAATATAACTTTGACTACCTATGTTTTGGCAGGAACATGTTCTGTTAACTCTATTTTTTTAACAGGAAAAAATCACTTCAAATTGGCTGAATGAGGTTTTATTTCCTGAGTAAAAAGAACCCGACCGGGTTAATTGGTGCTGACACGTTACAAGATATTTCACAATACAGAGTGGGAGCAGGACGGCAGGTCACGGAGAGTGCCAGATGTACTCTGGAGCAAAACATCCCCTCACATTCTGTGAGTCCCCTCATTATCTTGATACAAATAACAAATCAGGCCTCAGCGTTCTCATTATCTGGAAGTCAATTCCTGTGTTTCTACTGTTTTTTTAATGAAATATCTAAAGTTTGTGTAACGTGGGGGTTCGATAGGTGGTTGGATCACGCTTTAGGAGAAGAAACAGCAGGATGGAGCTTTCTTAAGCAGAGTTTACTCTTCTTCACACGTCCAGAGGTTAAAAACACCTCCTTCTACCTGACTCACATGTGACTGAACTAACCAAGCAGAGGCTAGAAAGGCAAAACCACAGATTCCACAATTGAACCACAATTTGGTTCAGACATTAATGGACCCCCTTTATGATGAATATGGATTAATTTGGTGATCCCCTGACTTTTTCCTCAAGCACCACCACTAGGTCCAACTTTGAAATAAAAAAAATACATGAGTTTATGACCACATGCCTGCAAAACTAATGACATTCCCATCAGCCTCAGCTGTACTTTGTGCTAAGTGTATAGACTGTATAAAGATGCCCGACGCTTCTCTACTTACTCTGACTATACAAAAGTGAAGTCCAAACATCCTGGTTTTGGTCGCTTGCCATCTTTCGGTACCAGAGCGTAGGGATCGAGTGGTTGAGCGATGGTATTGAAGTCCTGTCGATTCACCTGCCCGACCAAATGCGAGTTTGGAAACTATCAAGCCATCTATCTTTATATACTATAATATACTAGTCTATGGTAAACTGATAATTAGAAAACACATTAAACAATGTGAGAATGTTATTCAGGGTTACATTTTTAACACCCACCTACCCTCCAAATGGGAGTTAAAATTCATTTTGACAGGTGTTAATAACATGACTAAAGGCGAGGGAGTTAGCTAACGTTAGTAAAGTCAAAAGTTCAGATTAAACTAAATGACTAAAGAGGAGGGAGTTAGCTAACGTTAGTAAAGTAAAGTCAAAAATTTGCGCCTTGAGAGTGGGAGTAAGTGCCTGAAGTCATCAGGAGAGCCGAAGGAACTTGTATGATGTATTATAGATAGCTAGATTAGAGATTTATAGATTTTATTATATTATAGATAGATCCCAAGCTTGAAATTAAATGTTTGCACAGTGGCACTCATAATTTCTCTTATTTTCATCGGAAAATCTTTTGCTAGTGGTCAAAAAAGTTGATATAGAGCCCTGATGTTAGCAGGTGTTGGTGTTGCACATTTAGCTCAGATGACAAGGCTTGCGGATTACTTGGGCTGCACGGTAACGAGTGACGACATACCAGGTAAAAAAGTGTTATTGCCCTGAAATGTACGGATCCTACGCTCTCTTGCTCTCGCTAGATAGAATCAAAAGCAAAGCAATATTTCCTGTTCATTCACCTTTTAAATCCACGCGCTGGCATATTTGAACAAAGTCACAACATGGAGTTTATTACCTAGACAAATAGCTACACTGATCTACCAGCGAATCCAACACAGGTTAGCATATCTTCGGTTACTTTGCTGCTCTCTCACTGGTTTCACTACTAAATTATCCCGCTGCTTTGTGCCTCATCCTATTTCTACAGAAGCGACAACAAATCATGGGGCTGTTTTTATTATTATGATACTTCAATATGCAGAAAAGTGATGTTTTATAACACCATACTTTGCATATTTACAGGCGATTCTTTTGGTAGAAGAGCAGATAATTAAGATTTATACAGTGAGAGATGTCATTGCGTCTGTAGTCCTTGGAAAAAGCACTTGTGTAATTTTGTGTTTTTGTCCTCGAATGGAAGGAAACTCAACTTTGAAATAAAACTTCTGCCGTCCTGTGATTTCCTGTTTTTCACACTTTGCTGTTGTATAACTGTGGCTTCCTCCTGTTCCCCTGTTTGGCTCAATTCGTCACGAACGGCATCTCTGAGTTGCCCTTTGTGGTGTCTCTCTCTCTCTCTCTCTGTCTCTCTGTCTCTCTCTCTCCCTGCCCATCAGTGATAGCAGTCAGGTGGCTACTTAAGACAAAACCCACACTTAAAAAGCAAAAGCAATATAGAAATATTTGCGTTTGAACTGCCAGACTTACAGAGTAGCTTCTTTTCTTCTCAACTTCATCTCATCCTCCACCAAAAATGACATGGAATGTACCTTTCTAATGCTGGTTTTGCAAATAACCATACCATTACCTTTTCAGGCTGTCTTCATTCACTGTTTGTACATTGACCATATTTAATTACTGTAGAAATTATGCCTGGAGCAAAGAAGGAATACAGGTGATGTCCAATAAGAGCACTAAAATCTGCGTGGGAAGTAGGGTCAGGGTGGTGGATGAGCCCTTAACACAGGACTTTCATCTGGGGGACTTATGTCTGTGTTGAGGAAGTATAGGCCAAACCACAACCTATTTCCCAGCTGACATCGGGCGTGAGGCGGGGTACACCCCGGACAGGACGCCAGTCTATCACAGGGCACATAGAGACGAACAGAGACAGACAACCATTCACACCTACGGACAATTTTAGAGTCATTAATTAACCTAACACAAGCATGTCTTTGGACAGTGGGAGGAAACCGGAGTACCCAGAGAAAACCCACGCAGACACGGGGAGAACATGCAAACTCCACACAGAAGGGCCCCAGCTGGGATTTCGAACCAGGAACCCTCTCGCTGTGAGGCGACACTGCTAACCACTACCCACCGTGTCGCTTTCATGCTGAAAAAGACTAGGGTCCATTTTCTATCTCATTCTGAAGGGGACATGAATGTTTGTAAACTTGCTCGACCCTCTCATCCAAATATGGTCTTCAGAATGGTAGTTCATAGATCAATGGGTGACATCATGGTTTTTAACGTCCACTTCTTCGCCTCAATTGCGTCATCCAAATGTTTCCAGGGACCTTTGTTCCTTGGCCCCAAATGTCACATGTCTTACCTGCAAATAGGACTTATAGGACCCTGGGGTCATCGATACACTCCCACCACAGTAACCCGTACGTCAGGTCCCTGCTGTGTCTATAACTTGACACTAATTTGAAAGTTCAACATGTGTTTGACATGATAAAGATATTTTTTACCCCGCACCTCTTCCTTCTGTCTCTGCAGCTGGTCTTCTACGTGGTCGTGCAGACGTTGTACACTCTGGGTCACAGTCTGTCTCTGATCGCTCTCACCACAGGGAGTGCCATCCTCTGTCTGTTCCGGTAAGATAAATATTACAGTTACATCGCATGAAACGAACCCTCGTGGTCCCTTTGTGTGGAAGCTGGGTCTCCACAATTTCAAAAAAGTGTAAATATATAGAACAAAATACTAGTTATTACTGATTAATTAGTGAAGAAGAGCTCATCTTCTAGGTCTCTGTTCCTCGTGTGTTGTGAGGTGATGGACATTTCATCTGAGTCTGAGGAGAAGATGCCATTTTAATTGGATTTTTAATGAACAACATTTTCATTAATTGTCAACAGCTGTTTGTGTTTGTGGCAGCCCCTCAGTGTACGGTTTAATTGGATTAATTTGTATTCAGTTTGTTCATTCAAATGATTTTAATTGAAGCGTCTTTTTTTAACTTTGCCGTTGGAAATAGTTTTAAAAAGCTTGAGGTTTGAATAATGACAGAAGTGTTTTAGGGCTCATTTATCTCAACACTTCGCAGTCCCTATATGTAGACTAGAGGTTAAGTAAAAAAATGTATGTGTATCAGTCATTTACATTTTCTGTGTGCATGCATTTGATGATAGTTAATCCTCTTATATTTAGATTAAAGCTCTTGTACACCAAGGGTATCAAAATTCTACATATTCAGTCTTTATCCATATATTACTTTTGACTGCTCTAATCCATGAATGAAAGCTCATTTAATGTGAATAAACAGTACTTTCACACACACACACACACACACACACACACACACACACACACACACACAAACAAACAGAAACACACACACACACACACACACACACACACACACACACACACACACACACACACACACACACACACACACACACACACACACACACACACACACACACACACACACTCGCACGGGGCCGCAGTAGCTCAGTCCATACGTGACTTGGCTGGGAACCGGAGGGTCAATGGTACGAGTCCCTGTGTGGACCATGAATGGAGCGTGGGCTGGTGGCTGGAGAGGTGCCAGTTCATCTTCTGAACACTGCCGAGGTGCTGTTGAGTAAGGCACCGAACCCCCAACTGCTCGGGGCGCCGGTCACTGGCAGCCCCCTCGCTCTAACATCTCTCCATTAATTGCATGTATATAGGTCCTGTCTGTGCATGTGTGTGTATTTCGGGTCTGTGTGTGTGTAAAAAGAAAAAAGATAATAGAGTGAAAATTGGATTTCCCCATTGCGGGACAAATAAAGGAATTCTTCTTCTTCTTCACACACACACACACACACCACCATTTGTGCATCTCGATACGTTTCCATTTCTATTTAATGTATCGACCCATACCTGCCTTTCCCCTGCTGTATACATGTTTTAAACGTATTGACTGATTGATCCACTACCAGTCTGCCTGTGCATCTGTGTGACTTCCGGCTGATTCCCAACACTTGTTGTGGTGCGTGGGGAAGTAAAATCAAAAAATTCACCTGCCTTGTGCTGCAGGAAATTGGCACACCACGTTTAGTTTTTTGGGGAGTTGGGCACTCAGGGTTAACTGGCCTCTTGTGTTTGTGTTACAGTGCTGTATTCACAGATATACCATTACATATTGATTCAGTGTTCTGTTTTGTTCCCCCGCTTTAAATATTGTCATCTTTTCCTAAACCTAACCGGGTAACGCTCACTCCCAGTGACTCTCTGAGCATTAGAAAGTTACGCCAAGACGTCCCAAAGCTGCAAACTGTTACCGGCCTTCGGCACCTACTGGTAGGTGTAGCAGACTCCTTCTAACCCATATCTACCAGGCTGATGGACCCTCATAACGCCCATTGGAAACATTCAAAACAAGTGGTATCCAGCCGATGATCAGCTGATGGTGCATTTAAGAGCGTTAAAACAATCAGAGTGAGTGTTGGTGTGATGCTACCGATGAGACCAGCCACCAAAACACGCTTATGCAACTATGGAATAGATCTTACAACTCTGGAAAGTTACCACAGTCACAATTATTTGATCTTTATCAGTGGCTGCTTCAACTTCTCCGCCTGAGGACACTGCAGTTTTTTTACTGGAGCACAAAGACCGATAAATGAAGACCATTCAGCGCTCAAGAAAGAAAAAGTCACATTTCAATTATGGAGCTTGGTGTGCAGCTTGATCAAAACTGGCATGTCTGTTTTAGCATAAAGCATTTTTTCAACGGCTTTTCTACATCAGAGAATTCATCGTAGTATTTGCATAATGATTGATATTGACGCTAAATAAGTGGGCCACTTCAATCTAAAAGAGGAGCTCTTCAAACTTGAATGTGTCGTCATGTAACAAATCAGACGACAAAGCTAATTATCTACAGTATCGTCTGTGTATTGTGTATGTATCTGTGCAGGAAGCTCCACTGCACCAGAAACTACATCCACCTCAACCTCTTCTTCTCCTTCATCCTGAGAGCCGTGGCCGTGTTGGTGAAAGACGACATCCTCTTCAACCGCACCTCGCAGTGCTCCAGCCAGCCATCACTGGTGAGGTCACCGCCTCTGTCCTCCACCGAGCACAGTCCTGACAGTCCAGACAGGACTGGACACTCGTGTGCTAACAGCACAGCCGTCAGTCAGCGTGATGCTTCAAGCCACAGTTTGTAAAATGAAAATGTAAATGAGGTTTTACAGAAGTGAGACTTAACATTTTTCTATTTACTGGGATTTTTTTTTTCATAGCTTATGACGTGATAAAAACTGACGAACCGACTGTGACAGTTCATTTACTGACACCAGAGTTTAATTAAGTTGGGATGCCGTTGTCAGATATACTGAACTCCTCTCCAGACGCATATTGTGTTGTGATTGAGGCTGCATGTTGTATTTTTTCGATAACTCTGCAGGCTTGGAAAACTCTTTCTGCAAAATACTTTTTCACTTAACAAAACAAGCCAAACTTCTCAAATTCCTCAGTGTGTAATAGAATGCACCACCAAACACCTAAACCATAAAAAGGTAATTCATAGGCTTGTTTTTAGGCTTTTAATTAGTTCACAGAGGATGGAGGCTGTGGTTGAGTTGGACTCAGAGCAGTCACAGCAAAAACATTAAAATACCAGTATAAATACAAACATAATAGACACACATGGCCTCTGAGGGCGTACTCACACCACCTTCCGCACCGCGCCCCGGGCTTTAGGGTACTTGTCCCCCCTCCCTCTCCCCCCGCACCCCAGGCCCGTTTGTACTCACACTTCCTGGGCCTTGTGCGAATGCTTCATTCTGTTCATACGTCATCACGCCGTAACACGTCACACGCATTGATGACGTCATGGCGATGCGTCTCTTTGTTTACAAATCTTTCCATAGACCTCAGAGTTTTTGTGCGTCTTGTCGACTGTTTTTGAATCTTTTCATCAACCAAATCTGCAGTAAACACTCCACCTCCGCATCACACCAACGTGAACCTTTCACCGCCATTGTTGTTGTTGTTAAATGTCCGCGCATGGTCCCTCCTTCTATTTTCTATGTCCGAACAGGCGCACATAAATTACTGTGTGTGTTAGTGACTCTCCTGAATTTCTCAGTTAATAGTTACACGAAAAAAACGTCTCGATGGCTTATTTGATGTATGTAAGTGCCAAAAAAGACCTTTGGGTGATTTTACGACAGAATTACACTTACTTACACACACGCTAAAGCTCTGATATTTGATCCTTTCTTATTTAACTTCCCCATAACGGCGCTCCTTTATGTGCCTTCATTTGCTCTCTTATTGGAAAATAAATGTCTGTGTGATAATTGAAGGAATACTGTCAGGGCGCTCTGACCTTTTTACTCCCATCTACTCTGCACTTGTAATGTGATCTACATATTAAAGCTCATCCTCCCCGACACTGATTGCCCCAGTAGAAGAGAGGAACGTAAACCCACATATCTGAATATTTAGCATAATTGCCTGGTTAGCCCATTGTCTCTGTAGGTGTACCAAGTCACATACAGCCCCAAAATGGGATGTGCTCTATATGTAGATATGAGGAAATGACTCAAAGGTTAATTTCATGTCACCGGTAATTGCTCATGTTTTTGTTTTCCCATTTAAACATTTTGGGGTTGGATACAAAGTCCGTAACATAGTTAAGATCTTTGACCTTTGTGTTTTCCAGGTGGGATGTAAAGCCAGCCTGGTCTTTTTCCAGTACTTCATCATGGCCAACTTCTTTTGGCTGCTGGTGGAGGGTCTGTACCTCCACACTCTGCTTGTCGTCATCTTCTCCGAGGACAGACACTTTATCGTCTACATGTTCATCGGCTGGGGTCAGCTTTTATTTCATTTGAAGTATCTCATCTTTTAGAATTAAGAAGAACTTTCCGATGTTTAAATCAGCATTAGAGTGATGGGCAAAAATTAACAGACATCTTAGTATCTCGTCTGTCAGCCTGTCAAATGTACTGATGCACATCCCCCACTCATTCTGCACTGACACTCTTGTAGAGTAGGGTACTGCTGCTCAAGCTGCCTGCTACACTGGTGCAGGTGGTCAAATTAAAAGCAGCAGCGTATCGAATGAATGAGTGGGAGTCACTGTCTCAAACTAGGATGTCAAAGAGTGCCGCAATCGAGTCAGTTGCTCACTGAAGGGAATCAAAATAACTGTTCTCTTGAACTGGGACTCTAAAAAAGAAAGACATTGGGCAGTGGCATAGCTGTAACATCATACCGAACCTACTTACATAAAAGTGCAATGCTGAATCAGTGCATTAAAATTAATATTGTATCTGTATTATTGTCAAGGTATACATGGCAACTATCACGTATGCATCCAAGAGAAGTTTTGTGTCGCGGACAGCACTAGGTGTCAGACGTCAAAGGGTGCCATACATGTATCAACTTGAAGGAACCATTGCTGTGAAAAGACTCAGTCCACTCACCACCACACTGTTAATCATTGTTTCTATGCTCAAACTCATGTGTCATTGGACCCTACACTGAATCATCAAATCAACTCCACAGCTCCACTAACATTGTGTTGTGAGCAATTCACCGAGTCAGGTTGGACCCAAACGTTGGGCAGATGAAGATTGATAGATTTCTTGTTAACAGAAGAGATAAATATGCAGGTGGCAGTTGAGGTGTGGAGAGTCCGTCAGTAAGGCAGACAAACACAAGGCACAAGTTCCAAGTGATTGGTACAAGGAACCTGTGAGCAATCAGGATCAAAAGGTAATTAAACAGTTTCCAAAAAACAGAGTGAAATGACTTAATATACAAAAGGCCGAGCCAACCACTGAGGTTGACTGACAATCTGACAGAGATGAGGTGGAAAGCCTGGGTCTATATGCTGAGCTTGATTAGATGGGTTGCAGATGTGTCAATTAGTAGAGGAATGGCCAGAAGCTCATCAGGGAGGAGCACACACACACACACACACACACACACACACACACACACACACACACACACACACACACACACACACACACACACACACACACACACACACACACACACACACACACACACACACACACACACACACACACACACACACACAGCCAAAGAGCCAGACACTTTTCTCAGGATTTGGTGTAGTAATATCTGACATGTGACACAAACACATCTCCAATTGGGCCATTATGTTGCTTCAAATCGGCTGGATGTGTAAATAAGCAACTGTTTGTGAACATGTCAGAATGATGTGGATTTATTCTGCCCCCTAGTGGCCAAAATTTGATCAATGCAGCTTTAAACAAGAGGTATCTGTCCGTGTGGGAAAGTTTCACCTGGAACGATATAAACATGAATTCAAATACAAACATTATAATGTTCCCAAAGTGGAAAGTTTTCTTTGGTTTCGCCATGTCATTAAATCACCACATAAAAGACGGACAAACAACAAAAGGCAACAGGCTCGATTCCACACAATAACATATTTCTACAAAATACACAATCTAGTGTGCCTACCTCCTACATTACTAAACTACAAGATTGTATTTATGGTCTTGACAGCATTTGGAACAAATGATTAAGTAAGTCAATGATTTATGCATGGATTTACATACAGTTTGAGGGATGTAGGTTGCAGTAGATACATTAAGATAAAGAGAACATATACACAACAACATAACCAATGATAATGGTGAATAGGCCACACATTAACATTTCATGCTTGTCTAGTCCCTACCCTTGTTCTGTACTAATTTAATCCACTAATCCATCGTTGACTAAAATTAAAACTGCCATCTATAATAATCTAATATGTATGTTAATAACTTTATATCTATGTATAGCATTCATGTAATCTAGGGTTAAACACAAAATGAAATAAAATATAGTATCTCATCTCATCTCATCTTCAGCCTCTTATCCGGGGTCGGGTCGCGGGGGCAGCAGCTTTAGCAGGGGACCCCAAACTTCCCTTTCCCGGGCAACATTAACCAGCTCTAACTGGGGGATCCTGAGGCGTTCCCAGGCCAGTGTGGAGATCTAATCTCTCCACCTGGTCCTGGGTCTTCCCCGAGGCCTCCTCCCAGCTGGACGTGCCTGGAACACCTCCCTAGGGAGGCGCCCAGGGTTCATCCTTACTAGATGCCCGAACCACCTCAACTGGCTCCTTTCAACGCAAAGGAGCAGCGGCTCTACTCTGAGTTCCTCACGGATGCTGAACTTCTCCCCCTCTCTCTAAGGGAGACTCCAGCCCCCCTCCTGAGAAAACCCATGTCGGCCGCTTGTACCCGCGACCTCGTTCTTTGGGTCCTGACCCAGCTTTCATGACCACAGGTGAGGGTAGGAACCAAGATTGACCGGTAGATCCAGAGCTTTCCCTTCCTCAGCTCTCTTTTCGTCACAACGGTGCGGTAGAGCGACTGCAGCTCCGCCCCCGCTGCTCTGATTCTCCGGCCAAACTCACGCTCCATCGTCCCCTCACTCGTGAACATGATCCCGTAATTAAATACAAATACTATAAATTACTTTAAGAAATGGTAGTTCAAATATGTAATAAATAAATATTATTCTTTCATAATTAAGGATGATATTGTGTCAGATCTATACAATCAAACCTATAGATAGGTAATGTTTTAGCGACATGGTATCAATGTTTCCCTCTTGGCATTTCGCAGGAATTCCCATGGTGTTCGTCTTTGTGTGGGTGATGACGAGGATTTATCTGGAGGACACAGGGTGAGTGTTGCCAACCGATCATGAACCAATTCCTCATCCGCATGAAAACATTGTTCAGGTATTTGTGTACATCAGCATCTGTCAGTTATATTTCATAGATTAACAGGAATCTGCATGACGTAAATTGTCTTTACTCTATAAATCCATTTTAATAGTTTTCAGGAGCATTACATTTTTTACCCAGACCCACACATTTTGGTTCATATTCAGTTTATCTTGTCAAAATGGTTTTTATGGCTCAGTCTGAACGTGTTGAACGGACGGACAAAACAAAAAACTCTCCCGCTTCAGAGCGTGCCGCCATGTTGGATCGCATAGAACGCTCACTGAGTTCTGATTGGTCGAGAGGACGTATGGCATTTAGGCTAAAAATAGGTTTGGCGCTGGTCGCGGTTTGGAAAGGAACTGCATCTTGAGACCATTTTAAACAAGGAAATATAGAGATTTGGCAGAAACACTGATGAAGCAGGGAAAAGGTTCTGTATACAGCAAAGTGGCTCAAACTCATTTTGTTAAATTTGGCTTTTATCTCGTTTTGGAAAAGAGCTCTTCATATATAAATATATATATATATATATATATATTTCAATCACATTGGAGAGTGGCAGACTGATATTCAACAGGGACCACGTCTGTTATTTCATTAAATCTACAAATGACATTTTATGGATTAGATTAAGGAGATAGAAGTGGGGAACGTGGCTTGGTCTCCAGAATAATAAGACATCCCCAATGTCCAAGAGCACTTTATTGGATTATTCAGGTTGCTGCACTGAGTGCGTATATTCTTAAAGATACTTTGTGAAACACCTCTGCAACAGCGTCTTTAGAGCAGTTGTCTGATACCAGAACAGCAAGGACACCGCTGCCTAGTGTGAGGAGAGTGTGTGGAGACTAACAATGAAGCTTCAGTGTGAAAGTTCGTTCTTAGCCTTGGGAATAGTAACTTCACAGAATGAACCTAATGACCTGTTCAGGAGTTTTCAACTACTTAATAAAGAAAGTGAGATGCAGTTGGAAGATCCAAAAAAAGTTTGTGTTAAGATTATTTGGTGAGTCTAATTTGCTAATCCCCAGATGGACCTTTAAATACATAAACCAAACAATAGGTGTGTACATAAAAACACAAAAATACAAAAAACAATACAGGATACAAACTAATACAATGAAACGCCATAAAAAGAAGCACCGGATAATTCATGACTACATGACTGCTCCCTCTTCATAAACTCTTTGAGTTTAAAACGATCTTAGTCAGGATCCAGTTTGAGTTCTGTTGGTTAGAAATCCCATGTTTATCCTTTCAAACAGTAAACGTTGGCTGTCCAAGTGAGGATGTACATACTGTAGGGGTACCCAACCATTCCTGTTGGACGCTCCACGTCATGGGTGTCAAACTGATCCAGTAAAGGGCCGTGTGGCTGCAGGTTTTCATTCCAACCAAGCAAGAACACACCTGACTCGACTTACTCAATCACCTGAACTGTCTTCACACAGTTGATTTGTTGGACCAGGTGTGTTTTTGATTGGTTGGAATGAAAACCTGCAGCCACACAGCCATTTACTGGATCACTTTGACACCCATGCTCCACATGTTACTGAGCCCAAGTGGAACCACAAAGTCACTGAGCACCTTGGAAGAGTTTTTTATATTCTCAAACACTAGAGATGAAGACTCAAGACTTGCGATTAAAGCTATATTTGGTAACTTTTTGCTTATCCCGACAGCACATTCAGACAGAAGATCTGTGAAAAAGTCGTGTCTCCTAATGGCATCTGCTAGATCCACTGCACCCGACTGACAACCAATAAGGGCAGAGGAGTCTCCGAGCTGATGCCATTAGGAGCAGACAGGAACTCAAGGTGGAGGCAGAGAAATGTGACTTTGTCTCATTGTGCTTTCAGGATAAAATTACAGTTTCATGTTAAAACAAACCATATAGTACATAGAAAGTTACCAATTTCAGCTTTAAGTCGCAAAAATCACGTCTTGAGAATTGACTACTGACTTGATTTAATTGAGATTGAGGTGAGATTTGAAATCATTCAAGTCTCAAGACTGCGTCAGACAGGACTTGCAAGAAAGCCACAAGATTTTCCTCATTAGGCCAATACATTATGTTCAAAATAGTCATGGTACCTGTCAACATTCAGAGACCTGAAAGTCTTCTATCTTTACTTGCATTATTCCTTAAGACTTGTGACTCGTGACCATCCAGTATTCTTGAAAGGACAAACAGCTTATCCACTCTTCCACCACCATGCTGATAGTTACAGTGGGGTCTTGTCCTTGGTCTGTGTGTAAAGGGGAAACGGAGCCTGAAGGCTAATCTCTCAATTTACCACTCGATCTACTTCCCGACCCTTACCTCTGGTCACGACCTGTGGTTAATGATAATAGGAATGAGATTGCGGATACAAGCAGCTGAAATGAGTTTTCTTCAGCAGGGTGACTGGGGCTAATCCTCACCTTACTTTAAGATGTGAATTACTTTTAAAAGCTCTGTGCCAGACTCAAATCACATGAAACTTGCAGGTTTGGTGAAACAGGTTGATTAGGTAACAGCCTGGTTCTCCTTCCACTTGTAACCACCCACACTTTTCTGTTGCTGTTGTGTTTTACAAATATATTATGTATACAGTTGCATTATGATTATTTATGGTGCTCTCAGATGCTGGGAGAGAAATGACAATCCCATACCCAACTGGGTGATCAACGGACCCATCGGATTCTCCATTATGGTAGGTTGAGGTTCATTACTTCCTTTCAGTCAGCAGGTGTTTAACATGCTTGTCAGTTCAAAAAGCTCTTCCCAATGGAAAAATGGATGGTGATATGATGGATACAGGAGCTAACCGCTTCCTCCTGAGTTACCGTTGCCTCGTCTGTCAAGCTTTCCTATACAGCACAGCACATACATCCTGATGTAATTTATGTGCGCCTGTTCGGACATAGAAAATATAAGGACGGACCATGCGCGGACATTTAACAACAACAACAACGGCGGCGAAAGGTTCACGTTGGTGTGATGCGGAGGTGGAGTGTTTACTGCAGATTTGGTCGATGAAAAGATTCAAAAACAGTCGACAAGACGCACAAAAACTCTGAGGTCTATGGAAAGATTTGTAAACAAAGCGACGCATCGCGATGACGTCATCAATGCGTGTGACGTGTTACGGTGTGATGACGTATGGACAGCAAGAAGCATTGGCCGAGGCCCAGGTAGTGTGAGTACAAACGGGCCTGGGGCGCGGGGGGCGAGGGAGGGGGGACAAGTACCCTAAAGCCTGGGGCGCGGTGCAGAAGGACAGTGTTTGGCTCAGCGCTGCAAAAAGTGTCCAAGGAAAAGCCTCATAACAACAGATGCTGTCCATTTTTTAAATTAATTAAAAATAAATTAATAATAAATTATTAATTTTAAAAGATATGTGACACTTTAGCTGGAAAAATTAGCAATTGAAGACAAGGACAAATAGATGTCATTAATGTCAAGTCATCTCAGGTAAGGATAATCTCTTGTGTTCATACCAGTTTGACATGTGAAGACCTGCCATGGCCTTATTATGTCAGTTGCTAAGATAAGATTGGATATCCGGTGGCTCAGTGGTTTGCACTGTCGCCTCACAGCCAGAAGGCATGGCGTATGTGTGTGGAGTGTCTCCCCGTGTTCACTTAGGATTGCTACAATAATTGCTGTAATTTTGAATTCTTTCAAAGGAAGATAAGTGTCAGAAAAAGCTTTAAAGGCTCTCAATGCCCTCTTTGTCTGGATGGAGCACTCACTTGCTTAACCTAACTTAACTTTTTCTGACCCCTTTCAGTTGCTCTGATATTGTTGTTCCCTCCCTGTCTCCAAGGTGAACTTTATCCTGTTTATCAGCATCATTCGCATCTTGGTTCAGAAGCTGAGGTGTCCTGACGTGGGCGGCAACGACCAATCACAATACAGGTATCTCACACAGGGCACAGACTTTGATGCTCTTTATCTCTTTCCACTTAGAAAAGTGCTCCAAATTTCTGCTTCAACTGTCAATAACAGTTGATTTTGTTGAATGTATACGCTTTACCTGTTGTTGTGTGTCAGAGTCAGCTAAATAGCTTGTGTGTGTGTGTGTGTGTGTGTGTGAACAGATAATCTGAGACACCCAGAACATTTTTATCCCCTCTGTGTTTGCTGTCTGGAGCGATAAAAGTGATGCTAACGCTCATTCAACAAGACAGCGTTTCATGAAGCAACCTCCATGAAATGGAGATTTGGAGCAGCACTTTCTTGTACTATGTTGTGTCTGTTTGAGTCTTTGCACAGTCAGAGGATGTGTGTTTAATCCCCTTCAGGGAAATCTGAGCTGTGCCGAGTTTGCTGTGTTGTCAGGTATTCTCGTGTCCTGTGGCCCCTGGGATCTAAGAGTCAGAGGCGAGAGGTGTTGAAAAGCCCGGATAAGCCGCTGCAGAATCTCATGTTAGTGCAGGTGAAGATTCAGTGTAGGGCTGAGCAGAGTCGACAGCCTGGAGAGTCATACTGGAGGACTTTACCTTCTTATGTGGGAGTTGTAGTAATACACGAGTGTTATTGACCAGTTCCCACAGCTCCTCAGATAGTTTTGGTTTTATTTGCCTGTATTTTGAGATTTCCAATGCTGGGATTTTAGAGGTGCTGATGGGCCCAGTAACTAAGATAGATTCTGAAATCTTTTCAATCAGGTCCATATAGTCTGCCTTTTCTTTTCCCAGGGGTTTCGTGTGTGTGAATCAATATCTATGAACTCTGATCATCATCATAATCATCACTGGAGAAACATGTTTTCGAGTCAGACGCAGAGCGTGAGCTGTGAAGTGTGGGAAAATTGATGTGTATTGCTGCTTTTTGGACCAAGGCTGTTTGAGTTGACTGTATTTTGGAGCTGGTCTAATTCTCCTCAGGTCAGATACGAGTGTCTTTAGGGCCCTTTAGGATATTTATTTTTTTAAGTTTATCCAAGATCCAGCAGCCTGGTCTCACCAAAAGGCGTGTGAATGACACGCTATTTCTCTCAAGCCATCTCACGTATAATTACAACGCATGCCATGATTTTTGCGTGTCATTTCACGCCATGTAGTCTCAATTGACTTGTATGGTGCAGAGATGGCGTTGTCATTTAACGCACAAATGTCATTGAGGGAAAACCCACGTTTTCGTATTTCTCCGCTACTTTCCGGAGAATTACGAAGTGGTGGAGCTTTCTGTCAGAGGGTTGTTTTTAAATCAATATTTCATGTGAAGGATGGCTGAAATAACGGGTGTGAAATGCCCTAGCCCTAACCCTAACCCTAACCCTTACCCTAACCCTGACCCTTACCCTGACCCTAATCCTTACCCTAACCCTTACCCTAACCCTTACCCTAACCCTAACCCTAACCCTGACCCTAACCCTAACCCTAGCCCTAACCCTGGGGAACTACGGGCGTTAAATGACACGCGAAAAGCTAAATATGCGTAGACATGCACGCGAAAAGTCATGCAAGTCATGAAAAGTGGCGTGCTATTTATACGCCCTCCCATGAGACCACCTTGGATCCAGAGTTTTTCCGCAGGTCAATTTCAGAAAGCTCTTAATAAGTGTGTTAAAATATGAATGTTTTATGAACAAACAAACCTTTTTCCTCTCAACTCTTTTTATCAATATCAACTGATGAAAGTCAAACTGACCCTTTGCAGTAAATCAACAATATTCTGTCATACAACAAACAGCCCATCTGTCACAGTTGAATGCTTTCCTTCCCTCAGGAGGTTGGCCAAATCCACTCTCCTGCTGATTCCCCTGTTTGGGATCCACTACGTGGTGTTCGTTTCTCTCAGTGAATCCATCGCAGAAGATTACAAAATATTCTTTGACCTCGCCCTTGGGTCCTTTCAGGTGCTGTATCATTAATCCCTCCACTTTGTGTGTGTGTGTGCGTGTGTTTTAGATGTACTATAATCGAGTGTCCTCTAGCTTGCTCTCAAAGGCCTTCCCTGTTTAAATAAAAGGTTTCAATCAATCACTTCAGGCACTACACATTATTATCATATGATAATCAATAAAAATCGTTAATGAATGAAAGCGTTTGTGTCCATCTTCATGTTTTAAGTTTAAGATTTAAGTGCTGAATCACTTCAGAGGTCTGTCTTTTGTTAACATAAGTGTGTTGTTTCAGGGGTTGGTGGTGGCCATTCTGTACTGTTTCCTGAACAGTGAGGTAAGCTTTCATCATAAGAAAAAACAGTACAATACACAGTCTCTCATCTCATCTTCATCCGCTTATCCGGGGTCTGATATATTTTACGGTAATGTGTTAATAATTTCACACATAAGTCGCTCCAGAGTATAAGTCGCACCCGCGGCCAAACTATGAAAAAAACTGCGACTTATAATCCTAAAAATATGTTAATTCAAAGTATAAAACATGTAAAAACATCACACCATCAATTTAATGTAATTAATGTAATGTTTCTGCGTAAGAAAGCTTGTTGCTATCGCCAGATGACGCAACTTTGTTCAGCTTGTTTTCTGTGATCGGTGGGGTCATTACGATCTTAGCAGTTCCTACTCTCCTTCCAGCGTGCTGCAACACACTTTGTCGCCATTTTTCGTAGGCTAAAAGTTAAATTAGCACAGCAAACCTCACTGTGGGGGTCTATTCAACAGAGGTGGGGATTTCAAAGCATTGGGCATTAGCACTGCTTGACTTATCCCATGTTTGTAATATCTTTGTAGGTTCAAGGCGAGCTGAAGAGAAAGTGGCGGAGTATGTGTCTGAACTGCCGCCTGAGCAGAGATCACCACTTCAACATCACCTTCGCCTCTAGGAATGGCTCCGAGCACATGGTGCAGTTTCAACGCAACTCCCGAACCCAGTCCATCCTGCAGTCAGAGACCACAGTGCTGTGAGGACCTGAGGGCTGCTTTAAAAAACAAACACAGCCTCCAGGTCGACCTGGGTTGAATAGTTTTACAAAATGATTTGAACACAAAGTTGAGGTGAAGTACCACATGGGTGGGACCTGCACATCACTTCAGAAGGGATTTTTGGTTTAAGCTTTACAAATCTCTGTGAGCCGTCCAAATGTACCTTAAGTGGACCTCGAGCGATTCTGATCCATCCTAAGATGTGTTTTTGTGTTGTCTTGTGTTGTCTGTGAGCTAAGACAGAAGGGATCTAGCAGGCAACCTCATGTTTAGTGAGTTTTGTGCATGTGCACATGGGCGAGGCAAGATGTGTATACAATTTTACTGTGTTATATTTGCATCAGTTAAATATACAGTGGAGATCAACATTTAAGAACAAAGCATTAATACTTGATTCACTCTGAAATACATCTCATCTCATCTTCAGCCTCTTATCCAGGGTCGGGTGGCGGGGGCAGCAGCTTTAGCAGGGGACCCCAAACTTCCCTTTCCCGGGCCACATTAACCAGCTCTAACTGGGGGATCCCGAGGCGTTCCCAGGCCAGTGTGGAGATCTAATCTCTCCACCTGGTCCTGGGTCTTCCCCGAGGCCTCCTCCCAGCTGGACGTGCCTGGAACACCTCCCTATGGAGTCGCCCAGGGGGCATCCTAACTAGATGCCCGAACCACCTGAACTGGCTCCTTTCAACGCAAAGGAGCAGCGGCTCTACTCCGAGTTCCTCACGGATGCTGAACTTCTCCCCCTCTCTCTAAGGGAGACTCCAGCCCCCCTCCTGAGAAAACCCATTTCGGCCGCTTCCTTCTTAGCCAAAGCCAGAAGCTTCCCTGCTCAGCCTCATCAGCTAGGTCCTTCAGAGCCTTTCTGAGTTTGGGGCCAGTGACCCCCATGTTTTTCATGAAGCGCTGGGTGAATGCTCCCATGAACCCCCTACAGCCGACTTCCACCGGGTAGCAGACAGCTGACCACCCAGCCTCTCTACATTCGGCTGTGAGGTCGAGGTAGCGGTCTTTTTTCATCTCGAAGGCTGCTCCCATTCCTCCTTCACACGGGACAGTGAGCTCAGCCAAGACCACTGCCCGGGCTGTGACAGACCAGAGAATGATGTCCGGTAGAAGGTTAGATGTGGTGATCTCTGTTGGAAACCTGAGCTGCCGATCGAGGTCCACTCTCAGGTTCCACTCACAACTACCTGACAGGGCTGATCTCTGTGGCTGCTTGATGTTGGTGGGCCCTCCTCCGGAATATACAAGTATAAGGTATTTATAATTTGTTCTCAAATGTTGATCTCCACAGAAATATATGTAAGAGAAACATTGCCATTGTTCTCTTCATGGTAACCAGAGATGTAGACTTCAGATTGAAGAATCTAGTTGAAACTGTGATGAAGGCATACTATTGTGACAATGTGCGGTTGATGTAAGTGAAAACATTTTACAAGTATTTTGTGAATCCTAGCACATTAGCTACAAAGGCAAATAATGTTGTAAATGATCCCTACTGACCTGGAATTTATACTTGCTATGTTAGCCTTCAGTTTACATGTGTAAGCCGTGTTTATGATGAAGAGACTGTTCTCCCAAATACAGCATCAGTCATTTTCACAAATGCCCCAAGAAAGCAAGTTTAGGGCTAAAAGGAAGCACTCTAATGGTTGTAATTAATAATGACTCTCGTCTATCAGGAGCAAAGGAACAAAGAGTGTGACGTTGACAGCAAAACGTCAGACATTAACGCCACGTTAACGTTTCTTTTAACCATGACAATTCTGTAAAACCAAGCCAAGTAGCTGTTGTGCCTAAACCTGACCAAACCTTAACTATAGTTGTGTCAGACCAGAAAAAAAGATTGTATTTTGGGAGCAGTAATGGTTATTACTTTTGTTTATGTTCAGGTCAAGTTTTCATTCCCGCTCAGGCATCAGTATTAAGTATGCAGGAAAAGGGGACAACTTTAATGATGTGTGGTCCGTCGTGGTCACACCCACCCATCTGATACTTGAAGCTTATTGAAATTACTGTTAAGAATGATTAAAAAATAATCCATATTTGACCCAGGTCAGCACATGACCCATGTGCGGTATAAACATTGGTAAACAGGGATGTTTTGTACTGATAAATAACCCAAATTGTTAATTTTAACGTTCATATAATGATATGCTGTAATTGAGATGTGCTGTGCATGCTCCAAGCCCTTCATCTGTGCTATGATGGTTTTGATACTGTGCTAAACTGTTCAAATGAAACGATGTCGGTGCTCAGACTGACGTCATGTAATTAAAGGAAAAGTGTCGTGTCCACCGGAAACTTCTTCTGAGATTAGTGGCGTGACCAGTTTACACAGGTCGGGAGAGGACGGGATGTATTTCCATCTACTCTGAACGATTTTGATCACTCGCAGCCACAACACTGTTCTCTGTTGAAGATCCTCTCTGCTCAAAATAAGACCCATATAACCACAGGAATGTTTTTAATCTGAAGAAATGCAATTTTTCAAACGTAAAAACTGTTGAGTGTTGCACTTCAGCAGTGAAAAATGAGTTTATGGTCAAAAATCTGCTTCAAACACATTTCTAGTCCCTCCATCAGAAGCCAAATCGTCTCCTAACAGTCGCCAGTTTATGAAGAAGTGCCAGGTGGATACAGGAACCCAAAAGAAAATAATCATTTGCTTACTAATGGTAAAAATGTTTCTTTAGTCATGCGGTAAGTGTTATGCAGCAGTTGCATGATTTATCCTTTTTTCCCTTGCTGTTGGTAAATGGCTGTAGACGTGTCAACTTCTTGTTAAAGTGAGTGTAAATTTTGCAGCTGATGACAAGAAAAAAGGAAAGGCTTGCTTTTTGCAGTATGCTATATTTGTCTATGTGTTGTATTTAATTGTTGACTATTTGGTTATTGGTGACACTTGGTTTAAGGCATACAGAGTCGGGATTTGAGGAGTGGCTCTTCACTTTAAATGAGAATAGCTGGTCCACCTTAAAGATCAGTCCATCTTAAGTTAGTGAGCCAGGGACAAAGTTGTTGCTAGCTTCTAGGCTCGACCCTTCGCTCGTATCAGCAGGTGTCAAGCAAGTCGCAGGAACTTGGCTTGGTTCTAGGAGTTGTAGCATTTATTTACTGACAAAAACTGTGCCTTAAAATATATTATTTAACAAAGGTCTGGACCAAAGTATACATTTATTCTTAGTGTTTGTCCAGAACCCTGATTGATCGAATCTGGGAAGTAAAAGGAAATCACACGACTTCCTCCAAAGTTGGTAAGTTTAGGCAACATGGAGGTAGTAGGGTCCTGGGATCTCCTGGTTTTACACCTGTGAGGTATTTGCATAACAGTGGATATTATTTTTATTAGTCTCGCAGATGTCTCCACAAATGTAGAGTGAGAATCATAAAAGACCTAGCATTGAACCTTGTGGAACACCACTTTCTGATGAAATGCAGACGAACCTGTAACGGGTATGGTTGGGACCCAATAGCAGCACAAATACAATCCTTGGTAACAAACTTTATTGGCTTTGGTGCAGGGAATAATCAGAGTCACGGCGCTGCAGGTAGCCACAGAGGAGACTGGAGTTACACTCACTCTGAAGAGCTGAACCAGGTAACCACCAGTTAGCCACAGGAGCCGACAGGCAGAATCCAGAAGGGGACAGGCGAGGATCGTGGTCAGGGACAGAAGGCTGAGGTGGTTTCCAGGAGATCGGTCAGGCAGGATAGTCACAGGCAGGCTGTGTTGAAACCAGGAGCTCAGGCAGAGTAACGCTGGAGAGTCTGGTGCAAGCATCGAGAACAATCTGGCAATGAGTGAGTGTGGAGTTGGGGCTTAAATACAGCCAGAGCAGAGAGCACAGGTGAGTGGAGTTTGCTTGATGAGAGGGGTGTGTCTGATTGGCAGATTGAAGCAGGTGCAGAGATGAACTGTGACAGAACCTACCATTTACAATCATGTTTGAATATTCCTCTAAATTTTGGCAAAAGGCTTGGAGTTTGTTTTAAGGAGAGGTGGGATCACAAACACATTCTGGAAAATAGTCTTTTTTAAGGCATAACATTTCCTAATGCACATTCTCAGGAGGATGTAAAGTTAAGACCTACAACTAAACGGAGGAAAAGCTCCATTTAGTAAAAGACATTTGTTCTTTTTAAGTACTTTACACGTTTGTTTTCCTTGGTTGCAGTTATAGGTCTTTAATTTTGGTGATTTTGGGTGTAAGTCTGATTGATTTTCTAGTGTTAGCTTCAGCTCCAAATTTGCAAAGAACATGCCAATGCAAGCATTTATTAGTGCTAAAATAAATGAGGCTCAGAAAGCTGCCATGCAAAAAAATCAAACCTAATCCAATCCAGCTGTATACCTTAAGAGAAGTGTTACCAAATACTGTACATTACAGACAGGATGTCATAATGTTACTGAGTTTATCATAAGACATCTATATAACTATAAGTGGTTGAGATCATATAAACAGTGAAGACAAGCTCACACAACACATACAGTGCTGGTTTGTCGAGTGATTTTATGTTTGATGTTGACTGACGTGATGCTGAGTATCATGTTTTCATTCAACACATGTATTTATATAGAGACACCATGAATGTCATGCATAAAATGATTAATAAAGGCTACCTTCTTAAGCATCGCAGGGTGTGAACATTTGCATTTTGTACTGTTTGAAGCCTTTCGTACTTAATGATAGGTTAATATGATTTGTGGGTGAGAAACACACTTCAAATTCCTTAGTGCAACTTTAAATAGGGGGCATGTTTTGTGATCGTTTAGGTTGGACTTGAAGCTAAAATCAGTTGCGCCTCTGAGACAGATTTGAAAAAAGCAACCAATGCCCGACCCTCAGTGTTCCACCCTCATTCATATCCCACCAGACTGTAGTAGCATATTTATACTGTACGTGCAAGTTTATTATAAAAACAGCAGCACAGAATTTCCAGCTTGGCCAATGACTCTCTCTGGGGTCAGAAGTCCCACTTTCTTCTCCTCAGATACGCTCCTATTAATGAAGGCCCTGAATGATGATTGGCCAGCTCAAAGCCTGAGCATAAATGTGGTAGTAAATATTCTCAAGTAGGTTATGGCAGAAATCCAGCTGTACTGATTCGTTGTGGCCCTCGGCGTTTAATACCAACAAAACACACCAGACTGTAGCGGCATAATTATACTGTACGTCCATACGGTTGCTCATGGCAGGAAACAAGTTGTTCTTAATTTTCTAAAGTGAACAAAAGCACAGGTTAGTTAGATAATGTAGGGCGTCAAGTCAAAGAGACAGGGAAAGGACTCCACTTAGTTTTTCAGCTCAACATTTTACAGAACCCCCCCACCCCAAAAAGAGACGACACAATCAAACTGTTTGACTGACTAAGGCTCAACAACCGATATTGAAGACATATTTTTCTTCTTCCTCTTCTTCCCCCACGTGCTTTCTTCATGTTGGCTCCGTTCTTGGCCGCCCAGCCTGGAGATGTCGAGTTAGATTTTGAGTCATCTCTGAGAAGATGGAGCTGCCTTGATCGGAGCTGACAGAGCGGCTTGAGGCGAAGACGGCGCTAATTGAGAGAGGGAAGGCAGGCTGGGCGAGGAGTCCGTGTTAGGGTGATGACTGAACACTTGGCTTCATGTCGCTGGTTGCTGTGTGCGGAAACCGTAGTCCTCCAGACAGGGAAAGTTAAGACAGGGACAGGGAGTCTTTACAGAAGTTTCTTTAACAATAGTAAAAACATGGAGGAGCGAATATGATGAAATCCGAAAGACTTCGACCCCTGAAGCATAACGCCGACTTACAAGTTCTGCAATGATACAATCTCAGCTACAGTGTCAAACAGGTTGATACCAAACCTCATTACAACAACTGAGACACTAAATTTAGCCCTGCGTGTGATTGGATTGAATTTGTCTTCAAAAACTCTCAGGACACAAGCAGCATGTATTTTCTCGGATGAATGATCGACTCACAAAAAAATGTAAGTAATAAAGAAAGTTATAACTTTCAATTATTAAATTTAAATTTCACTTTAAGACATCTCAGTCTCACTTTTCTTATTTGTAGTAGCATTTTAATCAGTGTATTTAAACTGCCCCATGCATTGAAATCATTGAATAAAAGCATCAGAGTCCTCTTTCCTGCCTGGGCCTGACACATTGTGGTTAAAAGTAGGTACATACGATATACAAAAATACGCACTGTGCAGTTTAGAAGCATATTGGAATAAAATATGTACAAACTAAATAAATAAGTGATAACAGTGTTAAAAATGTAGCAGCCTTTCTTACTGAAGTAACTTAGTTACAGTAAAGTACAGTGAAGTGCAGCAGCATTTCTTACTGAAGTTAGTTAGTTACAGTAAAGTACAGTGAAGTGTAGCAGCCTTTCTTACTGAAGTAAGTTAGTTACGGTAAAGTACAGTGAAGTGCAGCAGCATTTCTTACTGAAGTAACTTAGTTACAGTAAAGTACAGTGAAGTGTAGCAGCCTTTCTTACTGAAGTTAGTTAGTTACAGTAAAGTACAGTGAAGTGTAGCAGCCTTTCTTACTGAAGTAAGTTAGTTACAGTAAAGTACAGTGAAGTGTAGCAGCATTTCTTACTGAAGTAAGTTAGTTACAGTAAAGTACAGTGAAGTGTAGCAGAATTTCTTACTGAAGTAAGTAAGTTACAGTAAAGTACAGTGAAGTGTAGCAGCATTTCTTACTGAAGTAAGTTAGTTACAGTAAAGTACAGTGAAGTGTAGCAGCATTTCTTACTGAAGTAAGTTAGTTACAGTAACGTACAGTGAAGTGTAGCAGCATTTCTTACTGAAGTAAGTTAGTTACAGTAAAGTACAGTGAAGTGTAGCAGCATTTCTTACTGAACTAAGTTACAGTAAAGTACAGTGAAGTGTAGCAGCCTTTCTTACAAACGTAAGTTAGTTACAGTAAAGAACAGTGAAGTGTAGCAGCCTTTCTTACAAACGTAAGTTAGTTACAGTAAAGTACAGTGAAGTGTAGCAGCATTTCTTACTGAAGTAAGTTAGTTACAGTAAAGTACAGTGAAGTGTAGCAGCCTTTCTTACTGAAGTAAGTCAGTTACAGTAAAGTACAGTGAAGTGTAGCAGCCTTTCTTACTGAAGTAAGTTAGTTACAGTAAAGTACAGTGAAGTGTAGCAGCCTTTCTTACTGAAGTAAGTCAGTTACAGTAAAGTACAGTGAAGTGTAGCAGCCTTTCTTACTGAAGTAAGTTAGTTACAGTAAAGTACAGTGAAGTGTAGCAGCATTTCTTACTGAAGTAAGTCAGTTACAGTAAAGTACAGTGAAGTGTAGCAGCCTTTCTTACTGAAGTAAGTTACAGTAAACCACAGTGAAGTGAAGCAGCCTTTCTTACTGAAGTAAGTTAGTTACAGTAAAGTACAGTGAAATGTAGCAGCATTTCTTACTGAAGTAAGTTACAGTACAACTAAGTAAAGCGATGTAGTGATGATATAAAGTGACAAAGTGACATTTTCAACTGTACATAGTATTTTATCAGTAATGAGCTGTAAATACTTTCAGTTAGCAAACGAGAAAAAACTGTTTACAGTGATATCATACAAATCATATCATACAAATGTGTGTAAATCCATTGGTTTAGGCAACAACAACAAAAACAAAAAAACACCTCGTGCATGTCTCCTATGCTGTACTTTGAGGGCAGGATGTTTACTAATAAAAGACTTTGGAAGAAAAAGCTCATGTCCAATATTTTATCCGGGCTGAGCTGAGCCACAAATCGCACCTCCAGCACCAGCAGAGCAGCCACTTATCTTTACCTCTTCTCAGGGTTTGTCTGAGCTGGACCGACATTCTGTATCATTGCTGAACATCTGGTGTAGACACTTCCTTTTGCCCTTTTGTCAGAGGCTCTTTCACTGGGTGATTTATTTGACACCATCTAAGCAAATGAGGAGTCATTTTAATACCTCGAGCACGCACATATGCATCCCAGATCAGATGCTACACTTACAACATACTAAGCAAAATGCCTCCAGCTATTTACAGTAGATATAATGAGATAATCACTCTAACAAGCAATCAACATTTGATGACTCAGCCAACAAGAACAAAAGTAAACAGCCTGTGGCCACTACAGATGAACAGCAGGGCTGATCAGAGAGCCTATAGTGTAGAGGTCCAAAGTTTAGTACAATCAGAAAGAAACTACACAGACCTGATGTGCACAAGTTAAAGGACAAGGAGTTCTGCAGTGCCCGAACTTTCTAACCTTCCTAAACCATCAACCTGACAACCATGTCTACTCTCCGTGGCAAGGTGTGCAGATGTGTGAGAACAGGGAAGGGTTTGAAGTGTTCTGCAAATCGTTCTCTCCACTCTCGTCACATCTCGACAGTTTGTGTTCACCGCTGAGCTACACGATCACCTCTGCGATAAATGTGACGGACGGTCTCTGGACGGTGTGGAGCCAGAGAAGAGACAGGAGAAGTGTGACTAAAATCTCAATCAAGTTTGGAAGTGCCAGGACAAATCTGCTCGTCAGAGTTGATTGACAGACAGTTCCTGCACCTCATTACATCAGTATCTTTACTTATCTCTCATTGGGTATGAATTTAAACAGTGTTAGATAAGATGAACAATGAAGGATCACATATAGGGGATACCAAAACATATTGATTAAATCAAAATAACATCTTGAAAAGTCAGAAGCTGCAGATTTGTTGACGCACTGACTTCTGCAGTACTATACTTCCGCAGTGCCAGTCCTGACCTCCCTGGGGCAGTCATACCATCATACCCGTAAGCCATAAAGACCATTTGCCTTTGCCACACAGATAACCCGACCCAGGGCTGCCCAGCCCTGCTCCTGGAGGGCCACTGTCCTGCATGTTTTAGGTTTCTCTCTGCTCCAACACACCTGAATCTAATGATGAGCTCGTTATCAAGCAGCTGAAGCTCGTCACAGGTTTGAAAATCGTTAGACTCAAGTATGTTAGATCAGGGAGGAACCTAAAACATGCAGGACAGTGGCCCTCCAGGAGCAGGATTGGGCAGCCCTGACCTGACCTGACACCCCAGTGTTCCCGCTACTTCACCTGTGGCTATTGCTGAAGGTGGCTGTACTGCAGGGTCTGCGCTTATACTGGCTGAGGCTGGATGTGGATCAACTGAGGACGTATTGGCTGATGATACAGCATCTCCTCTACAGATAAACTCAAGCATAGTACCAGTAGATTATAGATAACCATATTATTACTCATTTTAACAGCTGACTCAGACCCATTCAAACTGGATCCCCTTGTATTGTTGTTAAAATATAAAACAATATGTGTACTAAAGATTGTCTGAATACTTGATGGTTTTTATGTACTGAGAGTTGTGCATCCATATGCAGTTAAATCAACAGTTCAACTCATAGAAATCAAAAATCAATGTCAATCCATTGCTTTCTATCTTCGTGAGTTAAGCATTAGTTGTGACCTTTGCAGAGACAGATCATCATTGCCATGTTTAAACATTTATTTTGATTGAAAACAAATAAATAAAACATTTTTTAACATACTATTTGTTATTGCTGATGTAATTATATCAAAATGTAAAAATTCAAAATTCATACAAATACTTTGTTACTGTACTTAAGTAGAAAAAACACTTATTCAATTGATGGCCATTCCACGACCCTGATGCTTCACCTTCTCATGGTTGTGCTTTATCAGCAATCGAGACACATGATGTCCTTCGCGGAGAATAGCTGGGTGGTGGAGTTTTGCTTGTGTCAATAGACCTCCCACCCTCAGGATATCTTTGCTATCCATAAAAGGTTTCAACATGTGCAGTTCGATTGACTTGCTCTTTTGTACTTTTGTACTTTTGCATAAGAAACTTGATTTCATCACTGAGTGCTCCTCATGATCTGCTTGGATTATGAATTGTTCAGCATGCGTTCTTTCTTTGAGTGTCGTAGCTTCACCTGGATCTTGTTTTAAGACCTTTCACCTCCTTTGCACGATGCTCAAGTCTCGCTATGGCTCTTACGGCTCTGTTTCAATCTGAAAACTTCGGTTTTCCTCGGTTTGCCAGTGACCTTTCCTCATTTGCCTTTGTTTTGTGTACTTTTGCTTTTTTAATTTCTGGGTTGTCTTCATTGAGTTCTCCCACCTTAATTTACTCGTCCCTAGTGTGGTGGAGATTTTTAGCTGAGGGTACGTCCACACGATCGAAAACAACCTTTTTTTTTCTCCATTGTTGTTAAAAAGTTTTCCGCCCAAACGACCTTGGCTCAAGAAATATCTAACCTGACTCTCACCAGATGAATTTCGCTCCCCCTTGCATCCCTCGTCCGTGGTAAGTCAGGGTGTATTAGCATCCCTTCCAAAGATAGAGAGGGGTGAAGAGAAGCACACATAGCGGGGAAGACGGCCTCCATGAAGCACAAGACCAGCAGACTGTTAAGGAGAGGAGCAGAAGAGGAGCTTGTCATCACTCACTATTGTTCTGGTCTGCGGCTGCAGACAACCCTAAATGATCAGCTCGACCGTGCTGGAGACGCCAGTTCTATTAAAGAGCGATGGTTTTAATTAAATAAAACACCGACAAATATACCTTTTTAATTTATTTTGGCACCATGACAGAAATAACCACTGCGTTTTCTTTCGATTTTATTATCCTTTTTGTTTGGACAATATTTAACCAGGCCAGGTGCCTGACAAAAAGAGGGGAAATTATACTGCAGCTGGACAATTAGAGCTATTATTTAACATCACGAGACTGATCATTGTAGCTCATGTGCATGTAGACAGCGAAACTGTGCGCACACACCATAGACCCTCAAAAATGCCCCTGGCAAGTGGGCAACCATTAGTGTCATTGCCTGCTTCGTAAAAAGCCATGGCTTCTGCACTGTTTGCCCAGAAAACACGACTGTCTGCAAATTGATTTTCAGCTACATGCATAATCTAATTCTCTCCATCCCTTTACTGAACACGTCACATGGATCCTCCTGTGGCCACATTTCAAACCGCATGGCTTTTTAATGAGCAGTTGGTGAACTTGTGAGAAACAGATCAGTAAGCTTGAAGAGTCGGGCGCCTTCAGGCATCTGGTTGCTCCATCTGTCAGCGACAAACATCTGTTCACCAGTGACTTTCATCCCAACGTCACGTTCATGATTCACTAAAACTCAGAACTACAGACAATCTGTAGTTCTCATGTACAAACTAATTGCAGAAGGTCAAACACGATAATTTGAAGTCATTTGATTTCCCGTCCAACAGTGAATTCCTTCAGCAGCTGGTGTCGCATCTTCAAACCACTACTGCTGCTACGCCTACATTTTGTTAATTATTTCATACGTGATATTTATTGTTATATATATATAGGTGTTTCACATCATTCAGCACTTGAACATGTTTTTAAAGTATCTTGAAATAGTGCCAGCACCAGTGACGTGCAGTCAGGGGAGGCAGGTGAGGCTGTGCCTCCGCTGTCATCATGAGAGGAAAAAGAAACGAAATAATAAAACAACACAAGTATTAATATTTGTCCTATGGATTATGATTTTGGTGTGGTTCTTAATGGATTGAGCGCGTGCAAACAGCGCGTGCTTGTTCCCATGTCTGTGTATGTTTCCAATATGATGGTTGAGGACACTTTTATGTAATACGTCTTCTTTCCCATGGTCTTCAGTAATGTATTTTACGTATGTGTGTAATATTTACATCTTATTGATGTGACATAAATCCACAGGGAAAATGCGGCCCTGAGGCAGGCAGTACCTCTGCCTCAAGGAAGGGGGCGGTAGTGAGCAGCCTGATAGCCTGCATCCAGCCAGGTCACGCTGAACTCTGACCCGTGTGCAAAAAGTAAACACAGAAGTGTGCTGTGCGACGCTGTAGAGCTTAGGACAAGCTGTCATCTCTCACCCTGAAAATGGAGGATTTGATTTCTAAACTAAGACATTTTTCAAAGCTGGACTTTCAGTCAGCAAAGGTAAGATATACTGCAATATACAGTTGCACTGGTGTTGGTTTTCAGCATCCTGTTCGCTCCCATTCTCTCATCCTATCCTATTGGCATCCTACTGCATGTCTGTAAATCTGACTTGTGAGTCAGTGCCTCCCCAACCCCAACCCTCACTGCACGTCACTGGCCAGCACCAACAGCTGAACCCACAGTTTCACTTCAGGTTACACCTAAATGAGCTGCATTTAGACTGGGGCAGAAGTACACCATTGTGACTTTGAGCTCTCCTCTCAGGAGGATCAGGCCTCACAGACAGGAGAAATGTGTTACGTATAGGAGGGAAATACAAAACAGTGGCAGAGAAATCCCTCATCCCCTGTGGGTACGTTTGGTGCATCTGCTTTGTTTTTGGCAGCTGTTGTGACACTTTCAGGTCACCGCTGCGACATTTCACATCTTTGCTGCTTTAGAGGTTCAGTCAACAAGCGTACAGTATCACAGCTTTTGCATTAAAATGAGGCTGAGATCACTTGTAAGCTAAACTCAGGGGAAATAAAAGCCCCTCATTAACAATATCCATGCTGCCCCGGGAGGAGTTTGATTAGTTGTACGGTTATCTTATGAATATATCATTTACTGTCTTTGCCTGTTAATTCAGGCTCGCTTTAGACTTTAAGGGCTTAAGTTTATTCTGGCATGCATTAAAGACGGGGACACATGTTATTATAAAACATAAGTTTGAGAAAATCTTTCATTATTTGATGTGTGTCTTATTGAAAGAGGATATGGATTTAAAATAAGCCAGGAGGGACCTAATTGCTTCCACCTGCTAATCCCTGTCTGCTCCTCAAAGCATCTGCAAGATGACTAACCTAAGACCGACCAATCAGAGCTGAGCAGTCTCCGACACAGTATTAATCACTGCTCTGCACTCAGATCAAACTGTGAAACTTGGCGGCATATCAAATGTGAATCAATATTCAGTTACTATATTGCCTATTTCTCCCAAAAAGTTATTTCAGAAACATTTTTTAGCATAAGTTTGAGCTGTAAAATGATAAAGATGGTCCAGGCGGGAGTGGCCGGCGGCACATATGTTAAAGCAGCTTTCCCATGTAAAGAGGCTGAAGGTCCTTGAGGGAGCGGCTGCGGGTTCAACTTTAACCTGCAGCCCTTTGCTGCATGTCTCCCCCTCTCTCTCTCTCACCCCATTTCCTGTCTGCCTAACTGATAAAAGTCCGTGCGGTTCGCCATTTGGCAGTGCTTGGTTTTGCCTCGGCTTTGACGCGACATTTAATCAAACTTTGAGAGCCAGCTATAGCAAAACTCTGAACAAACAACAATCAGAATAAGTAACTTATTCCAGTGAGAACCACTCACAGAGATGTTCTGTACAAGATTTGGTGATGGTTGTTCAAAAATTAAAAAAATAAATAAAATCGATCTATATGGGCATGGATTATATGGATAGATTAGGGCGCACTCACACTGTCCTTCCGCACCGCGCCCCGGGCTTTAGGGTACTTGTCCCCCCTCCCTCTCCCCCCGCGCCCCAGGCCTGTTTGTACTCACACTGCCTGGGCCTCGCGCAAATGCTTCTTGCTGTCCATACGTCATCACGCCGTAACACGTCACACACATTGATTGACGTCATCGCGATGTGTGGCTTTGTTTACAAATCTTTCCATAGACCTCGGAGTTTTTGTGCGTCTTGTCGACTGTTTTTGAATCTTTTCATCGACCAAATCTGCAGTAAACACTCCACCTCCGCATCACACCAACGTGAACCTTTCACCGCCATTGTTGTTGTTGTTTAATGTCCGCGCATGGTCGGTCCTTCTATTTTCTATGTCCCAACAGGCGCACATAAATGACGTCAGAACCGTCGTAGGCCTCGTGCTCGTGCTCGAATACGTGCGCACGCTAGTGCTCGTACATGTGCAAACGTGCTTTACAAAAGCCCACCTCTCTCAGACGGGCTGTGGACGGCCAGCTGACCGCTGTTATGCGCGGAACGGGTGCACTCACACTGCTCAAACGCACTAGGGCTTTAGCCGAAAAACCTGTTTTGGCCCGGTGCGGAAGGACAGTGTGAGTGCGCCCTTAGTCTCAACCCACAGATTCCAGGGATTTAGTTTCTGGGATTTATGGTTCAAAAGCCACACGCCAAAATGTAAAGTTTGGTGGTATAGCGCCACCATCTGGCCAATTTGGACTTAATTGGAAATGCCTTGGCTCCAAGCAGTACACCCACCAATTGTGAAGTACAGTCGATCAGATGAACATCTTCTCGATGATATACGAATTACAGTCACACACGGACAGAGGTTCCTTAAAAAAATCATTCAAGAACCTGATTTTTGTTGTAAGAAAAACATACTCGCTGATGTTTTCAGATAATAAACGATAGATCTTTTCAAAATCGCCAGCAGAGTACATTGAGTATTTTTCTTGCTTCATTCTTTCTGATGTCCTCTACCTGTCACTTGAATGTGGTGAGATTGTGTCTGAGAGAGCCATAAGGGGACCCAATGGTGTGTGTTACATAACTGAGAAGGAATGGTTTATAAAACTGACAGTCCAGCGTGGTGCAAGTGATGGCCAGAAGAAGCCTGACATCGCAGGGGTTCAAGAGTCACTGGTGGAGCTCGCCGTTACAGTATCAACCAGAGGGGTGAGCTGTGACTCCACCTCAGCCGACAAAAGCCGAGATGGGTATCTGAGGTCACAGCCAAACCTGCAACTATCTGTCAATCATCTCAGCTAACACACTAGCTCACCATCTTGGAGAAAAGACACTGATTCAAGTGAAAGTCACATTTATTTCCTGTGTTTTTGAGCTTTTATTGACATCATTGTACATCATGTCCTATTCTTTTGAGGATCTCTGCCGGCCATTTGCAACAAACCTCAAATTATCAAGGTGAAAGGTTCAGCTGCACTGAAAACTACATGAAGACCTTTGGATTTGTGAATATTAGCACATTTTAGGGTTGCTTAATACTACCAAATCATTTGGAATCACAGGGTCAAGATTTTCCTCTTCTAAACAGCCGTCATTGTTTATGGTCCGAGTAGCAACTTCAGGCACAAGAGTGGCGTTGGAGTTGAGACAGCGTCTCTATAAACAGATATCTGCATATGAAGGTAAATACAAAAGTTAATAAAAAGCTAAAGTCAAACAATAGCTGATGGGTTCCTAGTTTGCATTTTAGCGAATGCGTTTCAGCTCTTTGGAACAACATGGGCTGTTTAACCTGCATGCAACCAAAGGATGCTCAAACGTGATTCGTCAATATTACACATGCAACAAACAGAAAGCAGAACTCTTCTGATAGCAAAATGTGGTCCTGTTGCCAACAGATTCTACATTTATATACAGAGATTAAAGGCTCACAAACTCAAATCCTATCAACTCTGTTTATGATAAGCAAGTTAATCCATCTACCCAGCTCTTCTGTGCAACCTCACCTCAGTGACCAGACTCCCGGAGGTTACAGTATCTGGAAGCACTATGTATTTAGATCTGCAGTCGGCAAGTCTGGCAAATTGAGTTGACTCGGTCAGATATTGAATGTTTGCAGCTCTCACACGCCTCCCCCACTACAACAAACTCCTCCGCTCCCTCCCATCAAGTGCTCGTAAGTTAATCCTGCGCTAATTTAGAAAATGCTCCTGTGGGTTGTATTACAGCAGTCGTTCCCAAAGTCCCCGACCTATTTTGATTGGGTCGCCAGTCAGACCCAAAGAAATCAACCCTAGATAAAGTTTTGACAGTGAGTTCTGTTTTATCCACATCAACAGGGAAAAGTTGAATTTTTAAATGTCATTTTCCAGTGCTGTGAGATCCGGTTGGTGGAACTTGATTTCATTCACCTCTTTTGTTTCGGGTTTGGAGACAAAAAGCTTTGAGACAGAAAAACAGACAGAGAGAAAACATGTTTTGTTGTGAAGCAGAGCGAGAACCCCCCCCCCCCTGTATGCTACATTTAATATTACAACGATATCCCTTTCCTGGATTTATCTTATAGTTTTGTTTTTTTGTAACCTGGATTAAAGTAACTGTTTAAACAATAGCCATTGGGAATTACGAGGCTTGTATCCTTGACTTTATTTGACTTTGCTCACAGGAGGTGCTTTATATGAAATTAATCTGATTTGTTATTTATAGTGTGTGATGGTCGTAGCAGGATGGTGGTGACCTGCTGTTCTCATGCTGGAATCCTTGTAGCCATATGGGATAGAAGAAAGCTCCCACAATTACAGTTTTCTAATTATTCCAAGTCGGCAGTCAGCAGCAGAGTTTCTCCCAGGCATTCAGTTGTTTTATCCTGGATCAGTGAAGTTCAGCAAAACAAAGGACCCCCCCCCCCCCCCCTAACACACACACACACACACACACACACACAAAACAACAACAGTGGGCATCTTGTGCAAATCAGATTTATATTAAGATAAAGTGCTCACAAAAACATAATAAAATGTGGCCAGCTTCGTTGATGCTTTTCTGTATTTTGTGTGTAAATGGATTTCCTTGGCTTTTCCACCCCCAAATAAACAAAACTGAATGTGCAATCTCTCCAAATATATTAAAGTGGGACAGCCCGCACAAAAAAAATACATCTCTATTTAATTTACCCCAGTAAGCCCATTTGTCTTGCTGCTCATAAATGAAACAAAAGAAAGGACGGAAAAGAAGATTTACTGGGGAGTGGCTTGTAAAACATGGCCTTGGGTTCATCCAAATCTTCTGGGACACTTTTAGTAAGGAACCAAAACAAAGCCAAGCACTTAAATCCTAAATTATTAGCTTGGTGAGCAAATAAGGAAGATTACTACTTTAATTTACATTTATCTTATGCTGTCCTCTTGGCCAGGTCGCTCTTGCATAGATTATATTGGGCACGTCTTGTTTCACTCATGTACATCTTTTCCAGTCCACTGAGGGAAAGATGCAAAGAAAAGATTGTGTTGAAGAGCGTAGACGGATTATCATGACCACAGGCCCTGGACACAAACTCACCAAGGCCCCCTGCCAACACATGCAAACAGTGCGCATGCACGCAAAGGCGCTGTGACGCCAACCAATGTAATAATGTCAGCAAACGTAATAAACCACAGACACCCACTAATAATACTGACCGTGCATGCAAAATCCAGCTGATGACCACTATATTGTTGCTGTGTTGTTGCCACAGCAACAATATTGCTAAAGCACGAAGAAAAGAGCACAGTGCCGTTATACTTGCTGTGTGTCTGTTTTTGTGAAACAATAACAATAATAACTTTGAATATTATCACAATTAAGTTATCAGTCTGTGATGTAAATAACAAAATGCAAACAATAAAGGCTTCTAACCATTTTCTTAAAGTGTCTCTATTTTATTTGAGATTCGTTTTTATATAAATTACACAAAAGGAAAAGAAAATATGAGATCTTCTTCTTCTTCTTCTTCTTCTTCTTCTAGTGTGTGTTTTTTACGGCCTAACAACAAACAAGGGTCTGAATTGGCAGATACACACTCTCAGGCAACTTTATTGATACACTTGTAGAATGTAATGCAATACCTTTTTAAGAAGTTTATAATTTTCTGTTTTTATTTCTTGTGCATCAACCGCAAGAAACAATCCCCTATCCACCATCTAGACACTGTTTGAGGGTGATATTTTTGGATCTGTAAAACTCTTACCCATTTGGTCGTATAAGTGTTAGTGGCAGAGACTGAAACCCTAATTGGCTATCAGAATGAAAGTCACCCTCTGCAGCAAGTTTTAACCTGACTTTCATGAAACCTGGCAGGTGTCCATTTCAATCCCCATTGATTGAATGAAGTTGCTTCTCAGTGGGAATGTGTGTAACTGCATGAATGTGAAGCAGATGGATGATAAGAAATCACACACTGGCTGCTATAAATATGGATAAACAAAGTTACACCAAATGCTTGAATTTGAAGTCAGCCAAGGATTTCATTGCTCTTGCTCAGCGTGGGGTCCATCCACTCTCTCATTATGCACCTTCACACCACATGGTTCATCACCGCTGTGCGTTCAATACCACAAAAATGCAATGTTGTTGTTTTTCTTGTTGGAATTAAATTAGTGAATGATGGGCTGATTGTCATAATCCTTGGGCACTTGAAAATGATTTAAAACTTTTTATGTTCAAGATTAGGCTCTGCAAGGTTTTCCAGTGCTGATCGTATGCAAACTATTTACTTGCAATTTATATAATCAACAGCAAACTCTGCCAAGCTCCTGAGGAACACCTGTTTATTAGTTAATTTTCAAACTTTCGGTGTGAATGAGAGATGTTGTTGAAGTCTTCTATTTTTAAAACTGCATTGACCAATACCTATGGCTATGTTGGCAGGTGTTGCAGATGCAGGCTTATATATAGCCTTCCTGCACAGCTGTGATGGCACCATCTGCTGGAACCCTCCAACAATGCAGCTAAAGTTCCATCCCTGATGAAGAAAAAAATTAGACCTTATTATTAGAGGTGCAAAGAAGCATTACTTCAGTAGTGAATTCTTCAAGAGCAAAAATAATATGAGGGGACTTTGGAGAGTTATCAGACTTCTTCGCAGACACCAACAGACTGAAAAAGGGATCAGGAGGGCCGCTGATGTCGTGGGGGAGAAGCTGGATACCCTGATGCTGACCAGGCTCCGGTCTATCCTGGACAATGTCTCCCACCCTCTCTACGACACACTGACCCAGCAGAGGAGCACCTTCAGCAGAAGACTCACGGAACCCAGATGCACCACAGAGCGCCACAGGAAATCCTTCGCTGCGTTCGGTGCAAAATGCAGAATAACCTCTCCGTATCGCTGTGATGGCCGAGAGGTTAAGGCGTTGGATTTGAAATCCAATGGGGTTTCCCCTCGTAGGTTCAAATCCTGCTCACAGCGCAAGGACAGTGTCTTTAAGTCTCAGCATCCTGATAGTAACCAAAAGATACAATTTATACCATGCATTGTGCCAGGAAAAGGCCAACACCAGAATGCAAGACAATTTCCAGGTATGGTCGCATACCTTGCAAAATTCATTACAAACATGTCACAACATTGCATTGCATTGAACTTACCAGAGATGATGTTGAACATCAATAAAAAAGGCCATCATCAACATGCGTGAAAAGGTGCATGCTGCCTGTTTCTACCTGAGGGTGTTTTTCAATAAGAAGACTAGAAACGCTGAGGCTGTCTACAAAAAGTGCCAAAGTCGACTCTTTATCCTGAGGAGGCTGAGGTCCTTTAACATCTGCCAGATGATGCTGCGGGTGTTTTATGAGTCTTTTGTGGCCAGTGCGATCTTCTTCGCTGTCACATGCTGGGGCAGTGGACTGAAGGTCGCAGACACCAACAGACTGAAAAAGGGATCAGGAGGGCCGTTGATGTCGTGGGGGAGGAGCTGGACACCCTGACGACCGTGGCAGAGAGGAGGATGCTGACCAGGCTCCGGTCTAACCTGGACAATGTCTCCCACCCTCTCTACGACACACTGACCCAGCAGAGGAGCACCTTCAGCAGAAGACTCACGGAACCCAGATGCACCACAGAGCGCCACAGGAAATCCTTCGCTGCGTTCGGTACAAAATGCAGAATAACCTCTCCGTATCGCTGTGATGGCCGAGAGGTTAAGGCGTTGGATTTGAAATCCAATGGGGTTTCCCCTCGTAGGTTCAAATCCTGCTCACAGCGCAAGGACAGTCTCTTTAAGACTTAGCATCCTGATAGTGACCAAAAGATACAATGTATACCATGCATTGTGCCAGGAAAAGGCCAACACCAGAATGCAAGACAATTTCCAGGTATGTTCGCATACCTTGCAAAATTCATTACAAACATGTCACTGCATTGCATTGAACCTACCAGAGATGATGATGAACATGGGTGAAAAGTTGCATGCTGCCTGTTTCTACCTGGGGGTGTTTTTTCAATAAGAAGACTAGAAACGCTGAGGCTGTCTACAAAAAGGGCCAAAGTCGACTCTTTTTCCTGAGGAGGCTGAGGTCCTTTAACATCTGCCAGAAGATGCTGAGGGTGTTTTATGAGTCTGTTGTGGCCAGTGCGATCATCTTTGCTGTCACATGCTGGGGCAGTGGACTGAAGGTCGCAGACTGAACAAAGGGATCTGGAGGGCCGTTGATGTCGTGGGGGAGGAGCTGGACACCCTGACGACCGTGGCAGAGAGGAGGATGCTGACCAGGCTCCGGTCTCACCTGGACAATGTCTCCCACCCTCTCTACGACACACTGACCCAGCAGAGGAGCACCTTCAGCAGAAGACTCACGGAACCCAGATGCACCACAGAGCGCCACAGGAAATCCTTCGCTGCGTTCGGTGCAAAATGCAGAATAACCTCTCCGTATCGCTGTGATGGCCGAGAGGTTAAGGCGTTGGATTTGAAATCCAATGGGGTTTCCCCTCGTAGGTTCAAATCCTGCTCACAGCGCAAGGACAGTGTCTTTAAGTCTCAGCATCCTGATAGTAACCAAAAGATACAATTTATACCATGCATTGTGCCAGGAAAAGGCCAACACCAGAATGCAAGACAATTTCCAGGTATGGTCGCATACCTTGCAAAATTCATTACAAACATGTCACAACATTGCATTGCATTGAACTTACCAGAGATGATGTTGAACATCAATAAAAAAGGCCATCATCAACATGCGTGAAAAGGTGCATGCTGCCTGTTTCTACCTGAGGGTGTTTTTCAATAAGAAGACTAGAAACGCTGAGGCTGTCTACAAAAAGTGCCAAAGTCGACTCTTTATCCTGAGGAGGCTGAGGTCCTTTAACATCTGCCAGATGATGCTGAGGGTGTTTTATGAGTCTTTTGTGGCCAGTGCGATCTTCTTCGCTGTCACATGCTGGGGCAGTGGACTGAAGGTCGCAGACACCAACAGACTGAAAAAGGGATCAGGAGGGCCGTTGATGTCGTGGGGGAGGAGCTGGACACCCTGACGACCGTGGCAGAGAGGAGGATGCTGACCAGGCTCCGGTCTAACCTGGACAATGTCTCCCACCCTCTCTACGACACACTGACCCAGCAGAGGAGCACCTTCAGCAGAAGACTCACGGAACCCAGATGCACCACAGAGCGCCACAGGAAATCCTTCGCTGCGTTCGGTACAAAATGCAGAATAACCTCTCCGTATCGCTGTGATGGCCGAGAGGTTAAGGCGTTGGATTTGAAATCCAATGGGGTTTCCCCTCGTAGGTTCAAATCCTGCTCACAGCGCAAGGACAGTCTCTTTAAGACTTAGCATCCTGATAGTGACCAAAAGATACAATGTATACCATGCATTGTGCCAGGAAAAGGCCAACACCAGAATGCAAGACAATTTCCAGGTATGTTCGCATACCTTGCAAAATTCATTACAAACATGTCACTGCATTGCATTGAACCTACCAGAGATGATGATGAACATGGGTGAAAAGTTGCATGCTGCCTGTTTCTACCTGGGGGTGTTTTTTCAATAAGAAGACTAGAAACGCTGAGGCTGTCTACAAAAAGGGCCAAAGTCGACTCTTTTTCCTGAGGAGGCTGAGGTCCTTTAACATCTGCCAGAAGATGCTGAGGGTGTTTTATGAGTCTGTTGTGGCCAGTGCGATCATCTTTGCTGTCACATGCTGGGGCAGTGGACTGAAGGTCGCAGACTGAACAAAGGGATCTGGAGGGCCGTTGATGTCGTGGGGGAGGAGCTGGACACCCTGACGACCGTGGCAGAGAGGAGGATGCTGACCAGGCTCCGGTCTCACCTGGACAATGTCTCCCACCCTCTCTACGACACACTGACCCAGCAGAGGAGCACCTTCAGCAGAAGACTCACGGAACCCAGATGCACCACAGAGCGCCACAGGAAATCCTTCGCTGCGTTCGGTGCAAAATGCAGAATAACCTCTCCGTATCGCTGTGATGGCCGAGAGGTTAAGGCGTTGGATTTGAAATCCAATGGGGTTTCCCCTCGTAGGTTCAAATCCTGCTCACAGCGCAAGGACAGTGTCTTTAAGTCTCAGCATCCTGATAGTAACCAAAAGATACAATTTATACCATGCATTGTGCCAGGAAAAGGCCAACACCAGAATGCAAGACAATTTCCAGGTATGGTCGCATACCTTGCAAAATTCATTACAAACATGTCACAACATTGCATTGCATTGAACTTACCAGAGATGATGTTGAACATCAATAAAAAAGGCCATCATCAACATGCGTGAAAAGGTGCATGCTGCCTGTTTCTACCTGAGGGTGTTTTTCAATAAGAAGACTAGAAACGCTGAGGCTGTCTACAAAAAGTGCCAAAGTCGACTCTTTATCCTGAGGAGGCTGAGGTCCTTTAACATCTGCCAGATGATGCTGAGGGTGTTTTATGAGTCTTTTGTGGCCAGTGCGATCTTCTTCGCTGTCACATGCTGGGGCAGTGGACTGAAGGTCGCAGACACCAACAGACTGAAAAAGGGATCAGGAGGGCCGTTGATGTCGTGGGGGAGGAGCTGGACACCCTGACGACCGTGGCAGAGAGGAGGATGCTGACCAGGCTCCGGTCTAACCTGGACAATGTCTCCCACCCTCTCTACGACACACTGACCCAGCAGAGGAGCACCTTCAGCAGAAGACTCACGGAACCCAGATGCACCACAGAGCGCCACAGGAAATCCTTCGCTGCGTTCGGTACAAAATGCAGAATAACCTCTCCGTATCGCTGTGATGGCCGAGAGGTTAAGGCGTTGGATTTGAAATCCAATGGGGTTTCCCCTCGTAGGTTCAAATCCTGCTCACAGCGCAAGGACAGTCTCTTTAAGACTTAGCATCCTGATAGTGACCAAAAGATACAATGTATACCATGCATTGTGCCAGGAAAAGGCCAACACCACAATGCAAGACAATTTCCAGGTATGTTCGCATACCTTGCAAAATTCATTACAAACATGTCACTGCATTGCATTGAACCTACCAGAGATGATGATGAACATGGGTGAAAAGTTGCATGCTGCCTGTTTCTACCTGGGGGTGTTTTTTCAATAAGAAGACTAGAAACGCTGAGGCTGTCTACAAAAAGGGCCAAAGTCGACTCTTTTTCCTGAGGAGGCTGAGGTCCTTTAAAATCTGCCAGAAGATGCTGAGGGTGTTTTATGAGTCTGTTGTGGCCAGTGCGATCATCTTTGCTGTCACATGCTGGGGCAGTGGACTGAAGGTCGCAGACTGAACAAAGGGATCTGGAGGGCCGCTGATGTCGTGGGGGAGGAGCTGGACACCCTGACGACCGTGGCAGAGAGGAGGATGCTGACCAGGCTCCGGTCTAACCTGGACAATGTCTCCCACCCTCTCTACGACACACTGACCCAGCAGAGGAGCACCTTCAGCAGAAGACTCACGGAACCCAGATGCACCACAGAGCGCCACAGGAAATCCTTCGCTGCGTTCGGTACAAAATGCAGAATAACCTCTCCGTATCGCTGTGGTGGCCGAGAGGTTAAGGCGTTGGATTTGAAATCCAATGGGGTTTCCCCTCGTAGGTTCAAATCCTGCTCACAGCGCAAGGACAGTGTCTTTAAGTCTCAGCATCCTGATAGTAACCAAAAGATACAATTTATACCATGCATTGTGCCAGGAAAAGGCCAACACCAGAATGCAAGACAATTTCCAGGTATGGTCGCATACCTTGCAAAATTCATTACAAACATGTCACAACATTGCATTGCATTGAACTTACCAGAGATGATGTTGAACATCAATAAAAAAGGCCATCATCAACATGCGTGAAAAGGTGCATGCTGCCTGTTTCTACCTGAGGGTGTTTTTCAATAAGAAGACTAGAAACGCTGAGGCTGTCTACAAAAAGTGCCAAAGTCGACTCTTTATCCTGAGGAGGCTGAGGTCCTTTAACATCTGCCAGATGATGCTGAGGGTGTTTTATGAGTCTTTTGTGGCCAGTGCGATCTTCTTCGCTGTCACATGCTGGGGCAGTTGACTGAAGGTCGCAGACACCAACAGACTGAAAAAGGGATCAGGAGGGCCGTTGATGTCGTGGGGGAGGAGCTGGACACCCTGACGACCGTGGCAGAGAGGAGGATGCTGACCAGGCTCCGGTCTAACCTGGACAATGTCTCCCACCCTCTCTACGACACACTGACCCAGCAGAGGAGCACCTTCAGCAGAAGACTCACGGAACCCAGATGCACCACAGAGCGCCACAGGAAATCCTTCGCTGCGTTCGGTGCAAAATGCAGAATAACCTCTCCGTATCGCTGTGATGGCCGAGAGGTTAAGGCGTTGGATTTGAAATCCAATGGGGTTTCCCCTTGTAGGTTCAAATCCTGCTCACAGCGCAAGGACAGTGTCTTTAAGTCTCAGCATCCTGATAGTAACCAAAAGATACAATTTATACCATGCATTGTGCCAGGAAAAGGCCAACACCAGAATGCAAGACAATTTCCAGGTATGGTCGCATACCTTGCAAAATTCATTACAAACATGTCACAACATTGCATTGCATTGAACTTACCAGAGATGATGTTGAACATCAATAAAAAGGCCATCATCAACATGCGTGAAAAGGTGCATGCTGCCTGTTTCTACCTGAGGGTGTTTTTCAATAAGAAGACTAGAAACGCTGAGGCTGTCTACAAAAAGTGCCAAAGTCGACTCTTTATCCTGAGGAGGCTGAGGTCCTTTAACATCTGCCAGATGATGCTGAGGGTGTTTTATGAGTCTTTTGTGGCCAGTGCGATCTTCTTCGCTGTCACATGCTGGGGCAGTGGACTGAAGGTCGCAGACACCAACAGACTGAAAAAGGGATCAGGAGGGCCGTTGATGTCGTGGGGGAGGAGCTGGACACCCTGACGACCGTGGCAGAGAGGAGGATGCTGACCAGGCTCCGGTCTAACCTGGACAATGTCTCCCACCCTCTCTACGACACACTGACCCAGCAGAGGAGCACCTTCAGCAGAAGACTCACGGAACCCAGATGCACCACAGAGCGCCACAGGAAATCCTTCGCTGCGTTCGGTACAAAATGCAGAATAACCTCTCCGTATCGCTGTGATGGCCGAGAGGTTAAGGCGTTGGATTTGAAATCCAATGGGGTTTCCCCTCGTAGGTTCAAATCCTGCTCACAGCGCAAGGACAGTCTCTTTAAGACTTAGCATCCTGATAGTGACCAAAAGATACAATGTATACCATGCATTGTGCCAGGAAAAGGCCAACACCAGAATGCAAGACAATTTCCAGGTATGTTCGCATACCTTGCAAAATTCATTACAAACATGTCACTGCATTGCATTGAACCTACCAGAGATGATGATGAACATGGGTGAAAAGTTGCATGCTGCCTGTTTCTACCTGGGGGTGTTTTTTCAATAAGAAGACTAGAAACGCTGAGGCTGTCTACAAAAAGGGCCAAAGTCGACTCTTTTTCCTGAGGAGGCTGAGGTCCTTTAACATCTGCCAGAAGATGCTGAGGGTGTTTTATGAGTCTGTTGTGGCCAGTGCGATCATCTTTGCTGTCACATGCTGGGGCAGTGGACTGAAGGTCGCAGACTGAACAAAGGGATCTGGAGGGCCGCTGATGTCGTGGGGGAGGAGCTGGACACCCTGACGACCGTGGCAGAGAGGAGGATGCTGACCAGGCTCCGGTCTAACCTGGACAATGTCTCCCACCCTCTCTACGACACACTGACCCAGCAGAGGAGCACCTTCAGCAGAAGACTCACGGAACCCAGATGCACCACAGAGCGCCACAGGAAATCCTTCGCTGCGTTCGGTGCAAAATGCAGAATAACCTCTCCGTATCGCTGTGATGGCCGAGAGGTTAAGGCGTTGGATTTGAAATCCAATGGGGTTTCCCCTCGTAGGTTCAAATCCTGCTCACAGCGCAAGGACAGTGTCTTTAAGTCTCAGCATCCTGATAGTAACCAAAAGATACAATTTATACCATGCATTGTGCCAGGAAAAGGCCAACACCAGAATGCAAGACAATTTCCAGGTATGGTCGCATACCTTGCAAAATTCATTACAAACATGTCACAACATTGCATTGCATTGAACTTACCAGAGATGATGTTGAACATCAATAAAAAAGGCCATCATCAACATGCGTGAAAAGGTGCATGCTGCCTGTTTCTACCTGAGGGTGTTTTTCAATAAGAAGACTAGAAACGCTGAGGCTGTCTACAAAAAGTGCCAAAGTCGACTCTTTATCCTGGGGAGGCTGAGGTCCTTTAACATCTGCCAGATGATGCTGAGGGTGTTTTATGAGTCTTTTGTGGCCAGTGCGATCTTCTTCGCTGTCACATGCTGGGGCAGTGGACTGAAGGTCGCAGACACCAACAGACTGAAAAAGGGATCAGGAGGGCCGTTGATGTCGTGGGGGAGGAGCTGGACACCCTGACGACCGTGGCAGAGAGGAGGATGCTGACCAGGCTCCGGTCTAACCTGGACAATGTCTCCCACCCTCTCTACGACACACTGACCCAGCAGAGGAGCACCTTCAGCAGAAGACTCACGGAACCCAGATGCACCACAGAGCGCCACATGAAATCCTTCGCTGCGTTCGGTGCAAAATGCAGAATAACCTCTCTGTATCGCTGTGATGGCCGAGAGGTTAAGGCGTTGGATTTGAAATCCAATGGGGTTTCCCCTCGTAGGTTCAAATCCTGCTCACAGCGCAAGGACAGTCTCTTTAAGACTTAGCATCCTGATAGTGACCAAAAGATACAATGTATACCATGCATTGTGCCAGGAAAAGGCCAACACCACAATGCAAGACAATTTCCAGGTATGTTCGCATACCTTGCAAAATTCATTACAAACATGTCACTGCATTGCATTGAACCTACCAGAGATGATGATGAACATGGGTGAAAAGTTGCATGCTGCCTGTTTCTACCTGGGGGTGTTTTTTCAATAAGAAGACTAGAAACGCTGAGGCTGTCTACAAAAAGGGCCAAAGTCGACTCTTTTTCCTGAGGAGGCTGAGGTCCTTTAACATCTGCCAGAAGATGCTGAGGGTGTTTTATGAGTCTGTTGTGGCCAGTGCGATCATCTTTGCTGTCACATGCTGGGGCAGTGGACTGAAGGTCGCAGACTGAACAAAGGGATCTGGAGGGCCGCTGATGTCGTGGGGGAGGAGCTGGACACCCTGACGACCGTGGCAGAGAGGAGGATGCTGACCAGGCTCCGGTCTAACCTGGACAATGTCTCCCACCCTCTCTACGACACACTGACCCAGCAGAGGAGCACCTTCAGCAGAAGACTCCCGGAACCCAGATGCACCACAGAGCGCCACAGGAAATCTTTCCCCGCGTGCGGTGCAAAATGCAGATTAACGTCTCCGTATCGCTGTGATGGCCGAGAGGTTAAGGCGTTGGATTTGAGGGTGTTTTATGAGTCTTTTGTGGCCAGTGTGATCTTCTTCGCACGACAATTTCCAGGTATGGTCGCATACCTTGCGAAATACATTGCATTGCATTGAACTTACCAGAGATGTTGTTGATTATCAATAAAAAGGCCATCATCAACATGCGTGAAAAGTTGCATGCTACCTGCTTCTACCTGAGGGTGTATTTCAATAAGAAGACTAGAAATGCTGAGGTTGTCTACAAACAGGGCCAAAGTCGACTCTTTATCCTGTGGAGGCTGAGGTCCTTTAACATCTGCCAGACGATGCTGAGGGTGTTTTATGAGTCTGTTGTGGCCAGTGCGATCATCTTTGCTGTCACATGCTGGGGCAGTGGACTGAAGGTCGCAGACTGAACAAAGGGATCAGGAGGGCCGCTGATGTTGGGGGGAGGAGCTGGACACCCTGACGACCGTGGCAGAGAGGAGGATGCTGACCAGGCTCCGGTCTATCCTCGACAATGTCTCCCACCCTCTCTACGACACACTGACCCAGCAGAGGAGCACCTTCAGCAGAAGACTCCCGGAACCCAGATGCACCACAGAGCGCCACAGGAAATCCTTCCCCGCATGCGGTGCAAAATGCAGAATAACCTCTCCGTATCGCTGTGATGGCCGAGAGGTTAAGGCGTTGGATTTGAAATCCAATGGGGTTTCCCCTCGTAGGTTCAAGTCCTGCTCACAGCGCAAGGACAGTCTCTTTAAGTCTTAGTATCCTCATAGTAACCAAAAGATACATTGTATACCATGCATTGTGCCAGGAAAAGGCCAACACCACAATGCAAGACAATTTCCAGGTATGGTCGCATACCTTGCAAAATTCATTACAAACATGTCACTGCATTGCATTGAACCTACCAGAGATGATGATGAACATGGGTGAAAAGTTGCATGCTGCCTGTTTCTACCTGGGGGTGTTTTTTCAATAAGAAGACTAGAAACGCTGATGCTGTCTACAAAAAGGGCCAAAGTCGACTCTTTATCCTGAGGAGGCTGAGGTCCTTTAACATCTGCCAGACGATGCTGAGGGTGTTTTATGAGTCTGTTGTGGCCAGTGCGATCATCTTCGCTGTCACATGCTGGGGCAGTGGACTGAAGGTCGCAGACTGAACAAAGGGATCTGGAGGGCCGCTGATGTCGTGGGGGAGGAGCTGGACACCCTGACGACCATGGCAGAGAGGAGGATGCTGACCAGGCTCCAGTCTAACCTGGACAATGTCTCCCAACCTCTCTACGACACACTGACCCAGCAGAGGAGCCCCTTCAGCAGATGACTCCTGGAACCCAGATGCACCACAGAGCACCACAGAGCACCACAGGCAATCCTTCCCTGCATGCGGTGCAAAATGCACATAAACCTCTCTGAGTCGCTGTGATGGCCGAGAGGTTAAGGTGTTGGATTCGAAATCCAATGGGGTTTCCCCTCGTAGGTTCAAATCCTGCTCACAGCGAAAGGACAATCTCTTTAAGTCTTAGCATCCTGATAGTAACTAAAAGATGCAATGTATAACATACATTGTGCCAGGAAAAGGCCAACATCACAATGCATCAGCCATTGATATTAAGCTGTGAAATGCATTAACACATCACGAATGCTACTGCTTTCCAAAGACACATTACTGATGGGCAGAGTGTGCGTGTGCGTGTGTGCTTCCCCTGTCATCATGAGAGGAAAAAGAAACGAAATAATAAAATAACACAAGTATTAATATTTGTCCTCTGGACTTTGATTTTGGTGTGGTTCTTAATGTATTTTGACCACTTTTATAGTAAAAACGGCAGAAAATTCTGTGTTTCCTGCTTAAATAAACGGAGTCTCTTCGGAGACGAGAGGTGAGGCACGGACAGACGAGCCTCCCTCCAGATTGCGCAATCACTCACAAACTGGATTGAGCGCATGCAAATGGTTCGTGCTTGTTCCCATTTCTGTGTATGTTTCCAATATGATGGTTGAGACACTTCAATGTAATAAAAGCATACGTCTTCTTTTCCATGGTGGTCAGTAATGTATGTTACGTATGTGTGTAATATTTACATCTTATTGATGTGACATAAATCCTCAGGGGAAGTGCTGCCCTGAGGCAGGCAGTACCTCTGCCTCAAGGAAGGGGGCGGTAGTGAGCGGCCTGCATCCAGCCAGGTCACGGTGAACTCTGACCTGTTTGCAAAAAGTAAACACAGAAGTGTGCTGTGCAACGCTGTAGAGCTTAGAGACAAGCTGTCATCTCTCCCCCTGAAAATGGAGGATTTGATTTCTAAACTAAGACATTTTCCAAAGCTGGACTTTCAGTCAAAGCAAGAAGTCATTTACAAGTAAAGGTGAGATATACTGCAATATACAGTGGCACTACCATTAGCATTAGTTAGTTGTACCTAGTTGTGAACAGCACACGTGTATTGCCCACTGCCCATTTCGTTGCAGTAGTTTGTGCGGATTTTATTTTGTTTGCCAGTTATTTGAACTGAACTGCTAGTTTTAAAAAACGAAGTAAAATGTGTAAATTTGAATCATCAATTAAGACAGATCTGCTAAAGCATTATGGACTTTGACATGGTCAGGATGGAGGATATCTCCCTTGTCTTAATTGGGAGTGCTATTGCTCATTTAAAACATGGGGCAGCCTGCAAACCCACCTGTTGTATTCTGTTATTGATAACATTTGGCCATTTGAAATAACACACCCAGAGACAGACAGAAAAGTTGCTAAATGCCTAACTCTGGTACATTTTCATTGAAGTGGAAAATGTCGATTATTGTGCACCGTCCCATGTAAATACATTTATAAATAAATCAGCTGTTTCCACTGTCATTGTCTTCCTAGATATTCCCATAAGGCGTTTTACTCCATGCCCTGCATTTGAATGAAAACTCTGCTTGTGTCACATGCTTTTATCTCTTATGTCGTCACTATCTTGTGTGCAAAACGCAGCAGCAAGGCTTTTTGTCAAATGTAAACTGAATATGACAACAAGATTCAGACAACTTCTGTCGGTAAAGGCAAGTCGGTAAACCTAACTTGTCTGACCTAAGCACAGCCTTTTCATGATCCTTCTTTTGTGTCTGTAGACAGAAAAGACCTAAATGCACTTTACACTTTAATAAGATTCTACATATACAGTGTAGCTGGATTAAGATATAAGGGAGATAAGACCTTTTATCTGATGGTGCCATTAGATAAAAGAAATCCACGCTCCCATACATGTTTCTGTTTTTTCCTCGTCTTTGATCTGGTGTGTCAGATAAAGTCTGTAAGGGATGAAAGCTGTAAAACAAATGATGAGGCATGAGTTTATAACTGCCTTTCTGTGTCTACAGACGGTACATGGTTGACATGATAACTGTGGCCTCAACAACAGTAAGATAAAGCGGGAGAAAAGAGTGAACTGAAATAGACGAGGGTTGGATAGTAACTTTCTCATTGCAGTCTTCTTTCCAGCAACTATTTCTGTCACTGGTTGAAATGTATCTGTGTCTTTTGAAGCAGCTGTGTAGTTGTAGACACTCTCACGCTTTACTATGAGAGAAACATTTGATCCGATCTGGCTTAAACAGTCCACTGGCTCTGCAGACAGCTCCTTTATTAACAGCGGCGTGTCTGATGGATTTATGGAAAACAAAGGCCGTTTCACTGCCACAGTCAGTTTAGCCCATCTGATACAACAAAGAGTCAGCGCTTGCAGCGACAATTAAAAGGAAATCCAATCCATTATTGGGATTTTGGAGAGCAGCTCTGAGTGGATGAGAGACTTGAATAGTTTGGATGAAATAAAGTTTGTAAGCCTACACTTCAGGCATAGGACAGCAAAGCCGTAGAGGGTGGGAATGATACCTGTTTATTTGCATATAGAGTGGGAAAGTAAGATCTGCTCACAAGTCATGATGTGTAGAGAACCATTTTGCTGCCAGGTGTGAACAAGCGTACTTTAAGCTGTCCACTGGTGATCGGTTCACCCATGACTCATGTTAATGCCAGATCTGAGCAGTCTGAAGAGAATCTACTTTGGCTGCTTTGTGGGGGACACAAGCAGAGTGGTTCGCTGTGAACTGCAGCTGGAGTTTCAGATGTTTAACTTCTCTCAGCTACGGTGGCCCTGAGGTGCAAATCACATCAGCAAATAGAAAAACAAGACAACAAATCCTAAACCACAACGACAAATCTGAGACCACGACAAATCTGAAACCACAACGACAAATCCTAAACAACAACGACAAATCTGAGACCACAACGACAAATCTGAAACCACAACGACAAATCTGAAACCACAACGACAAATCCTAAACCACAACGACAAATCTGAGACCACGACAAATCTGAAACCACAACGACAAATCCTAAACAACAACGACAAATCTGAAACTACATCGACAAATCTGAAACCACAACGACAAATCTGAAAACACAACGACAAATCTGAAAACACAACGACAAATTTGAAAACACAACGACAAATCTGAAAACACAACGACAAATCTGAAACTACAACGACAAATCTGAAACTACATCGACAAATCTGAAAACACAACGACAAATCTGAAAACACAATGACAAATCTGAAAACACAACGACAAATCTGAAACTACAACGACAAATCTGAGACCACAACGACAAATTTGAAAACACAACGACAAATCTGAAAACACAACGACAAATCTGAAACTACAACGACAAATCTGAAACTACAACGACAAATCTGAAACTACATCGACAAATCTGAAAACACAACGACAAATCTGAAACTACATCGACAAATCTGAAAACACAACGACAAATCTGAAACTACAACGACAAATCTGAAACTACAACGACAAATCTGAAAACACAACGACAAATCTGAAACCACAACGACAAATCCTAAACAACAACGACAAATCTGAAACTACATCGACAAATCTGAAACCACAACGACAAATCTGAAAACACAACGACAAATCTGAAAACACAACGACAAATTTGAAAACACAACGACAAATCTGAAAACACAACGACAAATCTGAAACTACAACGACAAATCTGAAACTACATCGACAAATCTGAAAACACAACGACAAATCTGAAAACACAATGACAAATCTGAAAACACAACGACAAATCTGAAACTACAACGACAAATCTGAGACCACAACGACAAATTTGAAAACACAACGACAAATCTGAAAACACAACGACAAATCTGAAACTACAACGACAAATCTGAAACTACAACGACAAATCTGAAACTACATCGACAAATCTGAAAACACAACGACAAATCTGAAACTACATCGACAAATCTGAAAACACAACGACAAATCTGAAACTACAACGACAAATCTGAAACTACAACGACAAATCTGAAAACACAACGACAAATCTGAAAACACAACGACAAATCTGAAACTACAACGACAAATCTGAAAACACAACGACAAATCTGAAACTACAACGACAAATCTGAAACTACAACGACAAATCTGAAAACACAACGACAAATCTGAAAACACAACGACAAATCTGAAACTACATCGACAAATCTGAAAACACAACGACAAATCTGAAAACACAACGACAAATCTGAAAACACAACGACAAATCTGAAAACACAACGACATATCTGAAACTACAACGACAAATCTGAAACTACAACGACAAATCTGAAACTACAACGACAAATCTGAAAACACAACGACAAATCTGAAACTACAACGACAAATCTGAAAACACAACGACAAATCTGAAAACACAACGACAAATCTGAAATTATAACGACAAATCTGAAAACAAAACGACAAATCTGAAACTATAACGACAAATCTGAAAACAAAACGACAAATCTGAAACTTTCCCCGCGTGCGGTGCAAAATGCAGATTAATGTCTCTGTATCGCTGTGATGGCCGAGAGGTTAAGGCGTTGGATTTGAAATCAAATGGGGTTTCCCCTCGTAGGTTCAAATCCTGCTCACAGCGCAAGGACAGTCTCTTTAAGTCTTAGCATCCTCATAGTAACCAAAAGATACAATGTATACCATGCATTGTGCCAGGAAAAGGCCAACACCACAATGCAAGACAATTTCCAGGTATGGTCGCATACCTTGCAAAATACATTGCATTGCATTGAACTTACCAGAGATGATGTTGAACATCAATAAAAAGGCCATCATCAACATGCGTGAAAAGTTGCATGCTACCTGTTTCTACCTCATGGTGTATTTCAATAAGAAGACTAGAAATGCTGAGGCTGTCTACAAAAAGGGCCAAAGTTGACTCTTTATCCTGAGGAGGCTGAGGTCCTTTAACATCTGCCAGACGTGCCAGGGTGTTTTATGAGTCTGTTATGGCCAGTGCCATCTTCTTCTGGAACCCAGATGCACCACAGAGCATCACAGGAAATCTTCAAGGACAGTCTCTTTAAGTCTGTGTTTCCTGCTTAAATAAACGGAGTCTCTTCGGAGACGAGAGGTGAGGCACGGACAGACGAGAGGTGAGGCACGGACAGACCAGAGGTGAGGCACGGATCAGCCTAGAGATCTGAAACTACAACGACAAATCTGAAACTACAACGACAAATCTGAAAACACAACGACAAATCTGAAACTACAACGACAAATCTGAAACTACAACGACAAATCTGAAAACACAACGACAAATCTGAAACTACAACGACAAATCTGAAACTACAACGACAAATCTGAAAACAAAACGACAAATCTGAAACTATAACGACAAATCTGAAAACAAAACGACAAATCTGAAACTACAACGACAAATCTGAAACTACAACGACAAATCTGAAAACACAACGACAAATCTGAAAACACAACGACAAATCTGAAAACACAACGACAAATCTGAAACTACAACGACAAATCTGAAAACACAACGACAAATCTGAGACCACAACGACAAATCTGAAACCACAACGACAAATCTGAAACTACAACGACAAATCTGAAACCACAACGACATTAACTTCTACAGGAAAGGGTTGGCCCATCTAATCAGAGGATGGACCGCCCTGATTGGACAGACGGACTGTCTGTCTCTTAACAGGAAGGAGAGGTGGAAAACCCGGAAAAGAGCCTATTTTCAAAGCATGAGTATTTCCGAAGATACTTTCGCTAGAATTATTTTTGGTGCAGGGCAACCGTACGGCGTGACAGACGATATGTTGTCAACCAACCTAAACATCAGGATGAGCATATCGGACTACGTGGGAAGTACTTCAGCAAAAACACCAGCTGCTTGTTAAACGCAACCTTTGATCATAGCAGATAGCCGAGTAGCTGCCCTGGTCCACGCAGCTCTGCAAAGATGGCACGTCTCACCTCATCTGGATGTGAACAGCTTTCCCTTCTGTGCAACCTGCTTCTCTCACACGTGACTTTCATTATTTACCGCTACACTACGTGTATGGGGCTGTAACGAACCGCAGGAGAGCGATGACAGAGTCTGACTGAGAGAGAACTAATTTATTATTTTTTACTTTATTACATTTTCTAGACTTATTGGTTTTGTAACATACCTGATGTTTCATATGTACGGTTGACTTATCTCTGAACTTGTTTCATGCCCTCAAGATTTTAACTTGTAGCTAAATATCAGTGAGATTAATAAGCTTCACTTAAAATACAAACAAAAATAGGAACCTGGTGCACTTGCTTGGCTTTACAGGGGCAACCAAAACACCCAACACTGCACAGAAGCTACAGAAACTCTGTGCTGAATGAGTTAACACACGGACCAAACCTCTCCATGCAGGGACACCGGTATGAGGTTGATTACCCAGCAGCAATGTGATTATCATGCTGTTTATTTTATTATTATAGTGGTTAGCACTGTCGCCTCACAGTGAGAAGGTTACAGGTTCGCATCCCGGCCTGGGCCTTTCTGTGTGGAGTTCGTTCTCCCCGTGTCTGCGTGGGTTTTCTCCGGGTTCTCCGGTTTCTTCCCACAGTCCAAAGACGTGTTAGGTTAATTGATTACTCTAAGAATGCCCCTTAGGTGTGAATGGTTGTCTGTCTCTGTTCGTCTCTATGTGTCCTGTGATAGACTGGCGTCCTGTCCAGGGTGTACCCCACCTCATGCCCGATGTCAGCTGCGATCGGCTCCAGCCCCCCCGCGACCCCGACCCCGGGATAAGCGGTTGAGCAAAGCACCAAACCCCCAACTGCTCGGGGCGCAGGTCACTGGCAGCCCCCTCGCTCTAACATCTCTCCATTAGTTGCATGTATGTAGGTCCTGTCTGTGCATGTGTGTATTTCGGGCCTATGTGTATGTGTGTGTGAAATGGAAAAAATAGAGTAAAAATTGAATTTCGCCATTGCGGGACAAATTCTTCTTCTTTCCTGCCCTGTTAATCATCTCACAAACTCTCAGATCTATCTTGTGACCTGACCCCAGTGACTAGAATACTGTATCTAAAGTAGCAGCAATTGTGCTTCAACAACTCCAACAGTAAAATGCTGCACATTGTTGCATTGGGATTATAGTTTATTATAGTGTAATAATCAGTCACAGGGGCCAACTGTCTGCAGAATAAAGACTAATACTTACAATCATTTCATTGCATTCTCTCTTTCACTTCATCTTTTATAAGTTAATGATTCAAATAAACCCCCAGCATTAGGAGTTAATCTCTAAATTCAATACAACATTTCGTTATGAAACAGGATTACAATCATTTCAATCTGGGGAAGAGTATCATCTGAAACCAAAATCAGTACAGACATTCAGCTTCAGTCATTACTGTGTACATCTAACAGTGTGTTAACAGTGGGTAAGGTGTGCGATTGTGAGCCACATCAACACATTTCTCCACACTGGTGAAGTATGAATGGAACTCGTTCGCCTCCCAGTGGCAGCTGAGTTTTTGACAGCTTGTAATGTTTGTTCTGACAAACATGCTTGTGCTGTATTTGAAAGTTATAAGCTCTGAGGCTGAGCAACATTAACCAAAATCAAAATCAGTGCCTAACCGTAACCATCTGGTCAAGACCCATCTGGTATGTGTGGGAGTTTGAAAGAGGAAAAAGGCTTCGATGATCCAAGCCCATGCAGATGATGCAGTTCTTCATGTGTTTATTTTGTTCTTAGCACTTCGTCATTTAAATGAAAGATCTCAATCTGGCCTTAGAAATACGGAAAAAGAAGATTACAAAACTGAATGATGGATTTTAAAATGTGAAACACATTATTCTTCTTCAGAACACCCTCTTTAAGAAACATCACCTGGATGCACTGGGACGCATCATCAGTGTTGTTACCTGGGGTCGTAAGGAGTTTCGGGTCTTGCAACAGACCCCCTCGCCCAGGCGACCCTGCCGGGGGTGATCAAGTCCCGGCCTGCGTCCCAGTAGCAGCCCACGGATCAGCCCTTTTAATCCACAGCCAGCTAGTGGCTTTCTCTGCGGCTTCACTAGCAGATTGAATAGCCCTCTTTTTGGCCGGCCCTGTAATGCCCAGTTGACCAAATACTCTACAGAGCGAGCGTCCTGCAAAGCCTCTGCAGCCAACTTCAACCGGCTCATAGACTGTCCTCCAGCCCCTGCCTCTGCACACCTCCACCAGTTCCTGGTACTTCTTGCGCTTCCTTTTGTTGGCTTCCTCAATCCGCTCTTCCCAGGGCACGGTTAGCTCCAGCATGATCAGTTGGATTATAACCTCAGATGTTATAATCATGTCTGGTCGGAAAGGATGTTGGTGCAATGTGTTGTGGGAACCTCAGCTGATTTCCAAGGTCAACCTGCAGCACCCAATCAGGGGCTGTATCGAGGAGGCCTGTTGTTGCCTGACGCCGGGTGCGTGGTCTCTCTCCGGCCTTGATGAAGGGGACTGTCTTAGGAGCTCGATGGTGTCTGCTGGTGCTGATAGCTGAGGCTATACTCTCAGCCACTGCCTTGAGCACCTGGTCATGGCACCACCGATAGTGACCATCAGCCAGGGCTTTTGGGCAGCAGCTAAGGAGATGTTCAAGAGAGCCAATTACTTTGAAAAAAATTGAATACATTGGAGTGCCCTAAATGTCCTGGGGGAGTGTCATAGCTTTAATTATTCTTATTGCACATTGTAATTGACAGATAACACAACCTGCCCCTTAAAATAGCTACTCTTTCGGAAAGTAATAAAGCCTGTTCCCTCATCTTCCTGCTCCCAAACATTGCCAGCTCCACCCAAATAAGATATGCAGGTATTGGGATGGGTGTAGACAACTAGGTGTGGTATAAAACCTCATTGGCTGTAGCAAGTGAACAAGAGCAGAAGGAGCACAGATTTGTTGTCAATCAGAGCACAGAGATTGTTTCTGTTCAGAGAAAGTGAAACTATCACTGAAAGGTGAAATGGCGCAGCAAGAAAATCCGAGAGAATGCAGAAAATTCTCCTGTTCCATCTGTCTGGATCTACTGAAGGATCCGGTGACTATCCCCTGTGGACACAACTACTGCATGAACTGTATTGAAAGCTTTTGGACTAAAGACGATGAGAAGAAAACCCACAGCTGCCCTCAGTGTAGGAAGACGTTCACACCGAGGCCTGACTTGGTGAAAAACACCATGCTAGCAGATTTAGTGGAGGAACTGAAGAAGACTGGACTCCATGCTGCTCCTGATGATCACTGCTATGCTGGACCTGAAGATGTGGCCTGTGATTTCTGCTCTGGGAGAAAACTAAAAGCCCTCAAGTCCTGTCTGCAATGTCTGGTCTCTTACTGTGAGCAACACCTTCAGCCTCATTACGATGTAGCTCCATTAAGGAAACACCAGCTGGTGGAGCCCTCCGAGAAGCCTCAGGAGAACATCTGCTCTCATCATGATGAGGTGATGAAGATGTTCTGTCGTACTGATCAGCAGTGTATCTGTTGTGTCTGCTCTGTGGATGAACATAAAGGCCATGACATAGTCTCAGCTGCAGTAGAAAGGACTGAGAGACAGAGAGAGCTGAAGGGGAGTCGACTAAACATCCAGCAGAGAATCCAGGACAGAGAGAAAGATGTGAAGCTGCTTCAACAGGAGGTGGAGGCCATCAACCGCTCTGCTGATAAAGCAGTGGACGACAGTGAGAAGATCTTCACTGAGCTGATCCGTCTCATGGAGAAAAGAAGCTCTGATGTGAAGCAGCAGGTCAGATCCCAGCAGAAAAGTGAAGTGAGTCGAGTCACAGAGCTTCAGGAGAAGCTGGAGCAGGAGATCACTGAGCTGAAGAGGAACGACGCTGAGCTGGAGAAGCTGACACACACACAGGATCACACCAAGTTTCTACTCAGCTTCCCCTCACTGTCATCATTCAGTGAATCTACAGACTCATCCAGCATCAATATCCGTCCTCTGAGGTACTTTGAGGATGTGACAGCAGCTGTGTCAGAGGTCAGAGATCAACTACAGGACCTAGTGAGTGAGAAATGGACAAACATCTCACTGACTGTGACTGATGTGGATGTTTTACTGTCAGATCCACGAGCAGAGCCCAAGACTAGAGCTGACTTCTTAAGATATTCATGTGACCTCACACTGGATCCAAACACAGCAAACACACAGCTGTTACTATCTGAGGGGAACAGAAAAGCAACATTAATGAGTCGACCACAGTCTTATTCACCTCACCCAGACAGATTCACTAAAGAGTGTCAGGTCCTGAGTACAGAGAGTCTGACTGGACGGCGTTACTGGGAGGTGGAGTGGAAAGAAACAGGAGTTTGTGTGGTAGTCGCATACAAGAGTATCAGCAGAGCAGGGAGCTCGGATGAATGTAGATTTGGACATAATGACAAATCTTGGGCATTATATTCTCACCGAAATTATTATACGTTTTGGAACAACAAAGTCCAAACTCCCGTCGCAGGACCTCTGTCCTCCAGAGTAGGAGTGTACCTGGATCACCGTGCAGGTATCCTGTCCTTCTATAGCGTCTCTGAAACCATGACTCTTCTCCACAGAGTCCAGACCACATTCACTCAGCCTCTCCATGCTGGATTTTGGTTTTATCACATTTATGACACTGCTGAGTTCTGTAGACTCAAATAGACAGAAGTCATTTAAGGGACAGTGGGTTAAAGTCTACGTTTGAATTCTTAGTTTGCCTCCACTTTCGTTGCAGAGAGCTGATTGTTGTGTAACACCTCTGTAAACTCAGATAGTCGAAAGTACTTTAAGGGACAGTGGGTTAAATATCCTTTGTCTTCCTGAGGGCTGATTGTTTCGACATGCCTTCACTGCACAGAGATCAGCTGTCAATCAAACTTTATGGGAGTTGTACTTCAACATCTTCTCATTAGTTGTTCAGTGAATGTTGAGTATCTTAAGGTGCCGCTCCCTCCGCAATCCTCCTTTATCATAGGGTATTTTGTTCTCATTAGTTTGTAAATGTGTAAAAAAAAAACAATCTATAATTATATTTACATGTACATGCTATTATAACATTGTAATTATCTTAATCATAATCAATAATGGGATTATTCCTTATTCTGTTTTAGACATCTGAGATTCTTTGGGGGTGAAGTGAATCTGTTCATTAAATCATTGTAAAAGAGTCATTCAACACTTCACTGATGAGATGTGTGAACAAAGTGAAGGTTTACATCAGGGGTGTCAAACTCAAATTCACAGTGGGCCAAATTTAAAAACTGGGACAAAAGTTGCAGCCAAACTCAATATTTACTAAGAGAAATTCTCTCCAGATGTGTAACGTTGAACTTTTCCAGTGCAGGTCCTTGTTCTTGTCGTGGTGTTTCTTCTGTTTGATTCTTTGGTTACAGCCACGGTGGCTCTGCAGACGAGACAAACAGCTCTTTACCTTCAGACACAGATCATCTGCCTCCCACTGGTGCTGAAAGCTCCTGTTCTCCATCTTTCTTTGGGTCGTTTTGGGGAGTTTTCATCTGTTTTTAGTCGTTTTTTCATCTTTTTGTGGTGTTTTGTGTCTGTTGGCAGTCATTTTTTCAAGTTTTTGTGGTGTTTTGTGTCTGTTTTTAGTCGTCTCATCACTTTTTTTGTGGTGTTTTCATCTTTCTTTACTAAAAACCAGATGAGACCAACAGCTCTTTACCTTCAGACACAGATCATCTTCCTCCCAACGCTGCTGAAAGCTCCTGTCCTCCATCTTTCTTTTGGTCGTTTTTGGGGAGGGGTGGATTAAGTGTGTCTGCAGACACTGGTAGCATGGACGCTCATGTTTGCTAACAGAAAAGTAGACGTGGATGTGCTTTAAACTTGTGGGCCAGCTCTCAGAGAACCTTGATATGATCTTGCGGGCCAAATATAATTACACCGCGGGCCAGAGTTTGACACCCCTGGTTTACATGATGAGTAATCATCACGAAGAAAGTCTTTTCTTCTCCTCTTCATTCCAGGGGATCACACAAAGCTGACGGAGAAAATGTGAAACTGACACGAGAGTAGAACTGAAGCAGGCACACCACAGGATGGTTACAGCTGAATAACCTTTGTCACTCTCTGCCTCACTTAAAGCGCTTTGTCACAGAGAAATGACTTTTCTCACATTCACTCAGTCGTTCAGAAGGATTTATCAGCAGGCTGTGAAACCTTGCAGTACAAAAGTACCTGAGGAATGTGTTATTATCTTATCAGAATATCCATATGAAATCCTGCATTCAAAGCAACAGTGTCATTTGAGATCATTTATGATTGTTGGATAATTGTGTTGTTCCTGAGACGTTTTCTGAGACTAATTTTCACAAGAAATTAAATATTTTAACATCAACAACTAATGGAAATATGTTTATCAGACGCAGGAGGTATCACTTTTGTTTTGTTGACCGATGGTTATTTTGAAATGGACTGATTTTGTTTGTTTAATGGGTTCCTGAAGAGGAATATTTCTGCTTTGAGAAGAAAGACTCATCTTGTTTTGGTCGTTGGAACGGTGGGTTTGAAATTGGACATCGGATTGAGAGAAAATGCGTGTTTTTTTTGGTCCTTAAAAAGTCTTTTTCTAAAAATTATTCTTAAAAAAGTCTTGTATGTCTTATAATTAGGGTCGTCCTATTTGGGACAATACGGTAAAACACACTTGTTATATAGAATTATATAGATTATGTGTTATGTTACAACTATCACTTCCAATACATGTGTCAAGATGAAAAGCAGCATTTTATTATTGTTATTGTGGCTCATTTTATTAACTATGCTGGGCACTGTTGTGGATTCATGTTAGACTGTAGATAACTGGGGAGCTTCACACACAAAAAATGAATTTAGGCAGGCAAAGGAATTTGGCAATTGTCAAAATGTGAGTGTATAAGGGTTTGGGTTAGTATGTTAGTGGGGTTATAGGACAGTAAAGCAGAAGTTTTTATACAACAAGTCCTCAAATGACAGTTGTTTTTACAGACACTCATTCTGTGGATTAGTTTCATGCTCATTTTCTGCACAGCAACACACACTAAATAAGCTTTTCCATACATTTCTTTATTTAAAAGACCAAAAGGTTTTACTCATCACTACTGACACGTTCTCTTCTTTTGTGTTGATGACACAGAGGATCTGTACTGCTCATTTATCTTGTCATACGTTCACAATAAATCACAATAAATCTGTTTTTTCCCCGGCTCAGTGAAGGTTTGTCAGGACTTCCTGCAGTTTAAGCACCACAGCAGGTTAACAAGTGAAATATGAAAACTGGTAAACAACACAAGAGGGCGCCGTCATCCTGCCAACTAAGGATGTGGAGGTTAAATCAAACAGTTTTAGTTTGACCTGTACTCTCTGCCCTTATTATAAAGACAATATCTGACATCTGACAAAGAGGATTCTGGTTTCTTCTCTACTCATTTTAGCTCGTGCCTCCTGTTACTAAAATGCAGGTTCAGTGCAGTGTGTCATTTTCAGGTTGAGGATTTTGTCTAAATACTTGTAATAACAGGAATCAGTGAAACTTTAAATATGTTACTGGTGTGCGGATGCAACTGCTCAAGTTGGTGATTTGAGTTTATTATGACAAAACTCAAAGGATATGTATTTTTCCACATCCATCCACTCATCACAGTCTCTGTAAATAGACTGAATCAAATAGAATAAGTCGATGACTTCGACATGAGGCTAATTAAGAAAGTATTAGACAGAATCATTTCATTTTCTTTTCACATATATTTGCAACCTTCACCCATCCATCTTCCATCTCAATATTACCTAATATCTCAAAATAATGACTTAATATCTCAACATAATGACTTAATATCTCAAAATAATGACTTGATATCTCTAAATAATGACTTAGTATCTCTAAATAATGACTTAGTATCTCAAAATAATGACTTAATATCTCAACATATTGACTTAATATCTCAACATAATGACTTAATATCTCAAAATAATGACTTGATATCTCTAAATAATGACTCAGTATCTCTAAATAATGACTTAATATCTCAACATAATGACTTAATATCTCAACATATTGACTTAATATCTCAACATAATGACTTAATATCTCAAAATAATGACTTAATATCTCAAAATAATGACTTAATATCTCAAAATAATGACTTAATATCTCAAAATAATGACTTAGTATCTCAAAATAATGACTTAATATCTCAAAATAATGACTTAGTATCTCAAAATAATGACTTGATATCTCAAAATAATGACTTAATATCTCAAAATAATGACTTAATATCTCAAAATAATGACTTAGTATCTCTAAATAATGACTTAGTATCTCAAAATAATGACTTAGTATCTCTAAATAATGACTTAGTATCTCTAAATAATGACTTAGTATCTCAAAATAATGACTTAATATCTCAAAGTAATGACTTAATATCTCAAAATAATGACTTAATATCTCAAAATAATGACTTTATATCTCAAAATAATGACTTAATATCTCAAAATAATGACTTAGTATCTCAAAATAATGGCTTAGTATCTCAAAATAATGACTTTATATCTCAAAATAATGACTTAGTATCTCAAAATAATGACTTAGTATCTCAAAATAATGACTTAGTATCTCAAAATAATGACTTTATATCTCAAAATAATGACTTTATATCTCAAAATAATGACTTAGTATCTCAAAATAATGACTTAGTATCTCAAAATAATGACTTTATATCTCAAAATAATGACTTAGTATCTCAAAATAATGACTTAGTATCTCTAAATAATGACTTAGTATCTCTAAATAATGACTTAGTATCTCTAAATAATGACTTAGTATCTCAAAATAATGACTTAATATCTCAAAGTAATGACTTAATATCTCAAAATAATGACTTAATATCTCAAAATAATGACTTTATATCTCAAAATAATGACTTAATATCTCAAAATAATGACTTAGTATCTCAAAATAATGGCTTAGTATCTCAAAATAATGACTTAGTATCTCAAAATAATGACTTAGTATCTCAAAATAATGACTTTATATCTCAAAATAATGGCTTAATATCTCAAAATAATGACTTAGTATCTCAAAATAATGGCTTAGTATCTCGATATATTGACTTAATATCTCAAAATAATGACTTAGTATCTCAAAATAATGACTTAATATCTCAATATAATGACTTAGTATCTCAAAATAATGACTTAGTATCTCAAAATAATGACTTAATATCTCAAAATAATGACTTAGTATCTCAAAATAATGACTTAGTATCTCAAAATAATGACTTAATATCTCAAAATAATGACTTAATATCTCAACATAATGACTTTATATCTCAACATAATGACTTAGTATCTCAAAATAATGACTTAGTATCTCAAAATAATGGCTTAATATCTCAAAATAATGACTTAGTATCTTTATATATTCACATAATATCTCAAAATAATGACTTAATATCTCAATATAATGACTTAATATCTCAAAATAATGACTTTATATCTCAAAATAATGACTTAATATCTCAAAATAATGACTTAATATCTCAAAATAATGACTTAATATCTCAATATAATGACTTAATATCTCAAAATAATGACTTTATATCTCAAAATAATGACTTAGTATCTCAAAATAATGACTTAATATCTCAAAATAATGACTTAGTATCTCGATATATTGACTTAATATCTCAAAATAATGACTTAATATCTCAATATAATGACTTAATATCTCAAAATAATGACTTTATATCTCAAAATAATGACTTTATATCTCAAAATAATGACTTAATATCTCAACATAATGACTTTATATCTCAAAATAATGACTTAATATCTCAAAATAATGACTTTATATCTCAAAATAATGACTTAGTATCTCAAAATAATGGCTTAGTATCTCAAAATAATGACTTAATATCTCAAAATAATGACTTAGTATCTCTAAATAATGACTTAATATCTCAAAATAATGACTTAGTATCTCAAAATAATGACTTAGTATCTCAAAATAATGACTTAATATCTCAACATAATGACTTAGTATCTCAACATAATGACTTAGTATCTCAACATAATGACTTAGTATCTCAACATAATGACTTAATATCTCAAAATAATGACTTGATTTCTCAAAATAATGACTTGATTCTTTAAGATAAGGGGGAGATCTGTTAACACCCGGCTGTGAAAATGGGCGCTTTCACACCAGCATTTTTTAGTTCAGTTGAATCGAAGTTGCACTCCCTCATTTGCTGCTGTTGTTTGGTGCAGCTACTGTAGCCTGGCACTGGGTGAAATGGAGTTTGCCAATCCTGCAGCTGCTTCAGAGCCTCAGTGAAGGGGGCGTTATTTGTCCCAGCAGCTGAGTGAGCGGAGACGGGCAAAAACCAGAGTCAATATAGGCCGAGCATTCACTCCATGGACTGAGAGAAAGGAGAGAAACGGCATTAAAACGCACGCCCACATTGCTACGGTTCTGCTTGATCGCTAACATCACTATCATCTGTACTTAGCTGGAACGGCTAATGCTAACGGCTAACGCTAACAGTCAGTCAAACTCCTCTCTAATCCTTGTTTTCATGGTGTAATTTGCTGGAGGGGACGGGTTCAAACAGGCTCAAACAGACTCAGGCCTCCTGTTGGCCACTGGGCCAGGTCTGACCAACCTGGCAACATGAGTGGTAGAATTATTTTCTGTTGTTACGTCTACGATCTTGAGACGCTAGATGGCGTTGTTCTGCTCATTCTCCATATTCAACCTTTAAGTACCTCCCCTGTCCCTAACACAACAACAACACGCCAGCATGACTCACCATGGACACACCGGGGGGGGGGGGGGGGGGGGGGCTGTTGCATGAAACCTAGATAAGGGATTAAGCTTTATCATAGATAAAGTAAGCCTGGTGCCTGGTGCATCTAGTGCACACCAGGGCAGTGGACTAGAAATGGACTACCAGGTGTCAAAGTGCACTCAGACTGCTCCTCTTTCTGGAATGAACCAAGCTCGATAACTCCTCCCTCCTCTTCTCAAACACAGAGAGCTCCACTGTGTCCACATATTTCCTTGTTCCCTCCCCTTCAGATCTACACTTTGTGGATGGGTGTAACCAACATGTAGTGTACTGCAGGAGCTGACAGGCCCTATTCACTGCAGAAACACATGCTGTTGCGATCAGTGCTCAAATTAGTTTCGTTTCTGAGGAAGTGAAACTTAGACATTTGTTGTCACTGAGAGACAGTGAAATGGCGCAGATAGGAGTTCAGCTCGACCGGGAAACCTTCTCCTGTTCCATCTGTCTGGATCTACTGAAGGATCCCGTGACTATTCCTTGTGGACACAACTACTGCATGGACTGTATCAAAGGCTTCTGGGAGGAAGAGGATCAAAAGAAAACCCACAGCTGCCCTCAGTGTAGGAAGACGTTCACAGCGAGGCCTGACCTGGTGAAAAACACCATGCTAGCAGATTTAGTGGAGGAACTGAAGAAGACTGGACTCCATGCTGCTCCTGTTGATCACTGCTATGCTGGACCTGAAGAAGTGGCCTGTGATTTCTGCTCTGGGAGAAAACTAAAAGCCCTCAAGTCCTGTCTACAATGTCTGGTCTCTTACTGTGAGCAACACCTTCAGCCTCATTACGATGTAGCTCCATTAAAGAAACACCAGCTGGTGGAGCCCTCCAAGAAGCCTCAGGAGAACATCTGCTCTCATCATGATGAGGTGATGAAGATGTTCTGTCGTACTGATCAGCAGTGTATCTGTTATGTCTGCTCTGTGGATGAACATAAAGGCCACGACATAGTCTCAGCTGCAGTAGAAAGGACCGAGAGACAGAGAGAGCTGAAGGGGAGTCGACTAAACATCCAGCAGAGAATCCAGGACAGAGAGAAAGATGTGAAGCTGCTTCAACAGGAGGTGGAGGCCATAAATGACTCCGCTGATAAAGCAGTGGACGACAGTGAGAAGATCTTCACTGAGCTGATCCGTCTCATGGAGAAAAGAAGCTCTGATGTGAAGCAGCAGGTCAGATCCCAGCAGAAAAGTGAAGTGAGTCGAGTCACAGAGCTTCAGGTGAAGCTGGAGCAGGAGATCACTGAGCTGAAGAGGAACGATGCTGAGCTGGAGAAGCTGACACACACACAGGGTGACACCAAGTTTCTACTCAGCTTCCCCTCACTGTCATCATTCAGTGAATCTACAGACTCATCCAGCATCAATATCCGTCCTCTGAGGTACTTTGAGGATGTGACAGCAGCTGTGACAGAAGTCAGAGGTCAACTACAGGACCTAGTGAGTGAGAAATGGACAAACATCTCACTGACTGTGACTGATGTGGATGTTTTACTGTCAGATCCAGAGCCCAAGACCAGAGCTGACTTCTTAAGATATTCATGTGACCTCACACTGGATCCAAACACAGCAAACACACAGCTGTTACTATCTGAGGGGAAAAGAAAAGCAACATTAATGAGTCGACCACAGTCTTATTCACCTCACCCAGACAGATTCACTAAAGAGTGTCAGGTCCTGAGTACAGAGAGTCTGACTGGACGGCGTTACTGGGAGGTGGAGTGGAGAGGTGGAGTAGTGTATGTGGGGGTTGCATACAAGAATATCAGCAGAACGGGTTTGAATACATGTAGATTTGGATGGAATGACAAATCTTGGGCATTGAGATGTGACAACAACAGTTATAAATGTTTGCACAACAATGTCCAAACTCTCGTCTCAGGACCTCTGTCCTCCAGAGTAGGAGTGTACCTGGATCACCTTGCAGGTATCCTGTCCTTCTACAGCGTCTCTGACACCATGACTCTTCTCCATGCTGGACTTTTGCTTTACTCTTCTCCTGGAGTCACTGCTGAGTTCTACAAATCCAAATAGACAGATGCCATTTAAGGGGCAATCGGTGTTTTGACCCCTTAATCTATTTGTCTTCATATTGTAGCTGAGAGCTGATTGTTGTGGCTTCAGCTGTCAATCAAACATTATGACTGGTACTTCCACATCTTCTCATTAGTTGTTCAGGGAATGTTTGAGTTTCTTTAGGCTGCGCTTCTTTGTGTGTGTTTAGCCACGGAGGCATTTTTCTCTTTGTTCTGCATATCTGATGAATATTTGTATTGTGATACTAGAAGGTGGGCGTTTCTCTTCCATTGCATGAGTCTGAAGAGAGAAAGCATCATTCATTTCATTCTCAACAGTTTGTAAATGTGTAATGAAATCTATAGTATTATTTACATGTGTTTGTTTATAAAGGGAATCTCTGCACGGCATCATTGAAGCATTCCTGAGTTATTTAACACTTTACTGGTGTGTGAACAAAGTGAAGGTTTACACGATGAATAATCATCATGAAGAAAGTCTTTTTCTCCTCCTCTTCGTTCCAGGGGATCGCACAAAGCTGACGGAGGAAATGTGAAACTGACATGAGAGTAGAACTGAGGCCGTTCTCCGACTGAAACACCACAGCAGGACTCCACATCAGAAAGCAACACAGTGTCATTTTAAATCATAAAGATACAAAGAATGAAGTATTTTAACAAAATCAACAACAATGGAAAATGTTTAGCTTCACAGTTACCAGGTCCAGTCATCAAATCATGAAATTATTCAATTAAATCATTAGTCCTTATGTGTGGTTACATGTATTTACATGTTTCATTAGAATTAAAGTGACATTTCTCATTGTTCATGTGGGCACTTCTGTTTTTTGCACTATTTGAACATATTTAATCATATTTATTCACTCCATATTACATTATTACAAAACAAACAAAACAAGAACAACTGCACTATATCATGTGAATATGTACATATGTCTATTTCTATTTATTCCCTTTTTAAATCTAACTTTATTGCTTTCTTTGCCATTTTTTACCTTATTTTGTAATATTCTGTCGCTGCTGTGACAAAAGAATTTCCCCGTCTGCGGGACATTAAAGGTTTTCTGATTCTGATTCTGATGTCCACCTACACCACGTCGCCTCATGTCGTAGTTAAAGCAACCTGTGACATTAATATCATACTTACTTATTCCAACACCATTTGCACCATTGCACTATTCTGCCCTACAAAGCCTAAGTGCAGTAACTACGCAAAAATTTAAGGTAAAAAAAATGTCTTTAAGGTTTGTTTATTGTCCCAGCAAATGAATATTTGACACACTTATGATGGATTATGGTTTACTAGTTTAATAATTATTATCCAAGTAAATCCTAACATCCATACTTTCAGACCCACAATTGTGCAGAAATGATGTTATTAATGGGTTTTGTAGTAACTGCACTTGGGCTTTGTGGGGCAGTATTGTCTGTCTGCAGAGGGAATTGTTGTTGTGGGTTTTTTTTCAAATACACGTTCAGAATCAGAATCAGGTTTATTGCTAAGTATGTTGGACATACAGAGAATTTGACTCCGGCTTATGCTTTGCTCACAGTTTCCAAACATTTAACAGGACAAACCTAAACATAACAATAACAATAACATTTACATAACAATAACAGAAAATTAACAGAACAACACAGAACAATAATTTAAGATAAAAAATAGAGGTAATATCAGTGTGTTCAAGTTACGTGTCATCCTGAACAATGTCACCCATCGACTCCATAACTTGCTGGCCAAACACAGGATTCAGTGCAAGAATTAGACCACCAATGCAGCTATAAAGCTATATTTATTTATAATAAATATCTGTGCAAAAATGACTAATTTCCCCCTTTATAACCCCGGCTTTATATACCATTAATACTGCCTATTTAAAATGCACAACAAAGACCATTTTTCAGCACAACTGTTTGTTACACTGCTGTTATATATTGTGTATCTTTATGTCAGCACGTACGTACGTGTGTGTGTGTGTGTGTGTGTGTGTGTGTGTGTTTGTGTGTGTGTGTGCGTGCGTGCGTGTGTGTATCATATATATTTCTCTATTTTTCAATTTATAGAGTAGTGTTGAGTACATCCTAAACAAATTCCCCCTGGGCGCCTCCCTAGGGAGCTGTTCCAGGCACGTCCAGCTGGGAGGAGGCCTCGGGGAAGACCCAGGACCAGGTGGAGAGATTAGATCTCCACACTGGCCTTGGAACGCCTCGGGATCCCCCAGTTAGAGCTGGTTAATGTGGCCCGGGAAAGGGAAGTTTGGGGTCCCCTGCTAAAGCTGCTGCCCCCGAGACCCGACCCCGGATAAGCGGATGAAGATGAGATGAGATGAAAAAGGAGCGGGAAGAAGTATAACGTATTTAATGCCACCCTTCTCCATAATTATTTATTCATAGTATAATAATTATCATTTAGAATATAATAATCATAACTTGTCTTAACATTATAAAAAGATTGATGTCAGCATATTTAATTTTAGTTGATATTAATGATTTATAATATATTAATTATCACTCAAAAAAGCATTTCTGCTTCTTATTTTGATATTTATGGTTTACCCTTGACCAGCTGTTCGTCCTTGTTTCTAGCTGTATGTCAAACTTACACAATAAAGCTGATTAGGGCGGTGGTAGCTCAGTCCATAGGTGACTTGGCTGGGAAGGGTCACTGGTTCGAGTCCCTGTGAATGGACCATGAATGGACCACAAATGGAGCGTGGACTGGTGGCTGGAGTGGTGCCAATTCATCTCCTGGGCACTGCCGAGGTGCTGTTGAGCAAGGCACCGAACCCCCAACTGCTCGGGGCACCGGTCACTGGCACCCCCCTCGCTCCATTAGTTGTGTGTGTGTGTGTGTGTGTGTGTGTGTGTGTGTGTGTGTGTGTGTGTGTGTGTGTGTGTGTGTGTCAGTCAACCAACAGTGCAAGCTTCTAATCAACACCAAAGCATTCTCCATTGTTATTCCACAGTGACAAGTACTCTTAATGTATGAATTGTACAGCACTATCAAATCTATTAGTGTGTGTGTAAATTGAATTTCCCCATTGCGAAACAAATAAAGAAATTATTCTAACAAACTAGTGGTATCATTGATTTTGACATGTGAAGTGGCCGGACAGCTCCTTTAATTACCCCGGCTGTTAGGTGTAGTGTGTCGGATTCCACCACTAGAGTTCTCCGTGTGGCTCAGCAGCTCCGCTCGGCTCGGCTCGGCTCTGTTGACTGTCTGTGTTTACCTCCCAGCCCAGCGCTGCTGTACTGTGGCCAGCTGGACACAAACCACCAGCCGAGCCCGACAAATACTGATGTAAGCGGCCTCGCCTCCAGTCCTTCGCGGATTTCCTGCGGCGCTGTGTGTTAGTGACACCGTAGCGAAGGTGAGTTTGATTGTTACTCTGATGGAAACGGCTCAACTCTGAGTGACAACACTGCAGCTAGCACCGTTAGCTTAGCACTAGCTGCCGTTTCTGTCCCGTGATGGAGGACTGTGAACATGGCGCCCTCCAAAACAAACGAGTGCGCTTCGCAGTGTTGTGTCGGCGGATAGGGGCTTCACTTGTACCCGAAACACCATCGGCTCGTCGCTTTGTTTGTGGATCTCGTCCATGTTCGCCGACCAGTTGGCTAGCTTAGGGTTACCATCCAACCAGTTACGGTTAGCTATGCTACGTAACAATTTACTAGCATAGCTAACAAAAATGAACTCACCACCACAGCCTGTCTGCCAGCCAATCATTCATTTTACGAGTTTGTTCGGGGGCGTTATGTTAGAATTCACTATAGAAATGGAAGTTAACTGTGTTGATTGTTTAATTAGGTTTAAATGCTAATCTTTCCCCGACACGCTTCGGTTTCCATGTTAGCTAGCTTGTTGCTAGCTAAAGTCAGCTTATTGAATGGCAGTGCCGTGGCCTTCCACGGCTAACTTCTTTGTTGCCAAATCAACGAGTGGTGTTTATTGTGCCATTTAAATAACGAGATTCGCCTTTGAGTTTGAAATGACAGTGTTATAATCCAGGTGAGCTTTCACACGAGTGTCCATTTGGTCTCATAGCGGTGTCAGTGTGGTTGCCATTAGCTGGCTAGCGGTGGACGGCAGAGAGTCGTGATGCTTGACATCCTCCAAACCCTGTCTGACACAGTTGATTTACCTGATATCACACCTAACAGGGATGCTTCTGGATGTACCCGAGCTGTCAGGTTTTTTTTATTGCTTACCCAGGGAGACACAAACCCTCCCGACCCGTGTTTGTTGTCTTCTAATTGGCCTCAGGTGTCGCACACCTTGCTGCTTTATTGATTGGGGAGCACTTTGACATGCAGAGCCGTTTTCCTGTCATCATGTAGAAGTGGCTCTCTGGAGACAGGGGTGCAGGCTGGCAGCCCTGTGCCAGGCAGAGGTGGCTGTGTTGTGTACGTGCCAGCATATGGAGGAGGGAGAGTCAGGGCACAGGTGGCCATCCTTCACACCTGCTGTACTTCATCCAGGATGGGGGAAGCTCCCTTTACTCAAGGCACCTATCTCCCTCCTTCTCCTAAAGCTGCGTTGTGACACTCTGAAGTCTGCTAAACTGCCACATTGTAATGTCTAGGTGGATTTCCCTCTTTCTGTGTCTCAACAAAGAGTGCTGCCATGTTCAAAGCCAAGTTGGGGGTTATTCCACTGCATGTCCTGCTTCTCCGGAGTATAGTACATTTCACAATATTTATACACCGACACCATTGCTATCACTAAGCAATTTCTGATTTTTGGACAGACACTGCATAACCTTTTAATGTCACATTTATTTATAGTGACAAAAGTGTAAAAATCCTACGTAATCCACGTTCTGGAAGCAGCATCGTTGCATTCATTGTGGCTTTAACTCATTCTTTAGCACATCCGGCATTCATTGTACATCTCGTGTTTCATCTTTATAATTTGCGAAATTATGCAAGCAAGAAACAATAGGCAGAAAATCCAATAGAGATGGACGATTTAGACTCATTTATAGAAGAGCAGATGTTGACACTTAGTGCTTAAGTTGAGCCTGACTTGTAAACTCCGATATCAACTGCATCATGCTGATATCTGTGCAACTCAGACTCAGATCTAGTCTGTTCTAGAGCCAGACCAATATATCGGCCGGCTGATCAAAGACACACACACACACACAGATTCATTCATTCATTCATCTTCAACCGCTTGTCCCTGTCGTGGGGGGCTGGAGCCGATCCCAGCTGACATCGGGCGTGAGGCGGGATACACCCTGGACAGGACACCAGTCTATCGCAGGGCACATAGAGACGAACAGAGAAAGACAACCATTCACACCTACAGGCAATTTTTAATTTATATATATATATATATAGGCACTGGCTTGTAGGCCTCTCCAGGTCTCTGTCCCACCATTAGACTGCCAGGTGTGGGGCAAAGCTAAAAATTGGACTCATCAAAGAAGATGACGTCAAAAAGTTTCTTTTCAACTCTTTTGGCCCGGTCAATAGTTATGTTTAGATTCAAATAACTTTTGAGGTACCACTAGCATTGTTTTTACCCATCAATATATATTTTTTTACTTGTCAATTTAGGTATAATTCTCGTATTTTGATCAGGTGATCACCTAATCAGTACTTCATTAAGTAGAATGAGGCGTGCTTGTGTCGGAATTGAACAGAAACGTGAATCACATGACTGTCATACATGTGGAGACGGTGATTTCAGGAAAAAATTCAGTGGTCTCTAAATTGCATCTGTATGTTTCCCGATATGCCTCGTTATGAAAACCTTATTTACAGAACACATAATGCTGAAATGGTGTCATATAGCTACTTATTCTTTATTTAAATAATCAGCAATTGACTGGTACTGAATAACTGTTTGACCATTGAATACATTGTATATATAATATATGATAATTTTAAATATGGTGGTGTAGTGGTTAGCACTGTCGCCTCACAGCGAGAAGGTTCCAGGTTGGCATCTCAGCTGGGGCCCTTCTGTGTGGAGTTTGCATGCTCTCCCCGTGTCTGCGTGGGTTTCCTCCGGGTTCTCCGGTTTCCTCCAACAATCCAAAGACGTGCACGTGTTAGGTTAATTGATGACTCTAAAATTGCCCTTAGGTGTGAATGGTTGTCTGTCTCTGTTTGTCTCTATGTGTCCTGTGATAGACACGCGTCCTGTCCAGGGTGTACCCCGCCTCACGCCTGATGTCAGCTGGGATCGGCTCCAGCCCCCCGCGACCCTGACTGGGACAAGCGGTTAAGGATGAATGAATGAATGATGATTTAATAAAGTCATTGTTCAGCAAAGCAGTTTTTTAAGTACATTTTCAGATTCATATTGCTGCAAAATTTGCTCAAAATCCACATAGAAAAGATCTACTTTCCTTCCAGCTGCTATATCTGCTACCACGGAGTTAGTGAATTATTCCTTAGTCTGTACACGTCTGAAATAAAGCAGAAATACACAATACTATTCTGAAAGAGCTTAATATATCACACACCATTTTAATTATTTAAGAAACCTCCTTTATGACATGACAAAAATACGAACCCCTACATTTCTAGACATTATATTCTGCAGCAGCTGAACACATGGTTTGTGTTGATTTGAGCTTCATTTGCATTTTATTTTTGGGTGACTTGCTCTCAACACCAAATATTTTCCATACATGTGTTCCTTTCACTCTGAACCACAGCTCACGCTCTCATGAGAAAAGTGTAAAGATGAACATCCTCTCTTGACATCCGTCAAAGCCCCTTTTACCATAAAGTGCGCTAAAGCCAAGCCTCCTCCTTCATATGAAAACGCTCCCGGCATTAATATGGGTCGTTTTTGGCTGCGATTTATGAAAGTGACATCTTAAGTTTCACGGATGGTTAAGAGGAGGACCGCATAAAATGGGATTTGAAGATTTTCGGGGAAGGCCGGGCCTGTGCACCACAGTAAAGAGGCAGCCAGTATTACTCAAAACCTTTGAAGATCTCTAAGAGTTTTCCATGTCATATTCCCTCTTGACATTTTCTGAGCATCCATCAGCATCACAGTGTTCCTTTTGATGTCCACATGTCACCGAGGGAAATGGCCTGAGGTATTAAGAATGTCCTCCTAACAACAACAGGGCCTGATATGCATGTGTGACATGTAACCACTGCTTTTCAGGAGGAACACATTTATTACATGTTTGCATTATTTTAAATAAATGGTGCTTGAATAGGACATTAAAGGGCAATCCTTCATTTTGGTTCTTTTCCAACAAAGTGTAACTCGACTTTATTCGATTCGACTCCACAAGGTTTTTGGTTGCAGACACGCTGTTTTCCATTAGAATTGAGTTTTTCATAGTTCCTCCTCAACGTTGGCGGGCGGCCGGCTGTGACATTGTTTTTCTAAGCACAGACAATGACACAAAGCTAGAGAAGAGAGGCAGAAGGTTGCAGGCGGCGAGACAAAACACACTTGAAAAGAACAGGAGAGTTTGGAAAGTATTACAACAGTATGAAGCCGAAGACGAGAGGATACGAACCGCAGAGAGCTCGTACGTTATAAGTCTAGTGTACGGCGCTGTCATAATTGCAAACTATTTCTATTAAGTATTAAAGATGTGTGCCGCGTGTTTCCCTCTCTCAAAGTCGCCCGAGGCCCTGAGGCTTTGGCACAGGATGTAGAGGAGGGCAAAGATGTACGACAGGATCTGACGCGTCACTTGTTCTTGAATGAAATATTCATTTTGCCTTTGCCATGTGCCTACACCGATGTGATTTTCGACCAGCTTTAAACTTTTGTACTTTTTGCAGATATGTCTCCACTTTTGTTTTATAATACATTTTATTTGTAAAAGTTAGAAGAAAGAAAAAGGCCCCATGTTTTTGTGATGCAGTCGAAGCGACTTGAGCTGATACCATGCAGTGGAAAAGCCCCATTAGTGTCTACCGCCAAAACACGTTTGTATCTTTAGTTTGACTGACCCCCAAGCATCAAGAGTGAACATGGGTCGCAACAAATATTCCTTGGAGCTCTTCTCAAAGCTTCCACACTATTCCATTCCCCAGGAGCTGTACCTCAAATCATCTCAAATCTTGTTTGCATTGTTTGAAACAAATGACTTGGGCACCAACATCCTACACATATTCCCCCTGGGCGCCTCCCTAGGGAGGTGTTCCAGGCACGTCCAGCTGGGAGGAGGCCTCGGGGAAGACCCAGGACCAGGTGGAGAGATTAGATCTCCACACTGGCCTGGGAACGCCTCAGGATCCCCCAGTTAGAGCTGGTTAATGTGGCCCGGGAAAGGAAAGTTTGGGGTCCCCTGCTAAAGCTGCTGCCCCCGCGACCTGACCCCGGATAAGCGGATGAAGATGAGATGAGATGTAAAAAGGATTAAGTTATTGCTCAGTTATAAGGTTTAAGGATGTGTAATACAAGTATCCACGTGACATTCAGTCCGCATAGGGACAATAATAACAGCTAAATAAGATGAGGAGGGAAAAGCAGGGAGAGAGGTAACAAAAATCTGAGGATATCCCACCCAACTCATATTTGTATGACATTTAAATGTTATAAAAACATAACATGTAGTTTGGCTCAAGCATTTCAAGCAGAAAGGTTGCAGAAGGGAAGTTTTTCTTTTTGAATCTTCTCTAAAAGTTAGCTTCATTCGATCATCCAGCAGCCACACTTAATGGCTGGGAGAGTAGTTTTCTTACCGCATGTGAGTGTTAAGTCAAGCATGATTAGTTAAGGATGTGCTTTTAGATTTAACATAATGGCTTTAGAATTACAACGCTGCACCCAAAAAGAGCTGGATGTTTGAAACCATGGTGCAAATCAATAAGACGCTTTATCTCACACGCTTAGAACTCGATGATGTTGATGATGGAAGGAGTTTTTCATCAGGTACTACATCAGGTTTATTTATCATTCCTTTGTTTCCTCACAGTTGAGATGAATAAGGAAATCATGTCGCGTGTGGTGAAGAAGAGGCAGGCGGACCCCAAGGTGGTCCAGTATGTGTGGGCGGCCATCGAGGTAGTCCGCAACCAGAAACAAATTGCAAACATGGACAGGATCTCCAAGTAAGTTAACCGCAGGCTGGGTTGATGTGATCTGTCGTCTGTCATGCTATGTCAGTGCGTTGCTCTTTCACTAAAGTTCACGCCCTCTGTTGAAGGATACTTGAAAGGGTTCGGCTAAATTTATAAATTACACTGATCCACCATGCAGGGACGCTCTGGTATCATCAGCTGATAGTGGAAAATATGTCTCCCTTGAGTTAAATCTAACCAGCCCCACACAGATGAGACCAATGGGATTTTCTTTATGATGTTCACAGCACTGAAAAGGGACATTTGAGTCAACGGCCACGTGTCCTTCTTCAAACAATGTCCAATTTCCTGCATTCACGTTTTTGTTGTACGACATAAAGTTATAGGAGACACGGAGAAGAGTGAGGAGAAGAGGGGGGGGGGGGTACACTTATGAGGTTTTGAAACAGTTAATATGTTATATTTTTAGGCTCTCTTCCTTTGGGACGTACATGTTTAAAAATAAGTTAAAAACGCAATGTCCTTTTGTCTCAGGAAGGGGTCTTTAACAGAAAAAATAAACTTTTATGGTCTGGCCTACTTACATGTCTTTAAGCAAGGTATTCCCTAACCACTCCCTCTTCAAAGGGTTTCAGGTGATTCACATCAGCACGGTGATGACCTGAGGGGAGAAAAAACTCTCCAAACACAGACATGCCATTACTTGAACCTGCTATATGTGGACCTGTTGTGTTACTCGAATCGTTTCCCTAAATGCGCCGTCTACGTTAACTTTGAAATGATTTGACTTTGAATTAAATCTCTGTACTTGGTAGCTGAATAACTCACAATTATATAATTAAATATATGTGTAGGAGTGCAACCGACTGTTTTCATTCAGTCTAGTGACACATTTTTAAAATGATCAATCGGTCATTTACTTTAAAAAAGGACAGGAAGTAGTGACACATGCTATCATGATTTCCTTGGGTTTCCTTTTCGTCAAGGTCCGCTCTTTAAACATGATCCAATCGTCCTCAGCCTACGGGAGTCGCCATCTTGTCAGACTTTAACGCCTCATTTCCTCTTACCTAAAAAGGGAATGTATGTGACGTTGGGGGGAGGGGCATACGTCCATCAGGCTGACGTTTACCTCCGAGGAGAACTGAGGGCCAGAGGCTAGCTGTCATTCAAGAGACCACGTCCCTAATTATTATATATATATATATATTTATATAGGCGTGGTGCTTGTGCCCGTACACGTGCGCACTCTCGTGCTCGTACATGTGCAAACGCGCTCTACAAAAGCCCACCTCTCCAGACGGGCTGTGGAAGGCCAACTGTCTGCAGTTATGCGCGGAGCGGTTCACTCACACTGCTCAAACGCACTAGGCTCTACCCGAAAAACCTGTTTTGGCCGGGTGCGGAAGGACAGTGTGAGTGCGCCCTTAATGTGTTTAAGCTAAGAAAATGTTTTGATGTTGTGTTGAGCCTCGTTTGAACTCAATAAAAGGCAGCAATCAATAGTTTGATTGACAGCTGTTGGAGTTCTGACATCCTTCAACCATTAGTCAGCCACCCTATATTAGACACACACACCCCAGGTTGGGTTGATGGCGCTTTAAGCATCATTACGTTATCCGAGGCGTGAATCTCACATTGTTCAAACTATGCAAACGGACGACCAATCCTCCACGACAGACATGGAGCAGAGACTAAATGGAACATCTCGTGGAAAGTTAGCGAGCACCTTGGAGCTGGCTGCTTGCCAAATCAATACCCAGTGGCAAGCGGCTGTTACCATGGCAGCAGTAAGTAGTGGCACACAAAGGCTACCCACCCAGCTTAATTTCACCAAATGGGCTTTGTGTCTAAGGGGGGGGTGATAACTTTGGTTTTGTGGGAATGGAGGAGACTAAAATCAGCAAGGCTTGGGCAAATAGTGAACTGCTTTCTCTCACATGATAGAAATGTAATCATCTCGTACAGCAGCAGCAACAGCAGTCGGCTGCTCAGAGCCAATTAGTTAATCATTCTCAAAGGTAATGGCTAATTTACACAACCTGGAGTGCCTTTAACCGACTGTGAAGTTCCTGAACTTCAGATTATTTTTAAGCAAACGTTTTATAGTCAAAATGATCAGCCAGTTAAATATAATAACCAGACTTCCCGGGGGGTTGGGGGCCCGGTGATCTCGGCTGACGTTACTGTCTTAAAGAGGCAATAGCAAGCTCAAAATAAAAGTTCTGTTTAGAAATAAAAAAGCCAAATAAAGGCTGTATTATAGGCGCTACATTACCGGTTGTATTATCGGCCCTTTTTAATGTTTTGGTGTGATTCTCTATGACGCTGCAGGATCTACTCTGTTGGTGTCGGCAGGGCTGGTACTCTTCCACACAGACACAGTGTCAGTGGGTCAACAGCGAAGCAGAGTGGGAGACCTGACGTAGCTCAGCTAACAGTGAATTGTACCAAGTTAACCGTCTGTAGCCTTTGGAGTCGAACAGTTTCTTTTCATAAATTTCTCATAAACCCAGCTGCTGGTGGAGAGGACCCCCCCCCCCCCCATCTTTGAGTCTGTGTTTTGAGAGAGAGAAAGAAACATAACTTAGGCAAACCAAACTGAACGCTTTGTCACTTTTTGACCCTCCTGTGTGTCGACTCGCGCATCACTACTGCGTTCACACACACAGCCCCGCAACCAAACGGCTGTGAAAGGGGCGAAAAATAGAAAAGTCTTATGGCTTTTCAAAAAAATCTTCTATTGTTTTATTTCTGGCAGCCTGGTGTAGTCTCATCGGCAGCCCGGTACCTCGGTTTTAACATCTTTTGTTTTAAGTAATCCAGTCTGACTTATGTTCACAGACACATGAGAGAGATCTCCATTTCCACTCGGCGTAAATACAGACTCTCACCTCATTCCCCACTGACATATTCTGTGTGTTGGCTGTCTGCCACCGTTGAGGATACATGACCTTGCTCAAAGAGGTTTACTGCCAGTCAGCAGGCAGCTGCAGGAATGAAGCAGTCCCTTGTTTGAAATGGTTCGGATGAGGAAGTAAATGAGGAGGACTGCCCCTGCTTGTAATTTCAGAGCACATGTATCTCTAATCTGTGTAATGGGCAGTGTGAATATCATTTATGTAGCTTTGGGGTATTGTTAGTGGGAAATTACAAATCTGATTTTCAGTTAAGTCATTCAAGCTGGTTCGGTACAGCAACCATTTGCATTTTAATATTTGATAACAACAGCCCTCAGCGGAGCAGCTCATAATTACTATGTGAGTGGCAAGTCTAACGATTCACCTTTACTGAACCACTCGATGCACTAATCAAGGTATGGTTTTTTTTTTTGTCGCAGGGACTTTGCTTGTGTCTTCAGGACACATCACATTTATTCACTAAAAATAAACCGTACACACTGCACCGCTGCGTTCACAACGCTAGTCCTAAGTAACGTCATACTCAGACATGAGTATCATCTCACCGTCGCTGTGTGAGTGTGTGTGAAGCTCTGACACAGGGAGAGGGCCGTTTGGGAGTGTGAACAGAAAAGAGAGCAAAATGTACCTCGGCACACTCACTTTTTGTCCTGCAGCACAAATGTGCTTTTTCGGCCTATTCTAATATGGACCATCTGAATATGTCTGCAGACTGGAGTCCATACACAGTCTTGAAATGCATAAATTGGTACTGACTTGTGGATTCAATGAGCCCAATTGTTTTTATGTGTGATGATGTTGGTTCCCATAGTAGCTGTTTAATCGTAGTGAGAGCATTTTTTAAAACCTGAGCCCACTGTATAAAATGATCCGTTGTGGCCTCTAGGATAATCACAGCCTCATGAAACTTTACAACCACCAACTCAAAACCTGGAGCGTTCAGAAGATGGATGGAATTCCTTATAGGTATACTGACAATTCTTGCCCTCCAATCCCCAAAAAATGCAATTCTTATAGAAATCTCCAGATTCTCGAGGGGTAAAAATGCTTAACTTTAGCACCAAATCTGTGTAACAAATGGCATCAACCCAAAAATTGCTGCAACAAATTATGAGACACAATAGAGCATTAGGGCGACTGTGGCTCAGAGGAAGAGTGGGTCGTCCTCCATTTGAGAGAATGGCGGTTCGATCCCAACCTCCCCGGGTCCACATGTCGAAGTGTCCTTGGGCAAGACACTGAACCCCGAATTGCTCCCTGTGCTGCGCATGGGTGTGTAAATGTTGTGTGAATGGTTATATAAGAATGGATGGTCTGTAGATTGTCCACTGCCATCAGTGTGAATGTCTGTGTGAATGGGTGAATGTGACAAACACTGTGAAAGCGCCTTGAGTAGTCAGAAGACTAGAAAGGCGCTCTATAAGTACAAGACCATTTACCATTAGAATGTGCATCATATACTGAATTTTAATGTACTACGCTCTTACAATGTATTTAATTAATTAATGATGTATGAATAGAAGAACTTGACACAGTGCTGAGCTACATCTCAAATGAATCTTCAGGTTCCACCCTAAGATCATTGTTCATCGACTGTTGACCGGCTGTCTCCCTCTGAACATCCCCCGTCCCCCAAACCTCAAAAGTAGCCATGGAAGGGTTAAGCCAGTCATCTGCTTAGGCCTGTCCTGCCACGGGGCTTGTAATATAGTGAGGGAACCGTGCATACACACATAGGTCATTTACTTCTCAACCTCCACCTGCCCAGGTACCTGAGCCGTGTGTTCGGCATGCACCCTAAGGAGACTGCCAGACAGCTAAGCTTGGCCGTGAAGGATGGCCTGGTGGTGGAGACCCTGACCGTTGGCTGCAAGGGCTCGAAGGCCGGCATTGAGCAGGAAGGGTACTGGCTGCCCGGCGATGAGATGGTAAGTTTTCAGGTTCCTAACAGTGAACAGTGAGTCCTTTTTCTAGATTCTTTGTTATTGGTCACCAAAAGAGAAAAGGCATGTTTACAATGTGAGCCTCTTCATCAGAGTCCAGCTTTTCACAAATCGCTGAATGTTTAATGACAACTAAATAACTTTGCTTTCACTGGCCTCTAACGGCCAACACGATGCATTGTTTCCCCACCGATGGGATTTTGTCTCATGACAAGATTTGTCACGTCGTCGTTTTTGGATTATTACAACAGCAGAAAACAGTAAATCAGAATTTCCTAGAGTCAAATATGATGACATTACATTTCTTTCAAATATAAGACATTTTCAATGATGTAATAATGTGGAAAAGCAGATATTTGATGAGCTTGAACCAGAGAAAGTGTGAAAGTCATGCCTCAGTTAGTTAATAGTTAGTTGATTATTGAATGAAGTTATTGTCGGCAGCTCCTTGAAAGATTACAATAATACTAAACAGATGTAAAATCCTCGTAGAATGACTGCATGTGTCATTGGCATTTATGGGGGTGTCAGTTTTATTTGTTTCCCCGGTTTAGTTTCCAAGTTCCACGTCACTGCGTCAGTTTATTTTTATTGTATGACCTGAGATACCTGACGGAAACAAAAATGATTCATGAAGAAAATAAAAAGTAAATGAAACCGTCTGAGCTATAATACTATTTTCAGAATGATGAAGATCAGAGCAGCAGGAAACAGGCCGATTGGCTACAAAACAATAAAAAAAACCTTTCTAAGTGATGAAGTTGCCGCAGGAGGCCTGTTTAAGACCAGCACACAGATATCGTCAGGGCGTAGCCGCCCGTCTGTCAAGTTGCCCACAGTATGAACACAGCACAAAGGCGTTATAGGTGCAAACATTTACAGGGATCGAGATGATGAAGTACTCGAAAAACATGAGGTAGAACAGCTGATTTGGTTCTCTGCACATGTAAATAGACACAGTTAAATATGTATTATAGAATCCTCAAAGCAATTTCAGTCAAAAGCAACTTGACGTTTCACCTCTCATCCAAGAGGCTTCATCAGTTCATGTACGCATCTGACCAGGCTGGGACTGGACCAGGACCAGGACCAGACTGGTCCAACTAACTGGTGTGAGATCCAGGTATTTAACCTCTCACAAGGCCGATGATGTCACTGGAACCCTTTGTGCTCCAAGTGCCAACGCCTGTCGTTAGAGTGGCAGTCGTTGGTTTCGACTTCTTTAGTGATGAAGCCTCTTGGATGAGAGGTGAAACGTCTTCCTAGACAAATAACCAAGTCCAGTTGCTTTTGACTGAAATTGCTTTGAGGATAACGACGACCTGGACGAATGAGAACATTCACAGGCTTATGTATTATAGAAGTATTTTTCTTTTTTTGAAGTCCTTGTTTTCCTTTTCTCTTATTTCCCTGGTTATTTCACAGCATATGGCCACTACCTTGGGAGAAGCCTCACGCCTTCTGCCATTTGTAATGCAAAGAGAACTTAATCGATGACTGTGCACGTGACATTAACATGTATTTGGTGGCTGCTTGAATCCCAGTGCTTTTGGCACCAGGGTGCTAACACCCTGTCAGTATCTGTTATGCTTTCCTAAACTATATAAGTGATTTTTAAGAAAGAAACTGACATGCAGGACTTGCATGATAAGGAATAGATACACTTTGTAGATACAATCTTTGCATCCAAAGTTATTCATGACTCCTGTTCTGTTGAGGCCAGAACGGGAGTCATGAAATCGTGGAAAGAAGCACGCAAGATTGGGGACTTTAATTGTTGTCGAACTGTCTGTACTGTTGTGGTGTCACCGCAAAATATTCATGTGACTGAAAAAAAACAACCCTCTCCCTTACGACACAACACTGTCCAGCGGAGCTCAGGTCGTTTTTAGCGGCAGGACTTTTAAACACTACTCTCTGAATCACTTGCAATCACAGGAGCCGAAAGCCGAGGGAAGCAAGGTAAGGGCTGCATTGTTATTTTACAAATTCAGGGTTTGTTTCCTCATCTGAAACCCGTCATCCCCCTCCTCCTCCTCCTCCTCCTCCTCCTCCTCCTCCTCCTCCTCCTCCTCCCCTTTCAACTAACATCATTCAGTGAGAAATCAGTCCTGCCACTTGCAATGCTGTCGGGGATTTAAGTGAATCTTTTCAGCAGGCTGCAGAAAAACTAAACGGCATGCAGTTTGTTCTGGTTAGCGCTAAAGCTAGACTACACTACATTTGTATAGAAAGCATTCTATGCTTGAGCTCAAGTCCGCTCTTTCCACCTTAAACAAAGTGATCACAGAAGGTGAACATTGAAAACGTATCCGTTTTCCTTTTGGAAATGTCCCACACGACATTATTTCAAACACACTGCCAGAAGCTACTTGCTGTCATTCAGTTCTGCTGTGAAAAAGCTTCATGAAAATCCATCGCAGCGCTGTTCCTACTTGGCCAAATTTCTTGCGGAAGTGATCGGTGATCTTGATGAAACGTGCGAGCTACTTATCTACAGATGTGCGGTTGCTTGATTTCAAAACACAAACAGTCACTTGGTACAGCCCAAAGCTGTATCCAGTCAAATATCAAGTGTCAATTACAGCTTGAACTCTAATCAGTGTTTTTTTTTATTGAATGAGACGACAAGCAATGCTAGCATAGCCGCAGGTTGGTAGCAAGCATCTGTGCGTTCGTAGTATTTTGGTCTTGGTAGTTGTAGTTCTCCTCAGAAGTGGGTGTGTTCTGCCATAATCCTAACTTCTGTCTGGCATGTGTGATTTCTTTTTTTCTTCATTTTCAATTGATGAGACGGGTGGAGGCGAGGGAAGGAGGTGTGGTTGTGGTTTGTGTGGTTGTGCTCTTTTCGTTCTCTCCGTGCCTGCTGCTCGTAACACAACCGACTGGTTCTTTCAGGTTTAGCGATCACTCAGCGGACGGGAGTTTGAATGTGAGAAGCACCACGAAGCAGTTGCTGGATGGAGGGAGCTCTCCCTCCACGGGTGCCTGGATTCAATCCAGCTGGCATGTGCAGTGTCCTTGTGTTGACCTCAGGAATATTTACTCCTCAAACAGATAACCACAGCATTACAACATAACATTTAAAGATATTATATTCAATATTCAACTTCTTTAAAACAAGTTTTAAATGCACTGCCTCGAGTCAGATTGGATTCAATCCAGGTTTGCCCAAATTATGACCTTTTTTTCTGTGTTCATAACCTAAATGTAGCATATTTTAGGATGAATTTCATTGTTTGATGGTTACACTAACTTGAATTTGCACTCTTGTGATGCATGACAATGAACATGCTACAATGTGTTGATGTGGTTTGACAGTAACTCTTATACTCTTATTATTATTTAATACCTGTTAGTTTGACAGGGTTGCATTTGAATTGTGTTCAAACACTGTTAGTAATAGTATAATATACATCATGAAATGAGTGTCTGGAAAGAGTTTTTAGGAGATAAAAACCCGTAGAAATCTTGGTCAAACTTGCAAAAGTGCATATACTTAGTTACAGTCAGGTTAATGTGGATCTGCAGACGACAAGTTAAGCAGTTTACCTCTGAAACGAGCAGGATCACGGGGTTGTTTTTGTGCAGGTCATTAGAAGGCATGCTAACCCTGCTGCTCAGCCTCGCTGGGCGCTGCGGCGTGTCCCAGCTTGACACGGACAGTGCAGAGCTGTTAACCAGAGTAGGAAAGTAGTGGGGAGATGGCTGAAGGCAGCCAACCTTCTGGCTGCCTGAACTCCTCCTCTATCACTATTCCAAGTCCCTGCCCTTGTTGGCAGCTTTTTAGTCGAGGCCCATTTCTCCCTCCAAAAAGCACTGAGGTATTTAACGGATGTTTAGAGAAGTGGTTTGAACCCAAAGGCAGATTTTCCGGTTTTGTCTTTTCACTATTTAGTTGGTAGATTTTGCAAACCATTAGAAAACCACAATAATCTTTTCACAATGGGAATCAAAGTTCAAAAATATTTCACGTTCAGTCTCAAACATTAGGTCGCTGTGACGATAAGGCCAAACTCACGGTGCTTTGGATCCACAGACACCGCGTCCTTGGCTCAGAGAGCACCAGCCTTTTGAAGTCGGCCACTCGTCTTTCATCAGACAGCCCAACAATAGTGAAGTGCCTCTTGACATTCAACAGAACACGAGGACCATTTCTATATTGTCAAGTGTTTGTGTGGGTGAAGAGTCTGCAGAATTACACGTCCTTTCCACGAATCAGTGGATAGATTCCAGAGCATGGAAAATTGAATTTCCCTTGCGGGATAAATAAAAGGAATTCTTCTATTCTTCTTCTTCTTCGCCCAGATGGGCTTTACTAGTCGACCCTCGAGAAGTTCTGATCATAGGGGAATATGTGACCACAGCGATTGCACTTAATGTGGACTCTTCTGTTCCCAGATGAGCCTTTTGGAGTGATAATGTGCTCTGACCATGATGACTGGGCCCTAGGGGCTCTAAGGGCTGCAACTAGTGATCATTTACTTTGCCGTCACAACTTCCCAAAGCTGTAGGTGACATCTCTAAATTACTCGCATAGGTATTTATATTGATTAATTAACTGAGAAAAGCAACAAATCGTTTACTTTTGAGAAGCTGGAAATAGTGATATCTTTTCTATCAATGGACCTATCACAGATTTGTTTGTACTAGTGTCCCACGGGTGGTAAAAAGTTAAAGCATGTGTGATTCTGGTAACTATTACTGGCCACAACTGAGAATCAGGGCGCTTTTGAGCCTGCCACCCTCCATGTTTTAAGTTTCTCCCTTCACACCTGATCCTAATGACTGTCATGCTGCTATCGCGCTGTTTTGGCCCGAGTTGTTGCTCTTTACACACTACAGGAACAAAACTACTAAATGTATCATTACATGTCATTATGTGAGGGGTCTCTCACATTTTTAACATCTGTTAAGATTTTCAGAATCCTTTAGTGTGGGGCAGGCATAACCGTTTTAGATTATCCTTTTAAAAAAGCCCCGAATGAACCGCTGTTGAGTGCTTCCTCCTGCTGCCAGACCTGCTTCTGATCAGAGCTGGCAGCACGGATGTCAGAGCTGTCCTCGCTCCTTTTGTCCTCGTGACTATTTATGGCTGCGTTTGGGCTTGTTTCACCCATACGCTTCCGACAGAGGGACTTGGACTAAATCTGTATGTTGCTGTCGCAGTGTGCGTTAAAGCCTTCTTAAGACTCGTCAGGGTTATTTAGGAAAGCGCGTTCTCGGTAAGATGTTCTGTTCTTCTGTGATCAAAACCACAGCCTCGAGTAACCTCTTGTCAACTTAGACTTTTTAAGGGAAAGTTCTACCTGATCATCGCTGCAATTCTAGTGTGCTTCCTCCAGCTCAAACCAACCCTCCAGCACATGGACACATGGAGAAAAGATCAAGAAAGAGACTTTTTCTCTGAGCTTTTATTGAGCGGCACCCTCCCCTACTGAGTGGGTCCAGACTGTGAGTGGGAGGAGTTGGATTCTTGACAGGTTGATAAGTAGTTGATTTTGTAGCGGTTCATACTTCCCACTTCTGTGCCCTTCACTTGAACCCCATGATGAAAACTATTGCTGCAGTATGTGTGTATTAAGATTCAAGCACACAGCGAGTGAGTAAATAACATCACTTGAATTTGGATCGGTGCATTTTGGAACTGTAGTAACTAAAACGTAGTGGCATGCAAACCTTTCAGTCACTTTTAACAGTTTATGTTCTTTTTTTATTCATCTTTAACTTAACTTGATACTTTTAACTCAGTGTGTTTTCCTCAAGAAATCAATTTAAAAGCATCACAGCGATCACACGAGCCTTATACAAATTCATAATCACAGAAGAAATATGAGTGTCAGTGGTGTGGGATCAAACCTGAAACACCCTGACAGTCAGGAGTCCAGTCAGTCCTAGTCTTTATTAAAGGATGGAGGATGACGTATGTTGTTTCCTCCCCCTGCTTTGGTTTGCGGGTTGGAGGGGGGGGTCACCCAAACTTGTGTTCTGCTGTGTCTTCCCTGCAGGAGTGGGAGGCAGAGAGCCACGACTGGTACTGCTTCGAGTGTCACCTACCGGGCGACGTCCTCTCATGTGACGACTGCTTCCGGGTTTACCACCTCAAATGTCTGTCGGAGGAGTACAAGCCCAGAGATGGAGGATCCCACTGGCAGTGTGTCGTCTGCAGAGTAAGTTCTCCTACAGGAACTGTTTTTGTTTATTGTGTTTGAGGATTAAGGGTAGGTTTAAGGTCAGGGACAAACCAAGTTAAAGAATACACCGAACCACGCTGACATCAGGCGTGAGGCGGGGTCCACCCTGGACAGGACGCCAGTCTATCACGGGGCACATAGAGACGACAGTCAACCATTCACACCTAAGGGCAATTTTCAGAGTCATCAATGAACCTAACACGTGCATGTTTTTGGACTGTGGGAGGAAACCGGAGAACCCGGAGAAAACCCACGGAACAGACCTAATGTAAACCCTCTCTCTTTCCTCTTTCTCCACATCATCCCTCCTTCCTTCTTTCCTTCCTGCAGGGCAGTAAAAAGAAGAACCTGAACAAACAGGAGATGAGTAAATACCTGCGCTTCATCGTCCAGCGTATGAAAGAGAGGGTGAGAACAAACATGCATTTATTTCTACCTATTATTTTTGCTGTTGTAGATTGTTTTCTGAATCCCAAGTCATGTTTCTTAGGGCGCTCTCACACTGTCCTTCCGCACCGCGCCCCGGGCTTTAGGGTACTTGTCCCCCCCTCCCTCTCCCCCCACGCCCCAGGCCCGTTTGTACTCACACTACCTGGGCCTCGGCCAATGCTTCTTGCTGTCCATACGTCATCACGCCGTAACAAGTCACACGCATTGATGACGTCATCGCGATGCGTGGCTTGTTTCCAGATCTTTTCGTAGACCTCAGAGTTTTTGTGCGTCTTGTCGACTGTTTTTGAATCTTTTCATCGACCAAATCTGCAGTAAACACTCCACCTCCGCATCACACCAACGTGAACCTTTCGCCGCCATTGTTTGAAATGTCTGCGCATGGCCCCTCCTTCTTTTTTCTACGTCCCAACAGGCGCACAGGAAATGACCTCAGAACCGCCGTAGGCCTCGTGCTCGTGCTGCTCGAGCTGCCACTCAAACATACTGAACTGAACTATCTCAAATTATATATATATTATTTTCTTTCTTTAAATGATGAAAGGATTATTAACAATACATTTGAAACCCATTAGAGCGTGATTTTCGGCAGAAGGAAGCAGCGTCTCTGTCCTTTTAGTTCGACTTGATCCCTCAGTGCTTTAGTCAGTCTGTGGTTGTGGCTTCTGCTGTGTTTTTTTTAAGTATAAATACCCACAGTAACCCTCACCCCTCCCCTTACTAGGAAAGAATATCCCCTTCATCCTCCATCATCATCATCATCTGTATCCCTTCTTCAATCTCTCCTTCTTCTCTCTTCCCTGTATCTCCCCAACCTCCACTCTATTAAAGTTGTGTTAAATCTCATTACCTTTTCCCTCTCCACCTCTCTTGTTCTCCCCTCCTTTCGTCCCAACACTTCTGATAAAAATGTTCTCAAATCTCATCAGTTGCCCTCCATGTGTCTTCCATGTCCCTTTCGTCTAACGCTCCCCCTCCTCCCCTCTCCTGTTTCTTCCATGTCCCTTCCGTCTCACACTCCCCCTCCTCCCTTCTCTCTATAAAATGGTGTTAAATCATCTCCTCTGCATTTGCAGGCGGTGGACCTGCACAAGAAAGGCAAAGACACTAAACACCCCATGTACAAACGGCTGATCCACACTGCGCTGGAAGTCTCAAACATCCAGGAGGTAACATCATGCCCAGCATCGTTTTCATTTACTGACTAATGTGTTTCTACTTCATTTATTCATTCATCTAATCCCCCCCCCCACACACACACACACTCACACTGGTTTCTAATTTAATAACATAGAAAAATTGAGACAACTGCCCTGTTTTTTTGCACATATTTGTTATGCAAATTTCCACAAAGTGTATACTGAATTAGCTATTAACGGGGTGGTGATAGCGTGAATTATAAGTATACTGCCCTCTCCTGGATCTCTTGCATGTCGGTCACTAAACACCAAACACACACACACACACACACACACACACACACACACACACACACACACACACACACACACACACACACACACAGTTTCATAAGCAGCCGCCTAAAGCAAAATCTGGAGTTATTCTTTATTTAGATTACTGTGGAAAAAAAAACTCCCATAAAGAAGACCAAAACCAACAACGTGTGAGTCCGTCTCTCAATAATGTCTGCGGCTCTCAGCTCCGAGCTCATTGGCTCCTACTTAAAAAAAAACTATACTTACCATTGTATAGTTTTATTTTCTTTAAAGTCTCAATAACTCAGTAATCATTGTAGTTTTTATCAAACAAACAAGGGGAATTAGTGCATTTCTGGGGACTATTTTCAGCGGCGGATTACTTCTCATTTGGCGCTCTACTGAGTATTTGTGGCAGCAGGATGGTGTGTGAGATTGAGTCCAAATAAACTTCAGTGTGTGTTAATGTAGTCAAGGAACACGTCACCAAGTGAAAACAGCGAAGAACACACACACACACACACACACACACACACACACACACACACACACACACACACACACACACACACACACACACACACACATCATGTTAATAGACCTCTTTGTACTTGTGCCCTCTCTGTCCGTCCCTCTGTCTTGGACTGTTTGTCCGTCTCTTTCTCTCTTTTTTTTTTTCAAAATGTGTGGGATTTTGACGTTTTATCAATTTTTTTTAGGTGTTTTAAAGTAAATGTTTCTGTTGCAAACTATTGTAAATGCAGAGCAATGTTTATCTGAATAAGTGATTGATTCAAAACTCCACTCTGTGTGTGTCTCTCTCTCAGAACCTGTCTGAAGGAAAGTATAAAACCTTTGAGGAGTTCAAAGCAGACGCTCAGCTGATCGTTCACAACACTGCCATCTTGTATGGAGGTGGGTCAGAGTTTGAATCAATGGCACGTTGGGATTTAGTTCTGATTTGTTATTGTCGATACTTCATGTTAAGAACGAGTCATCATACAAAACCCATTTTATTGAGCGTTTTCTGTATTGCTTGTGTCAGTTCACAGCGACCAGGCGGAGATTGCACGGCTGCTCTTTAGCGACACATGCCACGAGGTACCATTGCTTTATTTTTTCTCTCTCGCGGTTCAAAGCAGTGAGATTACTTTAACTAATGAGGTTAAGAGGTTCTAAATATACATCTCCTTTGATGTTTAAATTTGTGTTCACTTCCGATTTGTTCAAAAAAGTTGTCAAAGTTTCTTGTGCATTAAACTTCTCCTTCTCTCCTTCCTGCATCTTTTCTCCCTTCTTTCCTCCTCTGTCCTTTCTGTTCCAGTTGAATGAGTTGTTGTTGTGTAAGAACTGTTTCTACCTGTCCAACGCCCGGCCGGACAACTGGTTCTGTTACCCCTGTGTGAGTACAAGCACACCTGCTCCAGCAGGCCAAACTACAGCTTCACTGCACTTTGGTAACAGATGTAAACTGCGGCTGAGTTTAGCTTTGTTAGAAAGCCTCTGCTGGGTCGGCGCTTTGGTCCATTAGGTTTCTTTGTGTGTGTGTGTTACCTCGGCAGAGCCCCAACCATGACTTGGTGTGGGCCAAGATGAAAGGATTCGGCTACTGGCCGGCCAAAGTCCTTCAGAGGGATGAGAACCAGGTGGACGTACGCTTCTTTGGCCACCAGCATCAGAGGTTAGCACAGCTGGCACACAACACACAGCATCTCATCTTTGTTAGACCGGTCTTTGCTGCGTACCAGCTCCTTGGGTTCAGATCGGTTTTGTCCTTAGTGTTACAGGGCGTCTTTATTTTTTTATTTATTGTTCTTAAGAAGACACAGAACAAGGAGCGTTTCTATTCTCACACTATTTAAAAAGCCGTAACAGTTTTAAGAACAGGTTTCTCATATTTGAAGAAGTTGCCTAAAAATGAAGATTAAACTTCTTCCAGAACGAACAGAAACATTATTAAAATGGACTGAAACGAATTCAAAAGGTACAGTGCTGCTTGGTGAATCTTGAGCACTGTTTTCTTTGTCCTCCCCAGAGCATGGATCCCCTCAGACAACATCCAGGACATCAAGGTGAGCGTCCAGCAGCTGCAGGTGAAGCGCAGCAACGGCTGGAAAAAAGCGTGCGAGGAGCTGGAGGTTTACCAGCGCTTCCTGAGGGAGGGTCGCTTTTGGAAAACAAAGATGGAGGAAGGCACCATGCCGTCACACCAGAGTCTGCAGCAGAGCCAGAGCCAGCGACAGCAGCAGCAGCAGCAACAGCAGGAGGAGGAGGAAGAGGAAGAGGAGGAGGAAGAGGAGGAGGAGGAGGGCAACAGGAGGACAGAAAGGCTGGAGCGGACGGACGAAGCAGAGTCCAGCATCTCCTCCACCAGCAACGAGCAGGTCCGACACCTGAGCGGGGTCAGTTCACTTCTTAATATTGTTTCGTCATTTGTTGAACAAGACATTTGTTGGAAGTTAGTTAGTTGTTGTTGTTCCACCAAACCAAACTTTTTTTTTTTGCATTATCTGCAATATTTGACAATTCAAGTGTTGAAATGGGGAAAAAGACAAAGGTATTAAATGCAACAATGGTCCCAAGGCTGGAAACGAACCTGGGACACTGCAGTTATAAGGCATGCACTGTTACCACTATCAAGGCAGGGTTTCTGTTCCATGTGTCCTGGGAGATTTTCATTGTTCTGGACCGATGGTAGAAATTCCAGTCTGATCATGATTCATCAGAAAGAGTGACTTTCACACTCATGACATCGAATCACAGATTTAAAAACCCAACTATATTCGGGTTAAAGGTTTACTCCGGTTTCTCAGGGCGCACTCACACTGTCCTTACGCACCGCGCCCCCGGCTTTAGGGTACTTGTCCCCCCTCCCTCTCCCCCCGCGCACCAGGCCCGTATGTACTCACACTACCTGGGCCTCGCGCAAATGCTTCTTGCTGTCCATACGTCATCACACCGTAACACGTCACACGCATTGATGACGTCATCGCGATGCGTCGCTTTGTTTACAAATCTTTCCATAGACCTCAGAGTTTTTGTGCGTCTTGTCGACTGTTTTTAAATATTTTCATCGACCAAATGTGGAGTGTTTACTGCAGATTTGGTCGATGAAATGATTCAAAAACAGTCGACAGCAATCAATGCGTGTGACGTGTAACGGCGTGATGACGTATGGACAGCAAGAAGCATTTGCGTGAGGCCCAGGTAGTGTGAGAACAAACGGGCCTGGGGCGCGGGGGGAGAGGGAGGGGGGACAAGTACCCTAAAGCCCGGGGCTCGATGCGGAAGGACAGTGTGAGTGCGCCCTGACACAACAAACAGTCTTTCACTGTCGCAACACAGAAAACCTTCACGCCTTTTTACATTGGGGTTCAAACTGCCTCTCAGGTTTCCTTCTCCTCCCGTACTTTCCTTTCACTTCTGTGGATAGAAACATGAATCCACCACATGCTGCTGCAGACATTCACTGAAACACAAATCCAAAAGCAGCGGGTAGTTTGGTGTGAAACCTGTTTTGATCAACATTATACCTTACTTTAAAAGGAAGGGGATAAAAGTTACAAAATAAACTAAAAATTCAGCGCACACAGTGCCACCTGGTGGCTGAACTGCACATTGTTGGTACAACACCTCCTCAGTGTTATGTCAATCTGGCTGCATGAGTTAACATTCTGGGATATGGGGGAAACAAACACTGGCTTGTTTGTATTTCTGTAAACTAATCATAGTCTACATCCGGTGAGTCATGCTAAAACAACACGGTACAGGTATTTATTATGATCCACAATGAAAACATTCGTTTATTAATGATTTTGGGAGAAGCAGCTGAGCAGTAGGTGTTTTATTATTTTAAAAGTTACCTGTTGCCTTTACAAAGATACACAGATAATATATTAAAAAACAGGGTCAACAGTTAAAAGGTTGTTTTTTTTAATGACATGTTTATTTCTTCATTCGTTCCCTTTGTCCAGCTCAAAGGCAGCCTGGAGCCCAAGGCCAAGAAAAGCCGTCGATCTCAAATGGTCGAGCCCAAAGAAGAAGCCAGTGTAAGTTACATTTTCATCACACATAATAATCTGTTCAAACCCGGTTGTAGTATTAGCAACAACAACAACAACAACAACAATGTTATTGACTCGTACTTTGGCTAGTTTAACCGTGTAACAGGTGTTAATTTGCTGTTCTGTGGTATTAAGGTCTTTAAATTAACTTGCTGAGTAAAGTAAGCAAGTCAAATTTACCCTGCAGATACGGTGTCTGTAAGTTTTTCTAAAAAAAGCTGTTTTTAAAATTGGACTTTGTGATTCGATCATTGTGTGTCACTTCACCAGGACCCGGAGCCCGAGATGGAGGCGGTGAGCTCCAGCCAGGAGATCCCTGTGTCTTCGGCGCCCCAGCAGCCCGAGAAGCTGTCCGTGTCCACGCAGACCAAGAAGGCGAACGGAGGGTCCCCGCGCACGCTGCACCGCGGCACACAGACCAACACCGACGGCACCTGCCAGAACATGTGCCACGAGAAGTACACCAAGGTCTTCAACGACGTCAAGGAGATGATGAAGGCCGACAACAAGAGGGAGACGGAGAGGGTCGTCAGAGAAGCTCTGGAGAAGGTGTGTGTTTTGTTTTTGACGATCTAAAAAAAAAAAGCATCTGTGAGAGCGTCTCTGTTTAAACACCCAGTCTGTCTCTGAACACGCAGCTCCGTGCCGAGATGGAGGAGGAGAAGCGCCAGGCGGTGAGTAAAGCTGTGGCCGGAGCTCAGACGGAGATGGAGAGGAAGTGTAAGCAGGTGAAGGAGAAGTGTAAAGAGGAGCTGGTGGAGGAGGTGAAGAAGGTGGTGGCTCAACACAAACAACTCATCTCCCAGACCAAGAAGAAGCAGTGGGTGAGTGCTGGACAAAGTAGCTGCATGGTATTGTGTTACAACTACATTATACATATTTACTATGATTACATGTATTCAGCTGTTTTTCAGCTTCCTCTAGTTCTCCTCTACTCTCCAACATGAATCAACAACTGAAGGTTTAAAATAGTTTAGATATCTGCCGTTAACAAAAGCGCCTCAAATCAGCAGCGTGGGAAGATTTTTGATATCTCAAATTAAGCAGGGAGTCGTTGTAGAAGAGGGATATTCAATATGCAAAGAGTGCTGTTTAAAAAAAGAGGGTCCAACACTTGGAGTATGTTCCAACGTCTTCAAGATAATCTACCTATATCACGCTCTCTTTATTCACCTTTTGAAAAGTGTCGTATGTGAAGTTGTAAGCAGACTTGTCGGTGGTTGTTTGCAGTGCTACAACTGCGAGGAGGAGGCCATGTACCACTGCTGCTGGAACACCTCGTACTGCTCCATCAAGTGTCAGCAGGAGCACTGGCACGCCGACCACAAACGGACCTGCCGCAGGAAGAGATGAACACGCCCCGCCCCTCCCCTTTTCTGACCTAACACAGCACGCCATTGGCTCTTGCCCTCCTCCTCCTCCTGTCAGTCAGTGTCTACAACACACACACACACACACACACACACACACACACACACACACACACACACACACCCTACTTCTCTACTTGCCTTCCTGGAAACTTTGTGGACCCGATGTTCTCTGCGTGAAAAGAGCAATTTGTTCCCTATTGTTTTTGTTTCTATAATTTAATGTTACCCGTTGTATTGATTCTTCTCTATACGTTTTGTTTACCCCCCCCCCCCCCCCCCTGAATCGTGAACAGATTGCTCGAGAGCACGGTGTGATTTCCCGCGCTGGTTTCTTGTTTTTCTCAAATTTGAGTTTTCTTTTACTGAAGTGCTAATTTGGAGCTTGTGTCAGAGAACGTGTTATTTAAGTGTGCGGTGACAGACGAGCGTTAACCGAATACATTTTTTATTACCTGATTTTTTTAAAAAAAGAATCGCTTTTCTTAATGTAAATGCAACAAACACACACACCGTCGGATCTTTCAAGAAAACTGCAGAAAAAAAGGTACCGTAAATACTATCGCAGCATCCAACCCGCTTCGCTTTCATAGAGAAACCCTATTTAAAAAAAAGACGAAAAAGAAACGGCAGCACATGTTGATTTGCGGACGACACGCTCACATACGCTCTTATATATATTTTTCATGAAACTGCCGCGGTGGATAGCACCTTTTATCATCTCTACCTAAAAAAATCTCTTTGTCCTTCGAGTCACTTATTGGGAACAGGGTCACGATGTCGGCGTTAAACGGCATCGACGAAATAAATCTTCCATGTATTGTCGTGATAATATTGTTATGCACATTTCGGGGCTTTTTTTTTTTTTTAATACTGTCACCGTAGGTTTTATAAGTCAGATATTAAAAAAAGAAAGAAGGTTTTAATTCGTTCTAAATTGGGGAAACTTAGAGCAATCTTCCCTGAGCTGGATCTTGGAGAGGTTCCATGATTTGACAGTTTTTCCCCTTTTTTTCTTGCACACTTTGTTTTTCTTAACCCGATTGTTCGTTATATTGCCAAAAAAATCTGTTGAGCCTACCTGAGACGATATGGTGAGTCCTCCCCGCGTCTGCTTCCTCCCGCAAACGAAACATTTCTGTATATTTTACCGAGCGTCGCCGCGGTTATTTGAATATCCCTTCTGTTCTTTTCTTAACCTGAAGCGACTCTTTCACTGCTTACGCTGTAGTTGGTGGTCAGTGCCTGTTTCTCTCTTTCTTTTCTCATCCTCTGACGCCCAGTGAGGCGACGTGCATGTTGATAGCTTCATATTTTGTCTTTCGTTTCTTTCATTACGGTTCAACAAAAACAAAAAAAAAGACCAGACGCTTGCTGGTGTTTCATACGCAGTGCGACGGATGGACCAATATAAAACTTTATGCAAATGTGAATGATCAAATTAATCTTTTCTATAGTTCCCCCTGCACTGGATGTCGAGTGTCGATGGTGTATAGATACGGTGCTCGGAAACTCTTTAAAGGGCAATGAAATTGCCAGTTTTTTGATTTTCTTTGAGAAGTGTGACACTTTTAAAGTTCGTTGACTGTTTCCTCCGTTATGAAGATTGACTGAACGGAGGACAGTCATTCAGCTATACTCTGTATAGACGCAGCGCTTTTTTACACAGATTGCTGTTCATCGATTTGTGCTTCTGTTAACGTGACGAATAAAATACCGTAAATTCTCATATAGTGGGGCAGGACCTTTTTTTATTCACCTCAGTTCAAGAGAGAAACAGACCACAGCAGTTTTATCCAACTCCTCTTTTCTGATAAATGAAAACTCAAACTTCCTTCATCAGTTCAGGAGCAAGTTCCACATTTTGCTCTAACTGTACACACAAGTAGATCTACGTATTAGTTGTTGTGGTTAAATGCTTTCTGCGGTTCAAATACAAGAAATCAAGTTCCTCTTAACTCTTAACGCACAGGCCGATAGACAAAACTAAAGATACGTTCTGTAACTACTCGTCCTGATTCCATACTACACACTATCTGACCCGAGCACGTGATATATACTAATATATGTGAACTGTTTTTTGCGGTTAGTACACAAAAAAATCAATGCTTCACTGTCTCAAACCAACAGGAAATTATAGGTGTGCTCTCATATCAGTTATTTTAGGGCGCACTCACACTGTCCATCCGTACCGTGCCTAAGCATGGAGCCGATCCCAGCTGACATCGGGCGTGAGGCGGGGAACACCCTGGACCGGACGCCAGTCTATCACAGGGCACATAGAGACGAACAGAGACAGACAACCATTCACACCTACGGGCAATTTTAGAGTCATCAATGAACCGAACACCTGCACGTCTTTGGATTGTGGGAGGAAACCGGAGAACCCGGAGAAAACCCACGCAGACACGGGGAGAACATGCAAACTCCACACAGAAAGGCCCCAGCCGGGTTGCGAACTTGGAACCTTCTCGCTGTGAGGCGACAGTGCTAACTACTACACCACCGTGTAGCCATTATCAAAATATTTGCAAATTATATTTTCTTAATTCACTGCAGACAAAAAAATTACTTGGTTAGACTTTGTGTGAAGTATGGAATTACGACATTGTTAAATAAATCTCTTTTACCTGGAAAGCTTTTATCATGGATTATACGTACAAGAAGTTTAGAGAGTTTCATCAAAATCTGCAGTTAATCTTTATTTAGATTACTGTGGAAAAAAAAACTCCCATAAAGAAAACCAACGACGTGTGAGTCCGTCTCTCAATAATGTCTGCGGCTCTCAGCTCCGAGCTCATTGGTTCCTACTTAAGACGTATATCCTTAAACACACCAATGTATAGTTTTATTTTCTTTAAAAGTCTCAATAACTCCGTAATCATTGTAGTTTTTATCAAACAAACAAGGGGAATTAGTGCATTTGTGGGGACTATTTTCTGCGGCGGATTAATCCACGTTCGGCGCTCTAGTGAGTATTTGTGGCAGCAGGATGGTGTGTGTGAGGTTGAGTCCAAATAAACTTCAGTGTGTGTGTGTTCATGTAGTGAAGGAGCACATCACCAAGTGAAAACAGTGAAGATCACACACACACACACACACACACGCCCCGCCCCTTTCTGACCAAACACCGCACACCATTGGCTCTTGCCCTCTCCTCCTCCTGTCAGTCAGTGTCTACAACACACACACACACACACACACACACACACACACACACAGGGTGCTTGGTTTCTGTTCTCTTAACGTGGTGTAATGACGGATTATTGTCGTTTCAAAAACAGCCCCACTGTCCCTGAGAATTTACGGTAACCGTTGTTCCAGACTCTAAAGACTTTAACCCTTTCTCTCACTCGCCCGAGTCTTTCTATGGAAACTCATTTAAGTGTATCACTTTAAGATGTAACATGTTATTGTACAGTTTGACCTCTCTCTTCTTATCCGGCATGTGATTTTAATCGTTGATTTCTGGAAAGAGTTCTCTTGTTGATCACAGCTCTCCTCTGCAGGCTTTGTCTCTTCCTCCCCCCCTCTCGTCGTCATCATTGCACTACATGTAAATAAACACCTCCTCCGTACTCTCTGCACATTGTAAATGGATTCACAAATAATAGATTTCCGTTGTTTTCTGTGTTCACAGTGATCTGGATGACTGTTAGTTTCTAGTTTTGTACAATGTACAACCGTTAATCATCATATCAGCTTCTGTTGCTCCCGGCCCGCTCTGGGGTCGGACTCTCTTTTACAGTACGCGCGTGTTTCTGCTTTGGTTCTTTTGTTTTTTATTAATTTTAAACTCCACTTCATCTTCCATTTATCCCAGTGTTTCAAAACCAACACGACACACTTAGGTAGAGGTTGTTTTCTGTTACACTCTCCCCCTCCACCCCCGTTTTTATATTTGTCCATCCAGCTGTAAAAAGGTTTCGGTGTGAAACGTTTTTTGGAAAACTTTTTGATGTCATTCCAGTTTGTACCTTTGGTTTTTCTAACTGCATGAGTAAAGGTGTGTGTATCTCCAGCTCTTTCTCCTTTGTCTTCCTTTCCTTCCTTCCTTCCTTCCTTTCTTTCTTTCCTTTTCTCATCACGTACAAATAAAAACGGTCGCACTCCCTCAGAGTAAAGCAATATGACAATGATGTTTGTTTCCTGGAACTCCAGTCGAGCTAAAAGCGTTTTGACGCTTGAAGAAGAGAGTAAACAGATGAGATCGACGCCCGTAACCGGACTTTTCACTTTCCTTACTCTGCGGTACTTTAGTACAGAACACTACGTGAGAAGTGTTTGAAATATCCTGCGCGGACTCACGCAGAGTGTTCGTGTCCTTCTAACTGGATTGAACCAGTGCACGGTTTCCTTTTGTCCTCACCTCCTGTCGCTCATCTTCTGTTCTGTCCATATGTAAACTATTCATTGTGGCTTAACATTTTCTATGCTCCTGACATCTTTTTTTATGCTTTAGCTAGCAATATGTATATAAATATATTCTATGTGCTAACATGGAGGAAATAAATGTATCGACAAGTTCCTTTGTTTCAACGGCTCTTTCTGAAAAATCTGAAATATTTCTGAATGTTTTGTCCGTTATTCTAAAACCGATGCTTCTTTATTCTTTACCGCGCAGTAAACATCAAATTTTGAACACTTAAAATAACAGTATTCAAGAATAAATCAAGTATTAATCATTTGTTCTCTAATTTTGATCTCCACTGTAAATTTAACACATTTAGCCTTTGAATTTACACTTATGTTAAACGTCATTTCTTTATAAATTGATTTATTTTTTACATTTTTTAGATACTTGACCTATTGAACTACTAATCGATTAGTAAATCCTGGTAGCTGTTGGTAAATAGTTCATCATTTGATGAACTACGGATGAACTACAGAGCAAATCACCAAAATGGTTTGATCCAGATGAATAGTTTCAGCTCGGAATCAAAACAGATTTTATAGTTTGTTTTACTTCAACTGTTCACTTCTTGAAAATAACACTGAGTTATGACAAACATCACTCATCTTCAACCGCTTGTCCCCGTCGGGGTCGTGGGGGCCTGGAGCCGATCCCAGCTGACATCGGGCGTGAGGCGGGGCCCACCCTGGACAGGACACCAGTCTATAACAGGACACATAGAGACGAACAGAGACAGACAACCATTCACACCTACGGGTGATTTAGAGTCATCAATGAACCGAACACCTGCACGTCTTTGGACTGTGGGAGGAAACCGGAGAACCCGGAGAAAACCCACGCAGACACGGGGAGAACATGCAAACTCCACACAGAAGGGTCTATGACAAACATGTTGGATCTAAATTTGTATAAAACTCCTCTTGGACATTTTAGAGTTAATTATAACATAATTATGTTACGGTATGAAGCTGTATAGATGGCCTAAAGACACTTTTTAAACATATTTTATTCGTTGAACAATTTCCCAAAAGCTGAGTCACATGACAATAATAAAGACACCAAAATCCCCTTTTTATTGTCAAAATTGTTGAAATATTTATTTAATTGAAAGACTTCATGTCAACTGAAATAAGACATTTTAAAACCTTTAAAAAAAACATACTTGGGAGGGGACCACATACATTTTGCTGATAAAAGAAAGAAACTGTGAAGAAAGTGCTTTTTTTCCTCTTTTCATGTGTGGAAACTGGAACATTCGGGTAACCCTGCGACCTTTGACCTCTCCGCGGCTCCGTGATGAGTTCAAGGGACCACCTCCACCTCCTGCTCCCGGTTTTCAGTCTTTGATTCCCGTCTTGACATCACTGTATGAGCCCTGATTGATCGGTCCGTGTAAAAAATATGAAGGACTTCTGACTCTGATATTTACAATAGTAGCGGCCGCTCGCCTACCTGTCGTCATGGGGACGCTCACCGTTTTCACTAAAGTATTCCAGTGCTGCTTGTTGGTCTGTTTGAATCGACGAGTTTTATTCCAGAAAGGAGACTTTGAAAAATGAAAACTTTATTTATATTTATGACTTAAAATACCAGATTTGTTTCCTGTTTAAAGGGACGAGTGAAGAGTCTCCAACCCCAGTTAAAAAAAAGTGTTTAAAAGCCCGTGTTCTCCTCCTGGTCACCACTGGAGGTCAGCACCGCACCACTTCCTTTTTGCTCACAGTTCTGTTAAGTTAACAGATCCCAGCTGACAGTTCACCTGGTGTGCAGACCCGTGGAAAACGTTGTACACGACGTTCCAGATGGTGCTCACAAGAATTTCGTGGCGCAATACCTAAAGGATTGGCCGTACCCACATTTAACCCAGTACAAGCCAGTGCTTATAATAACAGTCATGTGGGACAGCTGGGAGGAGGCCCTGGGGAAGACCCAGGACCAGGTGGAGAGATTAGATCTCCACACTGGCCTGGGAACGCCTCGGGATCCCCCAGTTAGAGCTGGTTAATGTGGCCCGGGAAAGGGAAGTTTGGGGTCCCCTGCTAAAGCTGCTGCCCCCGAGACCCGACCCCGGATAAGAGGCTGAAGATGAGATGAGATGGGATCTTAAATTACAAATTACAGTTGGTGCGTTTAATATCTTTTCTAAATTTAGTGAATAGGATGCTTAAAATATGACCACATCGCTTTAAAACCACCTAATTTATGTGGAACTAAGAGACAGTGAATGGATTTACTTCCTCTGTTAAACACAACTTGGTGTCAGGATCCAAAATGAGAAGGTTTTAGGCTGTTTTAAAGTGGGTCTGCGAGCTGCTAATCCTTCTCTCAGACCCGTCATTCAAACACCTGGATGATACTGTCGTGTGGTAGTTTGGTAAAAAAAAAAAAAACACACTTAATAATAAAAGCGTTGGTTTCCGAACTCTTCATGTGGAATACGACTCGTCAAAGCTTCGCGTCCGACTCGTTTCAGCAGACGAACGCGCAGGTAAAAAGCATCGTGTGTCAGTCTGCTCCTGCCCGCTGAGAATCCTTTCCTTTTAATATAATCTATAACCATATATTTCTATTCTTCCATAATATGCTTGCTGCGAGCGTTTCACTCCACGTAATACGATGCTTTTTTGTGTTTTTTTTATATTAGCAAATATTCGAGAGCGAAACATTCTCGAACGTCTCGTCATATACTTTAAAAGAGAAACAAAATAAATTAAATCGGTTTCTTTTTGTACATACTTACAGGATATGGATTTGTGTGTTGTTGCGCTTCAGCTGAAGCATCTGTACGGAAAAATAAACGGAGTGAAAGGCTGAAAGGCTGTTCAGCTCTGAGCGCACTGATCTCCCGCTGAGACGGGACGGACGGTTCAGAAGAGAATGACTAAACAAAAATGTAACACTTGCAAAACAACAACAAAAAAAAGCTAGCATAAAACAAACACGTAGCGCCTCCTCGTAAAGGTGAAGGACAGCTGCGATTCGCGCCCCCGGACCCCGCCCCCGGTATCAAAACACATCTCGCTCATTTTGCGATTGCTTGATATTGTAAAACATCCTTTTCGCCACAGTTCGTTAACGTGTAAATATCCTTTTCCAAAAATAGCCTGAACTTTTTCCGAGGACATGTTAAAAAAACAAAACAGAAAAACAAACAAACAAGCAACGTCAGCAAATACTTAACAGGAAAGTATTAAAGTGAGCCACGCGCGATTTTTGAAAAGCCACGATCAACGCTAACGATTGTCCTCTTCCGCCGCCCTCTGGGACACACGATTGCCATTTTTCCGTAAACATTGGGCACAGTCGGGAGAACTTTCTTGCTCTGGATGAAGGTGCTGCACTTCAAATCTTGCCTCTTCCGACCCAAAACCAGGACTTGAATGCTAATAACCTAAACACGACCACTTGATTTTGGGAGCTAGGTGGCAGCAGCACGTATCCAAGGGGCGGGCGCTGCCTGAGAAATTCAGGGCAAGAAAGTTGACTAACTTCTTGTGCCTCAGACTCTGGTTTTATTCTTTCCGGTCTAAGGAGCAGACCGTCTTTGCATCGTCCTAAAGAATCCTTCGTCCACCTCCGCATCAGCCACCGGGGGGGCGCTACATGTTGTAGGCCACGTAGATGGGGTCCAGCTGGTCGGCCAGGAAGCCGTCGCGCAGGTGCATGCGCTGCTTCTCACCGCGGGAGTTGATGGGGATGACGCCGATGTCGACCACCACCACCACCCCCACAATTAGGTAGTGCTCCTCCAGGACCACGTTAGTGACCAGCGGGACCAAGTCCAGGGCCTCGTGCTCCGAGCCGTCAAGCTCCACCACCACCACCAGCAGGTTGGTCCACGTGAACACCGCGCTGGAGGTGAAGAAGAAGAAGAAGAAGAAGAAGAATCAACGTGATGTATGTGTACTCGGGGATCTCTGATCTCTGATAAAAAGTCATAGCATAACATTAATAAGTCAGAATGTGTCATAATAAGTTATAGTATAACATTTATAAGTCAAAATGTGTCATAATAAGTTATAGTATAACATTTATAAGTCAAAATGTGTCATAATAAGTCAGAATGTGTCATAATAAGTCAGAATGTATCATAATAAGTCATAGCATAACATTAACATTAACATAACAGCTTTGTGTAGTAACGGAGTCACAGCCCGGTGGCGTGCAGGGCTCATGATGTCACTGTGTGCTCTGTGTAACGGAGTCACAGCCCGGTGGCATGCAGGGCTCATGGTGTCACTGTGTGCTCTGTGTAACGGAGTCACAGCCCGGTGGCGTGCAGGGCTCATGGTGTCACTGTGGGCTCTGTGTAACGGAGTCACGGCCCGGTTGCATGCAGGGCTCAAGGTGTCACTGTGTGCCGGTGTTCCTTACCACTCTGTGATGCTCTTGTGCGTCCTTATGACGGAGGTCTCGATGTCGATGGGGTGGTAACGCATCCCCCTTAGCTCCATGGCTTCCTCCAGAGCACCAACCACGTAGAGGGCGTCATGGCGCTCTGCACACACAGGTTAGACTCTCTTTAACTGTCATTTCTCATACATTACAAAAAACAGATTCTTCCTAGATATGGAAAATCAAACGGACCAACGAGAGGTTTAGAAATGAAACAAAGGGAATACTTCTCTCCAACACGTCTCTAGCAACAGAGTAATACTAGAGCGTGATCGTATGACACGTTCCTGCCTGTTAAAGGGAAGGTTTTCAACGCCACCGTACTCTACGGGGGAATTGTTGGGTCTGTGTAAATCATTAATAAGTCATAGAGTGTGGTCTTTACCTGCTCTGTAAAGTTTCCTGAGATAACTTTAGTTAAGATTTGGCACTGTAAATTAAATTGAATTGAAGTTCATAGTCTGCCCGTTTGATTGAATTGTAAGCTGCACTGATTCAGCAGCACTCTTCCACCACGACTTCAGTAACATCACGACCCTCTGTCTGCACAGTGCATGCTCCACACTGCTGCAACACCACTGCACTGAGCCACGCTGTCATCTCACTTTTGATTATATTACTAGAGTGAATATATTTTATATTTTTGGGATATTTCAGTTAAACAGCAAACAGGTTAAAGTACACGGATCATCACGGGTTCACAGCTGCTGCTAGTTTCTACCAGCTAGCTGTTACCGTGTGAGCTAAAGCGTGATTGAGCATGCCGTTCATTTTTGATATTTACAAATGGGTTGTTCACTTTAAACCCTTAGTTTCCACACAGCCCACGCTGTCAACGAGTTCCCACTTAGCTTGCTCACCACATGGCACATTTGTCTGGATTGATTTGGAAAATAATGGATTACTTCTGTTTATGATATGGTTCATAACCGTTCGCTGTCTGGATATGAGATGGTAAACACAGCCTGAGCAAATAACCCCTATTTCTACATTTTATTGCTGTTATTTACGGTAAAATCTTAGTTGGTTAGCTTTGAATATTCCCAGATTTGCCGATAGCTGACACCGTTTGTTTGTGTTCATGTTTTCTAAAACCTCAGAAGGAGTTTTTCTGTTGTGTTCCTCACAGTGATTTACAGGTATAACAGTCCTAAAACTCAGCTTTTCTTTGTATGCTGCTTTAAAAAAACACATGAACTAGGTCGGTCTAGTCCTAATGACTGTATCATGCTCGCCTGCAGTTACATGTTACCACCAAAGAGGCCGCTAGAAGCAACATGTCTCTAATCTTATGGATTATGACTTAAAATCAGGCCTGAGACTCTTTAATCCATCCTGGTATATGAAAACCCTAAAGATCAGTATCAGCCCCATCAGTCACACGTTATTCTACCAACTGATCACTTCAGTCACGTCCTCCTTACCTCCGCTGGCGTCGGTCAGTTCGGTCCTGCGGAGGAAGCCCAGGTATCCCGTTCGAGCCCAGACGGTTTGCGTGTCTCCGAAGCTGAGTCTGGAGTTGAAATGGTCCGACTGCAGCGCCTCGTCTCCGTACACGGTGAAGTAACCGCTTGCGTTGTGGCCGCTCTGCACCCAGATCTACAAACACACAACATCTGCTGTTACACCGCGCGGAGCAGGCAGTGTCCTTCATTAAACGCCAACTTTGACGATAACAAAAAAAGACCAAAATGTAGTTTTGTAGTAAAAATAAATCCTCTGTGGTCTCAGGCCTCAGTCCTGAAAATGGCGCGAGTATAACTGCATCGAAGTTTGCGATGTTGAGGCTGAGGTTCAGATGTTCGATTAACACATATTTTGATGTGGCCCACTGTCCAGGGTGGCCCACTGTCCAGGGTGTACCCCGCCTCACGTCCAATGTCAGCTGGGATCAGCTCCAGCCCCCCGTGACCCGGACAGGGACAAGAGGCTGAAGATGAATGGATGGATTTTTGAAATACTCGACATCAAACTGGTTCATTTTTGGGGAGGATTTAAGTGAATCAACAGTTGCATTTGAATCACTTTAATCACAGTTTTACGAACATCAAGTGTACAACTTTTTAGTGAAACCGCAGTATTATTCTCAGTTGGCCCACATTAATGTCAGATGTTACAGTACTGACGTCTTCCTACAGTCTACTATCACGATCGTTGTGTGAAAACTGATGTGTAGACGAACCTCGCCCAGATGTGACTCTCCCATTGGTCCCTTGGTCTCTGGGTTGGCGATGATGATTCGGACTCCAGGCAGGATCTGATCACGAACCGGAGACCAAACGTCAACATTTAAATGATAAAAACAGTTTGAGTGCAGCATGAACAAAACAACACCTCACCTTCCCAGACTCCATGAGAGGCAGGCTGTGTGGTGAGCCCCTCTCGACCAGTCGGACCCTGCGGAGGAAAACGCAACATTAACGCACATTCAGGGGAACAAGGCAGGTTCATCAGAAGGGACAGAAGACACAACAGACACTACAGTGGGAAACACATCATCTACTGCTGTAATATTTTTGTCTTTTTTGTCTTTTTTTAAGTCAAATCTTTGTCATTTCTGTGTATTTATTTGTTTCTATGCATTTCTGTAGTTTTAAACTGGACATGGTTTGAAAAATGTGTAATATTTGAATATTACCAAATGCTTTGTCTCCCCTTAGAATAAAGTATTTCATCTGATTTCCATATTGAACACAGGCGGCTGCTTTTTAGAATGAGATGTCTGCTCAAGATTGAATCTGAAAATATGTCATTTGAGATGAAATTACAAAGGATGTCGGGCGAAAACAATCATTATGCTTTTGTCCTAACGACTAAAAATAAAATAAAAGTATTGATCCTCAAAAGGAAACTGTCAGAAGTGGTCGGTCGGATTATAAACATGGAGCGTCTGCGGCAGAAACGCTAACATCCACAGTGATTACATGTAATCATGCACGCTGACAGTTATATTTATACAGAGCGGGACTGAACAGCCGCGCTGCTTCGTGTACTGAGACTTCTCTGGGGGAGAACGACAGCAGAGTGGTCACAGGCTGCAGGCTGTAATGATCTGCTGGATCAGAGAACAGGAAACTGAACCTCTCCAGACACGTTTGGACACTTTAGGGAACATCTCCTGACAAACTTGTCCATGTGAGCTGGTGTCCATGTGAGCTAAAGTGGTCTGGTATTGTTCTTTTAATCCCACCGGACCACCTCGTCAGAAAATCTGAAATCTACCTTGTCATCACTGAGTTGTTGTTCATCTCCGTTGCCCGGCAACTAACAGTTTACCCGCCTTAAGATGTGAAATCTGACACTAATGTTGAGCTCCTTGAAGGGATTTTAAAACTTCTAGCTGGTCCCCAATAGTCTGGAAAAATAAATTGATTGACTGAGTTGCTATTTATAGTGTCAGCCATGCCAGGGCTGTGCACGCGGCCGGGTTAAAGCTGCCAAAGAAACGTTTTTGGCTGATTTTCTCCTCTGGAGGAAAAAAAACCCCCGTACCTTTACTGTTGTGCAGTGGCAGATCTATGGGGTGGCAAAGGGTGGAAGCTGCCAACCTTAAAAAGTGCCTTGCCACCGCAGTTTTGGACAATCTAATTAAAATATATATATATATATATAGGCTATGAAAAGTTGAGGCTGTTCAGAAATGTACTAGAGGGAAACTCCAATGTCTGTGTGCAAGTGAATGCAGCATGAGAGGACGCCATACCGCGAGCTACATCACACAGCCTAGGCGAGAAGTGGTGACTGTGGGAGGGATGTGTGGGATAGACAGCAGGTCAAAAACAGATTGTGTCCAACGAAAATCAGAAACAAACTAACAGCCGTGCCACAGTGTGGAGCCAGGAGCTGCGAGGGGACGCGGGGTTCAGTGCAGCGGGCAGCAGCTCTGTTTTCTCCCAACTGCACACGACTGCTGATGGTTTTTTATTGCCTCAAAGAAGTAAAAATGCAAAGAAAAGAAATGTCATTGCCTCTTTCTCAGTGAAGACATTAAAGGGTTAACTCACCTGTCGTGCCGTAGCGCTCTCATATCAACAAACACAGTCGTGGGGTCGGGTCCTGAGGTGCCCTGAGAAACACCAACAACAACAGGGTCACACAGCATCCTTTCACACAACTATCATTGTACGACTGCACGACAAAAGCTCCTACTACCGCAACTACTGCTACCACCAGTGGATGCTGCTGCTCGTGCGTTAGTGCTCACAGAGACAAGCTTTCCCTTCACGGCAGAGGGAAAAACTTTGAGTTCGAGAAAAAAGGCGGGATCTCACAAAACCTCTACGACATTTTACAAAATGGATGGGGGAACGATGTGGGTGCGACAGCAGTGAGGTGATTTCTGAAGGAGATCAGCGAAAGAAAACGCAGATTAAAATAAAACCAAAGACCCAACGTTAAAACAAAACAGCTTTCTAAAGTCAGATTCTACTTGATGCAAACAAGAAGAGAGAGAAAGAGGGAAGAGTGACAAAAAGCCAGGGGAAAAGAAAGATGGAACAAAGGGGTGATAAGGAGTGATTACATAAAACATTTAAAAATATAAAATATGATTTACCAGTGTCTGGTCTCCATATCTTATATATATATATATATATATATATATATATACATATATATCTTACATGTGAGTGAAAACTTCAGATCAAGTCAGAGAAAAAGATAGAGATAGAGACCCCCGTTCGGACCCCCTCTCTCTTCCTCCACCATCCCTCTATCCCTCTTTTCTCTCTCAGAGGCGATTCAAAACCTTTGCAGAGGGAAACCGTAACCAGAGCCCACCACCGGACACACAGCGGCATGCTGGGAGTCTGAAGTCCACACACCCAGAGCACAAAACGGCAGATAGCATCATCTCCACAAGGTCGCACAACAGACTAGACTAGTCTAACTTTGTAACTCCATCGACAGAAGAATATTTAGTGATGTGTTGTTTGTTTGGAACATAGAGATCAATGGTGGAGAAGTGGTTTGACTTTTAGGTTTTTGCTGACTTTTTCCAAATGTTTTAACACATTTATTTATTTTTTACATAAATGCCGGGTCACACCAGAGAGCGGCGACACAAAAGGAACTTTATGGTGGTGCTGACAGCTGACCACCATACAGAGCTGTCAGTTTTAACCAAAGCACGGTGTCCTTGAGTGCTTAGAAAGGCGCCTATAAATAAAATGTATTATTTTTATTATCCTCAAGGCAATTTCAGTCAAAAGCAACTGGACTTGGTTATTTGTCTAGGAAGACGTTTCACCTCTGGTCCAACCAGCTGGTGTGAGATCCAGGTATTTGTGAGAGGTTAAATACCTGGATCTCACACCAGCTAGTTGGACCAGGACCAGGCTGGGACTGTACCAGTAGTACACACAGTGCTGCTGTCAATCTTCGATCGGTGGACATGTTGCCGCAGTGTTTGTACGGGCAATTGACACCGTTCAGCCCTTCGGGGACTAGTGGATACTGAAAATAAACCTTGAAACTTTGATCTAAAGCCAGCTGATGAGTGATGTGCTGATAAGCAGTGGGGTGGAAGTGGTGGTGGTGGTTGGGTTGGGGATTAATGGTGGTTCCCTACCTGGTCGGCAAGTTTCCCCAGCCTGTGAGGCTACAGCAGCAGAGAGGGGTGGAGGAGGTAAGGAGAAGGAAGAGGAGGTAAGGAGGGAGGGCGGAGACAAAACCAAGTATGAGATATGAGGTCGGAGTTATGATTAAAACAAGGACGGAGAAGGGAAGGAAGAAAAATGTCAAAATGAAAACTCAAAGCAACAAAATAAGCAGTCAGGACTGAAAGAAAATGTTCACCCAAATGTTAGTTTTCATTTGAGGGTGGAGGAAACAGTTTGGTTAATTATGTCACAGAGTAGTCACGCAATATTCTGTATAATATTAGTTACTGTAATATTAGTGTAATGCTGTAATACTGTGTGCAGTTAGAAACCACTGCACTGTACAACAACGGAGTGCCCATTAAATCTCGAATACTATTTCATAATGCATTGTATCCTAGTATTAATATCTATAAAATGGTCCGCAGTGTTTTACTTAATAGAAATATGGAAAGAGGTTTAATTGGATTAGCAGATCACAAAAAAAACTTTTATTATCTAGGGAAAACACTGTGACATTTACATATGAACCTGGGGAATAACCTGATTTGATTCACTTGAGGTTGCAAATCATAGCTGAGATGTAAAAGCAATGATCAGCTTGGAATGGAAGGATGTCGCAGGACCCAAGAGACGTACACACAAAAAACCGGAACGTCTCAAAAATTGGTTTGTTTGGATGGAAAAGAAGAGAATGACTATGGCTTAAATTAGGTTTCACTGAGTCCGTTATCTCTCCGTAAACCTGTAATATATTTACCCACAAACATATCACTGTGCAACACTTAATACGCTGAAACTGCAAAAGTGCACTTGCTCCTTCTTTCATTGAAATCCATGTGTTTTGATCAAAGCCAGAAATGAACAGGCTTCCAGTACCCAGGAGATGGAAACAACTTTCAACTGATTATAACAATACAAAGCAATGTAGCCAAAACTGCAGTCATATGGTCTCTTCCCTTAGCAGTGATTGGATAATTTGCAAACCCTAAACTGTAGGGTGTGGAAACCCATCTAGGGTTGTCACTGTGAACCTAGGGAAAGGCAGAGATGAGTCAACCGTCCCTAAACGCAACAATAGCCAGACTTTCCTTAAACTGTCACAGTTGTCTATGCATTCTCTTAGAATACGATGATACACGATGATATATGATACTGCTTGTGGATACCCATATTGATGCAGATCAAACTGTATTGGAGGGAAAAAAAGGGATCATTGCCTATGGTGCAGTGATTTTAAGTGGGATTAGGTTGTGTGATTTCTGTTATACATAAAGAACAGCTGGGCTACACGGTGGTGTAGTGGTTAGCACTGTCGCCTCGTAGCATAAAGGTTACAGGTTCGCATCCCGGCCTGGGCCTTTCTGTGCAGAGTTTGCATATTCTCCCCGTGTCTGCGTGGGTTTCCTCCGGGTACTCCAGTTAGTTAATTGATGATTCTAAAACGCCTCAGCCACGGGACGAGCGGCTGAAGATGAATGAATGAATAAAGAACAGCTTTGTAGTAAGTTCTATGTAGGACATGGTCATTAATCAAACTCAATGTGCATTGCGATACGTAACGTATAATGGCCTTTGTATCATGACATGTCTTGTATCACAATCTGTATCATTTTGTGTCATGATATGTATCGTATTGTGAACTTTGTATCATGATATGTATCATATTGTGACATTTGTATCATGATATGTATCATATCGTGACATTTGTATCATGATATGTATCGTATCGTGACATTTGTATCATGATATGTATTGTATCGTGACATTTGTATCATGATATGTATCATATCGTGACATTTGTATCATGATATGTATCATGTCGTGACATTTGTATCATGATATGTATTGTATCGTGACCTAGTATCATGATATGTATCGTATTGTGTACTTTATATCATGACATGTATTGTATCGTGACATTTGTATCATGATATGTATTGTATCGTGACATTTGGGCACTCCTCCAGCTGGGGCTCCACTGGCCACGCAGGCACGCGCACACACACACACACACACACACACACGGCTGTCTATCGCTCTGCCTTCCTGTCTGTCTCTGTCTGTATAGATGCCTGCCTGTCTCTCAGTCTGAGGGTCTGTCTGTTTGTCTAAACACCTGTCTGTCTGAATGCCTGTCTATCTGTCTATTTGCCTGTCTGGCATTTGCTCTGTTGCCTATATGTTCTGGAGGGAAGAGGGGGTGTAGAAGCAGGAAAAGTTTGGGCCTGTCTGTCTGTCTATATGTCTGTTTTGTTTGTCATGTATATCTGTTTGTGTCACTACAATATATTGTATTGTTATAATATGTTATTTTGGGTTGGGTGGTGCTGGGTGAGGGGTTGGAAATTTATAAGCGTTGCTTCCTTCCATCCCCTTTTCAGACTGTATGTGTAAATTGTTAATTCTTCTTTTTTCTCTTCTCAATGTGTTGTTTTTTTTTTTTTTCTCCTCATCTTTGGATTACAAGTCTGAAATAAATGAATAATACAATGATATGTATCATATCATGACATTTGTGTCATGATATGTATCGTATTGTGAACTTTGTATCATGACATGTATTGTATCGTGACATATGTATCATATCGTGACATTTGTATCGTGACATTTGTATCGTATTGTGAACTTTGTATCATGACATGTATTGTATCGTGACATTTGTATCATGATATGTATTGTATCGTGACATTTGTATCATGATATGTATCATATCGTGACATTTGTATCATGATATGTATTGTATCGTGACATTTGTATCATGATATGTATTGTATCGTGACATTTGTATCATGACATGTATTGTATCGTGACATTTGCACACTCCTCCAGCTGGGGCTCCACTGGCCACGCAGGCACACACGGGTGCGCATGTCTGTTTTGTTTGTCATGTATATCTGTTTGTGTCACTACAATATATTGTATTGTTATATGTTATTTTGGGTTGGGTGGTGCTGGGTGAGGGGTTGGAAATTTATAAGCGTTGCTTCCTTCCATCCCCTTTTCAGACTGTATGTGTAAATTGTTAATTCTTCTTTTTTCTCTTCTCAATGTGTTGTTTTTTTTGTTTTTTTTCTCATCTTTGGATTACAAGTCTGAAATAAATGAATAATACAATGATATGTATCATATTGTGACATTTGTGTCATGATATGTATCGTATTGTGAACTTTGTATCATGACATGTATTGTATCGTGACATATGTATCATATCGTGACATTTGTATCGTGACATTTGTATATGATATGTTTTGTATCGTGACATTTGTATCATATTGTGACATTTGTATCATGATATGTATTGTATCGTGACCTAGTATCATGATATGTATCGTATTGTATTCAAAGCAATAGCGCCAAAATTGCAGTCATATGATCTCTTCCCTTAGCAGTGATTGGATAATTTGCAAACCCCAAACTGTAGGGTGTGGAAACCCATCTAGGGTTGTCACTGTGAACCTAGGGAAAGGCAGAGATGAGTCAACCGTCCCTAAACGCAACAATAGCCAGACTTTCCTTAAACTGTCACAGTTGTCTATGCATTCTCTTAGAATACGATGATACATGATACTGCTTGTGGATACCCATATTGATGCAGATCAAACTGTATTGGAGGGAAAAAAATGGATCATTGCCTATGGTGCAGTGATTTTAAGTGGGATTAGGTTGTGTGATTGCTGTTATACATAAAGAACAGCTGGGCTACACGGTGGTGTAGTGGTTAGCACTGTCGCCTCACAGCAAGAAGGTTAAAGGTTCGCATCCCGGCCTGGGCCTTTCTGTGCAGAGTTTGCATATTCTCCCCGTGTCTGCGGGTACTCCGGTTAGGTTAATTGATGATTCTAAAACGCCTCAGCCCCGGGACAAGTGGCTGAAGATGAATGAATGAATAAAGAACAGCTTTGTAGTAAGTTCTATGTAGGACATGGTCATTATTCAAACTCAATGTGCATTGCGATACGTAACGTATAATGGCCTTTGTATCATGACATGTATTGTATCGTGACCTTGTATCACAATCTGTATCATTTTGTGTCATGATATGTATCATATCGTGACATTTGTATCATGACATGTATTGTATCGTGACATTTGTATCATGATATGTATCATATCGTGAACTTTGTATCATGACATGTATTGTATCATGACATTTGTATCATGATATGTATCATATCTGTCTCTCAGTCTGAGGGTCTGTCTGTTTGTCTAAACACCTGTCTGTCTGAATGCCTGTCTATCTGTCTAATTGCCTGTCTGGCATTTGCTCTGTTGCCTATATGTTCTGGAGGGAAGAGGGGGTGTAGAAGCAGGAAAAGTTTGGGCCTGTCTGTCTGTTTGTCTGTCTATATGTCTGTTTTGTTTGTCATGTATATCTGTTTGTGTCACTACAATATATTGTATTGTTATAATATGTTATTTTGGGTTGGGTGGTGCTGGGTGAGGGGTTGGAAATTTATAAGCGTTGCTTCCTTCCATCCCCTTTTCAGACTGTATGTGTAAATTGTTAATTCTTCTTTTTTCTCTTCTCAATGTGTTGTTTTTTTTGTTTTTTTTCTCATCTTTGGATTACAAGTCTGAAATAAATGAATAATACAATGATATGTATCATATCGTGACATTTGTGTCATGATATGTATCGTATTGTGAACTTTGTATCATGACATGTATTGTATTGTGACATATGTATCATATCGTGACATTTGTATTGTGACATTTGTATCGTATTGTGAACTTTGTATCATGACATGTATTGTATCGTGACATTTGTATCATGATATGTATCATATCGTGACATTTGTATCATGACATGTATTGTATCGTGACATTTGTATCATGACATGTTTTGTATCGTGACATTTGTATCATGACATGTATTGTATCGTGACATTTGTATCATGACATGTATTGTATCGTGACATTTGTATCATATCGTGACATTTGTATCGTGACATTTGTATCGTATTGTGAACTTTGTATCATGACATGTATCATATCGTGACATTTGTATCATGATATGTATTGTATCGTGACCTAGTATCATGATATGTATCGTATTGTATTCAAAGCAATAGCGCCAAAATTGCAGTCATATGGTCTCTTCCCTTGGCAGTGATTGGATAATTTGCAAACCCTAAACTGTAGGGTGTGGAAACCCATCTAGGGTTGTCACTGTGAACCTAGGGAAAGGCAGAGATGAGTCAACCGTCCCTAAACGCAACAATAGCCAGACTTTCCTTAAACTGTCACAGTTGTCTATGCATTCTCTTAGAATACGATGATACACGATGATACATGATACTGCTTGTGGATACCCATATTGATGCAGATCAAACTGTATTGGAGGGAAAAAATGGATCATTGCCTATGGTGCAGTGATTTTAAGTGGGATTAGGTTGTGTGATTTCTGTTATACATAAAGTACAGCTGGGCTACACGGTGGTGTAGTGGTTAGCACTGTCCCCTCACAGCAAGAAGGTTACAGGTTCGCATCCCGGCCTGGACCTTTCTGTGCAGAGTTTGCATATTGTCTGCGTGGGTTTCCTCCAGATACTCCAGTTAGGTTAATTGATGAATCTAAAACGCCTCAGCCCCAGGACAAGCGGCTGAAGATGAATAAAGAACAGCTTTGTAGTAAGTTCTATGTAGGACATGGTCATTATTCAAACTCAATGTGCATTGCGATACGTAATGTATCATGACATGTTTTGTATCGTGACCTTGTACCACAATCTGTATCATTTTGTGTCATTATATGTATCGTATTGTGAACTTTGTATCATGACATGTATTGTATCGTGACATTTGTATCATGATATGTATCATATCGTGACATTTGTATCATGATATGTATTGTATCGTGACATTTGTGTGTCTGTCTATATGTCTGTTTTGTTTGTCATATATATCTGTTTGTGTCACTACAATATATTGTATTGTTAGAATATGTTATTGGTTCGGGTGGTGCTGGGTGAGGGGTTGGAAATTTATAAGCGTTGCTTCATTCCATCCCCTTTTCAGACTGTATGTGTAAATTGTTAATTCTTCTTTTTTCTCTTCTCAATGTGTTGTTTTTCTTGTTTTTTTTCTCATCTTTGGATTACAAGTCTGAAATAAATGAATAATACAATGATATGTATTGTATCGTGACCTTGTATCATGGTACGTATCATATTGTGACCTTTGTGTCATGATATGTATCGTATCATGACATTTGTATCATGATATGTATCGTATCGTGACATGTGTATCATGACATGTATTGTATCGTGACCTTTGTATCATGACATTTATTGTATTGTGACTTTTGTATCATGATATGTATTGTATCGTGACCTTTGTATCATGATATGTATTGTATCCTGACCTTTGTATCATGATATGCATTGTGCCGTGACCTTTGTATCATGATATGTATCGTATCGTGACCTTTGTATCATGATATGTATCGTATCGTGAACTTTGTATCATGACATGTATCGTATCGTGAACTTTGTATCATGACATGTATTGTATCGTGACATTTGTATCATGATATGTATCATATCGTGACATTTGTATCATGATATGTATTGTATCGTGACATTTGTATCATGATATGTATCATATCGTGACATTTGTATCATGACATGTATTGTATCGTGACATTTGTATCATATCGTGACATTTGTATCGTGACATTTGTATCGTATTGTGAACTTTGTATCATGACATGTATCATATCGTGACATTTGTATCATGATATGTATTGTATCGTGACCTAGTATCATGATATGTATCGTATTGTATTCAAAGCAATAGCGCCACACAATCTGTATCATTTTGTGTCATTATATGTATCGTATTGTGAACTTTGTATCATGACATGTATTGTATCGTGACATTTGTATCATGATATGTATCATATCGTGACATTTGTATCATGATATGTATTGTATCGTGACATTTGTATCATGATATGTATCATATCGTGACATTTGTATCATGACATGTATTGTATCGTGACATTTGTATCATATCGTGACATTTGTATCGTGACATTTGTATCGTATTGTGAACTTTGTATCATGACATGTATCATATCGTGACATTTGTATCATGATATGTATTGTATCGTGACCTAGTATCATGATATGTATCGTATTGTATTCAAAGCAATAGCGCCAAAATTGCAGTCATATGGTCTCTTCCCTTAGCAGTGATTGGATAATTTGCAAACCCTATACTGTAGGGTGTGGAAACCCATCTAGGGTTGTCACTGTGAACCTAGGGAAAGGCAGAGATGAGTCAACCGTCCCTAAACGCAACAATAGCCAGACTTTCCTTAAACTGTCACAGTTGTCTATGCATTCTCTTAGAATACGATGATACACGATGATACATGATACTGCTTGTGGATACCCATATTGATGCAGATCAAACTGTATTGGAGGGAAAAAATGGATCATTGCCTATGGTGCAGTGATTTTAAGTGGGATTAGGTTGTGTGATTTCTGTTATACATAAAGAACAGCTGGGCTACACGGTGGTGTAGTGGTTAGCACTGTCACCTCACAGCAAGAAGGTTACAGGTTCGCATCCCGGCCTGGGCCTTTCTGTGCAGAGTTTGTATATTCTCCCCGTGTCTGCTCTGGGTTTCCTCCGGGTACTCCGGTTTCCTCCCACAGTCCAAAGTGTTAGGTTAATTAAAGGTTCTAAAACGCCTCAGCCCCGGGACAAGCGGCTGAAGATGAATGAATGAATGACAGCTTTGTAGTAAGTTCTATAAAGGACATGGTCATTATTCAAACTCAATGTGCATTGCGATACGTAACGTATAATGGCCTTTGTATCATGACATGTATTGTATCGTGACCTTGTATCACAATCTGTATCATTTTGTGTCATGATATGTATCGTATTGTGAACTTTGTATCATGATATGTATTGTATCGTGACATTTGTATCATGATATGTATCATATCATGACATTTGTATCATGATATGTATCGCATCGTGACATTTGTATCATGATATGTATCATATCGTGACATTTGTATCATGATATGTATCATATCGTGACATTTGTATCATGATATGTATCGTATCGTGACATTTGTATCATGATATGTATCATATCGTGACATTTGTATCATGATATGTATTGTATCGTGACCTAGTATCATGATATGTATCGTATTGTGAACTTTGTATCATGACATGTATTGTATAGTGACATTTGCGCACTCCTCCAGCTGGGGCTCCACTGGCCACGCAGGCACGTGCACACACACACACACACACATGGCTGTCTATCGCTCTGCCTACCTGTCTGTCTCTGTCTGTATAGATGCCTGCCTGTCTCTCAGTCTGAGGGTCTGTCTGTTTGTCTAAACACCTGTCTGTCTGAATGCCTGTCTATCTGTCTAATTGCCTGTCTGGCATTTGCTCTGTTGCCTATATGTTCTGGAGGGAAGAGGGGGTGTAGAAGCAGGAAAAGTTTGGGCCTGTCTGTCTGTCTATATGTCTGTTTTGTTTGTCATATATATCTGTTTGTGTCACTACAATATATTGTATTGTTAGAATATGTTATTGGTTCGGGTGGTGCTGGGTGAGGGGTTGGAAATTTATAAGCGTTGCTTCATTCCATCCCCTTTTCAGACTGTATGTGTAAATTGTTAATTCTTCTTTTTTCTCTTCTCAATGTGTTGTTTTTCTTGTTTTTTTTCTCATCTTTGGATTACAAGTCTGAAATAAATGAATAATACAATGATATGTATTGTATCGTGACCTTGTATCATGGTACGTATCATATTGTGACCTTTGTGTCATGATATGTATCGTATCATGACATTTGTATCATGATATGTATCGTATCGTGACATGTGTATCATGACATGTATTGTATCGTGACCTTTGTATCATGACATTTATTGTATTGTGACTTTTGTATCATGATATGTATTGTATCGTGACCTTTGTATCATGATATGTATTGTATCCTGACCTTTGTATCATGATATGCATTGTGCCGTGACCTTTGTATCATGATATGTATCGTATCGTGACCTTTGTATCATGATATGTATCGTATCGTGAACTTTGTATCATGACATGTATCGTATCGTGAACTTTGTATCATGACATGTATTGTATCGTGACCTTTGTATCATGATATGTATCATATCGTGGCCTCTGTATTGTGTTATGTATCGTATCATGGCCTTTACATCGTGATACTTATCCTGTTGAGGCCTCTATATCATGATGCATATCATTCTGCAGCCTCTGTAACGGGTATCTTATTGTAGCCTCTGTATCGTGATACGTCTAGTATCGTGAGGTTGTGAACAATACACAGCCCTAGTAAATAAGTCACAGTGTGGTCTAGACCTACTCTATATGTAAAGTTTCTTCAGACAGGTATGGAATCGTTGAATTAAATTGTAAGGGAGGCTTAACATAAACTGATGTCAATCTGTTCAGGAGCACAGAGGTGAGAGTTGGACTGACCTGCAGGCAGATCGCCAGGTTGACGCGGCAGCCGAAGGAGGTGCTGACGGCTCGAGGGTGGAGTCCAAGGTCCTTGAAGAGTTTGGAGAAGGACTGTGTCAGGGCTATCCTGGGACGCTCCTCTGCTACAACCACACAGGTCCTCACACGAGACAAATCCAATCCTCGAGACTGAAGGAGGCAAGGAGGATGCAGAATCAAACGCTGTTGTATCTGTGATCCTTTCCCTCTTATCTTTAAATGTCACTTGATTGTTTTTCACTTGTTAATTCAATTCATAAAACAAGGCCTATAAGGGTAAGTGTTAATGAGATAAGTTTTTGCATTTAAGGTATAGAGGCTGGAGGTGGGAGATGCATATACATCATGGTATATGTAACGTTACTGTGGTATCTCTATTAGTGCTGCAACTAACAATTACAGTATTTTCATTGTCAATCAGAAATCAGGAACCTCAACTTCTGAGTCAGGCTTGTAGTAGGAGCAGAAGTGTAATAGGAACATGTGTGTGTGCTTGGATTTAAGAGGGGACCATTAAGGGGACGGACTGGAAGTAGAGAGGTGAATGAGTTCAATAAAGTTCACAAAACAGCAAAAAATAAATGAATAAAAAGATAAATATTCAACACACAGTGACAGGGAACTTGACAAGATGGAGGCTCTGAAAGAACAGGCTCCCCTGCAGTTACATCTTACCGCCAAAGAGGCCGCTAGAAACAACATGTCTCAATTCTTATGGAGTACAACTTTAAATACAGTACTTAAGTACGGTTTAGAGATAGGTGTATGTTACCCTACACTTCCACCCCACTAAATCTCAGAGCATCCCCAGCCAAGTGTGAAACAGATCGCGTGAATGATTCTAGAGATATGTAATCACGTACAAGGCGCTCTTAGATTATACCCGACAAACAGTAGCAGTACACTCTCTTCTCGAGACACACCTTCAAAGAGTCGGTCTGCAGGCCGAGGCCCTTGGTGCAAAGCTCCATGACGCTGTAGGAGCAGAAAGTGTCGCGGACTTTGTACTGACTGACGGCCGACAGCCAGAGGGCCGGGTTCACCTCCAGCTCAGACGGAGGGATCAGGATGGACTGGTGACCTGAGTACACACTGCAGAGAGAAACCACACGAGAGATAAGAGCATGGAGGGATTCTGTCATCGTACTGGTGTGTATGTTTAAGCTAAAACAATGTGTTGAGATGCTCTTGGAAACTCTTTGAGCTCCCTTTATCCATTCTTCTGCATCTGCCCTCCCTGGCTAGAATGTGTATTTCAGGAACACTAAATTGTGCTTTTTGATTTTTGAGTCCCATTTGTCTTGGTTTGTCTGACCTGCAAAGGCACCAGAGGACGAAGCCCAGGCCGCAGTACGGGTCCAGGCAGATGGCGACCTCTCTGGACGGGTAAAGCTCACACTGCAGCTTGATGGAGCGGCAGAAGGCACTGGTGGCTGTGTGAGACATCTAAACAGCAGACGGACACATGACATGAGGAAACGCTCATTAGTGCTCGCAGTTGATCCGTTTCTTCTAGAAGCAAACAACGGTTTTCGGTAACTAGAAGAAACAAGGGGGGATATTCTCCCTCTGTGTACCCTGTGCAGAAGTGAGGAACAGAAAATGTTTCACACACACAAAGTAAATCCTAAGTTTGGATCGTCTGTCTGGAGCTAAAAACATTTAATTAACTAGAAACATGTCCACAGTACCCTGATTAGTGACCAGATGAATTGACCGCCTTGTTTTTCTCACTGTGTTGCAGCATTGATACTCCAGCACCGTCTGATTTGCTCATTAACAATGACAATTAAATATAATGGACAGGCAATTTAGCAGCACATGAGAACATTTGCTGGCATTGTTTCCTCCTGCCCTGCTTTTCCTCTGTACCGATTATGAGTCATGATTTATGAGGCTTTTGTGTGTGTTTGTAAAAGAAATTAGGATTATGATGCCAAATGACCAGGCAACAATTGCCGATGCTTTGAACACTGTCAGGTGAAATACTTTGTGGCATACAGACGAAGTACGATGGCCAACAATGGGGAATCATTTCACAGCTGTCTGTTTAACTAAAACGTATTACAGCAAAGCAATTAAAAAACATTAAAGGATAATTTCTGTCATTTTCAAACTTGACCCTATTTCCCCATGTATTTCTGTATAAATGATTAATGGCAACAACTTTTTTTTCAGGGAAAAGGAGAAATCTGTGGTCGGCCTTGTTCAGGTGGGCTTTAGTTCCTAGTTTTAAATATATTCTTGCGTCAGAAATTGAATGCCTGTTTTTGTTTTTGGTCTTTAAAAAACACTGATGGAGAAACATCCAGGACTTCTCAGCCCAGGCCGCTTTTTAGGGCGCACTCACACTGTCCTTCCGCACCGGGCCAAAACCGTTTTTTCAGCTAAAGCCTAGTGCGTTTAACCAGTGTGAGTGCACCCGCTCCGCGCATAACTGCGAGAGGTGGGCTTTTGTAGAGCGTGTTTGCACATGTACGAGCATGATGCCTACGGCGGTTCTGACGTAATTTATGTGCGCCTGTTGGGACATAGAAAATAGAAGGACGGACCATGCGCAGACATTTAACAACAACAACAATGGCGGTGAAAGGTTCACGTTGGTGTGATGCGGAGGTGGAGTGTTTACTGCAGATTTGGTCGATGAAAAGATTCAAAAACAGTCGACAAGACGCACAAAAACTCTGAGGTCTACGGAAAGATTTGTAAACAAAGCGACGCATCGCGATTGACGGCGTGTGACGTGTTACGGCCTAAAGCCCGGGGCGCGGTACGGAAAGGACAGTGTGAGTTCGCCCTAAAACACAACTTCCCAGAGGTTTCACTGGCTCTTTAGTCGGCTACAGCATGATTGTACTAGTCCAGTACTGATCCTGTTTACATGCTAGGGATTTAAAATCCAAGAATAAAGACGAGAGATGAACAAATATTCTCGTTTCCCTCGTCTATAATAAAGAAATTAATATTCGGATGTTAGCTGAAATGTGCAGCCTCTCCTCTGGAAAAGATTTCATCTTCAATGATCCTCACTCTTCAATCTTTATTGCACACGACTTTCTCAGGTGGCTAAAGGTGAGACGAATAACTGATGAGAACATTAACACATCACAGAGAAAGTGTCCCGACAGGAGGTCAGAGTCAGGACCCTCATCTGGGCTCATTTGATAAACTAATAGTAGAATCTGAATGTTCTCATTTGTTAAATGTAGGAAATGGAGCCATTGCCCAACATTTTGAAGAAGAACTTTCTGTCATCTTTCTGTTATTTTGTCAACTGGGGCAACTGAAAAAATTAAATTGGACTTTTCTCAACGTTTAGCTGCCATTTTAAGAAATATTAGACCTATTAGAGTGTTCAATTATACGTTAAAAACATGAAAAACAAAACAATTTCTTGTGCTGCTTGTGTTTTTTATAGTCTGGAAACAGATGAATCTCATTTATCTGCTCTCTGTGAGTGTCTGTGAGCAGAGAGGGGAGAAACAAAAGGCTCCAACATTAGAAATCAAACAAGAGGAGGTCTTGTTTAATAGAAGTCGACTTAAATGGATTCAAACACGCACGCACGCACACAAACACACACACACGCACACGCACACACACACGCACACGCACACGCACGCGCACGCACGCACACAAACACACACACACACACGCACACACGCACACTCCAACATGGATGGGTTAGAAATCAAACAAGAGGAGGTCTCATTTAATAGAAGTCGACTTTAATGAATTCAAACGCACGCGCGCACACGCACGCGCACGCACGCGCACGCACAAGGGACAATATTGGAAAGTGAGGGTATTTTTCTGGTCATCAGGGGGAAGTTTGAGGGTTTGAGGCTTTTTTGGGTGATTTAGGTTTAAGGTCAGAATCAAATTGAGGGCTCTATAGTGTAAAGTGTCACTGAGGCAGTTATGTCATGTGTTTGTCCTGTCTTGTGATTTTTAAATGAGTTTTGAAACAGCGGGAGTTCATTACTACCACACCCGCTGAGGCAAAGAGCTATTTATTAGTCTACGCACACACACAGGCGCGCACACACACACAGGCGCGCACACACACACACACACACACAGGCACACAGGCACACACACACACACACACACAGGCACACACACACACACACACACACAGGCACACACACACACACACACACACACACACACACACACACACACACACACACACACACACACACACACACACACACACACACACACACACACACACACACACACACACACACACACACACACACACACACACACACACACACACACACACACACACACACACACACACACACACACACACACACACACACACACACACACACACACACCCTGGATGAATAGTGGCAGAGGAACAAGGAGTCCAGGACAGGATGCAGGCTTGTTTGCAGGATCAAGAGGCTCTTTAATCTTTAAAATGTCACCACCGTCCACCTCCTCTATCAGATGATTTCATTTTGTCGAGTAAACTGTTCCTCTGCATAAACAGCGAGACGTGGAATTTTAGATTAAAGCTTTCAGATTTGAATCAGTGTTAATCGAGCCAATCAGTCGTAATTCTTCAAATGTCAAATGGAAAAGGCTAAGTGGTTTATAACACAGAGCCCGTAACTAGCCTTTTGAACAGCAGTGGGGCAAAGCAAGTTCAGTAACGGCCGCGTTGTGACGTTAAAAAACATCTGTGTCCAGGGCAAAAAGAAGCCAACTGAGGAATTTGATATAAATCACCCTTTGAATTACATTAAGGTTTAAAGTCAAACATAACTAAGGGAGGGGATGCTTTGAATGACAGGTCCCAGGAGGTGAGCCCACACCGTAGGCTTCATTCAGCCCAGCTCAGCTCATCCACACTCCCGTAGGCTTCATTCAGCCCAGCTCAGCTCATCCACACTCCCGTAGGCTTCATTCAGCCCAGCTCAGCTCATCCACACTCCCGTAGGCTTCATTCAGCCTAGCTCAGCTCATCCACACTCCCGTGGGCTTCATTCAGCCCAGCCTAGCTCATCCACACTCCCGTAGGCTTCATTCAGCCCAGCTCGGCTGATCCACACTCCCGTAGGCTTCATTCAGCCCAGCTCAGCTCATCCACACTCCCGTAGGCTTCATTCAGCCCAGCTCAGCTCATCCACACTCCCGTAGGCTTCATTCAGCCCAGCTCAGCTCATCCACACTCCCGTAGGCTTCATTCAGCCCAGCTCAACTCATCCACACTCCCGTAGGCTTCATTCAGCCCAGCTCAGCTCATCCACACTCCCGTAGGCTTCATTCAGCCCAGCTCAGCTCATCCACACTCCGTAGGCTTCATTCAGCCCAGCTCAGCTCATCCACACTCCCGTAGGCTTCATTCAGCCCTGCTCAGCTCATCCACACTCCCGTGGGCTTCATTCAGCCCAGCTCAGCTCATCCACACTCCCTCTCTTTGCTCATTTTTGGACTAACTGGGAGTCAGGGGATGTCGGGCACTGCCGAGATGGCGACAGACATGGCAGAGACTGCGTCCATATTTTATAAAATCAATGTTTTATCATCAATAGTTGACTATTATTTGCATCCCAATGAACTGAAGTGTATATTCCAGGGGGACTTTTGTGTGTCGAGTGCTACACCGGCTTATGTGAAACAAACAAAATGTGAGTCATCCTAGTTCAAAGTGGAGTAAGCTCAGTGTGTGTGCTTGCGTGTGTGTTTACCTTGACTCCGGCGAGCATGCCAGTGGTGGAGACACTGAAGTCCAGGTAGGCTAGGGTGTCAGGGTTGGACGGTTTATACAGCAGAGGAGGTTTCTTCTTTGGCAAATCGTCTAGAAACAAAATCAACCCAGTCCCGTCAGTGCTGCTGCAATATACCACACATGTACAGCACACACACATATCTCCTTCCATTAGCAGCCTTTCTGTATGCGCTGCACACGTCATGTCTTTGAAACAACATTTGTAGAAACTGCACAGAATATTTTTTAGTCTCAATAGGGAGTCAGAGACTGATTGGAGCAATGCACAATAAAGCGGTTAATCAAAAACAACACCAATGTATTTCTACAGTTCGTCCGTATATCATCCATCTGTACCTGTGTCCAGGACGGGGGGCCAGGTCCGGACATCCACGGCGGCCGAGGCTTCCTTGGACCTCAGCAGTTTAGTGATGAGCTGCGTGGTCATCACACACACGGACCGGCTCACCTGCACGACACGGTACAGACAGCATGAAATCTGATGACACGCATCAGCAGTGGCTAACGACAGGAACACCACATCATATTCTATCAGGTGATATTACACTGTAAATCGCCCGTCGAAGCAAAACGGTTAAATTCTTCTGCTCGTGAGATTTATAGCGAGGCGCCATCAGCTCTGACCTCCGTCGTCGCCTCCTGCCAGCTCTTAAAGACGAACGAGGCCCGTCGTTATTCACAGCTCACATGCGTTCACTCACTTAGTTTTTTACGATTGCTGGCTACTTTCCCGTTTGCCCCTTCACTCCATCTTGCTTAAGTTTTCTTTAGTGCCGAGAGTTGAACACAGGATATTTTAGCTGTGGTTTCGTGGCTGTAAGGCCCATTTGTCAAACAAGACAATTCAAAGTGGTGTATAAAGTTGTACGTGACGCGCGTGTTTACTCAAAAAACAAACATATTTATTAATAAAATGAATTAGAGATAGATGAGGTGGTTCGGGCATCTAGTAAGGATGCCTCCTGGGCGCCTCCCTAGGGAGGTGTTCCAGGCACGTCCAGCTGGGAGGAGGCCTCGGGGAAGACCCAGAGTCAAAAAAAGAGCTGAGCCGGAAGGCAAAGCTCTCGATCTACCGCTCAATCTTCGTTCCTACCCTCACCTGTGGTCATGAAAGCTGGGTCATGACCGAAAGAACGAGGTCGCGGGTACAAGCGGCCGAAATGTGTTTCCTCAGGAGGGGGGCTGGAGTCTGGAGTCCACGCTGGCCTGGGAACGCCTCAGGATCCCCCAGTTAGAGCTGGTTAATGTGGCCCGGGAAAGGGAAGTTTGGGGTCCCCTGCTAAAGCTGCTGCCCCCGCAACCCTCATGGAGATGAGATTATCAGAAAGAGCGACTCACTCTCTTCCTGTTTACCGTGACAACAAGCGACGTACAAAAGTCCACTGACACATTTACTCAAACAAAACTGTAAAGACTGATCAGGGAGGTGAAGGTTTGTTTAACATTCGTGAAAAAGGAAACAAAACAGAGTCATTCACAAGGACAGCTAACGCTACGCATTCTCTTCCTGTTTTTAACATCTGCAGTCACTACGGCAACCGCACTCCTTAAACCGAAACAGCGGCGCTCGGTGAAATCCGTTTAGGCTTCTTTTGTAGGTGTGAAATGATCCCAAACTTGTTCTCTGCCTTTTTCTGATGTAGTTTTTTAACGTGCGCGTGGAACAATGATCCCTGTACGAATACAAAGAAGATGAAAATAACAACAAAAAGAAAATGGTAGCTCCAAAAATGTGTCGCCGGTCCATTTGGACTCTTTTGTGTGACGAGAATGAAAGCACTCACCACTCACAACTTCACCTTTTTTACATCTTTAGACTAAAATATTCTACAACCACTTGGAAGACACTGTAGAGATGACGGGGGACTGTTGAGAGATGGAAACTCGAGCTCTTGTTCCTCCTCTACAACTCTTTGTACCGGCCTTTGCTCGTCGGCTTGTAGGGATTTTGTAATCTGATGAGCTCTTCCTAAAAGTAACTCTAGTAATTGTTAATTAATTAATTAATGCTCACATTCAAGACGAGTATTAAAAGTGCATAGAAATGCAATTGATGGGAGGATGTGGGCCTCTGTTAATCATAGAGAATGATCTAGATCTGCTCTGTATGAAAAGGGTCCTGAGATAACTTTTCTCATGATGTGATACAATAAATAAAATTGAAATTCATTGAAATTAAAGCAAAACAGGTGATCCAAAAACTTATTTGGGGTTCTCTCTGCTGCTGTGAATTTAGCATTTCTGTGAGATGGTGAACATTTCAACGCTGAGCCATGTCTTTCATAAATGTTGTGACACCCTGGAAGTTATAAACGCTCCGATTAAGGCATCAAAGAGTTCGTCTTTACCTCCACGATCATCTTGACGGTGGGCAGCGTGGTGGCGATGTTCTGTGGGTGAGGCGGTCGCACCGTGATGGGCACGCAGCCGGCATAAAGGCAGCCGTAAAACGCCACGATGAGGTCGATGCCTAGAAGAGAGGGAGAAAGAAAGAAAGAGAGGAGGGAAGGGAGGAAAAAGAGAGAATTGTGGATAGAGACAGGAAGGAAAAGGAAGAGTAAGAGGGGAAGAGTGAAGGGTGTCAAGAAGGAGGACGGAGGGAGGAAAGTGAAATGTAGAGGGAGGAGTGGAGCGGAGTACGGGGAAGAGGATGGAGTAGAAGAAGAAAGGGGGACGTGGAGAGGGAGGTACAAGAAGGAAGGATGATTGAAATAAGAGAAAGAGGAAGTCAGAGGTGTGAGGAAAGAGAGCAGGAAGAAGGGAAGATGAGAAAGAAGAAATGTGAGGTGAGATGAAGGAGAGGGAGGAGAGGAGGGAGGAAAAGGAAGAGTAAGAGGAGAAGAGTGGAGGGTGTCAAGAAGGAGGACGGAGGAAGGAAAGTGCAAGGTAGATGGAGGAGTGGAGTATGGGGAAGAGGATGGAGTAGAAGAAGAGAGGGGGATGTGAAGAGGGAGGGATGAGAAGAGAGGGAGGTACAAGAAGGTAAGATGATTGAAATAGGAGAAAGAAGAAGTCAGAGGGGTGAGGAAAGAGAGCAGGAGGAAGGGAAGATGAGAAAGAAGAAATGTGAGGTGAGACGAGGGAGAGGGAGGAGAGGAGGGAGGAAAAGGGAGAGTAAGAGGGGAAGAGGGGAGGGTGTCAAGAAGGAGGACGGAGGGAGGAAAGTGCAAGGTAGACGGAGGAGTGGAGTGGAGTACGGGGAAGATGATGGAGTAGAAGAAGAGAGGGGGATGTGAAGAGAGAGGCATGAGAAGAGAGGGAGTTACAAGAAGGAAGGGAAGATGAGAAAGAAGGAATGTGAGGTGAGATGAGGGAGAGGGAGGAGAGGAGGAAAAGGGAGAGTGACAGAAATGCATAAGACAGGGCAGAAGGACGTTAGGGATGTTAGGCGAGGCAATGAGGAGAGATGGGAGGACGGAGGACGAGGGAGGAAACGGAGAAGGAGAAGGAGAAGGGGGAAGAAGAAAATAAATGGTCACACAAACGCACACACTAATAGAGACCAGCAGGGTGTGTATTGAGCGCTGGACTCTGGAGGCGGTTAATTGAAGACGATCTCCTCATGTCGGGGAATCGGTCCTGCACGGCTGCATCCGTCCTGCAGAGACCAACGCGAGGCTCTGCGTCTCCGACGGGAAATTACAATTCTCCCTGTTCTCCTTCATTGTCTGCGCGGGGCTCGCTTCGATCTGACTGAACAGCTCTGAATGTCTCTGTCGTGTCTTTCCTCATTTAGAAACATCCAGAGTCTGGCCTCGTTTACATTTAGGCGCACTCACACTGTCCTTCCGCACCGCGCCCCGGGCTTTAGGGTACTTTCCCCCCCTCCCTCTCCCCCCGCGCCCCAGGCCCGTTTGTACTCACACTGCCTGGGCCTCGCGCAAATGCTTCTTGCCTGTCCATACGTCATCACGCCGTAACACGTCACACGCATTGATTGACGTCATCCCGATGCGTCTCTCTGTTTACAAATCTTTCCATAGACCTCGGAGTTTTTGTGCGTCTTGTCGACTGTTTTTGAATCTTTTCATCGACCAAATCTGCAGTAAACACTCCACCTCCGCATCACACCAACGTGAACCTTTCACCGCCATTGTTGTTGTTGTTAAATGTCCGCGCATGGTCCCTCCTTCTTTTTCTATGTCCGAACAGGCGCACGTCAGAACCGTCGTAGGCCTCGTGCTCGTACACGTGCGTGCGCTCGTGCTCGTACATGTGCAAACGCGCTCTACAAAAGCCCACCTCTCTCAGACGGGCCGTGGACGGCCAGCTGGCCGCAGTTATGCGCGGAGCGGTTGCACTCACACTGGTCAAACGCACTAGGCTTTAGCTGAAAAAACGGTTTTGGCCCGGTGCAGAAGGACAGTGTGAGTGCGCCCTTAAAGGACCGCTAAAAAAACATCTTTTACATTTTAGTTAATTAGGTATAAATCATGTATATGTGATAAAACCGAACATTAACCAAACAGGCAACTACTTGTTCTACGATTATTCCAATTATTTCACTGCGGAAAAAGTTGTGCGGTATTATGTTACATCACGTCTTACTGTTGCACAGTTATGCACACACACACACATGGTATCATGTATGTCCTGTAATTCCATGTAGGACACAGGATTTCAATATTATGTTTGGAAAATAATTTGTTAGTATATATATATATATTTTTTTTTTAAAGATTTTTTTTTGGGCAGTTTTAAGCCTTTTTATTATAGAGGACTGACAGGAAATGGGGTGAGAGAGAGAGGGGGCGACCTGCAGCAAAGGGCCGCAGGGTGGAGTTGAACCCCCGGCCGCTGCCTCGAGGACCTCCAGCCTCTTTACATGGGGTGACTGTTCTAACCGCTGAGCCACCGGACGCCGTTAAATTGCAACATTTTGGTCATACACCTCATGTCGACAGTGCACTGGAACCCACTCCTTAATTAAATGAACGCACCACACGTCAGCAAAAGCAGTCACAATAACAATACAATCAAATGAATGCAATGCTTTGGAATCTAGTCTACTCAGGACACATGCACATCACAGTGCACTACTTTTGTAATTACATGTACGAACAGTGAATACAACAACCTGCATAAGCACACTAAGCTTTTGGCCATTTAGTGTATTGATATAAAACAGGTTCAGAGCAGTTTCCAAAGCTGTTTTACTACATAGTGAACATTCATTAAGCACTATTTGCTGCATAGGATCAGCTTTTATTTTGAAATTTCAATGGAGTTTTTCTGCACTTTGGAGTGAACATCTTTCCATCTGGCACCATCACAACAAAGATGTCATGAAACTGATACCAACGTGTGAAACACCAGGACGTGGAGTTGCAGCTTCACTCAGTGTTTACCTGGAGGGTAGACCAGTGCGACGTGGTCTCCGTCCTGTAGGTGGGCCCGCTCGGCCAGCATGCCGGCTATCTTCTCTGCCCTCTTATGCAGCTGCACGCAAGTCAGAGAGCTGGCTATCGTACCCTGGAGGTCCCACACACACACACACACACACACACACACACACACACACACACAGAAAGATGATTGACACATTCAATCAGCAGCAGGTGTCATGTCACATTTTCCGTTGCAGCATCTCGTTGCTGAACAGCTGCGAACAAACCTGCGGATCATATTTCCATTATGCAAACTAACATAACCGTCATACAGAGGCACGTCACACACAATCCATGCTCATAATAATGATTAAGGGTAAACCTGGCAAAACTCGCCTCTAGCTGAACCTGCTCAGCATCATTGTGTGTGTGTGTGTGTGTGTGTGTGTGTGTGTGTGTGTGTGTGTGTGTGTGTGTGTGTCTTACCCTGGAGTTGAGCAGTGTGTACAGGACGTGGTCTGGTGTGGTCTGGGCTCTCCACTGTAACACCTCGGACAGGAAGAGGAACTGAAAACACAAATAAATACCGGAACAGTGAGACAGAGTGACAACACACAAACACACACATTCACAAATAAACACACACACACACACATACACACACACACACACACACACACAGCCACCCTGAACACAAGACTAAGGCAACATGGCAGCTAACAGGGAAAGTGCTGGAAGAATCCAGAATTTAGTGACTGTAATCAATGCTGGGAGGGAGATGGTTATCATGTATGGGGCTGGGATTAGACACTCCTTTGAGTCAAGAAGTACATTGAAAATGGGACCAAATATTAAGGGTGGAGACGACAATTGGGTTACGTGTATATTGGGATGATTGAAAGGGTCATTTTGATGTAAGCAGAGCTAGGAGGCAGGTGGAACAGGATTTTGCTTACAGCTTGCACCAGATTAATTCAGGTTCATTATTTCCAGAGAGTCGTTTTGTTAGCTAGCTCTCAACTCAACAGGATTCCTTGTTGCTATGGCAACAACAGACAACCCTGGCAACCAGCAAGACCCAACGCTATTGGCTGCTACAATGGAAACAGAGCGGGACAGAAAGTCATTGTCCAACCCTGACTATTATGGAAAAGCAATACTTTCATTCTGTACCCCTCAAAACGCTCCGAAATGAAGGATTTGATATCGGAGGTCAAAGGTCAAGGTCACTGTGACCTCACGAAACATGTTATTTCTTCAGAACTGAAGCATTCATATGCCAATACTGACAACATTTCACACAAATGTCTGACAGGATGAAATAATGAGGTGGTCCAAAAGATCAAAGGTCAACTTCACCATGACATCATCATGTTTGATAACTCAGGAACAGAAGAGGAGACATTTGGGCAGATGCCGAACCGGTGCCACTAATCTTGAGTCTTTGCTGACTGTTGAGCTCTTCTGTGCTGTCAGGTTAAACGCGTGTCAGGCATGGACATAGGTGACGTAAGTCTAACGTGCAGCCCTCAGCAGCATATGTATGGAACTTTATAACAATATATTATGATCTTCTATAGTCACAGTGTTTCTACTCTGTGCTGCGTGAGTGCATGCTTGCTGTGTCATAACAGCATTTTACTAACTTGTTTATGCATCTGACATTTTTATCTCCATCATGATTTCTGTATTTTAATTAAGTCCTATTCCTCGTTGCCGCTCTGCATGACTGCATGTCTGCAAAATGGCCATTATCCGTTCTGTTGGTTGTGTTCTGTTGCTTCTTGCTTGGCTACGTGTACTGAATAGCAGATATTGTTGATGCATTAATGTATAATATTGTGCTGCTTCCTGTTGCTCTGCCTGTTGCTGTCTTCATGGTGTCTATTTGTCTATAACTTTTAACCATTCACTCATTTTGAGCCTGAATAATCATAGAAAAAGAGTTGAGGAGTGTTGTTGTGATTATTGATGATGTATACTGATAAAGTGCAGTAATGGCGTGAGGAGGGGGCACTTAAGTTGGAATAGAGAGAAAAGGAATAAAGTTAATTTAATTGGAAGTAAGAGGGCAAGGTGAGGTAACAAAGCTTCCTACTCTACAACAGCAGGGACAAGGAAAGAGAGATGGAACATGGAGACGAGGAGAGAACAAATCAACAGAGTCGGTTTCTGTCCTCATGCATTTTTCAAGATTCTCTCTGAGTATTGAGTCGCAGCAAGTATAATCAGTTGTCAGTATGTCTGTGTGTATGTATGTGTGTGTGTGTGTGTGCGCTGCCAGACCATCACCATCGGTCAAGTTCGTCACGTCTGGGAGGAACTCTTGCCGCATTTGATTTGTGCTGCAAATGTCACCGACCAAAAGTTCAGAAGTGAATTAGTATGCTGGAGGAGCTCACGCGTGAACCTTGTTCCTCCAGCTGAGGGCTGAATTAAACGAGTGTGATTCTTTTCTTGTCACATTCCTGCAGTTACAGAATAAATAATGGGTCGAAACTGATGGCTGAGATCTGCTTTGTTTCTTGGCTTAAGGGCACTTTGGCAGTTGGTATGACTCAAACGTACCCACTAAGCTATCGAGTTCCACTGCCACATGAACAGTGCTGTGTGCAATGTCACATTACTGACTTCAGGATTCACATTTACCTACTGATGTGTTTGGGCTGTCTGTTGTTCATGACCGAAAGAACGAGGTCGCGGGTACAAGCGTCCGAAATGTGTTTCCTCAGGAGGGGGGCTGGAGTCTCCCTTAGAGAGAGGGGGAGAAGTTCAGCATCTGTGAGGAACTCGGAGTAGAGCCGCTGCTCCTTTGCGCTGAAAGGAGCCAGTTGAGGTGGTTCAGGATCATCTGGTAAGGATGAACCCTGGGCGCCTCCCTAGGGAGGTGTTCCAGGCACGTCCAGCTGGGAGGAGGCCTCGGGGAAGACCCAGGACTAGGTGGAGAGATTAGATCTCCACACTGGCCTGGGAACGCCTCGGGATCCCCCAGTAAGAGCTGGTTAATGTGGCCCGGGAAAGGGAAGTTTGGGGTCCCCTGCTAAAGCTGCTGCCCCTGAGACCCGACCCCGGATAAGCGGATGAAGATGAGATGAGATGAGACCATCTACACGCCTTTCAAAGTAACATCTTGTCAGTAATAGGTCATTTCTTCACTTCATACTAAATATTTGAACCATCTTTGCTGCTTTTCCACTGCACGGTCGGGCTAGACTCAACTCAACTCACTCTTTTTTGGTTTTCCATTAGCGAAAGTTGTGGATAGTAACTGTTATTTGTATTCACTCATCACAGATTTAAATAAAAACAACGCTGCACACAACAGCATACGCTACAGCGCCTGACGAAGTCCACACGTTCATCTGTTTGGTTGCGGATGAAATGATTCAGTGAGTGTTGACGATGATGCAGTTTCATGAGGTGTCGCTATGGCGATCACCCGGGAGTCCCGCCTACACTGGGGGGTACTATCTGCAGTGGCAAACAAAAAAGAGGAAAGCACTGGACTCACTGCATACCTGGCTTTTTTAAAAGCTGTAGATGGATTTTTAAATAAGATAATTTCGGTTTAGGAATGAAATGATTTTGTTAATCAAGATTTTAGTCCAAAATCTCTTCAACATTTTGTGCCAAAATACGACACAAGATTAGTTTCAGACGAGACGTTCTTCATTGTTGAACCACCATTGCTCATATTTCCTCCTCTCATCACAAAAACACGATTACGACAACAGCTTTTCATTGATATGGACTGTTTTCTAATGTAAAGAGTGCAGCCACTGATTCACCAAAAACATCAATGACTGCAAAATAGATCAACATCAAAACTATTTTCCCCTTCAAGTGAAGGTAAAGAGTTTTTGTGGGATGTTGAGAAACCTTTTAGTGTTTCAGCTCTGATTTAGAAAAGGATCAGATCGGTTGTACGTGAGGGAAGCTGTGACCCCTGGTTAAACTGCCAGAGCTCAGCTGAAGCCTGACAAACTGGAGCCTGCCTGCAGATAAAACCCATGTTATCTCCATGAGAGAGAGGCCTGGCATGCTAAACACCAACACAAAGAACCTCTGTCTGGTTTGTGTGTGTGTGTATGTGTGTGTGTGTGTGTGTGTGTGTGTGTGTGTGTGTGTGTGTGTGTGTGTGTGTGTGTGTGTTCCAAGTCATAGATAGAAAGCTGGTCTCATATAGTTAATACACTGAAGTCTGCAGCTCACTTGTATCTGATGTCATCATCTGATGTTCAGTAGAAGCACAAAGAAAGTGGTTTAATATTTCCAGCAGCCTGTTGAACGGCACAGACTCTTATAGGCATCGTCTCTTCCCTTTAACTAACTCCCCAAATTAAAAACTGAATATTTTAAAGTAGCATTTTGAGAATCAAAAGATTGACCTGAGCTGGATCAAGTCACAGCGAAGGCTAACTCAACATTTCCCACTGTTGCTGCTTCAAATGAAAGTGTTCAACTAACATTTATTGTGACGTAGTCGCAGGAAACACAGTGTATTTGTCCCTGAGGGTTAGTACTGACAGTGGTCGTTGATCAAAAATGCAATTTTAAAAAGTGCGGTGGAGTCATGGAACATGGAGCCACAGTGAGCCGTGAATCTCACCGTGTCCTGCTGCTGTGGAGAAATACGGCTGTGTGTGCAGCATAAAACATGGTGTTGTAATCATCATGACTGACTTTATTAAAAACCTAGTGGGTTTGTTTGGCTGCACCGCCGGCTCCTCTGTTGTATTTCTGACAAAGTATCTGCTCAACGGCTGTTTGCTGTAATATTTAACCACACTTTCTGTTGACAACAGAAAGCACAGACTCACAAAGTCAACCAGGGGCCTGTGTGTCTACCAAATAAGTCAGGGCTGACTCTTTTTCAGTTGATTTGGTTCCATAAAGCAAATTCAACGTACTTCAAGCTCAGTTATACAGTAACCTGTGCTTTATGGAGCCATATCAGCTGAAAAAGAGTCAGCCTGACTTATTCCGTAAACTCATTTTATGGACCAGGCCCCAGGACTGAAATCTTCAGGATTACATTTGTGGAGGCAAAATCCACTTTCTCATGCTGCTAGCTCCCAAATATGCAAACACCCAACCCTGTTCAACATGCTTTATGTGCTCACTCACATATGGAAGTGATAAACCTGCTCAAAATAGCTCCAAAATATACTCTTCTATGTTAGGAAGGCTGTGGTTTCTCCTTCCTATAGACGCGACAGTACTGTATGTTTAAAAACAACAGGTTATTTCCTGTTACAGTCGGGCGTTGCTTTAAGGAGGCAACAGTATGGAAACACTGACAGTTTCCTTTACTTAAACAACTGCTGCTGAGCTCCTAAGCAGTGAATCCCGACCAGGCGTGGGCCTACTGTTCAGATTGTGGAGCGTCTCGACTCATTTGAAAAGAAGAGAAATTATGATTCAATCAAAAGAATATATCATAATACCACCTTACCACAAAATGTAAGCATGGGAAAACTATAAGTGAGCACAATCGTGGGGGTACCTCAAACCCGAAAGGTTGGAAATCACTGCTCTAGAGCAAAGAAGTCAGACTCCTGACTGCAGAGGCTCAGCAGGTCCCAGTGTGAGGGTTTAACAGAGTCAGTGTGGAGCTGCACAGAGCTCAGTCAACCTGCCCTGGATAAATACACGTTATCACAAGAGCGATCTGAGGAGATGTTCAAAGTAAATTACATTTCACCCTATAAGATTACGCTGACACACACACACTCACACACACGCACACGCACACACACACGCAGGAGCTCATTCACACGGAGGGCCTGGTTTTCAGACGGATGTTTAACACGCAGTGAGCGATGAATGAGCAAATGTATGAAGGGAAGCATCCGTGAGAGCGTGTTGACGGTGAGCAGCAGCAGCAGGTAAACAGAAAGCTCACTCTAAACCGGATTAACATTCAGTAGACGTATTTTGGATTTTCACACTAAATCCAGACGTTTCATTTTAAATGAAGTTTCCTTGTTCTGACCTTAACATAACAACAACCTGCCACACTATTTAAACCAAACTCGCTGTCGCTCCCAAAGTCATTTTGCAGGAACACTGCTGCCTTCTCTGGTGAGAAAAGTTGACTAAACATGTTTCTGTGCAAAGAAAATGCAGTCCACGTCTGAGCTAATCACTACCAAAACCATCATCCTGTCTGGATTTGTCATTATGGCATGAAGCCTCAGGACTACTAGTCTCAATCTGAAAATGGCAGAGCCGATTTAGATGCATTGCCTCCTCAAACCATCAATACTGAGGCTTTTCCCAAGAAAAGGCTGCAGATTTGTACTTCAGATAGTCAACAGCTGCTATAGTATGCACGTGCAGTATAACATGCAGCCACTTAGTTAAAGCATTAGTGCCTTCACACTGTTCACGTGCGTTCTCATATCTTTAATCTAAATATAATTGATGACCCTAAATCACCCGTAGGTGTGAATGGTTGTCTGTCTCTGTTCGCCTCATGCCCGATGTCAGCTGGGATCGGCTCCAGTCCCCCCACGACCCCAACAGGGACAAGCGTTTGAAGATGAATGAATGATGAATGAATAAATATAAGAAGACAGAGATCCGTAGCATTTCTGAAACACGGAGCAAATCCTCACATTCATCACTGCAGACATTTTCCATCTTTCAGTTGCCTAAACACATAATGACAGGAATGGTTTCACAGGCAAATTGGTTCCTTGTGACAGAACTCTTTCCTCTGCCTTTCCTCTCTTTTTTACAGACTCATTACAAACGTATTGATCCCTCAACTTGGGCCGAACTGAAAAAAAGGGCAGGTCCCGTTAACATACCGTGCAAGCAAGCATCACTATCTAGCTTTTGATGGATTTTTGTGACGAGTCATCAAAGTCATCGCATCGTCAAAGTCCTGTCCAATTGTGAGTCAATCACAGCTGTCAATCATGACGTTTCCCCCCGTTTTTAAAGCGTGAAATAATTAATAAGTAGTGGCGGGACACGATTCAAAAATTCCATCTCATTAAAAAGAGGCTTCGTAATTAATGAACCGTGATTTATCGCGTATCAATGTTCGACACGAGTAGCAAAATTTTTCAATTTAAATGGATTTTGAGATATGACTTAATATATTATAAAAGATAAAACAGTGCTTAGTAAAAGGTGTTCGGTTCATTGATGACTCTAAATTGCCCGTAGGTGTGAATGGTTGTCTGTCTCTGTTCGTCTCTATGTGTCCTGTGATAGACTAGCGTCCTGTCCAGGGTGGACCCCGCCTCACGCCCGATGTCAGCTGGGACCGGCTCCAGCCCCCCGCGGCTCCAGCCCCCCGCGACCCAGACAGGGACAAGCGGTTGAAGATAAATGAATGAATCCCTGGCACAAAATAAACAGTTTAACATAGAGTGCTTTTTCTCCATGTTTTCAAAAACACAGAAACAAAAATGATCTGTCAACTAATGACAGTCCCGCCTCGGAGCGTCGCCTGAGAGAGGAGACATTGTGTCAGAAACGATGTCTCCTGTTACCTGCCTGGGCTAACATGCCCTGGAAACAGCAGAGATCTGAGGGAGCCTGAGAACATTAGTTGGCAAGATCCTTCTGTTTGGTGACATCCAACTAAACAAGCAGACTGAGTGAGGCTGATGACACAGGCTGCTGCAGCCTCCCAATGTGCTGCGGCGGAGGTGGTGGTTGTGATTATTTGGGACCTGTCTCTTCTCATTAGAGTCTACATGGTGTGTGCGCCGCCGGCAGCTGCCTGACGCCGTAGCTGATGACATGTCAGCATGAGAGAGGAGAGGAAAACCAGCTCTGTCACTAACACACCGCCTGTGTCTCCTTTTGTTGTCTCTCTACTTAAATGATTCTTTAAGTCTGTGTTTGTCTTATGACCTAAGTGTCTTAGTTCAGTCTTGTTCCCGCAGCTCTCTGTTTTTGTTTCTTCACTGACTTTCTTCTCTTTTATTGGCACCAATACAACATGAACAGTGCTGCCAAAGCATCCGACTCTAGCTGCCTTCACCTCCTGACATCAGGCTGTTTTGTAGCTTTCTTATCTGCTTTTTCATGTTTTGTCAAACTTGAGGATCTTTGCATCTTGAATCTTAAGAATCATTAAAAAGAGACCTTTAAATGTGCATTCAGCTTGATTTTCAAGCAAAAAGGTGTTGAATCAATGTGACGAATGTTGTAATAAATGAAACTGTGAAGCGTAGCAAAAACCGAGAAAGAAATGAGACCAACAAGAAATGACGGAAATGATGGAATTGATCCAAAGGCCTCGTTCTATCTATGCGAGTGTATGTGATGTGATTTATGTGAGTGGCTGATGATGATAATGATGATGATAATGATGATGATGGTGATGATGGTGAAAACCAGCAACCCCCCTCTCACACACACCTTCCTTGCCTGGTCATTGTCTTCGATCTGACCCAGATCCCTGCCGCTGGCCTGAGCGATCCTCTTCCCCGACACCAGATTCCCCACCATCACAGACGCAGGGCCGATCTCTGAGGAAGAGGAGGAAGAAACATGAGAGGAAGGGAGGACAGGAAAAAGAGGCAGCGTATCCAATATTCTTGTTTACTTTTTTTAAAAACATATTTTAGGATTGTGCATAACATGCTTTTCATTGTGTTTGTTCTGTGAAACCACAGTAAACGTAGTCGTGTACTTGTATACGTGTATAAGTCGACCCATACATCATCCCACCATCACACATTCATTCGTACTGTACCTGGTTGTTTCTGCCGGGGCTTGGGCAGGTTGGTGACGCAGGTGTGGGGACACATGAGCACGTTGCAGGGGTGCAGCGCCCCCTCCAAGAAGAGCTGCTTGGTCTCTGACAGGTGGATGCCACCCAGGGGAGTCTTGGGCAGAGTGTTGGAGGGCACCAGAGCCAGGCAGTACACCCCCACCTGATGGATACCGTCAATCGCCTGGAAAGATTGTATGAGTTTCATTTTAAGTGTGTGGAACTACATATTTACTTCCTAAATATGGTCTCAGTAGAGAAAAGATGTTGAGGCAGGATGTGTGTTGTCCTGGTTCCCTCTGCAGCTAAAATATTACACCTGTAAAGGAGAGGAGGTGTGGAAGGTCGGGAGTACTCCAATAATGTGTTGTTTGTTTTGGTTAGACTTCCTACTAGCCAGGGCGAGGTCGCCATTTAAGAGATACTGTTGTCCAGGAAGTCAAAGTGTTCATTGTGTTGTGTCTTGAACTTAACACCAGGCTGCATTTTGCTTAGCCTACACCACACGTGAGTAAGGTGTGGTCTGTTCTGTTGCACCTGTAACCACACCCAACAGGGATGTCATGGGGTCCCAAAGAACACCTGTACGTCACTGCAGCAAGGTGAGAACTTAATGCACTCAGTGCCTTTCATGCACACCTTTGTCAAAACCACAGCAACTCGGAAAGCGGAGAGAACATGGACGACTTTTGGACATAATTACGACAGAAATGGGTATTTTTCTTCTGTATTTTTTTCAAGATTGTGACCAAAAATGAATACTAAACAGCAGTCCTCGATCCAAAACTCTGAGTTTCAATAACCAGAGGAGCTGGATGGAAAAAGAGCCTGGAAGTATCTGCGATGCTGAAGGAATAAAGATATTTGGTTTTTATTGCAGCCGTAAAAATGCAGACGGCTTTTATAGTTTCACCGCAGTCTCCACATCGGCTTATAGAGATCTGGAGCTGGGACCGAGGTTTTATCTGTTCATGCACAGTATGAATGTACAGAACAGTATCATATACTGTGTGTGTGTGTGTGTGTGTGTGTGTGTGTGTGTGTGTGTGTGTGTGTGTGTGTGTGAGAGAGAGTCTGACAGAGCCAAAGAGACAGCAGAAATGTGGTGTGAAAGAATGTGTGTGTGAGCGGTTCTGTCTCCTTTAGAGGTGGCCTGTTAATGTGTGTCTGGAGTGTATCCTGAGCGTAACAGGAGAAGTCTGGTGTCATTCATTCATTTTCTGATTGTTAACAAATCCCATGAAAAGACTAAAGCCAACAATGTGTTAGTCTGTCCCCAATACTTTCCACCTTCTCTACCACGTCTGTGGCATTAAGCTCTAAGCCCATTGGTTCCTACGGAAGATGTACGTTTTTATAAAAGCCTGGAGGACATTATACAACATCTGAAAAATCCTCCTCCTGCTGCTGCCTTGCCAACAGACCTTTTGAAAAACGCAAATTGCATAACCTCCGATCTTCGACAAATGGCAAACACATCTCTGCTCTTAGTGTCTTTCCAAAGATCCTGGAAACTGCATTCTGCACTAGACACGTCATTAATAATCCTTCTGTTTTATGGAAAATCATTGAAAGTTTAACTTCTGGTCACTAAACAACTGTTTTGTAAAGTTCCAGTCACGTTTTCAACCACACCACAGCACTGAGATGGCTCTTGTTCTAGGTCTTCAATGACCAATACAGATAGGGTTTAACATTTTACTCTTAGTATTACTGGATCCTAATACTGCATTCAATATGGTCTACGTCAACATATTACTAGGCTAAGTGGGTGCAACTTTCTGGCACAGTACTACACTGGTTTGCACGCCAAAAGAACTGGGACTACTTTGTGTCTATAGGTAAAATATTGGTAATAACATATAACTCTGGGGTTCCCAAGGCTCCATGCTGGAGCCTCTAATGTTTAACATCTACATGTTTCCGCAGGCTCAGATAGGGAAAACAACAACAAAAGTTACCATAAGTATGCAGATGACACACAAGTTTACATTAACATATGACCAGGGGACTATGGACCAATACAAGCGCTGAGTGCATGCATCAAACAAATCAATGTTGGATGTGCCAGAACTTTCTTAAACAAAGACAAAACTGAAGCAGGTGTTTTCGGAGCCAAAGAGGAACAATTTATATGTCAGAAAATATAATCTGCTACAATATGAACCATCCAGACCTCTCCGGTAGTCTCTGACAGGTCTGCTTCCTGTCCCCAACCAAGGCCGACCTAATGTGTTACTACTTGTTAGTAGTAATCCATTGTTGGTTTTAGTCATTTCATGGCGTTAGTTGACAGTAAGAAAAATATCCACATTTAAATTGTTTCTTTGTGGTACGATTCCTGTGTGTGTGTGTGTGTGTGTGTGTGTGTGTGTGTGTGTGTGTGTGTGTGTGTGTGTGTGTGTGTGTGTGTGTGTGTGTGTGTGTGTGTGTGTGTGTGTGTGTGTGTGTGTATGTACAGTACCTGCAGAACTCGGCTCATCCACTGGAAGCTGTCTTCCTCGGTGGAGTCGGGCCGCTGCTCTGCTACCACCACGATCCTCTCATCGTGAAGCACTGTGATGGAGAACACTGCTATCCTGAAACCCAGACACAGACGGTTTCAGTGTGTTTCTTAGCTAGATACTATGACTAACATACTGTCTACTAGGGATGCAAAACTGCACAGTAAAAAAAACAACCTAACCAAAAAATAAAATGACTCTTCACTACACAAACCAATGTCTGTGTAAGCTGTAATATTTCAGTTCCACAAGGAAAAGTGTTAGGTTGTGTGCATGCAGCCTCCTGTGCCCTTAACGTAAGCTAAGGGCGCACTCACACTGTCCTTCCGCACCGGGCCAAAACCGTTTTTTCTGCTAAAGCCTAGTGCGTTTGACCAGTGTGAGTGCACCCGCTCCGCGCATAACTGCGGCTAGCTGGCCGTCCACGGCCCGTCTGAGAGAGGTGGGCTTTTGTAGAGCGCGTTTGCACGTGTACGAGCACGAGCGTGCGCACGTGTACGAGCACGAGGCCTATGACGGTTCTGACGTCATTTATGTGCGCCTGTTCGGACATAGAAAATAGAAGGAAGGATCATGCGCAGACATTTAACAACAACAACAATGGCGGTGAAAGGTTCACGTTGGTGTGATGCGGAGGTGGAGTGTTTACTGCAGATTTGGTCGATGAAAATATTCAAAAACAGTCGACAAGACGCACAAAAACTCAGAGGTCTACGGAAAGATTTGGAAACAAAGCCACGCATCGCCATGACGTCATCAATGCGTGTGACGTGTTACGGCGTGATGACGTTTGGACAGCGAGAAGCATTTGCGCGAGGCCCAGGCAGTGTGAGGACAAACGGGCCTGGGGCGCGGGGGGAGAGGGAGGGGGGACAAGTACCCTAAAGACTGGGGCGCGGTGCGGAAGGACAGTGTGAGTGCGCCCTTACTCAATAGTGACTCTCAATTTGGTCTGCTGGCTTAACCACAACCAAAAGAACCGTAGCCCTACGCTGCCTCCCTCCTGACTCGCTCAACATCTATCAGTGGTTAGCCTATTTTCATTATATGGGGAGGACTGTAGTATCCACAGCAAGGATCAACAGAGTCTTCAGCTCTCAGCCTTTGGAGAGATATAGCACCAACAGTAAGGATCTGAAGGCCTGAGGCATCAATGCTCCTGTAGTGTAACTAATGAGAATAGAGACTGTGGGCAGTGAAGGGTTGAAGGGTTGTTCAGAAGGGCACTATTGTATCTGTGTGGGTGTGACTTCACATATAAGATAGTTACTCTTATTACTGTATTGGATGAATTGTGCCAATAAAAAATGATCATAGACAAAAAAGTAGCTCCACCTGATTCAACTACCACATTAAAATGCTGCCTACACTTGTATGGATCAGCAATACTTAGGGACTGCAGATGCAAATACGCCTAAGGCTTACTCTGGCACAATGCAACGAATGGTTACATTTACGTTTTTAATCGCACGTTGTCAACACAACAACAACAACAATCCACTAAAATGAGCCAACACTCAGAGCTCAGCTGCAGATATGTAGACACCGAACACTTACCTGCCCCTGTACACAAACTTCATGGGCTCCACAGCGAGCGCCGTGGCGACGATGTCGTCAGCGTTGTGCTGACGGCCCCCCACCACCATCAGACCGTCCATCTTCCCCGCCACAAAGATAAGACCTGCAGGTCCGATGAACCCCAGCAGGCCGGTCCTGGTGAAGGGGAACTCACTAATGGGAGCCCCGTTGTTGGTCACGGGGAAGACCTGGGGAGTTATTTTAAAGCAGAGGATGAGGAAAAGGTTTGTTGTTTAAAAAGGATAGAAAACATATTAATAAACATTTACACACTCACCTCAAATGTGTTCTTGGTCATGCCGGCCAGACCATAGTAGGAGGTTCCCGTGGCAACAGTACAAACGCACAACTCTCCAATCTCGTCAGTTTTACAGAGCTGAGGAACACCTTCTGGCCTCACTACACACATCATCCCTACAGAGAAATTGGTTAGTTATACTGTGTCGTGTCTATACCACACAAGATGATTAGGATATGACAGTTTTCAAGTGAAATTACAAGGTGAAATGTTGAGTCAATACACTATAAAATAGGACAGAAGGAAGGATAGGAGGATTGATTGATGAAAAAGTAGAATGAAGGAAGTAAAGAATGAGGGAAAGAAAAGCAAAGAAATGATTGGAGGGAATAAGCAGAGAAAGGGGGTTAAAAAAGTCTCCTAGAAAGTCTCAAACCAGGCACCAGAACCTCCACCTCAGGAGTGTCCGGTTCAGTATCAGCACCCGCACCGCCTGTCTCTCTGTCTCACCTCCAGGCATGACGGAGCCCACATCCTGCAGCGTGAGCACCGACAGCTTCTCTTCTGAGTCCACTCGGATCACGCCGTGACTCAGACCCTGCATGGACAACACGCCGCGACCGGGGGGAGTGCTGCCCTCCTCCACGGGCCTGCAGGAGGGGTGGAGACAGCCAATCAGATGACATGGAGGGCGACGGAGCACTGCGTGCTCTTGAATTTCTATCTTTACTCCGAATCACAAGGATTATTTTCCATTTTCGTTCACATTAGGGCATTTGTGCTGCGTTTGTGGGGTGTCAGAATAATCGGAAAAATTAGTTCCAGACTGGGAATTCACAGTGCATTAACTTTGTGAGATAGCGCATGTCTTGGGGGAGTTCTGTGCTCTCAAAGTGCAGATTATTTTTACATGTTCGCTAAACAAGGGACATTATTGGAAAGTGAGGGTATTTTTTTCTGGTCATCAGGGGGAAGTTTTAGGGTTTGAGGCTTTTTTGGGAGATTTAGGTTTAGGGTGAGAATCAAATTGAGGGCTCTATAGTGTAAAGTGTCACTGAGGCAGTTATGTCATGTGTCATGTGTCATGTGTTTGTCCTGTCTTGTGATTTTTAAATGAGTTTTGAAACAGATCCTCTGAAAAATGAAGTGAGTTCATTACTACCACACCCGCTGAGGCAAAGAGCTATTTATTAGTCTACGCACACACACAGGCGCGCACACACAGGCGCACGCACACACACACAGGCACACAGGCACGCACACACACACACACAAAGGCGCGCACACACGCACAGGCACACACACACACACACACAAACACACAAACACACACACACACAAAGGCGCGCACACACGCACAGGCACACACACACACACACAAACACACAAACACACACACACACACACACACACACACACACACACACACACACACACACACACACACACACACACACACACACACACACACACACACACACACACACACACACACACACACACACACACACACACACACACACACACACACACACACACACACACACACACACACACACACACAGAGTGTCATAATTAAGAGCATGAAGCATGAGTTACAGCCGACTGTTTTAATGAAAGCTGCCCTGGTTCGACTATAATGTGGTTTCAACTACAGGATGGATTTAAAAGCCACAGAACTGTAAACGAAGAGCCGGGCGTGGTGGAAGGGGGGTGCAGCTGGTACTGGTAAAATAAAATGTATATATACAGTATATGTGTGTATATGTGAGTTTGCAGGGAATAAAGTGTTTTGATGATATTTAATGATTTCTGTGTAGAACTTGAGGATGTGATGTCTTATGATGATGAAAACCTGATTATATAAGAACAACTTATACATAATAAGAACATTTGAGACGGTACGTTGAAAATATGCAGTCATAAACAATGAAGATTCTGATCTTTACCTTATTTTAAATCATCAAATATAAATTAAATGTTGTAGAAACTTTTCTGTTAGAGTCTTGGGATGTTTGTTATGAAACACCAATGCAAAGACACATGCATATAAATGTGTGTGTGTGTGTGTGTGTGTGTGTGTGTGTATACCTCCTTAAAGCTACAGTGAGGGCCTCAGGGGAGCTGGCACAGGGACATATGACCTCTGGCTTCAAACCTTTAGTCTGGAAAACGTTGAGGAAGGCGTCACAGGATGAGATCGACCCTGAGAGACACAGATGATTATCAAGACATTGTAAAAATGTCATCTTACTTATACCGTTATATTGAGAAATACAACACTGCATTAATCCAAATGTATGTATGGAAAGTTTCATCGCTGTGTATTATCCGATATCCGATCCAGGCATCGGATCGGTGCATCTCTAACCTGAGACCTCCAAGGCCAAAGAAATAGATTTTAAGCAGCATCACAGTTTGAATCTAGTTCTGTTGTTGTTATGAAAAGCACAACATCCTGTTATATCATAATATCATATGTGCCATTTGCTGGAATGATATATACAGTACAGACCAAAAGTTTGGACACACCTTCTCATACAAAGAGTTTTCTATATTTTCATGACTATTGACGTTGTAGATTCCCACTGAAGGCATCACAACTATGAATTAACACATGTGGAATTATATATATCTTCAAAGAAGCCACCTTTGGCTCTGATCACTGCTTTGCACACACTTTGGATTCTCTTGATGAGCTCCAAGGCAAGGCAAGAAATCCCATTTATAGAAAAAACCATCTCAGGTGACGACCTCTTGAAGCTCATCCGGAGAACGCAGAGTGTGTGCAAAGCAGTGATCAGAGCTAAAGACGGTTACTTTGAAGAAACTAGAATATCATATTTCCACATGTGTTCATTCATAGTTTTGATGTCTTCAGTGTGAATCTACAACGTCAATAGTCATGAAGAAAGAAAGGAAAGCCATCGAATGAGAAGGTGTGCCTAAACTTTTGGTCTGTGAACATGAATGTTTACATGTTTATGCACATTCATAAAAAATAGAGACAATATTTCTAAGTATTACAAAACCTAATATCACGATAATCACGTCTATGTATCGATATTTCCATACACCCAAAATATTATATACACTGTCAAACAAAGTGCCATTAAACACAGGGTTGGATATTCGTGGTCCCCAGAGGGTGAACCCTTTTATTTTGAAAGACTTCCTGACACAAACTGAACATTTATAGAGTGTGTTCTTACAGGGATTTGAACCGTCTGCCACCACCAGCATGCGCAGGGAGTTCAGGTTGACGTCTCGCTGCTCCCGGTGGGCCACCAGAGCCCAGTGCATGTCCCTCGACTTTACACACGCCACCTTAGCTACACACAAAACACACAGACGTCACGCATGTTTAGATTTATACACATATTTATACACTTTTAGTCGTGTTTGATGTCTGTTCAACAATTACCTCACGTCAAATTCACTGGGATCAGAAAACTATGATGCAATGAAATCAAACACACCAGTCACCTGCGTTTTGAAGGCTGTCGTTTTGGGTGTTTTCACATTGAAGGTTATATTTGAGTTTACTTTGTGATTTGTGCCGTAGAACTCAAAAATCTCATCTGCTGATCACAACATAAAATTAAAAACTAGAGCAAAAAGGAGCCGAAAGTCTTCAAGGTGACAGTCTGATTTGTTTAAAGTAGGTCAACTGACGTGCATGATTAACAGATGTCAAAGTCGCACATTTCACACATTAGAACAAAACTAGAATTACCGCTTTGTGGTTGTCAGTCAAGTTGCAGTCTACATCCAAACTGTCCATACTTCCATAATATACGTATGTAGGGAAGATTTTGGTATTAAAGGTATTAAGGGTGCACTCACACTGTCCTTCCGCACCGGGCCAAAACCATTTTTTCAGCTAAAGCCTAGTGCGTTTGAGCAGTGTAAGTGCAACCGCTCTGCGCATAACTGCGGCCAGCAGGCCGTCCACAGCCCGTCTGAGAGAGGTGGGCTTTTGTAGAGCGCGTATGCACATGTACGAGCACGAGCGCGCACACGTGTACGAGCATGAGCACGATGCCTAATGCGGTTCTGACGTCATTTCCTGTGCGCCTGTTGGGACGTAGAAAATAGAAGGAGGGACCATGCGCGGACATTTCAAACAATGTCGGTGAAAGGTTCACGTTGGTGTGATGCGGAGGTGTTTACTGCAGATTTGGTCGATGAAAAGATTCAAAAACAGTCGACAAGACGCACAAAAACTCTGAGGTCTACGGAAAGATTTGGAAACAAAGCGACGCATCGCGATGACGTCATCAATGCGTGTGACGTGTTACGGCGTGATGACGTATGGACAGCAAGAAGCATTCGCCGAGGCCCAGGTAGTGTGAGTACAAACGGGCCTGGAGGGGGGGACAAGGACCCTAAAGCCCGGGGTGCGGCGCGGAAGGACAGTGTGAGTGCGCCCTAAGTGTATTTTTGGGTGAAACATTGAAGCTTCACACACATCTTCAGATCTCTACAGTCTGAATATTGGTGTCACCAGTTCAGTATCTGACCAAATGTCTCCCCTTCTGTTCCCGAGTTATGAAATATTATGATGACACGGTTAAGTTGACATTTGACCTTTTGGATACGAAATGTCATCACTTCATCATTTTACCTGTTAGACATTTAAATGAAATGTTGTCATAAGTAGTGTAGGAATTCTTCTGTTGTGCACAAAAAGGCTTTCTGTGAGGACATTTGTGCCAAATTTGAAGAAAATCCCTCCAGGGGTGAGATATCGCGTTCACGAGTACGGGACGCACTCACGGATGGACGGACAAGCCAAAAACATAATGAAGTCCTAAGAACGGTTTCATTTAATGAAGAGTAATCGTGCTGAGCGTGGGTTCGCTTGGTTACCTTTGTACTGGCAGACTTTCTGGATCCAGGACAGAGGGTTGACCTTCATGAGGGCGTAGGGAATACTGATGACGTGCATCATGTTCATTACACTCTGGCGGACACAAAGAGGGGGAGAAAGTCATCAAGCATGAGGGATGATTCAAGAGAACTTGTAGTTGTTAAGTATGGAGTTCAAATATGTACAACCTGTTTAACCCTCCTGTTAACCTAAGGGTCAATTTGACCCCATTTAATGTTTAACATCCCTAAATAACGACGTCTTTTTTTGTTTTTTTGCTTTATATTTATGACTTTTCCTCATTTTATGGGGACAACTCATGAAAAACCTAAAATTATCATGATTATATATATATCTTTTATTGTTCTTATCGTACATGTACTTCCTTTGGGTCAATTTGATAATCTGGATGATTTAATCATTATTATTATTTTCTATTTTACAATTCAAATATTATATGAGGTCAAATTCATGCTGCTGTCCTTGATAACGGACGTTACTTTCATTCCAGATGTTACAAATAACACAAAATAGCACTTAAAATAACAGACATACTTTAAAACACACACACAGAAATCCCTCCACGCAGTTTAACATCAGTGATATTTTTCATTTTGTTAAATAAATACATAAAGTACCAGACGTAACTTGAGTCACAAATTAGTTATGATAATTTTCGAGATGTTTAAACTGCTACGGTCAAATTGACCCCTAGAATAAATGGTGTTAGTCAAATTTGAGGGCAACAGGAGGGTTAAAAGACAGAAATATAGACATTAAAGTTACTGCTCAGGAGTAAATAACCAAATCCCTGCTAAGTCTGGGACAGAAGCAAAGTTCTGTTCTCTATGTTTTAACACAGCACTACTTTCATTCATCATTTGAATTGATAAAGCAAGACAGTGAAGGGTTAAGGTGTGTTTTTCTTACGGTCAGGACGGCGTGCCACAGCCCCACATCCTTCTTGAAGTCTAATACATTCACTATGGTCTCAGCTGGAGGACGAGAGAGACACATGAACCGTAACGTCACACTCAGGGTGAAATGTGAAAGGAACTGAAGTGTAACTTGGTGTGTGCGTGTGTGTGTGTGTGTGTGTGTGTGTGTGTGTGTGTGTGTGTGTGTGTGTGTGTTACCTTCTGTGTATGAGCAGGACTGTGTGAGGGCCTGGCAGTGTGTGAGCATGGCTATCCTCATCACCGTCACACCGAGGACGCTGCCGTCCTTACAGGTCTTATACTGGACACACAGAGACAGAGACACGGTGATGAGTGTGTGGCAAATAAAAGTCCTGCAAACAGTTGCAGCATACTGAGTGGAAGCGTCTGCTTTAAAGACCCCAACATGAATGCCGCTATCTCCACCAACAACCCAGACGTAGTCCCAGTAAACAACCACGTAAGTAACGAACATATAACATAAGTAAATCATTTAGGTACAATGAGAAAAGTACAGTAAAAAAATGTAAATAATAGTAAAAGTGAATTAAGTAATTAAAGAAAAAACAATTAGTAGTAGAGTATTAGGGTCATTGTAGATAAAGAAAACAGAGTTGAGGATAATATTCAGAATAAAAAGATCAGAATTTACTCAGAAGAGTAAAGTTGGAAATTTGTGAGTAAAATTGCAGACATTTAAAATTAAAGTAAAAAATTTGAGAGGGGAAAATAAGCTTTTTTTTTGTTGCAAGGTTGAATCTACCTCATCACCCCACAGACACCACTTGCTGTGTACTATGCCGGCAGTGAAAGACCTGATCAAATCATACTTTGTAATCAGATTTCGGAGCAGCGGGGGGCCGTGTTGCAGTCACTCTACCGCACCGTTGTGACGAAAAGAGAGCTGAGTCAGAAGGCAAAGCTCTGGATCTACAGGTCAATCTTGGTTCCTACCCTCACCTGTGGTCATGAAAACTGGGTCAGGACCGAAAGAACGAGGTCGCGGGGACAAGCGGCCGAAATGGGTTTTAGCATCACACCAACGTGAACCTTTCGCCGCCATTGTTGTTGTTGTTAAATGTTCGCGCATGGTCCGTCCTTCTATTTTCTATGTCCGAACAGGCGCACATGAATTACATCAGAACCGTCGTAGGCCTCGTGCTCGTGCTCGTACACGTGCGCACGCTCGTGCTCGTACATGTGCAAACACGCTCTACAAAAGCCCACCTCTCTCAGACGGGTCGTGGACGGCCAGCTGGCCGCAGTTATGCACGGAACAGTTGCACTCACACTGGTCAAACGCACTAGGCTTTAGCCGAAAATCCGGTTTTGGCCCGGTGCGGAAGGACAGTGTGAGTGCGCCCTCATACGTGATCTCAGTAAACCCAAGTCTGTTGCCTGTTGTTTCTCTCGGAGCTCATATAATGATACAGGTGATCATGTAGAGGTCAGAGTCAGAACGCTGTGAAAAGGGATCTCAGCCGTCAGCCGACTGTGGAGCTATAAAAACATGGAGTCATCTCGGGACATCGTGACGACTATAATTATATATTTTTGAGGCCTGAATCAAATGATGACGGATGAATTTAAAACCAAAACGAGTCGACGTTAAAGGAGGAGAGAAACTACAAAATAAGACCTCTGTCTGAAAGGTCTGGCAGCTATCTGACAAACGACTGAAACGAAGCATGTCACGGGCTGCTATTAAAGTCATGAATCATGCAAAAATGTTAGCTATGGGGAAAAAAAATGAATAGTATTTCTTTGACCACAGTAATTTCATCTGTCTCGGCTGTCTGGGACCCGGCCTCTATTAAAAACAAAAGGTCGATCGTTTTTCAGTCATCCTTCTACTTTCATCATTTTCCTTTCAGCCTTTTTTGATCCCTGGTGCAACCGAGGAGACGTTTCACCTCACTGTCCGTCCAACTACTGCACGCCTGATTTAAGGTGCTCCAGGTAAATTCAGATCAATCAGACGAGATGATGCCATTGGTCAGCAGCCGGCAGAGAAACATCCACTCAGTTATCCTCAAAGCAACTTCAGTCAAAAGCAACTGGACTTGGTTATTTGTCTAGGAAGACGTTTCACCTCTCATCCAAGAGGCTTCATCAGTTCATGTACGCATCTGACCAGGCTGGGACTGGACCAGGACCAGGACCAGGCTTGGACTGGACCAGGACCAGGACCAGGCTGGGACTGGACCAGGACCAGGACCAGGACCAGGACCAGGACCAGGACCAGGCTTTCGACTACGCTCTATTGCCCACCTGCCCACCAACGACTGCCACTCTAACGACGGGCGTGGGCACTTGGAGCACAAAAAGGCTTCAGTGACATCGTCGGCCTTGTGAGAGGTTAAATACCTGGATCTCACACCAGTTGGTTGAACCAGTCCCAGCCTGGTCCTGGTCCTGGTCCAGTCCGAGCCTGGTCAGATGCGTACATGAACTGATGAAGCCTCTATTCTAATCCAAAAGACATGTAACATCATTGATTTCCATTCACAAGATAGTGATGAGTGGAAATGTTTCCGCGCCCCGGGGTAAACACGCTTCAGTGTTTGTATCAGTGTGTGTTACCTCGATGTAGGCAGTGTCCTGGTTGGCATCCTTGATAAGTGGGAACCAGTCTCGGGGAGGTTTGGAGAGGTGTTTGGACTCTGCGACGAACCACAGCAGCTTGGGCCAGCCTGAACACACAAGAAAACATACTTCATTAATACCAATAAGCACACACAGGACTGAAACAAACACACATGCAAAAAGGACCTGTACGCATTCATTAAATTGAGGGACATCAGAGAGACGGGCTGGCCCATGGACAGGCATCCCGAGCACTTTGGGGTTCCGTGTTTTGCTCAAGAGGACAGTGGCAGTACCCAGGAGCTGAACTGGCTGAGCTGAACATCTATAGCTACCAGTCTACATTGCATACTTGGTCCATACAGGGACTTACACCGGCAATCCTCTAGTTTCTAAGCCGAGGCCTCAGCAGGCAGCTGAAGCACCCAAGCCTCTGCCAACAGTCAGTACTGGACCGGAGATGTGCGGGACGGTCAACAGGTGGATGAAGTCCAGTTCAAGCAGCTCAGTGTGTTATTTGCCCCCACGTGGACAATGAGCTTCCCTAACTCTAGATGGTTCTGTAAGACCTGCTGGGATTTTGCTGGTGATTTCCTGGACCCTTGCACATCTCATCTTCAGCCGTACATTCGGGGCTATAGCATGGCATGGGAGCTGAGCTGGAAACAGCTGCTACTGCATGTCACAGGGCAGCAGGGCTGAAGAAGGAGAAGTGCAATGTGGAGCAGGACACGATATAATATTAGTACCACACTATTCTCCCCATCAGACCACCGCAAACCATCTTTTTAAATAGAAAGACACACATATGCAGACACCAGGACCGCCGTCGGCCTCTTGTTCGTACACGTGCGCATGTTCGTGCTCGTACATGTGCAAACGTGCTTTACCAAAGCCTACCTCTCCCAAACTGGTCGCGGCCGGCAAGTGTGCCGTGCCTTGGCCACTCACTACTCACACTGGTCTAACAAACTAGACTTAAGTTGTGAAGCGTGCTTGGGCAGGGTACGGATGGACAGTGTGAGTGCGCCCTTAGTGGAAGAAAATCCAGATCATCCAGGACACTAAGATCGTTGGCAGGCTGGATGTCATGGGAGGGCAATATTGAAGGGGGGCTGTTTTATTCCGCACTTGTTCTTAAAGAGGCTGTCCAGGGCTCCATTTGCTGGGGGGTAGAGCTTTGGTTCAGCGCCCAAAGTGCTCCAAGGATCTCTAGCCAAAGACAAAGCCTGATGGCACAGTAGCGTTGGGTTCCCTGCCAGTTGCGGAACCTCTAGCAGAGCCAAACAGTAACCAAGGACTTGTTGTTGTCTCTGATCTGGTAGAAAGTGGATATTCTTTGTTCGATTTCAGCAACTTTTTGGCTGGAACAGAGAGCTCGCACACCCAGGAGGGAAGGTGGTAAAATCCAAGGATAAAAAATCAGCTTAAACACCCAGTCAGACAGGCACTCTCTCCACTAAGACAGGACTGGGACTGGAAATTGTTTAACTAGTTTAAACACCTTTTAACATGTGACATTTAACAAAAACACAGCGTTTATTACAGATGTATGATTAGAAATGAAAGAAACGTGAGCAGCATCTCCTCCGGTTCCATCTTACATATGACGTGCGCCACTTCTATGTTCATCTGCCGTTGACCTGTTATCTCCCCGTGAACACGCTGTCCCCCACCCTCAGCCCTCAGACAGTGACTTTCAACAAAAGTCACATTCATTCATTCATCTTCAACCGCTTATCTCGGGGTCGGGGTCGCGGGGGGGCTGGAGCCGATCCCAGCTGACATCGGGCTTGAGGCGGGGGACACCCTGGACAGGACGCCGGTCTATCGCAGGCAAAAGTCACATGTGCTACCGTATTGTATTAACCCAACAAGAAAAGTAAGTTTGTAGTCAAATGTACCTCCTTTTGCTTTGCTCTATACCCCAAATGGAAGGAGCCACTGATATGTGATAAGTTAACTGCCTCAGACCAGACTTCTTCTCATACGTCTTCATTTAACTTGAGGATCACTTCATGATAGATTGCTGGTGGTTCCTGATTGTGTGCCATCCCCATATCACTGAAAATAAATGTCATAATTGTGGAAGTAGTAGAGCACGCATTAAGTTTTACTGCTTCAATGATAAAAATAAACATTATTACTACAAGAGTTTACATGGCGGAGGATGAGTGAATGTGAAACCCTGACCCGGTGAGGGGCTGTTAATGTCTGAATTAATGCTCCCCCAGCTCGAGCAGTGAGACAGAAGAAACAATCAGCCACGTGAATGAGTTTAAAAGCCTGCTGATCAATAACAGGAGCACTCCACCTTAATGAGACAGAGGCACGCACGCACGCACACACACACACACACACACACACTCCAAAATCCATAGTGAGTGAGCAGCAGTAAATCTGGCGGCATCATGTTGCTATTTATACATCCATTACTGAAAAGCAAACGGTCGTTATTAATCACGACGGGATGCTCTCTCTCTCTCTCTCTCTCTCTATTCTCAATTCATCACGTGTCTCTTTCTCTCTTCCTTCTTGTCGACTGCTTCCCCATCGATTCGCAGTTCCACTTCACTGCCTCTCTCACTCTCTCTCTCTCTCTCTTTCTCTCATCCTGTCATCCACTGCACAGCCTCGCTGTCTCCTGCCATCAGTCTGCCCATTCATCCCACTGAGAGAGACAGGGAAGCTGCGCTGACACAAGAGAGGCACCGATATACTTTAACCTCTGTACTCTGAACACATCTGGGCTTATTACTGCCTTGTTACTGCATTTCATTTCACAGCTGTGTAGAATACTCAATTCTGATTGGTCGATCGCGCCTCTCTACGGTCTGTTTCTTCTGAATAGCAGACGGCTGTTACGTACAACAGTTGCTATGGAGCTGTCTGTTGGGTCTATGTAAATTACTCTGTAAAGTGTCCTGAGATAACTTTTGTTATGATTTGACACTATAAATAAAATTGAATTGAATTGAATTGGATTAGAGCTGAAATGAAACTTCTGGAAATCATTGATACAAATGATTTGCATCAAACCTTTGTTTATTTCATTGATTTAAAGTAAATATAAAGTGTCTCTCCACTTATCTGATTTCCGCCAATATTATTTTACCTATATTCATATCTCTACTTTATATCTATTTAACTAGGAGTTTATAGCTTATTGCCTACTGTTTATTGTTTTACTTTCTATATTTATCTATTATATTTTTTACACATTTGTTAGAAACTTGTCAAGATCTGGTTCTGTCAGTACCCTCCTCTCTTCCGTTATGTGTGTGTTTGTCTCCCCCTGTCTGTGTTTCCCTGCATGTTCTCTCCCTCCTCTCTGTGTAGGTCCGGTAGGCGTTCCCCCAAAGCTGCAGCCTGTTATGCTGATTACCCCAACTCCTTAAATACCTGAAGCTGACAGGCATGCAGCGCCGGACCGTCGTCGACCCTGTATTGGTAAAACTATTCCCCCCGGACTGGCGTCCCCTTTCTCGTTGTGGTTTTCACGCTCCCCGTGGTTAAGGTTACTAATCGTGTTTGTTTTCTGTTTTCTCCGTAGTTTCCCGTGTTCCCGTCCGTCTCCTGAGCTTCCGTCGTCTTCCTATTCCTGTTAGTCCCGTGTTCGTTTACTTAGTCTTTGTGTTTGTATATCTGTAGTGTTTTTGCGTTTGTCCGTTCTTTAAATTAAACGTTTGATTTGTAACTTTACTTTTTGTCTGTGTCTGCACTGGGTCCACCTTTTTGTGTTATACCTGAACCGTTAATGACAAAATATGTCCCTTTGTCAAATGCATGTAGACATTACGGCGTGTTGTTTGTAAAAACCGGAGCTTTTGTACCCGGATGTTGATGATGTACTTGTAGCGAACTCTGGATTTAAGGATTTAAGCTCTTCATGACTGAGTGAGCCACTTATTGAATAATCTGCGTCATATTTAGAGTGACAGATTTTACAGTTTGCGTATTGGGTAAATGATCTCGCCACACAGCTAAAAGGTACGCTGCTATTTCAGTGTGAGGAGAAAAACAGAGCAACTCCTGCAGCTGCAAAGTTGATCCAGTTATTTTGGAGTTAAGTATCGACAGCATGGGCCTGACAGTGATAATCAGGTGTTTTGTTATGGATATGATGGTATTGGTAAATACACTAACACAAAAGTACGAACATGTTAAAAATCCTAGTACATAAACACAAATCTGTACATGTTCCCACAAAAACACTCTATTCTGGTATGAGTACAGGTGTGATGGTGGCTGTGTGTGTGTCTGTGTGACCTTTGAACTGTGGGATCTCTCCAGTGGGACTCTTGGGTAATCCTTTATGGCAGGCGTCGCTGGTCAGAGCCACCGTCACTCCACAGCTCCCCAACAGGAACCCAATCTGCTGACTGCCGGCATCCTGGACAGAAACATCAAATGGGACTCATTAAGTGCTTCTTGGTCCCGCTCAGCTCCTCTGCTCTGTACAGCTGTGTGTGTACAAGTGTGAGGTGGTGCATCGAACATGGTGAAACAGTTACATTAAATATAATATAATAATATATATATATACACACACTTAATGACACATTTGAATGTAGATGATTTATTCATTTAAGGCTGCCATTTTATTCAAATTTTGATCAGTTACACACGACACATCCATTCACACGCTCACTGACGCACAAATGAACTTTGGCCCAACTGTTTCATATGGTTGAAGCTCTGCACTATGAACGCTTACCTTCCTGGTCAGTGGCACTTCTATTGGCACAGGGACGACTTCAGCCAGCAGGCAGCCATAAAAAGCAGTCATGAAGGCAGCGGGGTCGTTGTTTGGGAAAACCAGCGCCACCTACAGGAAGACAAGAGAGTTGTTGAGTTGTGATGTAGTTGTTAAATACTTGGTTGCATCTCTGTACATTAAGCCTGAAGTTGTATTTAAAATGTGCAGATGGGCAATGAGTGAAAGGAAAAACGAATGTGAGTGTGTTAGTAGGATGAACGGCATCAGAGCCATCAAAACATTCACTGAGTCTTTGTTCCCTGCATGGCACCATCTGCGTATAAATAACGTCTCAAAAGACTTTTGGTTAAATTTGTCACAGATCTGTACCAACATTCAGTGGATATGTGTTTCACTCAAGCCCCCACCACAGCGAATTCCTGCAACTTAGGATCCTCATAACTCCAGATACACTGCACCTTCAGACCACTGTGTCTGCAGTTTGACTGAGACACTACTGCCAGACAAACAAGGGAAGACCTACCAAAGAACATTTTACTGAAGAAAAATGGAGACCAGACAGAATAGAGGTAGGCTAAAGCTATCAGCTAAAGTTACTGTGTTGACCTCAAGCCCCCACCACAGCGACTTCCTGGTTGATCCAATCAGGAAGTGCCAAAAACTGCAGTTCTCCGAGTGTCCACTAGGAGCAGGTTTCACAATAGAGCAGTTTCTCATTGACCCCCATGTTAAACAGGCCCTCTTCATAGCATCATTAAACCTGCATACCTGAATCTGCATGTCTCTGTATGTTTTTGGTAATAAAGAAAAGGGTAAGGGAAGAGGGTTGCTGTCAGTAAACACCTTGAGTCACTGTCTTTAGGAACTAAAGACCAAGTCTGAAAGCTTGGCGTGCTGATAGACTCAGATCTGACCTTCAACATCCACATCTAATCAGGCACCAAATCAGCCTTTATCAACTTTAGAACATCTCCAGAATTAAGGGTTTTATGTCCCACACTGATCAGGAGAAGCTGATTCATGCTTTCATCTCCAATAGACTGGACCACTGTAACGGTCTTCTGACAGGACCCCCCCAAGAAGGAACAGCTGCAGCTCATTCAGAACAAAGAGATCAGATCACATCACCCCAGTTCTTAAGACCTTATACTGGCTCCCAGTCAGCTAGAGAATAGATGTTAAAGTTCTGCTACTGGTCTAGCTTTGGTCCAGAATACATGAATGACATGTTAGTAGAGTATAAACCCAGTGGAGCTCTGAGATCTACTGACTCAGGTCAGATAGTGGAGCACAGAGTTCAAACTGGACATGGTGAAGCAGCGTTGAGCTGTGATGCTGCACACAACTGGAACAAACTAGCAGCAGGTCTGAAATCAGCCCCAACTGAGAGCACTTTGATATCCAGGTTAAAAACTTTTCTTATAGCTGAGCTCCTTTTAATAACTTTAAACTTTATCTATTTTCTTTTATTTGACTTTTTTATTCTTCCTTGCTCCTGCTTTTAACTGGGTTTTTTTTTGTTTTTATGCTGTTTTAAAAAATGTTTTGTCTTCATGCAAAGCACATTAAGTTGTGTTGGTATGAAATGTGCTATATAAATAAAGATGCCTAGGCTTGCCTTTGGTCATATCTCCATGACAACACCTGGGGGGGGGTATTTGTACCAGGCTAGTTTCTATTTTTTGGAGGTTAAAGTGTATGAATAATTAGGGGTGTGGCCTAATTACAGCCGCTGGCTGACGTATACCTCCTCGGTATAATATATATATATATATACAACCCCCCCCCCCACACACACACGTCACCAATGCCCTTCTTTGGTAAGAGTAAATGAGGCAAAGTCAGAGTCTGACAAGATGTTGGCTCCCATAGGCGATCGGATCAAGTTGACGGGTACGCTACGTCCATTTTTTATACAGTCTATGGTTTCAATTTAACAACAAACAGTGTGTGAGTGTGTGTGTGTGTGTGTGTGTGTGTGTGCGTGTGTGTGTGTGTGTGTGTGTGTTTTTGTGTGTGATGCTGATGGATGATCACAGATGAAGGATAATCACAGACAGGGACTGTCGCCAGGAGACCAGCTGACCAGTCTTATCAGAGAAGCATAAAGCTAAATCTCTTCAGGGGGCATCTGGTCAGTGTCTCTCTCTTGCTCTCTCTAAATCCTAAAATTCCACTTTTGCGTTTGTTTTCTCCTCGGTCGGTTTACATATCACACACAGTATTTAATGTCTAACTTCCTCCAGTGTCTCCCCCTCTCTCCTGGCTGAGCCTCTCCGTTTATCCTCCTCTCTGTTTCAGCTCAATTCACTTCAGTTCAGGATGTTTTACTGGCACACTGCGGTCACGTTAAACTGCCAAAAGTGTTATACAACAGCAGCAGATATGACAACACACCTCTGGGTGTAAAGAAATGGAAACCAGAACAATAAACTGTAAGAAGGGGTAAGCATATAAACAGTATTATAAATCCTGAGAAACAGTGGGTGTGACTTTCAATAAACATCTATTTCTTTTACTTTTCCTGTACGCCTGAACTACACATCACTAATGTACGTGTTCCTGACATGCACAGTTTGGTCCCGTGAACTGGCTCTGAACCTGCATTTGTTTAAGGACGCACTCACACTGTCGTTCTGTCCCGGGCCAAAACCGTTTTTTCAGCTAAAGCCTAGTACCTTTAAGCAGTGTGAGTGCACCCGCTCCGTGCATAACAGCCGACAGCCGGGCCGTCCATGGCACGCTTGAAAGAGGTGGGCTTTAGCGGAGCCATTTGCACATGTACGAGCACGAGCGTGCGCACGTGTACGAGCACGAGCACGAGCACGAGCCCTACGGCGGTAGCGGTATGTGCGCCTGTTCAGACATAGAAAATAGAAGGACGGACCATGCGCAGACATTTAACAACAACAACAATGGCGGCGAAAGGTTCACGTTGGTGTGATGCGGAGGTGGAGTGTTTACTGCAGATTTGGTCGATGAAAAGATTCAAAAACAGTCGACAAGACGCACAAAAACTCTGAGGTCTACGGAAAGATTTGTAAACGAAGCCACACACACGCGATCAATGCGTGTGACGTGTTACGGCGTGATGACGTATGGACAGCAAGAAGCATTGGCCGAGGTCCTGGCAGTGTGAGTACAAACGGGGCTGGGGCGCGGGGGGAGAGGGAGGGGGGACAAGTACCCTAAAGCCCGGGGCGCGGTGCGGAAGGACAGTGTGAGTGCGCCCTAATTGAATACAATTAGAGTGACACTTTGGTGCTCAAGGGTCTTCAGTGAAGAAATGTCAAAACAGGTTTGCATTTCTTGCAGCAGGTAAAGGAATGCAGCATTTTATATCCCCCAGAAATGGTAAACATTCAACATAACAGAGATTATATATTATATTTGACCTATTTAAACCAAGTCAGTCCTGCATTACATTTAGATATTTCATATGACTTCATTGAGCTCTGTTGAGGATAGTAACAGGATCCTAATATCTACTGCTCGCTCTGTACATTTCACTACATGTTTTGCTTTTTGCGGAACTTCGACACCATGAAAACTCCTGTGACGCAGATTTCTATCTTCCATCTTACACCTGGGACAAAACAACCGGCATCCGGCATGTTTCGACAACGTCAGAGCGGAGTCTTTATCTCCCGCTTGGCCATGTTGGATCCAGATCGGCTCCAGTTGCATGTTGTGATGATAACAGAGAGCCCAGGCTTAAGTGCTGCTTAATAGCTTCCATATACAATACTGGGCTGGATATGTGTGTGTGTGTGTGTGTGTGTGTATGTGTGTGTGTGTGTGTGTGTGTCTGTGAGGTTGCAGCTCTAAGCTAAGTGCACCTGTGCGAATGAGAGCGGTGTAATGAACATTAACAGAAGCTTTAACAGGACTAATGTTGACATGTGCAGGTCTCATTGCAGCTGTTCAGGTTTCATCTGCAGACGAGACCAGAGAGAGTGGAGGGGAAACGTCTCTGTTACTGTGTGTGCACGAGGTTTCAACTATTGCACACTGTTTAAACACTTCACAAAGGTCCGGTTCCACTTTTTATCAGCTCTTCTGGATGATCAGACCTCTGCTTGGGTTGAAGGTGGGCGGGGCTTTGATAAGAATTTGATGGGAATGTATCATAAATGTCCATCTACCGCTAAAAATGATAAAGGTTTACTTTGAATAGCAGTGCAATTTATTGAAAAGTTGGAATAAATGACTTCTCTGCAATTCTCAAAATGTGCAGAGTCATGTCGTATGTTTGACACGGTTATTAAAAATGACTTGGTGGGCTTTAGTAAAGCACGTTTGCACATGTACGAGCACGAGCGTGCGCACGTGTACGAGCATGAGGCCTACGGCGGTTCTGACGTAATATCCTGTGCGCCTGTTGGGACATAGAAAAAAGAAGGAGGGACCATGCGCGGACATTTAAAAACAATGGCGGTGAAAGGTTCACGTTGGTGTGATGCGGAGGTGGAGTGTTTACTGCAGATTTGGTCGATGAAAAGATTCAAAAACAGTCGACAAGACGCACAAAAACTCAGAGGTCTACGGAAAGATCTGGAAACAAAGAGACGCATGACGATGACGTCAATCAATGCGTGTGCGGGGGGAGAGGGAGGGGGGTCAAGTACCCGAAAACACGGGGCAGGGGACGGATGGACAGTGTGAGTGTGCCCTTAGTGTAGATTTTAAGATTCAAATATTACTTTCAAATAATCTATTTTTAGCTTTTGTATCGATCTTTTTATCCATGTAAAACCATTTTAACATTAATAAATACACTAAACCCACTTACTTAGATTTATACCAGATATTAATGTTTTGTGATGTGGTTGATTTCTTCTGATGGATTATGTGCAGCTGGAAAAATGTCATATTTCCTGCCTTTGGAATATCCTGAAACCATTTAGAAATCCACTACTCGACATTAAAAGGAAAACAAACGTGCAGTCCACCACCTGAAATCCAAACATGTCCTGGTCCTGAAAGTAGCCAGGCCCATTCCCCTTAAAAATGGTTTTCCCCACAAAATGACACAACCTCTGATTGACAAAGTGAAACCTTGTTAGATTCATTAAATCTCTGCAACCCTCTGAACACTCTCAGTGAAACCATCCTGTGAGACGTGACATCCCTCCGTCAAAACAAGAAAAACAACCGCGCTGTAATTTCTAAACGTGCAACTTATTATAACTTCAGTAAAACCGTGAAAAAAGACAAGCTTGTAATTCACACTGAGTGGGGAGAAAAAGGAGTTCTGCGGTGATTAAAACTCACACCCTTCCGGCTGAGATACACAATAAAACACACACACGCAAACACACACGCACACGCACGTGCACTGGCATTGTGCCAGTCCTGACTTAGTCTCCAGCCGAGTGAGAAATGAAGCTTAAAATAAATATGGAAGAGGGACAAGAATACGGAGAACAGAGACTCTGGGGGTAGCAGACACATGTGGGACCCTTACTGAACCTTTTTCCATACAAGTATGATCGTCTGTTCATGTTCATGTGTGGAGGCGTGTGGATCGCTGGTTTGAGAGGCGGTGAGTGTGATGTGATGATTACACTGACAGGAAACAAAGGAGGACAACATGTGTCCATTTTTAAACATTGAGTAATGGCCATGTGTCGGGTCACCGAGGGTTTGTTTTGGCCGGTAACCAAGAATCTTGAGGTGATGTGATGAAACCAAGCTACTCTGTGATGTTTTCAATCCAAAGGAAAGAGGCAACAGATGTCCGACTCTCACGAAAGGATCAGTTCACTGGGATGCCACAATATATATAACGTATAAAACCACCCCAGGACCTTTTTCGGCAAATACACTCATCAAATAAGCCATTGAGAAAAATAAATTCCAGTATCAAATTTTTATCCAGTAGAGTCGCTAACAGCCAAGAAGAGCTAACAGTGATTAGCTCTGGGAAGAACGGTGAAGGCATTAAAACGTCTTTTAACATAAAATAACCGCAAACCTCTGCAGCAGCATGAGAAGAGTCCCTACACATAAAACAAAGCACCAATGGGCTCCTTCCTTTGGGACTGACTTTGGTAATCCACTTGAATGGATTTTACTATGAGAGGAGCTGGTACAGGGGCCAGTAGGTAAGTCTTTGAGGACGCACTCACACTGTCCTTCCGCACCGGGCCAAAACAGGTTTTTCAGCTAAAGCCTAGTGCGTTTGACCAGTGTGAGTGCACCCACTCCGCGCATAACTGCGGCCAGCTGGCCGTCCACAGCCCATCTGAGAGAGGTGGGCTTTTGTAGAGCGCGTTTGCACATGTACGAGCACGAGCGTTCACACGTGTACAAGCACGAGCACGAGGCCTACGGCGGTTCTGATGTAATTTATGTGCGCCTGATCGGACATAGAAAATAGAAGGACGCGGACATTTAACAACAACAACAATGTCGGCGAAAGGTTCACGTTGGTGTGTTGCGGAGGTGGAGTGTTTACTGCAGATTTGGTCGATGAAAAGATTCAAAAACAGTCAAGAAGACGCACAAAAACTCCGAGGTCTATGGAAAGATTTGGAAACAAAGCCACGCATCGCCATGACGTCAATCAATGCGTGTGATGTGTTACGGCGTGATGATGTATGGACAGCAAGAAGCATTTGCGCGAGGCCCAGGTAGTGTGAGTACAAACGGGCCTGGGGCGCGGGGGGAGAGGGAGGGGGGACAAGTACCCTAAAGCCAAGGGCGCGGTGCGAAAGGACAGTGTGAGTGCGCCCTAACTACGCTGTTGGTGCTTTGTTTTATGTGTAGTGACTCTTCTCATGCTACTGCAGAGGTTTGCTGTTATTTTCAGCAACATTAGTGGTTAAAAAAGACATTTCAATGTGTTCAATCTACTGCCCCGAGCTAATCACTGTTAGCACTCTATTGACTAAATAGTGACTGTGCGGGATTTCTCCGTCAACTTGTTACACGAAAAAAAACTGTCTCGATGGCTTATTTGATGTGTATGACCCAGACAGATGAATTTGATATCGGACACTTTAGAAGGAAAAAGACACACAAGCTTTTCTTTTGGTCCTGGACATAAAACACATCAGTCTACTTCATATTGAAAACAGAGGGTTCAGCACGTACTCATAGATCTGGAGTTACATCAGGGTAACTACTACTGTACATTCGCTCGTTCTGTAGATATCCAAAATCATCCCCCACTGCTCATTTAAGGTGCTTTTGGTGAATATAAGGCTAGAATGTCGGCTCATTTTACAGCTTTTCCTCTCAACACTTCAGGTGAGTGGCACGGCTCTCGCACACAAAACAAACCAGCGCACACACCTCTTTATCAGGACATCGTAGATATCCTAGCTTCTAAAATGATCACGGTTATGACACAATGATGTTATGTAACCGCGGATATGGAAAAATCGGTTAAGCCCGACATCCTTACAGCTCGACCGAATGACCAAAGCTCTCCCCGGTTCCCTCTAAAGGCGCACTCACACTGTCCTTCTGGCCGGGGCCAAAACCGGTTTTTCAGCTAAAGCCTAGTACCTTTAAGCAGTGTGAGTGCACCCGTTCCGCGCATAACTGCGGCCTTGAAAGAGGTGGGCTTTAGCGGAGCCGTTTGCACATGTACGAGCACGAGCGTGCGCACGTGTACGAGCACGAGCCCTACGGTGGTAGCGTTATGTCCGCCTGTTCGGACATGTAAATAGAAGGAGGGACCATGCGCGGACATTTAACAACAACAACAATGGCGGTGAAAGGTTCACGTTGGTGTGATGCGGAGGTGGAGTGTCTACTGCAGATTTGGTCGATGAAAAGATTCAAAATCAGTCGACAAGACGCACAAAAACTCTGAGCTCTGTGGAAAGATTTGTAAACAAAGCCACACACGCATCAATGCGTGTAACGTGTTACGGCGTGATGGCATATGGACAGGGCCCAGGCAGTGTGAGTACAAACGGGGCTGGGGCGCGGGGGGAGAGGGAGGGGGGAAAAGTACCCTAAAGCCCTGGTCGCGGTGCGGAAGGACAGTGTGAGTGTGCCCTAAGTCTCAGTCTGTCGGTATCACCAGTTTGTTCTTTTTACTCACCCGGTCTCCAGGTTTGACGAGTGGTTCCTGTTTGGTTCCCAGTTTGTGCAGCAGGTTATAGGCCACCTTGACACTCCTGGACCACAGTTTTCCTAAAGGCAGATTACGAGAATTATTACAACGAAACTAAAGAAAGCAAACAGGGAATTAACAGGAAAGCACAGTGTTCTGTGTAGAAATGACAGATGAACGCTAACCGGTGTCCTGTGAGAACAAAATGTCTTTGTTGGACTATTTTTCCTCATGATGGTGGAACAAAGAATGACATCACGACACACCATGTGCAAGAAATTACTGCACTGACAGACGTCGTTAAAACACATTATTTCACCTCGTGGATAGACTGGTATGGAGATAACACAGATTCATAACATCCAGCGAACCAAACCTGCCCCATGACTTAATTGGATCCATGTACAGTGATACTTTACACGCAGAGACACAACCACAGCACATCAGAGGAAGTCACACAGCAGCCCACAACAGCGATCAAAGGTTTTGGTAACTTGAAGAATGTATTTAGCTTTAATTGCACTCGTGCAGCTTTAGGCAATATAAACCCGTTACCTCTTTTTAAAAAGAAACAAGCCCAAAATTTAAAAAGCAACAATTATTTTTACATTACAGACGCTGTTTTACAAAATAACTGTGGCTTTAAATATCACCCTGTATATATAACACTATCTAATCTTTCTGATCATCTCATCTCATCTTCATCCGCTTATCCGAGGTCAGGTCGCAGGGGCAGCAGCCTTAGCAGGGGACCCCAAACTTCCCTCTCCCGGGCCACATTAACCAGCTCTAACTGGGGGATCCTGAGGCGTTCCCAGGCCAGTGTGGAGATCTAATCTCTCCACCTGGTCCTGGGTCTTCCCCGAGGCCTCCTCCTAGCTGGACGTGCCTGGAACACCTCCCTAGGAAGGCGCCCAGGGGGCATCCTTACTAGATGCCCGAACCACCTCAACTGGCTCCTTTCTTTCTTTCTGATCAGTTTCAGTTTAACCGCGAGGTACAGTCGGCTACGTTCATTAATGCCCTAACTCAACAGTTTCAGTTTCCATCCTTTACAGGTTTTTTTTTTCCTAATTCAGAGTGGCAGACGCAGATTTTATGCATGAGCGATCGAGCGTGAATCCCTCATTGTTTTTCCACTCGAAATGAGTTTTTTCTGATGTTTGTCGGCGCTAATGAAATGAAGAGAAGGAGAGCTTCAGAGTCCCGAGAGGAGAAAAGACAGCGAGGAGGGGAAAAACAACATGAATGGCAAAGAGAGAAAGAAAAGAGGAGCAGTGACTCTCAGTGAGTTCATAAAAAGTGCAATTTAAAGAGAGAACTGAAGTAATGAATTCAGAATTAAGGGTCACAAAAAATAACAATTTGTGTCTTCCAGGAGTATGAAGTGGATTTTTCATTTCGACATTATTGCGCGGAGAGCTCAGAGAGCAGTAACTGCCTCTGTAAGTGCTTACAGCTTTGGACTGTTTGGTGGAGAACGCCTGGCAGCTGCGATGGTTACAATCAGTCGTGAGGTCTGTTTGGATCTATTATGTAACGGTAAAAGACTATTTGAGAAAGAATATTTGGTGATTTTGGTCACTCAATATTTCAACATGTACAACGCTTCTTCGGTTTTCTTTAAAGACCTGTGCTTGTTTGCTCGGAGAAGCTGTTTTTAATAGCTTGGGTCATAAAGATCGCCTCATATGGTTACAGTGTGTTTCCATCTTCAGTCTGACGTTGCTGCACTCTAACGGATTTCCATGGGGGAGGATAATTCGCTTTCTCCTAAGCAATCACAAGAGAATGCAGTTTAGCACTACGCTAACTTGAATGGGGATAAACTAATTATTCTTCTATACATCCCAAATGTAATTGGACCAAATTCATCAAATTATGATAGAGAAATTCGGTCATTTCCCCGGAGGTTGGGATGCTCGTGTGATCGGCGTGGGCTGTCTAGTTAAACGCACATCCTGACAGTGGTGTTAGTCCCTCCCATGTTGCTGATTTGCCCGTTTTTAGTCCCCCAGGGGTGCTCAGTGGCTCAGCTGTTCCACAGTTGTCAGAGGAATCAGTGAACTTGATGGAGTTGATTCAAAGATCTGGACCCGGGTAACAGAAAGATGGAAAGCTGGCACACTATCTTACCATATAAAGTTGTTTAGGTGATGGTGTTAGCAAAGTGCAGACTGGAGTTGTGTTTGTGTCCAACATTGACTCTCCTGTCAGCTTTGTTTTTGGACTCTACCAACCTCTGAAAGAAATAGCTGCCTAAATGCTCCACTGTGTCCACAAGCCTCCATAACACATTCTCCTTTGAGTTTGATGTTTCAGAGAAGATTCTGCTGTTCCCCCAGGTGTATCTGTGCACCGTGGGACTGGACGTGCTCAACTTACACTAGATCAAACAGAGTTCAGATGTTTTAACTCAAACCATCCTTACTGGCTGATTTTGTTTTTAATGCAGTGGTGTTTTACAATGCTTACAAACTTGTGACCCTTGGAAAGTCTGCACATGTCCATGAGTAATGTTCCCTTCTTAGATGACTTCATTACAAGCCACAACAGTGACGCTAGTATTGTGTTCACCCTTGGCGATCACATCGCAACAGTGTAAGATACAGTCATGAAACTTTACAGCTGTGTATTTGACATGAAAATGACGACTGAGTGTGAAGATTGGTGTGATCCAAGCCAGCGCGCCGTAAGTAAAGGGGCCTTCACATGATAAGCGTTTTGCACTGGGCTCACCTCGAGGTTGGGCGCAGAGACCCAGTAAACGGCTAAATCAACGTTCGGATTAAAACAACCGTTGGTAAACTGCCTCTTCACAAACCTGGTGTGACTGTTTATGAACATCCAAGCATTACTTTTTCTTCCGAGATCGAGATACGACTTTAATGTAACTTTAAATAGTTTGTGAAACTCAGACACGCTTTTCCTCCGTCTTTCTAGCCGGCTTGATGTCGCTCTCTGGTTGCCTAGGAAACCTAGATGTCACACTCAAAGCTTCTATCTCATTGGTTGCGCTTTTGAAAGGTCAGCGGCAACAAGGTCAACGTTCAACTGACTTGAACTTCAAGCACAGCGGCAGAGAGGCAAATCTGAGCGGTACGCGCAGCTACACCATAGGTATGCACGGCTACACCATAGGCAAAATAAATGGAACGGCCTGCGTAAAGCGCCTTTACCGCGTATCATGCGTAGGGGCCTTAAGGGGGTGGGAAGTAAGGAGGGAGCCATTGCCACACCACTTTACACCCCTGGCCTAATTTGTGTTGTGGCTGCTGTGATCCCATCACGAGATTTTCTCTAGTTTCAATAGTTTTTAAAAGTCTAAAGAGCTAAAACTCTGCAGTATTTCAGGAACATAAAAAAGCAAAGATTGGAAGAAGAAAAACACCGTTAATGTAGCATGTGCCTTATTACGTCTCTCATAGACTCGCATTTCCAAACTCCACAGTGCTGTGTCAGTGTCGGAGGAAAGTCTAGCCGCACAAGTTCTGGGATAGGGGAAGAAACACTCTGGGTTCTTTGTATTTCTGTATTGTGTCGGGTGGTGCTAAGTCCTGGATGCAGCGATTCCTTTCATAACTGCACTGTACATCTGAGAAGCCAGACTGCGTACTTATCCCATGACCCCTCAGATTAATCTACAACACCTTGATGTTGTCCCTGACACCCAGGTTATGAACCACGCTCTGCCTGTTGCTGATGCCATTGCTCCCTCCATTAAAAAATAAATAAAGTGATTTTATGCTGATCATGTAGAATCAGGTCATGGTAAATAGGACAGTCATGAGTCATTGTCCCAATGATTTTCATCTGAACAGTGTTATTCTCTAACTGACATCCATGAAAAGCAGGAAACACATGTTTTCTGTGGGTGTAGAAACTACTGCAGTGACCTTGGATCCGTTTTGAAATGAGGATGCCTTCTTCAAGGTGTTTTGGGGGCGGCAGTATCTCAGTCCATAGGTGACTTGGCTGGGAACCGGAGGGTCGCTGTGTGGACCATGAATGGAGCGTGGACTGGTGGCTGGAGAGGTGCCAGTTGTTGAGCAAGGCACCAAACCCCCAACTGCTCGGGGCGCCGGTCACTGGCAGCCCCCTCGCTCTAACATCTCTCCATTAGCTGCATGTATATAGGTCCTGTCTGTGCATGTGTGTGTGTATTTCGGGCCTGTGTGTGTGTAAAACGAAAAAGATAGAGTGAAAATTTAATTTCCCCATTGCGGGACGAATAAAGGAATTCTTCTTCTTCTTCTTCTTCTTTCAGCAGTAATAGTGAGCAACCTGGAGGTGACAACCAGCCATCCTCCAGCTGATCAACAATCAGAAGTGAGGCTTCCTGCTGGCATGTTAGGAAGGATCCCTCCTGCTGAAGTGCAAATCAGAGAGCCACAGATGGAATCAGTGTTTCTCTGGAGAGCCTGGGTCTGGTTCTTTTAGGATGACATTACTCATCCAACCCATGAAAGGCTCATCCAGCAGCCTTTTATCCTCTGAAACAGAGGGGAGGGCAAGTGAGGCTGCCCAGTCGTCTTGTTTAATTTCATTGGAAAGGGCACTTTTGTTCTGAAATCAGATATTTGTCCCTTGAGAGAAGCGGCCACTCTCAGAAAACGACTCCAAGAACGAAACCGAGACAAAAGTGGTTCCTTCCGAGACACAGTGGGTCAAATACTGAGCCCCTGTTCGAGAGAAAGATAACATCAAATATCTGCACTCAAACAGTATTTCAGACAGTGATGGGTTTCCGCTGATTCTTACGTACAGATAGATACGTACAGCCTTTTAAGAAATGCACCGTTTTAGCCTCTCAGTTCAAAACAACTTGAACTTTTTAGCCAAACATTGAAGAAAAGAGATTTGATGATCACCGTCATTGAAATGATGTTATTTTAAACAATTGTACTGATGTTTTGTGGTATGTCACGTATTGTAACGTGTACCACCTACACCATTATGTTTCATACTGTATTGTAACCAACCATAATGCAACTCTCTGCATTGTATTGCTTTGTATCATATTGTGCCATATCATCATCATCATATATTTATTATGTTATGTTACTGTACTATATTGTAAAATGCGGTGTTGTGTTACGACGTATCGTACTATATCATACAGTCTTGTATTGCACTGTAGCATATCATATCGTACGGTGTCATATCATATGATGAAAATGACAGATTATATCAGAATTAACTGATGATTGTTGAACCTAAGTGAACGTGGAGTATCATTTAAAGTTGTAAAGCTATTTGAGATAGCTTGTTTCTAACGGCCTCGTCCATAAGATTTGAGATGTAGATGTAACTGCAGGCAAGCCTGTTCTCTCAGAGCCTCCATCTTGTCATGTTCATGGTCACTTTGTGTGTTGACAGTTATATTAAATCCATACACACACACATGTTCCTATTACACTTATGTCCTTACTACAAGCCTGACTCTTTGAAACTTATTCTCTTTTGAGACGGATGGCACCATCATCTTCAGCCTCTTATCCGGGGTCGGGTCGCAGGGGCAGCAGCTTTAGCAGGGGACCCCAAACTTCCCTTTCCCGGGCCACATTAACCAGCTCTAACTGGGGGATCCTGAGGCGTTCCCAGGCCAGTGTGGAAATCTAATCTCTCCACCTGGTCCTGGGTCTTCCCCGAGGCCTCCTCCCAGCTGGACGTGCCTGGAACACCTCCCTAGGGAGGCGCCCAGGGTTCATCCTTACCAGATGATCCTGAACCACCTCAACTGACTCCTTTCAACGAAAAGGAGCAGCGGCTCTACTCCGAGTTCCTCACGGATGCTGAACTTCTCACCCTCTCTCTAAGGGAGACTCCAGCCCCCCTCCTGAGAAAACCCATTTCAGCCGCTTGTACCCGCAACCTCGTTCTTTCAGTTCTGACCCAGCTTTCATGACCACAGGTGAGGGTAGGAACCAAGATTGACCGGTAGATCAAGAGCTTTGCCCTCCGGCTCACATCACCTTCAGGTGGAGCTGGAGCCCAGCACAACAGCGCTACGCCACTGGTCAAGATGCTGTAGCTGAAGTGGAGTAATGTGACTCCTATAGGAAGTGAAATTAAATATACATTATATTACCAATAGTTTTTAAGTAAAGCCGCTCCTAAGTTATGGAGGGATTCAAACATAATTTGAAGTTTACGGAAAACACTCCAAAAAAAGCAAAAGTACACACAAAGAATAATCAAAGAAAGAGATCAAAAACAACTTGCAGAGAAAGTTTGTGTCCTCCACATGCAGCATGGAAATCAAAATGTCTTTATCAATGATTGGATTTGCTGATAAATAACATTAGCCGTGCTGTTTACACAGGATCAAAGCTCCCTGAGCCAGTCTGGGCTCATCGGAAACTTTTTTACGAACATGCACAGAAATATTTTTTTCTCCTGCCAGTTATGTGAGGTTGTCTACAGCGTGGCGAGGGTTGAGTTTGAGGACAGCGGGAGAATTCGGTATCATGAATTCTCTCTGTTCTCCGGAGGACGACTCGACAGGAAGAAACAAAATAAGTTTGTCCTTGTCGAATGACATCAAAGGGAAAGACACGACAGGAATGAGAGATAAAGAAAGATAGAGATTTAGATTCAGCACTGCACACACCACACACACACACGCGCACACACACACACACACACACACACTCTCACCATGTTGTTGTCTCTCTGGTGGTAGACTCCTGAGTGCTGGCTGAAGACATTTCACAGTCTGGTGAGCACATATCACCTCATCATCTGCTGCAAGCTCACTCGTCACAAAGCAGTTTGTTCACTTGCACACACACACACACACACACACACACACACACGCTCACACACACACACACACACGCTCGCACACACACACACACACACACACACACACACACACTGTATACCTATTTAAGGAAACTTGATGTGCTTGGGATAAAGTTAAGCCTGGTTTATGATTGTGTGTGTGAGTTTATTGTGAGGTGCAAATGTGCATGAATGCCAACAACCACCAACTAAAATAGGAAGCAGTTCAAAGTTAAAGGTTTTTATTTATCACCTTGAACCTTGAAGTACTTTACACGTACGGCACTTCAAATAAAACTCTTGCGAAGAATTTCTACTTTTCCTGCGCGAGGTTTCGGAGGAAAATATTGTGCTTTGTGCTGCATTTATCTGCAGCTGAAGATACAACAGTTACAGTAAGCTACAGTTTACAGCTATGAATCGCATTTTACAGTAATCAACACTCACTGACACATACATTTATGCATTTTCCAGCTCTTTAGCTTACTCAGAAAAAGACAACATTCCCCCGGGGGCCTGACCAATGTGGGCTTGACCACTGCTACTGCAGATTTTACAGCAGAAGTGGATTTTTGTGCTGGAATGAAAAGAGACGTTTTCCATGTGGATAGTGCACCAACATGAGTTTTAAAGGTACTAAAGCTAAAGGTGATAACTTTATTAAAGAACATCTCATCTCATCTTCAGCCTCTTATCCGGGGTCGGGTCGCGGGGGCAGCAGCTTTAGCAGGGGACCCCAAACTTCCCTTTCCCGGGCCACATTAACCAGCTCTAACTGGGGGATCCTGAGGCGTTCCCAGGCCAGTGTGGAGATATAATCTCTCCACCTGGTCCTGGGTCTTCCCCGAGGCCTCCTCCCAGCTGGACGTGCCTGGAACACCTCCCTAGGGAGGCGCCCAGGGGACATCCTTACGAGATTATTATACGTTCTACATGCAATGTTTGACATCATCAACCAATCCTAGAAATGAACAATTGAAAAATAAAGCTAAATAAACATGAGGTTCAGTGATAGGCAACTGCTGACCATTTCAATTAAAAATGGTGATAGGCCGATATCAACTGATAATGTCGGCCGACCAATATATCAGTTATATCAGTTATAATATTACAGGCCCACGCCTCAAGCTAGGCATACGCTAAGTTAGCCAGCCTACCTCCATGTAGCGTGTACCCCATGCTGTTAATCGACGAGTGAAGACACCGACGCATTCACATGGAATCTGGTGCACGCGCACTGACGAGCACTCGATGAGAGGGAGCGGAGGACTTCGTGGTAGAGGGGGAGGGGCGTTGACTGAAAATGTACTCTTCCCTTTCCTCTCTACTCTCTGTTCTTCTTTATTTCCTTTATTTTCTCCTGTTCCCCTTCCTCCCTCTCACTCCCTCTGCTTTCCCCCTTTACATCCCACCTGGTTTCCTTCTTGTCTTTCATTCCTTCTGTGTTCCTTATGCTGTTCCAATCCACATTCTCCTTTTTCTCTTTCCTCGTCTTTTGTTTTTCTTCTTCTTCTCAAAGCTGGAGATGTAGGGCTTTCACAAAACAGCTATCCCTCTTGTGTGAAGAAGAGTATTAAACACCACAGCCGGCTCCAGCCCAACAGCTTTGGCAAATCCAGTAAATGGACGTCTGATTTGAGATGACGGCCATCTTTCTACTCCTCCTCACTGTCAGTACTTGACATATTTACTTCTGTTTTAGTAGTTTCAAGTTAAATTTGAGAGTACTTCTTTGAGCTCTGAACCTAAAAATGTGAGTCAGAGTTCATGTGTGATGTATGTATGAGCGTTTGCATGCCCTCTTGGTGTCCAAGGTCCGTCTCTAAATTCATGAGGTCCTGAGGGGAGCAGCTCTGCCCGCCGTGGCTAAATCTCTTCACGCCCTCTGGACCCAAAGCCATTTGGTCTGCTGCTGTTTGGGGAGATGAATAACTCAGGTCTGCAGCCTTCAGCTACTGAACAAAAGATTTGCTTCTGATTTGAATGTAGACTTAAACTGTGGCACTGAAGCAGGGGTCAGGCTGCGATGTGATTCGGTTGCGGAGTGTGTTCAGGGAGGCGGGACGATGCTCGGGCGGCGAATTGATGTATGTTTAGGATCATTTCTTATTTCTTTTCACCATTCTGTGTGCTGGTCTCCTCACTGCTAAAGGGTGTGTTCTTTTGTAAAAATAGATTTCTTCTTCTTTTTCGTTGCCTCTGTAGTCGTTTATAGTTCAATGTCAGATTCACCTGGTGATAGCACCGATACCCAATAGACAGATGCGTCTCCACCGACGTAAATAACCACAGTTGTGTTCACACTTCTCAGTTGATTGTGGCGAGCAGATTGTCTGCCAGGTTCCTCGGCTGTTATTAGAGCACAGAGCAACACGGAGCAGGATTTAGGAAGGTCTATATGGAAGAAATGGTCCGAAAAAGGTTCTCTTGTCCTTTTCAGCAGGATAGCTAGCCGTGACCATTAATATATTTAGAGAACTGGATAAAGAGTTCGAGGCAGAGCCCGGTTCATTCCTAGGAAAGCTGCTCAGCGGCACATGAAGCCAGAAAAAGTCGATATCCACGTCTGAAAAAATACCCGGATGATCGGCTCTACTTCCGTCATACTGTCTCACTGTTGGGCCCATAGAGCAGGTACACTACAGACTTCTCCCTGCTGAGCCAGCTACTTTCAGTTAAGCGTTGCGTCGAACTTGAATGGAGATTAAGGGCGAATTCACACTGTCCTTCCGCACCGCGCCCCGGGCTTTAGGGTACTTGTCCCCCCTCCCTCTCCCCCCGCGCCCCAGCCCCGCTTGTACTCACACTACCTGGGCCTCGCGCAAATGCTTCTTGCTGTCCATACGCCGTAACACGTCATCACGCATTGATTGACGTCATCATGATGCGTCGCTTTGTTTCCAAATCTTTCCATAGACCTCAGAGTTTTTGTGCGTCTTGTCGACTGTTTTTGAATCTTTTCATCCAAATCTGCAGTAAACACTCCACCTCCGCATCACACCAACGTGAACCTTTCACCGCCGTGGTTGCTGTTGTTAAATGTCCGCGCATGGTCCCTCCTTCTATTTTCTGTGTCCGAACAGGCGCACATAAATGACGTCAGAACCACCGTAGGCCTCGAGGTCGTACACGTGCGCATACTCGTGCTCGTACATGTGCAAACGCGCTCTACAAAAGCCCACCTCTCTCAGACGGGCCGTGGACGGCTAGCTGGCCACAGTTACGCGCGGAGCAGTTGCACTCACACTGGTCAAACGCACTAGACTTGCTGAAAAAACCTGTTTTGGCCCGGTGCGGAAGGACAGTGTGAGTGCGCCCTAAATGATTTCATCAAGCAGCTGTTGTAGACTTTCAAAACATTATCGGACCAAATTAATCAAATTCCTAAGTACACAAATCTTTTCTGCGGGGTCAGGACGTCTCTTTTGCCGTGTAAGTCAATGGGAAAAAGTCTTTTTGGGCCTGATTACGTGACTGACACAGAAGCTGTAATCCCGCCGTGTGATCACTATTTCATATTGGCTTCAAAGTTTGAAGTTTCTAAGAAGTCAGTGTATGCAGGTTGGGTTGAGGTAGGTTTTATACAGTAAGAGCCCATTTTAGATCAGGTCCACACCATCCCAAACAGTTGCTATGGTTTCCTTAGCCATCGTAGCCCTGATGTGTAATTTTGGCGAAGGGCACGTCAGCCCATGATGTAGCTATGAAGGCTTCCTTCAGTGGCTCTGCTGCTCTGCTGTGGCCCCACACAGATGCTTTAATATATCTTTAATCTCCATAAACGAAGAAAAGAGACTACACCATCAGTTATTAGCATTAGTTTCAAAACATTGCATTTTGGGATCCAAACTAGGGTCTGAAATGAGTCCAGAGAAGAGCAAAAACAGCTCAAATAATCAAACATGTAACTGAGGCCAGAACTTCTGTAAATACAAGTAAATGTCTGAATCATAAAGTAAGGAGTCGGCATAAAAGTTTTAAAAATAACATAAGTAGGACCAAAGTCACTCAGGGTATATCCTCAAAAAAAGGATTCATTTAAAAGCATATTTGGAAAAAAATTCATTTGGTTTAAATTTATATATATATAAACTATCCCTCCTGTAGCAGAGCAGCTTTCTTAAAAGCTTCTTTTTCACACGTTGCTAATGTGCTTAGCGCCTTTGTCTGGCTGCCGTTAGAGGAGATATGTTCACGCAGCGGGTGTTAAACATTGTTTGGTGTTTCGGTTAATCAGCTTGTGAGAGTCACCGTATGTGCTGAAAAAACAGGAAGTCATTCAGAGCAAACCCTGCTGGTTCCAAACTGCACCATAGCAATGTACTGACGGGTATGTTGGAAGAACTGATGAACTATGGTTGATTATGGGTGCAGGGAGGTCATGTGAAGGTATCGTGCATAGAGTTCAACTTCAACAAAAAACACTGGAAACATTCATTACTGGCTGTTAAATGATGGTCACTGATCAGTGATGGGGTTCAAAGTTTTGACCCATAATATTTTTATATTGAAACTAACTATTAAATCACACACACGCACACACACACACGCGCACACGCACACGCACACGCACACGCACAGTCTGAAAGCATCTGGTCAGATCTGTAAAAACCTAATTTTATCGAAATGTTGGCAAATGTATGAAGCTAAAGTTATTGTATGGCTGCTGGCGTCAGGTTAAGTAAGTTTCTTAAGTTAAAAATAGAGATTTTGAAGAATATTATCATATTTATCCAAAAAAAAAACTACTGGGTATTTAACAAGAAAATCCCTGAGAGAAAAATTGAAAAAGGATATTTGACAACTGAGCTGAAACGTGTTTATTTTCTATTCATTCTGTTAAAATCTACTGTTCTCCCAGAGTGACTCCTGTGCGGTTTCCCGGCCCTGTCATTGAGATACAGTCAGGCTCTGCTTACCGTAGGTGAGCACGTAGAGCGGCTTGCCGTTGGTGTCCATGGTGGTGAGACAGGGGGCCTTCGGAGAGATGGTGCCCCACCTCTGCAGGGCCGCCTCCAGAGACGGGGGCCAGTTGGTAACCACGCCCAGCTGCTCGCCCCGCATGGCCACCATCTGAGCCCCCTCAGCCTTGGGCTGGTTGGGGTCTGGCTGCTGGACTGGAAGAACCACCACAAAAAGATTTAACATTTGAATCAGCCTGACACCGACAACCTCTGTCCTCAAACATTCAAATGTGGAGATGATGCTTGAAAGCTAAAAAAGAAAATAACTCTGTGTGATTTATGCGAGTGCAGCGTTTACTCCGTGTTCTTATCATCGCTGTATTACAGAGAAAGCACACTGGAAAGAATTTAGCTTTTAATTGAGCAAAAATACCGCATTTCCGTGATGCGTTGAACCAACCCTAGTCTTTTCAACATTTACCATTCATGCTTAAATTATGAATTAACTTCTGTCTCCCGCAGCTTTTGATGCTGGAAACAAAAAGAAATATTCATCAGTTAGTCTCTGTCTTTGCTGTCGCAGCAGACATTAGGGAATGAAGCGCCAACACGCTCGGCTCGAGTGATTCAGTCGTGTGGATTATTGTTCGGCTTTTCAACTGCTTTTCAATGTTTTATGCATTATCTTTGCTGTCAGTGGCACCACCGGAGCAGCACCGTGGCCACGTCTTTCCTCACTGGGCCCCTTTAAAGGAGCATTACAAATGGAGTGGTCCTTTTGTTTTAAGGCCCATTTCACAGCATCACTAGTCGCCTGTGAACCCGACGAACGTGCTGAGCTCCTGTTTCATTTGCTCCGGCCACTGCTGCGGTAGTCGGCCCATCACACGTCACGTTAAAGCAAAGAACACTTGCCGTGATTGGCTGGCAGCAAAACCGTACAAATAGCCGTTGTTTTTCCTGTACAAAAAGGATCAAATGCAGGAATCGTTTGACTGGAGAAGCATTGATACTACAGTACTTGGGGCTGGGTTATTAAGTGCATATCTTAAAGGTATTGAGTGCCGATACCCGGCCTTAATCACCAGTGATCTGCTTCACTTAAAAAAACATACTGTGTTTTAAAGATCTGGATGTATTTTGTATTGTTAATTGTTCCAGGTAGGAGTTGGTTTCCATACTGTATATTTATGCACAGGATGACAATCTTTGGGCCCATTCACATGAGAGAGTGGGAAGATTTGAAAACACCCCCCGTGGCGTTTAAGTCTGGCATACTTTGGTAAACGATGACATCCTGGCCCCACCTCCGACCTGCGGCGTCACATAACAACAACAGTGCTGCTGCGTGAGAGGAGAGAGACGGACCCAGAGACTGTTTACTGAACTGGACTCTGAGCCACATGCATGGGAATGAATTAGGCCGACCACAGATTTCTCCCTTTTCCCTGATGCTCTGAATAAGGAGCTAAACTGCTCTAGTCTCTTTTTCTAAATCCAGTTCTAAGAAACTGTGAAAAGTCTCTAAATGTAGTGAGAAAGTGGCGCCTGGGAGTGCTTTGGGACGGGGAAGGGGCTCCCAGCAGCACCCTCTGCTCAGTGAGGACACTAACTGCAGAGTGAAGGGGCTCCCAGCAGCACCCTCTGCTCAGTGAGGACACTAACTGCAGAGTGATCGGTGCATCAGAGTCCAGAACAGCACAAAAGTCTCTACTAACACCAGAAACAGTCGACAGATTTCTCTTATTATAACTTTGAACACAACGATTACGAACCACAACTCTCTTGAACAGGGTAAAACACCATAGCACACAATTTGTGACACATGAACAATTTGTGACACACATAATTCTAGGATGACATGTTTTTATATCCTGTATTGTTGGCGGCAAAAAGCTAATATAAGTTTATAATAAGACTCGTGAAAAAACAAACAACAGCTGCAGTTTACCGTGAAACCTGTGATAACAACCTTTGGCCATACCACCCAGTATATAATCGGCACCATCAGTATATAATGTCACCGTACTTTTACCAGCTGCAACATTAAAGGGATGAACACCTGAATGCATCATAAGCTAATATCATAGCCTGTGCTGAATTGGGCCACCCGACATAAGGAGTGTTTCTTCTTCTCGTACTTTAGATATATTTTTACTGCAATAATCACTTTTACTAATGCAGGACTTTTACTGGTAACAGAGTATTTCTACGCAGTGGTATTGCTACATTTACTTGTGTAAAAGAAATACCAATCAATCACTCAGACCTAGCTTTGAATACTTTTTTTTAAAACAGGCAGTGACGTTCTTACCTTCCAGAAGCTCCTCGAAGTCGTCAACGAAAAACTCCCTTAACGGCGGCCGTTTGGGTCTTTTCAGAGTGTTGACGAGTTGTTGAATTTTGGCTGAAACTCTGCTGCTGACTGGAACACCTGCAGATGATGAACACACACACACACACACACAAACACACACACACACACACGTACATTAATGTACGCCCTGAATTAAACTCCTAATTGCGTTCTCCCAGGTCCCTGTGATGAAGTAGTTGTCGTCGCTTCATCTCTGATACACAAAAACCTCAAAGTTTGAACTCTACATTAAAGTGGCACGTCTTCCTTGAGTGAGCAATCAAAGGAGCCACCGCTGACGTTGAAACTGTGATGAGAGAGACGTGGAAACAGCATACGAGATGAGGTACAAATTGCCCTTTCATCAAGGCTGGTTTTCACACCGACTGTGACAGAGTGTGACGGAGAGGTGAGATGGAAGTTAAGTGCTGGGATCTGGAGGCAAATAGATGTTTTGGCAAACTTGGTTGGGTTAGCTGAGTGAGCCAAAGGCAAAACTGAGCGCTGGCAAAATGTCCATGAAGAAGGCGGTACTGTAAAACCCTGTGGAGGCAGAGCCAGGTCCCTATACGTCTAAGTCTGGGGTTCATTCTTGTCACTCAGTCCTGCGGTGAAATGTCTGTTTCGTCTCCATCAAGCCGCGGTGAAGAGATCTTTGTGGGTGAACAAAGCCAATGTGTGCTGGACTGGACTGTTGTTGGATGTTTGAACAGTCAGACGGTGCGTTATTGATACTGAATGCAAAATGAGTTATAAGTCAGTACAAGCTGAAGCATTTTAAACTTTCACAGACGTGTCTCCGCCTCATTTCTTGCTGCCAAAATGCAAAAAACTCACTTTCATCCGCACGTGCATTGATTTCATATGCAATAGCGCCCCACCTCTAAAATTCTGAGCACATTTTAACATCCATCAATGTCACATATTACGAGTTTCTGCAAAGGCAGCCTGGGTCAGATGGAGCAGGAATCAGAAAGGGGATTTTATACGCTGCAAACACAGATGAGCCCTCAAAGAGGAGATGCAACAGTTGCTCTGTACGAAGATATTGCTCTATTGTGATATGATATTACAGGGAAAAGAGTTTTTTTTACCCTTTACGCCGGAATTTCACTTTGTGTCCATGTTAAACTTCTTTATACTTCCACTCCTCTGCATCTCAGAGGCAAATATTGTTCTTTTTTACGGCACTACATTCATTTGATTACTTCAGTTACTTGGCAGATTTATATTATTAATACAAAATGTAAAAGTAAAAACTGTAAAATTCAATATTAAACGTCCCTACAGGCCTGAATCCTCCTGCTGCCTCTTTAGATTCATGCCCCATAAAAAAGTCAGCTGTAATGAATCCAGGTCCATGATTTATTACTTTAAACTTAAAAATCTGTTTTACAAATATGTAATTAGTGTCATCATCAAGTTTTAAGACATAAAAAAAATATCATACTGGCCAAAAAAGCATGAATATTTTTTGTTTCTTTTACTATATTTTTTTCCTGCCACCTCCAAACCGTCCCCAGGTGATATCCCCAGCCCTGCCTCACCGTCTCCGGTCTCCATCAGCTCGGCGTTGCCGTACTTGGGCGTCTGTCTCTGGGCCCCCGTGCCAGCGCCCTGGGCTCTCTCCACCTGGATCCCGTCGGTGGCGGTGGTGTTGGCAGTGTTGTTGGTGTAGCCAGTGACATCTGGAGGGGCAGAGTGGTTCTCTGGGATGTGAGGAGGGAAGGAAGGTCTGGTTAGTTCCCCCGCGCATCCTGCTGTTAAAACACTTGGAATGGACACTGTTAAAATCCGAACAAGGTAAATGAAAGAGTTTGGATTGAATTATGTGTTTAGTTTAAACAGACATCACAGCGTTTTAGAAAGCTACTTGAAATGGGCTCACTTCTTTATTATTGCAGTACTGTACTACAATAGATATGAGGCTGTATGGCCCTACTCTCTACCTATTGGTAATCTTGTGACACTCACACTGACGTATGGACAGCAAGAAGCATTTGCACGAGGCCCAGGTAGTGTGAGTACAAACGGGCCTGGGGCGTGGGGGGAGAGGGAGGGGGGACAAGTACCCTTAAGCCCGGGGCGCGGTGCGGAAGGACAGTGTGAGTGCGCTCTATGTGTCTCATCCAGTCTTTTATGGTACCCTGGTAAACACGACTTGTCCGTAAAGTTTCAGACAGACTCTTCAGCAAACTAGTCTAAGGGCACAAAGGAGTGAATCACTCTGCTAATGAATGAATGAATGTAAACCGACAGTTGTCTTGTGCTCAGTAACTTCAAAAGAAAACTGACTCTCATTGAATTTGAAGATGAAAGAGGATTTGATATTTGTGTCCAATGAGAGAAAACCATGGGTGAGTAAAGAACAAAAAACACAACAGGAAGAAAACCTTCAGCAATCAAAGCAACTTTAGTTTGCAGCCAAACCGAGTCGAATCCTGTAGACACAGTTATTTATTCTCTATTATCCATTCAACTATTTAAAGGGGCAGCTTTCAGAAACTAACTGCAACCTTTAAACTTTCAGCTAAAACACTGGGAAGATTTCGCACAAGGAAATTTAGGGCGCACTCACACTGTCCTTCCGCACCGGGCCAAAACAGGTTTTTGGGGTCAAGCCTAGTGTGTTTGACCAGTGTGAGTGCAACCGCTCCGCGCATAACTGAGGTCCACGGCCCGCCTGAGAGAGGTGGGCTTTTGTAGAGCGCGTTTGCACATGTACGAGCACGAGCACTACGGCGGTTCTGAAAAAAGAAGGAGGGACCATGTGCGGACATTTAACAACAACAACAATGGCGGCAAAAGGTTCACGTTGGTGTGATGCGGAGGTGGAGTGTTTACTGCAGATTTGGTCGATGAAAAGATTCAAAAACAGTCGACAAAATGCACAAAAACTCAGAGGTCTATGGAAAGATTTGGAAACAAAGCGACGCATCGCGATGACGTCAATCAATGCGTGTGACATGTTACGGCGTGATGACGTATGGACAGCAAGAAGCATTTGCACGAGGCCCAGGCAGTGTGAGTACAAACGGGCCTGGGGCGCGGGGGGAGAGGGAGGGGAGACAAGTACCCTAAAGCCCGGGGCGCGGTGCGGAAGGACAGTGTGAGTGCGCCCTTAAAACCCCCACTGATCTGAAGTTGGATGATCTATCACGGAATTCATGCGAAGGAACGTTCACAAATATTCTGAGAAAATCCACCAGAAAACTCCATTTCCATCAACACCCACACCTTAACATTCATTTTTAGGCCGTCCCCCCCCCCCCCCCCGTATTTTGTGCTACATTACCCTGTGTTCCAGCCTATCTGTTGCGCCTGGTGTTTCAAAGCACCCATTTTTCACACTTACCTGTTTCGAGAGGCTAAGCTGCTGTTCGACAACATCAAACAGTGTTTACCGTACTGCCCGAGGGAATCTGTACTTTGAGTGGTCGGAGCATGAAGTGATGCAGGGAGAGAGCTGTGTGTGTTGAATCCAAAATGGGATGTGTGTTGGTGCAGCCTGCTATCATTGACTGTCCTTTTGCATTCAGTCTGAGCTCTCAATGAATTCAATAGGACATGTTAGCATATAAAGACTGATATGTATATATTGTCAGGTTACACCGCGAAAATCATTGAGATTGTTGCTTCTGCGAACCGGCGTTTCTGAACTGCTGTAACGAGTTCTCACTCCCCAAAGCTATCAAAAGTAACTTTATTGAGATGGACATTCTGTTTGTAGAGCCAAACCTCTTGTAATTGTCTGAATGGTGTCTTCTCCATAACACGGTGAACCCATTCAGATCTGAAGACACCACTGGTGTCTGGCTAAAGGGCTCCTCAGCAGAGTGGGGGTTTGAAATGACAAGGCATTCAGATGTACTGCACTGAAAATCACCTGCATAATGAAACCTATGTGTGATAAAAGACCACAATTAAAGAACGGCACAGGAAATCATTCCTACCTGCTGCCATCAGACTGTACAATGCTGCACAGCAACGCTGAGCAACGCTCAGGGAACAAAATCACACTACTCAAAGTGACCAATCACTGAAATGCATCTTTCTCTCTCTTGCACCTTGTACTTCTGATTGCTCTGTTACGATGACCTAATTTCCCCTCGGGGATAAATAGAGTTATCTATCTATCTATCTATCTATCTATCTATCTATCTATCTATCTATCTATCTATCAATGATCAAACATGAGATAAAGAAACGTAGTTGGAAGATGGAACTCATTACCTGGCTATGAATACATTTGTATACATTTACAAATGAATGAGAAGAGGAGGGAAATGAGTGTAAGGTATTTATGACAAAACCAATTTCCTGAAGTCTGCAAAAGTGGAAATTTCAGAGACACATATTTTTCACTTGAATGTCATGTAAACCATGTGCGGATGGTGCGTCTCTCATGCTACTTCTAAAACCTCAGAGAAATGGATGCTGAGAGAGGCCAGCACTTTAGATGATTTAAACGAGGAGCCCTTGCCTCCCGCGTGTTTCCTCATTGCCTCTCTGCTTCCCTCAGGCAGCTCCACCAGTGAAGGACTAGAAGATAAAGGGGAGCAAACTACTTCAGCCCAAAGCGCTTCACAGCACGATGGTTCCTGCAGTGAAACGGCAATTTACACTTGAATGCTTTTATTTTGAAGGGCTACTCATGTACACAAAGCATCCACTCAGTCATTGACTCCACTAAAGATGGCTTCTTTAAAAAAATGTCATTCATCATTGCTTGTTCTCTCTGGGAGAAATACGTGTAGGCTTACTTACTCTGTAGCAGACCATAACACTGTCACGATGTATCCCAATGGTGTAAACATAACTTCCTCCATCTCAATGTAGCCACATCAAAAGAAATGACAATAGGTACCCCATCACCCCAGCCCCCCACGCTCATCAACAAGTCACAGTGGACAACTTCAAAAACAATAAACTCACTTTCAACCAACACACAACGGACATTCAGAAAAGGAGCCATCAAAGACTGCACGCCATCCGTAAACTTAAGGACTCTATGTTGTCCCCCATCTCCTCCTGCTGTTGTATGTTCCCCCATCTCCTCCTGCTGTTGTATGTCCCCCATCTCCTCCTGCTGTTGTATCAGAGTATTGTCCAGCCCTTCCTGCTCTACTGTTCCACCTGCTTCTTTAACATGCTGACTCTCAAAAACCAGGCCAAACTCACAAGTCACTATCATAGCTTCCACATTAAGTGGTCTCCCCACACTCACACTGTCAGAGCTCAGTCTCAAGGCTATTTCACGCATCGCATCTACAATAACACAGGACAACACACACCCACTCAACCGCCACTTTACCATCATGCCCTCTGGGCGCAGGTGCGGGTCCCTGGTGTGCAGGAGGGCCCGCTATGGCAGAAGCCTGGTGCCTGCAGCCAGAGCAGCCCTCAACAAAAGGCCAAGATAAGAAAAGATAGGAAAACACTCCAGCTTCACTTTATACATTAGTGTGTAAGTTATCTTGTTGTGCCTGTTTACCCTGTCATTACCTGTCGGCATGCTGTCCATAAATGGGGACAATAAAGTAAAGTAAAGTTACTTTGTGCTGTATATTGAGTTATTAATTCACAGGATAAAAATACTATTTTAAATTCAATGTACTAGATTTGAAGGTTTTTATATGCTCTAATTGTTTGTTATTGCCAATGGGTGAACACGTTGTAACACACCTTAAATTATGAGACCTGCCCAACTTTCTCAGTTGTCTTTGTGTTTGTTGTGGTGGTAAACTAAACTCTTTTCCCCTAGATCAAACACTGACATTGCAAATACATTATGGTTTTAGTTGGCTAATGTTGGCTAATGTTAGCTTGCTTGTGCAGACGAATTGCTAGCGAGTGACACTGCCTTGAGTTGACCTGGCTGGCTCACCATTTAGAAATGAGTTTATCAACTAACATCGCAAAGCAATCCACGCAGTGTAGCTAAGTTAAACCTAGCTAGCTAACCTGCTTGCTTGCTAACACAAGTTGGCTGTGACTTGATTGCGAGGCATAATCTGCCATCGGTTGCTTCGTGGTGTTGGCTGATGGATTGATTTGCCAGCAGCTAGCTAGCGTCACTCTAAAGATGATTCTAATTCATTTTAATTAGTAACATGTCTAGTCTCACTGTTGTGGTTGGTTCTTGCGAGCACCAACAACACTATACTGACTGTGCACTGGATGACCGCAGCCTAATCTGACTTAGTGTCTGTTCTACGGTTTAATTTCCTCCATTTGTACTGTTTGATATCTGCATTTGTCACGTCTAGCTTTATGACCCTGCATTTTTGCCAAATGCAACATTAACAGAGATGCTTAGGGAAAAGTTTCTTCTATTCATGTCATGTCTCTTCTATATATTCATGCCACTGACGCTGACTGAGATCGAACCGAATATGATTAGAAAAGCTGAGAAAGAGTCAGAAAAAAGGAAGATAGTGGAAGTGTGAAGAAACAAGGGGAGGGAGAGAGAGAGAGCGAGAGAGAAATTATTCCTGAGCCAAAGCCCAGGGAGACCAAACAGAATTCTTTATCTAGACATGTACTGCATATCAATACTGCAGCACACAGCACAGGCATGCTAATTACCGTAGCATGTATGTCTGCAACATCTGGGCTGTCTGTTTGAGCAACACTGAACTCGACATGGACTCTATGAAGTCGTGTGTTGGTTATCTGCCTGGGAATGTGTGTGTGTCTGTGTGTGTGTGTGCATGTGTATCTAGTGACCTCATCATAATGTATTTATGATGATGTGTGACAGGGAGGAATAGCAGCCTTGGCTGAGGAGGAGGAGGTTGATGAATGCCGCCTGCTCTGAATACCAATCAGGCGGTCTAAAGAAGCTGATTCATGGACTGGACTCTTCCATCTTTCCCACATGGGTTAAGGAGGGTTTAAAGGTGGCTTGATGGTTAAAAATACTGTGAAAGTTTGCATGTTTAAATGCCTCATCCTATCCCATTAGTCTCATTTAATCATGTCTGCAGATAAGTGAGTCAGCCAATCAAGACAAGTGTGCAAATAGTGACTGCAAAAAAAGTCAGCACTTCAGTGGAAGTCAATAGTGTGACATTTTTATACCAGCACAGAAAGCTGCAGAGAGAAGGCGGTGGTAGGCGTATAGTACAGTGTGTGAATTTAAAACTGATGAACCACCATTTGGCACACTATTTCCTACCAAATGTCATTGTTAGTAACCAAGAAGGGGATATTTCCAGAACCTTAATAAGGTAGAGATTTAAAGTTCATTCTTCACCAAGGTCTATCATATCAAATCCAAAGACAAGGAGTTCATAACGGCCTTTTGAAAAAGTAAAACTTAAGGGCGCACTCACACTGTCCTTCTGCACCGGGCCAAAACAGGTTTTTCAGCTAAAGTCTAGTGCGTTTGACCAGTGTGAGTGCACCCGCTCCGCGCATAACTGCGGCCAGCTGGCCGTCCACGGCCCGTCTGAGAAAGGTGGGCCTACGGTGGTTCTGGCGTCATTTATGTGCGCCTGTTCGAACATAGAAAATAGAAGGAGGGACCATGCGCGGACATTTAACAACAACAACAATGGCGGTGAAGGTTCACGTTGGTGTGATGCGGAGGTGGAGTGTTTACTGCAGATGAGGTCTACGGAAAGATTTGTAAACAAAGCGACGCATCGCGATGACGTCAACCAATGCGTGTGACGTGTTACGCCGTGATGACGTATGGACAGCAAGAAGCATTTGCACGAGGCCCAGGCAGTGTGAGTACAAACGGGCCTGGGGCGCGGGGGGAGAGAGAGGGGGGGACAGGTACCCTAAAGCCCGGGGCGCGGTGCGGAAGGACAGTGTGAGTGCGCCCTAAGAGACCTGAGACCCAATCATCTGTCAAACAGTTACAACTCAACACTGTCACAGTGGATGAGGAGCTCCAAAAAATTCAAAGACAGACTGCAAGATGCTGACTACCATTACCACCGATAGTCTGACAGGAGAGTGGGAAAAGGCTCCAAGGATTGTCTCTTTAGATTAAAAGGATGTCTGGGAGACTTCTCCAAAGGGAGTCGTCTCAAAGTCTTTTTTATGTTGGAAAAGCAGAAGTCAATCAAGTTCAACCACAGAATACATCATTTTAACCACCTTTTAAAACACAGGAGTGAATAAACAGAAGTGTTTTCGGATCATGCGCCACAATCCGCAGGACGACATCTTTTGTCCGTGTTTTCTAAAACATAAATAAACCTGTTTGATGATGTCATAGCGCTGTGGTTAAGCTTTAAAGTCGTACTCACTCTGTGATAGATAGTAACTTAAAAGGCAGTTAAATAGATGGAAATCTTATGGAGTACAACAAAAGTTAAAGTTGTGTGCTGGTACAACTTTAAGTTAAAGTGGTACTCCATAAGAATTGAGATACACCCCCCCCCCCCCACACACACACACACACACACCCCACCCGTCAGTGTTGTCATGGAGATATGGCCGAAACATACAGACCAGAATTTTTTTTGTACCAAGCCTTAAACAGGTTTAATGATGCTGTGAAAACGGCCTGTTTAACATGGGGGTCAATGAGAAACTGCTCTATTATGAAACCTGCAGAACTGCAGTTTTGGCACTTCCTTATTGGATCAACCAGGAACAGTACACATGAACCTTTTCAAGTACCGGATCGACTGTGCCCTGGTACTCTACGGTAACAAAAACTACAACCAATCGAGACTGCAGGTGTACGAGGAAAATCTCAATCAATTCAGAATATTGTTTCTCAAGTCGCTGCAGAGAAAACCTCCCTCACATCAGCGCTATGAGAGACACCTGAAGAGTAGCTGCTGACCTGTTGCTCCTCAAAGACCACACAGTGTTCCCCTGGCACTGACAGGGAGGCTACGCTGCACTGCAATCCCAACGGTCCTCATCCACACTGCAGCCTTAATTACACTGAATATGGGAACGCTTCCAGAACGGCGTTAATGGATACAGGGAATATTTTTTCTGACAGTGATGAATGCTGATTAAAGGTCTAGTTTTCAGCCTTCTCTTTAACTGCATGCTCCGTGTTCTCCCCAGTGACGTTCACTTTGTATCTGGAAGCAATCTAAGAGAAATGGTGGGAGCCACTTTATTAAATGAGAGAGTCAGCTGTTGCCTGTTCATATACCAAGCAGGCAAGTTGGCTGATGGAGTCTTCAGGTTGTTTCCGTTGTGCACAATGAGTCTTTTGAGTATTTGAAAGTCTGGCTGTAAACGAAGACCTTTTCTTTGCCAGACAAAAGCAGGCATCACATTCACTGATGGAGTATTTGTGTTTCCTGGTAGCAGATTTGAAGATTACTGCATTAAAAGAAAAACAGCAAACTAAAAAGAGGATGCAGGCAGATAGCCGACATTCCTCTACCATCTGCTTTCTGGCTTAGATGAAAAGCCCTTTTGAAAGCAGATTGCCTCTGGCTGAGCAAACAACTAACAAACATGCTGCATCATTAGCCAAATCAATATAAAACACCAGACAGAGTAACCTTGAAACGGGGGGAAACTCATTCATACAAACTGCTCCCCCGCCACTTTAAAAGCATTGTTGATTCGTCAACAATTCACACTCTGAAAAGCTGTTAGCACCAGCTTTTTCCTTTGAATCCACACAAAAACACTTTCATGCATTTAAAACAACGCAACGAGAACCAACCAGGGGCACAACTCCAACAGCAAGCATATGATGGAAAACAGTGGGAGGAAGAGTCACTGAAACTTATAAGGGGAAAAATCTGACATCCCCGCTGTGAGCTGAGGGATGGCAGGAGACTGACCCCGCTTCTCTCTGCCAGCCATGCTCCGATTTCAACTTACCGGAGCGTTGCGGCCCAAAGTTTCCATTCTCTACCATGCCAGCTGGCACGGCCCTCCTCCTCCTCAAGGAGAGGTGGGTTAAAAGGCCTGCATGTGAGGAAGAAGAAGGGAGGGAAATCTTGAAAAGTGGTGTCAAGTCGGTGTCATTCAGGAACCTCACCTTTGGAGTTTTTTCTCTTTATACTGTGCAGTCACACAGACTTATATAGGCTATCCTTAAAGAGGCACACACTACCTTAAAATACACTTCCATCAAATACTTAAACTGGGCACTAGTACACTTGATTGAATATATATATATATATATATATATATCATATTTGTGCTTATATATATAAATATATATATGCAAATCAGTGCCTAAAACAGATAGTTATGGTGTGTTCGAACCTCACCAACCCTGACCTGACATCAACAGTGGCGAACGCTTTATTAACATACAGTTTATCCACATTTTCCTTTTTGTGTCTCTGTCTGGTAAATCAGCCGTACACACAGTGCTGTCCAACAGCTATTTGTACGATCCTGCGAGCTCCATTGTATTCACCTCTCAGATCAGTCTGGTAACGCGCAGCGGAGAAAATTCCTTTATTAATCCCGCAATGGGTAAATTCAATTTTCACTTTATTTTTTCATGTTTCACACACACAGGCCCGAAACACACACACATGCACAGACAGGACCTATATACATGCAACTAATGGAGAGATGTTAGAGCGAGGGGGCTGCCAGTGACCGGCGCAGTTGGGGGTCCGGTGCCTTGCTCAACAGCACCTCGGCAGTGCCCAGGAGATGAACTGGCACCTCTCCAGCCACCAGTCCACGCTCCATTCATGGTCCACACAGGGACTCGAGCCAGCGACCCTCCAGTTCCCAGCCAAGTCACCTATGGACTGAGCTACTGCCACCCCAAGAAGTTGTACCAGTGACCGAACCAATGAGCGTTGGTTTTGAGGCGGATTTAAGTGACGAAACGAGAAGCGACTATTCAGTTTAAACAACGTGGAGGCTTCCGCAGATGAGATGAGCGCAGCTACGGAGCAAGCCGCTCACTAACGCTTTTATTCTTTTGGACTGTTAATTCATGTTAGACAAACGGCAAATATCCTTTACGGACATGTTTACTTTCTGAGCTTTGCCTTGACATTGTTTATTTTTTTTACGCTTTGTTGATCTGATTGGTTGATTCGGCCCGTATGTTGGTGATAGACAGATGGTTTATCCAATCAGCAACCAGGATTTTCGCCCCTTCCCAAAAGATCTCCAAACCAGAGTTCCGAGACGGATCTGCTGGGACAATGAGAATCAACCAATCTGGCACGTGGATCACTGGTTGACTTTTTATGCGTATAAATGTCTCTTCGGGCGGGTTCCTGCGCTCTGACAGATGTTCAACAGATGTTGTTGTTCAGTTAGGGAAAAAAAACTTTTAATAATAATAATTAAACCTTTCAAATACGTCGTGCCCTCATCCTGGAACAATGTCAAATGTCAGAGGTGGTTTTGGTGAACTGACAACAATCTGATAGGATCTGGAAATTAGCACTCTGGGGTAGTTTTGAAAAGTCGAATACCTCGCTGTGCACCTTTTTACTGGATGTTTTTATAACCCGAGTACAAAAGCTTTGTTATTTGTGGTTGTAACAATGTTTTTCTGCTGCCTTCTTGCCCAGGTGTCTCCTGAAAAAGAGATTTTATGGGAATTTTATGTGATTAAATGAAAAAAAGATGGAAGAAAAGGAAAAGTAACAGTTCCATTGTGCGTATTATATAAAATATTAACACCTTTCTGTGTGGAGTTTGCATGTTCTCCCCGTGTCTGAGTGGGTTTTCTCCGGGTCCTCCGGTTTCCTCCCACAGTCCAAAGACGTGCAGGTGTTCGGTTCATTGAAGACTCTAAATCACCCGTAGGTGTGAATGGTTGTCTGTCTCTGTTCGTCTCTATGTGCCCTGCGATAGACTGGTGTCCTGTCCAGGGTGGACCCCGCCTCACGCCCGATGTCAGCTGGGATCGGCTCCAGCCCCCCCGTGACCCCGACCCCAGATAAGCGGTTGAAGATGAATGAATGAATATACTAATTAACTGTACACTGCTAGTCAGACTTTAGACGGATCAGTCCACAGACAGCCTCTGGGCAGAGTGGCTAACATTATAGGCTTACATAATAAATAGTGTAACACGTCTAGACTATAAAACTGGTCTAACACTAAAGACCAGTCTGAAATATCTCTGTAAAACCAGCCTCTGAATTTGTTCTCAAGAAAAAGGCACTGAGTTTCGTTAAGTGCTCACGGGTGCTTGAGATCAAAACATATTTTAACGTTTATCAAAGAAGCCCATTATGTCTCTCAAATAATCAAATAGCAAGAGCAGCAGCAGAAACAAGCATTTAGGGCTGTTATCTGAAACAAAAGAGGCACCAGTGACAAACACACCGTGCTCTATTGAACCTAAACACAGCCAGAGGTCAAGTGTAACAAGCAGACTGTCCACAACGATCCTGGAAAAGGGATGAAAGGAGCGATGACGGATTGGGGAGAGGGAAGAAGAAGTTATCTGCACAAACAGGCCGAGCTGTTCTGATAAGAGGTGAATGAAAAACAAGGCTGTACGGATAAAGATCTCCCTTAACACACGCGCACACGCACGCGCACGCACACACACACACAACTAGCTGTAGCATACACGTGTGCACAATAAAAGGATTCCATGTGATAAACAAGAAAAACCGACCCAATGACACACGAACCGTGATAAACTGCATAATAGTTTTGTCTTTTGCGGCGGTCACTGTGTCACACCAGGTAATCATAGGACTGCAAAGTAAGTGTGTTTCCATCCACCTATTTATGGCCATTCAAAGTTTGAAAACAAAGAGTCAAAATATCATAAACATTTTAACACTTGGCTGACAAGTTGTAGGCTGCCATTGCCAAACTATTTCACAAATGTGACCTCTAAGTTAATTTTAAGTTTCTGGTCGGTGTCATTCAACAGGGCAGAAAAGGCCTCCGGACACCGTTGGATAGACCTTTAACAAATCCAGTCTGGTTGCCAGAAATAAATGTTGGCATTGTACGTTTCTGCAAACCACAGAAACGTTGATATGAAACATTTTTTGCACCCTCCAGTGTCTGAGACACACCGGGCTCTCAACTGACAGCCCGAACCGGGGATCGAACAACCGATCTCTCAAATGGGGTTCTATCTCTGAGCCACAGCTGCCTAAATACAACCAGACTTTCACCGGCTGGAGCTGATCCCAGCTGATATTAGACATGGGGGGTCCACCCTGGACAGGACGCCAGTCGGTCACAGGGAACATAGCAACCATTCACACTCACATACACACCTACGGGCAATTTAGAGTCATCAATGAACCTAACACGTGCACGTCTTTGGACTGTGGGAGGAAACCGGAGAACCCGGAGAAACCAACACAGACACGGGGAGAACATGCAAACTCCACACAGAAGGGCCCCAGCCGGGATTCGAACCTGGAACCCTCTTGCTGTGAGGCAACAGTGCCACCACACCACTCAGAAAACCTTAAAAATGTAATTTATAATAATTCATAAGTTCACGTGTCTCATTGATGCTCTTGACCAGTTATAAACTAGAGGTTGACTGATGGAGCTTACATACACTGGCCATCATTTATCAATCTTGCGTGAAAACGGGCGCAGATCTGAGATTTATGAAACATTCGTATCTGACCAATCTCAGCGTACGAATGAGCAGGCCTTGATAAATGCGCCAGCTGAATTCGATCGTCATTAACATGTTACGCCCTTAAATATTCCTGGTTCGAGGCCTCGCCCACTGAGGTCAAACATGGAGAGACGAAACACTGTGAAGAAAAGAAACTTTTCCGACACAGAGATCGGCATCCTGACATCCGAGATGGAGCAAAATAAAGATGTGCTTTTTGTCTTAAGAGTGGAATAAAAGGGGCCCGTAAAAACGCTGTATGGAAAAGAATAACGGAGGCAGTCAACCCGAAGCAGCGCTCCACTGTGACCTATGTGCGTGTGTGCGCACTGCGCTCCTGCTCTGTAGCAGGGTTATTAGGTATACCGTTAGAGGATAACCTTTGTCACCTAGAAGAAACAAACCAAGATGTTAATCATCTGATATCTTGTTTGATTTAATGCAGTTTATTGAGGGTAGCCACTAACCGAGGAGATGACTTTGGCTCTGCAGTGAGCCTTGCTGCAGCCGTGTGCCAACACATTCATTCACTCATTCATCTTCAACAGCTTTTCCCTGTCGGGGTTGCGGGGGGCTGGAGCCGAGCTGTTTTGAAATATAAAAGGATCGCGTGTGTCACATGACATTTTTCTGACTTTGTTAATTTGAGCCTGCGGAGAACGGTGACACAGGAAATCAGTGGAAACAAACTGACAAACCAACAGCGTTGCACAGAAGCTCTTCTGTCACATATGAGCTGTGAAGGGGCTGATCCTGGCTGGGTGGAGCTGGCGGGGGGCCCTCTCTGTGTCTGCCCATGCTTTATCTTCAGAGCTGGATACCAACAGTGCCAGCATGAAAGCAATTGAGCATTTAGTCATGACTTTACCTCAGCAAACAGCAGGAGACGGCGCGAGAAGGATTCTGCGACAGTGGCAGGCCAGTTTTTAACTTTCAAATGTTACAGTAGGCTCTAAACATGTTGAAAGGGAACATCCACCCTGCTGCGTGAGTGCCACGCTCTGCCCTTTGAGCTAAGCAGGGAAATGACGTGGTATACCCCATTTCCACTGCAAGGTACAGCATGGTTCTACTCTACCCAACTCCTCTCACTCTTATTTTGTTTCCAATTAGCAAGTTGTGGACAGCACCTGGTACTTCTTTTTGGTACCACCTCAGTTGTAGTTGCCGATACCAGCAGGCGGAGCTAAAACACGGCAGACCACTGCTTGGTCAGAGAGAACTGTCGCTTCTGAAGTAAAATAAAAATTTAGGATTGTTTATTGGACTTTTTTTTCGGCCTCTATTTGGAGGTTGACGGGAAATGGGAGAGAGAGAGAAGGGGTGATATGCAGGCCAGGGACGAAAAGTGAATGAGAAGTTCTCAGAAGAGGAAAGGATTTGACAAATTGCAGAAGGTCATTAGATTCAATGAGAATACTTACTACAGTAAAAGCAAGTGAATAGCAAATCCAAAAATAAGATCAGCAAAAAGTCAAGTTGTAAAGGAGTATTTTCAGACATGTGCCGCACAGCAGGAGGGGTAATTGACACAGACCAAAGTTAATGCAGGAAGTAGAAACACTGTAAAATCTGCATTTACACACTGTACACGAAGATACGACCCTTCAAATACACACGCTTCACCACCCGACATCCCAGTTTACACATGTGAACTTCAAAGTAAGCACAAACACACACACGCGCGCGCGCACGCACACACACGCACACGCACACGCACACGCACGCACACGCACGCACACGCACACACACACTTCATCTACAGCTAAATAAACTCAAGGATACGTTTCTTTATTTAAAGACCAAATCAGAACAAGAGGCTTTGAAGTTCCTCGCTGCAGTTTTTCGGCCCAGTTGTTGCCAAACGGGGGATTCAGGGACCTTTGTGAGGTCTTACGAGGATTCTTCGGCAAAATATGAATAGTTTAAGTGCGCTGTTTATATTCTTTAGAAGCTCAAAGTAGGAGAAATGCATTTATATGAAGGACTGCTTTAATAGGAGGTTTTACTCACAACTCACTAAAAACCCCCTCAGATAAAAACTCTTTATTAGTCGGTGGTCTGTGCTCTTGAGTTCAGGGATACAATATATTATTAATAGACTTTTTTAGTGTAAGTCCAAATGAATGATTCCGACAAATTCAGAATGTCTGAAACTAAAGGAAGTGATCATGCTTGGTGGCTTTTTATGTCAACATGTGTTTTCTTTAATGTTGTCTCTTAAAAGAATTATAAAGAATTCACACTTTTAAATGTCTGTTTTTGCTACAGATAAACTTTAAGCCGTATCAGAGTCATTTATATCCATTATTGCATAAAGTAAGTAAGTAACCATGCACTGGTACAGTACTGCTGTGCAATACTGATCCACTTCCTGTCAGTAGTTTTGATTCTCACCCACAGTCTAATAGCACAAAGGCTGACACTGTGGGCTTCCCCTCGTGATGACGTATGGACAGGCAAGAAGCATTTGCGCGAGGCCCAGGTAGTGTGAGTACAAACAGGCTGGTCAGCGGGGGGAGAGGGAGGGGGGGACAAGTACCGGAATGCCCGGGGCACGGTGCGGGCGGACAGAGTGAGTGCGCCCTAAGGGTATCTGGGCTTTGCCTAAGTTGTTTAAATGCAGCAAAGTAGTCTCTTTTGTTGCTCAAGTTTTCTGGAGCATGCTCAAAGTGTTTTGCTGAGGGGTTTATGGGTTGGCTAAAAGAGTCTCTTCTTTGCCAAATCTAGATTTAGGTTCAATTTAGGGTCCCAAGAGATCTCTAATGGCCTTTTTCCACCAAAATGTGCTTGAAGTGATTCAAAACGCGTGAATCTGACTGCAATTGACTCCTTTCCCATTACCAGTAGACGAGGGCGCCTTTCCGTCACGAACGTGCTGGAAAACAGGGTAAGTAAATAGTCGAAGTGGGTGTCATGTTTGCATCACTACGGATCAGAGCTGGAGCTGAATCCGCAGAGTCGTTCGTTCTGAGTGAATGCCGACTGTCCCCTTTCTCACTAAAGACAAAAGTCACCAAAGGTTGGATGAGTTGGCTTATCTGGAGTTCTCTTCAGGTGTCTAGAGTGTCTGCCTTTGGGTGCTTTAAGTTGGTTTAGTGTGTCTTTTGTTTGGGAACAGTGTCTCTGTTCTTTGCTAGAGGAGTTTGTATTTTAATGGACTCTTTAATTATTTGAAGTTTGCTAAAGACGCCTGAAGTTTGCAAAGAATGTCTCTTGGCTTTTCTAAAAGACGTTAGACGCATTTGACTAAAGGCGTCAGGATTAGAGACACCCGGACATACCTGTCTTGCGGTGGTGGTGGTGATGATGGTGGCGGCGGTGGTGGTGGTGGGCGGAGATGTGGACGTGTTGGGCCAGGACATCGGCCAGCCTCCCCCCGGCCGCCCCGCTCCCCCCGCTGCGTGTGGAGGACGAGGAGGAGGAGGCCGTGGAGGAGGTGGTGGTGGTGGTGGAGGAGGTGCCGTGGATGGCCCGGTTTATCCAGTGCTCCATGCTGATGCTGCCCTCCCGGCTGGACGAGGTTCCTCCGCCTCCTCCTCCGTCCTCTTCCTCCCCATCTCCTCCCTCCTCTTGGTCGCCGTCGCCCTGACCCTCGCCCTCTGAGCCTGAGGAGGAATCTGAGGAGGGACACAGGTAAGAAGGGGTGGAAGAGAGGTGACGGGGGGTGGAAGAGAAATATTGATCAAATTAAATGGAGCCCACTAAAGTGAAGTGGACGGAGAGATTTAATAAAACCACAGAAAAAGAATTGATCTGAATAATTGATCAATATAAAGCTGTTTAATCCAATCCTGACTTGTATTTAATCTCCTAACTTAGGCAGAGAAAGAAAAATACAACAGTGTCTATGTATGTTGCAGTCTATTGTCTGTAGCCTGGACAGGTCCCATCTGCTGCAGGGGGGAATAGAGTAACGTTTGTTTGTGTGTGTGTGTGTGTGTGTGTGTGTGTGTGTGTGTGTGTGTGTGTGTGTGTGTGTGTGTGTGTGTGTGCGCGTGTCTGTATGTGTGTGTGTGTGTGTGTGTTTTGCATGTGATTTCCATAATGCCTACAGCAATTATGAGACTCATAGTGATGATATGAATAACAACAGAAGCTGACCCAGTTCTCACACACACAGGTGCTCTGTGTGTGTGTGTGTGTGTGTGTGTGTGTGTGTGTGTGTGTGTGTGTGTGTGTGTGTGTGTGTGTGTGTGTGTGTGTGTGTGTGTGTGTGTGTGTGTGTGGGAAACACAAAGTTAATGAGTCCAATAACCACCCAACAAAAAGAACAAGACATTTTTGTGAGGAGACCAGAATCAGCTTGTTACAATGAAACAAAACTAATGTGGGAATATTGTTCATATGGGGAGATGAGTACACTTATTTTTTAAAATATTTGTTTGTCAACAGTCTTGTTAGCATAACATTATCGTAGCTTTATAGCTCGTAGCTGGGATTCTCTGAGCTGCGTAGACTAGAAAAAAACGCTGTTATATCTGAGGTCCATCCTATTTACTGGAGCAGTACACAACATTTCCATTGCATGAGAACATTATGGGATGGGATTGATTGTTCCAGGTATTATTCAAACCCTTGGGTGTTTGAAAAACTTTAGTTTTAGATTGGAAAACGTATAAAAATAAAAATGAATGGTCCTGTCTTACATCGGGAATGAATGCACTCCTGCAGAGGTGACTGTGTATGGACGGTTCTGGCCTCCCTAACGTCTGTTAATTCCTCTTATATAGGAAACCTCATCAGGCATTAACCCTTACTTATAGGTAACAGTGAATAACAGCATTGTTCCTCACCTGAAGCACCTGAAAAATAAAGCTATCAGCAATAGAGCTATAAACAGACTAGGTCAAGTATATTATTGACTACATTCGAATGAGTCTTTTTAGGGCGCACTCACACTGTCCTTCTGTACCGGGCCAAAACCGTTTTTTCGGGTCAAGCCTAGTGCGTTTAAGCAGTGTGAGTGCAACCGCTCCGCGCATAACTGCGGCCAGCTGGCCGTCCACGGCCCGCCTGAGAGAGGTGGGCTTTTGTAGAGCGCGTTTGCACATGTACGAGCACGAGCGTGCGCACGTGTACGAGCACGAGTACGAGCACGAGTACGAGGCCTACGACGGTTCTGACGTCTTTTATGTGCGCCTGTTCAGACATAGAGAATAGAAGGAGGGACCATGCGCGGACATTTAACAACAACAACAATGGCGGTGAAAGGTTCACGTTGGTGTGATGCGGAGGTGGAGTGTTTACTGCAGATTTGGATGAAAAGATTCAAAAACAGTCGACAAGACGCACAAAAACTCTGAGGTCTACGGAAAGATTTGGAAACAAAGAGACACATCGCAATGACGTCATCAATGCGTGTGACGTGTTACGACGTGATGACGTATAGGCAGCAAGAAGCATTTGCCGAGGCCCAGGCAGTGTGAGTACAAACAGGCTGGCAAGCGGGGGGAGAGGGAACAAGTACCCTAAAGCCCGGGGAGCGGTGCGGAAAGACAGTGTGAGTGCACCCTTAGTCTATCATGTTAAAGCTTTACCAAACCATCACTCTGCCAGGTACATGTGGATGACTGTGACTCCCAAAACTTTATTTCATTCAAAAATTCTATTTACTACATAAACGTGAAAACAGGACAATCCCCAGATGTAAAGAATCCTCCTCTTGTTAAGAATTTAAGCCACATTTCTTTTTAAAATGTTAAAAGTACATTTTTCTATCAAAGACTTTCTCCTTATTGACTTTCTCCTGAATTCTTTTGCCCGTCGCGGGTTATAACTTTGAACATTTGCTGCTTAAAATGCTGTGAGACTGGACACGGTCACGACATGTTAACCACCCATGGTGCTTTGCTGACACACCTCATTGGCAAATCTGTGGCTTGTTATCAGCAGGACCCTGCGGAGGCGCTCGGCGGCAAACATGTTGACAAAAATAAGATGCTGCCTAGCACCCTGGGAATGACGGAAAATAAACACAAAGAAAGAAAGAGAAGATAGGGAGTTCTGGCACAAAGCAGCTCTTCATGGAGATTAAATATATTCATTGAGTTATTGAGAAAATGCAGGAATCAAAAACCAATAAAACGCACATCGCTGTCTTTTGTTTGCCATCTCTGCACGATAAGACATGCTGCTCATCCACGCGCCAGTCTGTTGTACTTGAATGAACCTCACTAGCAGACGGACAGCACTGTGTGTGTCTGTGCGTGTGTGTGTGTGTGTGTGTGTGTGTGTGTGTGTGTGTTTTACTGCTCCCTTGGCATGTGAGCTTTTTAAATATGCAAGATGGATTGTGATTTATGCGTGTCATATGAGTGTGTGACTCCTCGTAGCTTGCTACCTTCTTTGTAAAATGGTAAATAAAAACAAGAAACCATGTGAATATTGTGCGTGCGAGTGTGTGTGTGTGTGTGTGTGTGTGTCTGTGTGAACATGCAGTACGACTTCACAGTACACAAACAAGCTCCTTATGAATGTGTGCAGAAAATATATTTGCACATTTTTGAAGGGTTTAATGTTTGCGGTTGTTTATCGCTGCATGCAGGTGTCTATAAAAATGTGTTATATTTATGAGCCGTCTTCACACATTCTGCTCACTGCACAAGAGGTGGACAAAATAACAGAAACACGCGATGTGACAATTCTCTGAAGAGCTCGGCTTTGATTCAATTTGGGATGTGGTTCTGAATTATTCAAATGCATGCAGCCTGTTGCACCAGCTCTGTGTAAGCGCTCACTTAAGTTAGAGTGTAAAGTAAGCACTAAACAGTATATTGAACTGTTTACTGTCCTTTGAAATCCCGGCTGGGACCCTTCTGTGTGGATTTTGCATGTTCTCCCCGTGTCTGCGTGGGTTTTCTCCGGGTTCTCCGGTTTCCTCCCACAGTCCAAAGACGTGCAGGTGTTCGGTTCATTGATGACTCTAAATCACCCGTAGGTGTGAATGGTTGTCTGTCTCTGTTAGTCTCTATGTGTCCTGTGATAGACTGGCGTCCTGTCCAGGGTGGACCCCGCCTCACGCCCGATGTCAGCTGGAATCGGCTCCAGCCCCCCGTGACCCCGACAGGGACAAGCGGTTGAAGATGAATGAATGAATGAATAAAAGGCAATTCAACCTTTACATACTATGATACAAATAAAATAAAAACTTCTGTTGGAGGTTTGGAAAGATTTAAGGTAAGTTCATTTAGTTCTGAAAACTACTGAAACACCCCTCAATCCCATTTCTGAGGTAATTCCACGATAATGATTGGATAAAATGTCGCTCCCGTAGCTCGTAGATCCATCTGCATGTAGTGTTGGTTGGATTAAAAGGAAGAAGGATGAGAACTGAAATGAGAACAGACAAGAGAAGGCAGACTGAAGAAGAGCAGCGTGGAGGGTCGGATAGATGGAAAAAGTGGGATGAGGGTACGATAGACGGAGGGTGAATGAGGAGAAGGGTGTCCTCCTGTAAAATGGACAATGGGCATTTGACGCAAGGTAATCGTAGAATTTGTCAAACTTCACGGGGGATTGGTTTTTGTACCGAATGATCTGATATCATACCCTCATAGTTAATCTTTGGCTGCTGTACTGTAGACTCTCTCTTTGTGCTGTTAGTCTAAAGCATGGCTGGCTCATTTAAGCTCTTAGAAGCTCAACCCTGCAGCCAGAGAAATAACAGCCTCATTAACACCCTCATTAAACAACACCAGCATCATAAAGACATGGATGACTGCCACCGCCAACAGCCCCAGACAGATCCTGCTTCACGCGCCACAGGGATGAAATCAAACAGTGCGATGTCCAGTGCACATTTTGTGCTTAGTGGTATCAATCTTAGGCATTTGTATGAGCCAAATGTTCATCAGAGAGGCCAGGGGAGCAGGCAGCAGGTTTCAACCGCAGCAAGGATCAAACCTGTGACTGTCGAGTTAGTCCTAAAGTTTCCTCCTTGTCCCTCAACAGTCCATTAAATCGTGTGGATGTGGAAAGAGGAAATGAGGGGGATTTTCAGGGTTGTTTCCACCTGCACACATGCTAACTGACGGCGGCGTTGCCAGGTCAGGAGGGGAAAAAGAGTCAGAGAGCAATTTATAATCCAGAACTATTAAAAACCTCAAAACGGATCCGTATTGATTTTGGCTCCCTCTCAGCCAATCCCCTGCAAGGTTTCTGTCCTTCAACAAGCTTGAGTTCAGAAAGTACTTCCAACTCAAACTTCTGATGCATCTTTTATTGGAAAGACAAGTCATTTATGTATCCTCTCACAATATCCCATGACACATTTTACGATTGCAATTTCTTCATTAGTTGCAGACAGTTAGCCTGATATAAGACGTAGCTGTCAACTAGTTTCCCTCCGTTTCCATCTGCAAGTCCGGCTAATTTCCGACTTAGTGCTATTCTAACTCGAACAGGGATGAAGTAATTCATTTGTGGGGCTCTTCAAGACTTTCCAAAATATTTTCAGGCAAAGTGGAACCATCATTTTGTGGAGGTTGCGACCCTTAAAGTGAAATTCTGGCGTAAAATCATCCAATGGTCTTTTTCGACACTTCTCATCTCATCTCATCTTCATCCGCATATCCGGGGTCGGGTCGCAGGGGCAGCAGCTTTAGCAGGGGTCCCCAAACTTCCCTTTCCCGGGCCACATTAACCAGCTCTAACTGGGGGATCCCGAGGCGTTCCCAGGCCAGTGTGGAGATCTAATCTCTCCACCTAGTCCTGGGTCTTCCCCGAGGCCTCCTTCGACACTTGCACACATCAAATAAGCCACCGAGACAGTTTATTTGTGTATGAACTATTAACAGAGAAATCAGGTAGAGTCGCTAACAGCTGAATGTGGCTAACACTGGTTAGCTCTGGGCAGCACGGTGAAAGCATTAAAAACGTCTTTTTTAACCATTAATTCTGCTCAAAATAACAGCAAACCTCTGCAGCAGCATGAGAAGAGTCCCTACACACAAAACAAAGCATCAATGGGCTCCTTCCTTTGGGACTGACTTTGGTAATCCACTTGAATGGACTTTACTATGAGAGGAGCTGGTACAGGGGCCAGTAGGCAAGTCTTTCAATCACATAAATTGACAGAAATTGACATACTAGCATGCAAAAATGCAATGTAAGTTGACATGCTAACAATAGCGGGGCTTTGAGCCACATGCTGAAAATTATCATTCAGATATTAAGCCCAGCTGAGTTCAGCTGTGGCCGAAAGAAAAACCGAGTCACATCTATCAACGCAGTCAGTGTTATATACCTGGTGGGGTGTAGGCGTCCATGGAGGTCTGGACCACCAGGGACCGTCGCTTTGAAGGCATTGGCACCGCCATCTTCCTCTCTTTGTGCTTGGCAAGGGCCGCCTGCACTGCCTCTGTGTGCACATCTGGAGACACACAAACAGTACATCACTATACTTTGGGATAGGCAAACAATCCTACAAACCACACTGTTTTACGTTTCTTATCAATCTAATAATGTATTGTACAGAACAATATATCCGTCACAGGGGACATTTTTATATATTACTAATGTTATACCTTTGTTCTTGTACAGTACTTCAGTAGGACTTGTGGTACATTTACTTAAGGATCTGAGAGCTAACCAAAAGATCTAAGGAAATAAGGCACCAACAATGTGGCGTCCAGTGTAAACACGGGGGAATGGTGTTAGGTAATAGAGATATCCAGTCCACCCAGCCCAAGCACTACATTACAAAAACAGCAGCAGGGCTGTCAGCTCTATTTGTGCTGCAGTGTTCTTGTTACAATGAGCTTTGTGTTCCCATTTATTCACAATCACTTTACGTACACAAACATTCCCAGCTTGACAGCAGCTCTCATGAGGCCCTGTGGTTTCCGACTGGACTTAGTTCGGGGAGTGTCGGTGAAGACGTTTTGTAAATTAGTGTTTCTAAGGGTGAGATAAAGCGCTGCAATGTAGCCACAGCTGGGTTTGTTTGAATGGTGTCCATTACTGTCAGAAGGCACAGGCTGTTGGACCTATAATGACCTAAGTAAGACATTTGTCAGAATGAATGGGGCTCACAGATGCACCTTTGTTTGGCTGTTTGGTGTGTGTGTATGTGTGTGTGTGTGTGTGTGTGTGTGTGTGTGTGTGTGTGTGTGTGTGTGTGTGCTTGTTTTGGGGAAAGGAGGTAATTTAAATCTCAAGTGCACGTTTATTGTCTTATGGTTGACTGAGTATGACGACAATGTGTGAAAAGTGTGTGGGCGGCGTTTAAAGCTGCTCACACAGCTTTTCTCCTTCATCGTAATAGGTTAAAAGGTTTTTACGGGATTTCTTTTTTGTCGTAACAAACTCAAACAACATGTGGGAATTGAATAATAAAGAAAAAAAAGCCATTCCCCTCTGATCCAGGAACTCGAGCTTGCATCTTTTTTATTGGACTACGGCACATCTTTAGTCTTAAACCCAAATGTCAGCACATTCTTGCAGATTTGTTCCCAAACAAGATGCCACTGAAAAGAATATACCCAAGTTCGCTCAGTTAATCCGATATTAATCTTTACTGGACACCAGATGGAACACAATTGAACAATGGATGTTGCAATAAGCTCTTGCAAAAGCTTTGTCTACAAGCCTGAGCCAAACGCTGGATTTTCTGCAGCCCATTCTGCAGAGAAAGACTAAGGGCACACTCACACTGTCCTTCTGCACCGGGTGAAAACAGGTTTTTCGGGTCGAGCCTAGTGCGTTTGACCAGTGTGAGTGCAACCGCTCCGCGTCTAGCTGCGGCCAGCTGGCCGTCCATGGCCCGTCTGAGAGAGGTGGGCTTTTGTAGAGTGCGTTTGCACATGTACGAGCAGGAGCGTGTGCACGTGTACGAGCACGAGCACAACGCCTACGGCAGCTCTCACGTCATTTTATGTGCGCCTGTTCGGACATAGAAAAAAAAAGACGGACCATGCGCGGACATTTAACAACAACAACGATGGCGGTGAAAGGTTCACGTTGGTGTGATGCGGAGGTGGAGTATTTACTGCAGATTTGGTCGATGAAAAGATTCAAAAACAGTCGACAAGACGCACAAAAACTCTGAGGTCTATGGAAAGATTTGTAAACAAAGCCACGCATCGCGATGACGTCATCAATGCGTGTGACATGTTACGGCGTGATGACGTATGGACAGCAAGAAGCATTTACAGAGGCCCAGGTAGTGTGAGTACAAATGGGCTGGCCAGCAGGGGGAGAGGGAGGGGGGGACAAGTACCCTAAAGCCCGGGGCACGATGCGGAAGGACAGTGTGAGTGCACCCTAAGAATACCAAACAGGGCACTGTGTCATCACCAGGATTACTGTCCTCAGAGGGGACCGGGGTTAGGTAGTGTGGAGGTGTTCACATGTCCAAAGTTTCAAGTCAAATCCAAAACAGATACGTATGTGGAAAAACTCTCAGTAACCAATGTGCACACATTTACTTATTTTTCTTTTAACAAGAAACTCAGTCTGAAAGGGAAATGATGACTAGGGTAAGGGTTAGACCAATAAAGCTGCATACGCTTGAGTGCAAAATGCCAAATGCCTTGGATCTACCCGGGTATACTCTAGTGCAGGGGTGTCAAAGTGATCCAGTAAAGGGCCGTGTGGCTGCAGGTTTTCATTCCAACCAATCAAAAACACACCTGGTCCAACAAATCAACTGTGTGAAGACAGTTCAGGTGATTGAGGAAGTCGAGTCAGGTGTGTTTTTGATTGGTTGGAATGAAAACCTGCAGCCACACGGCCCTTTACTGGATCACTTTGACACACATGAATTACATGATTAAAGAGTTTCAGCAGCTATAAAATAAGGTATCCCTTTTATATGCTAATATATGCAGACATAAGGCCTCCACACAACAACCACATCATCACCTTTATAGGAAACAAGGAAACAAATGAAAAAATGGTACCATGTCTCATTTAAGTTATATCACATGGCCCACTATGGTAATGAGGTGATTAAGAAGCTAATTAACATAATGATAAGCAAATATTTCTTCGCCAGCTGCTTAGACATTAACACATCATCAGTTCTTTGTTGATCAAGGTGGGAGTAAGACGTGTCTCTGTTTGACAGCACCGACGGACGACAGGCTGTATGGTCAAGGACAATGCTGCCTCTTACCTGATCGGTAACGTTCGTCTCTGGAGCCAGAAGACCGCCGGCGGTGGTACCGGGAGGACGAGGACGGGGTGACTGGGGGCCTCCTCTCTTGGCCCATGGATGGATCCATTCCTGGAACAAAAAAGGTTCAGGTTTAAGTCTTCATATGTTTACAATCTAAAAAACTATTCCACAGAATAACCCTACATGTATTGTATTTGCAAACCAATCATTGATTTATGAAAGTGTCTCACAGTAAAAAAGCTAAATTTGGAGGAAGAGGCCTGTTGATTTTGTGCAAACAACAGGACGTGTTGGGAGATGAGCTGTTGCTACGTTATTAGTTTGGCTGCTGATTTGGTCCTTGAACCAACGAGGTAAGCAGCTTCAGCAGCAGCAGAGGCTGTGACTCACAGTTCACGGACGCAATTAAGACTCTTTCAAACTCTTAGCATCCTGCTAACTGCAGTGATTTTCTTAAAAATGTGTTATTCTTCTCAGAGTTTACTTGGAGTAAATCTGAACACACAAATATCATACACCAATGTCTGTCGGAAATGAACATCATTAAAGAACACATCACATTACAACTCCACAACTTGGAAAGAATCACCACTTTTTTAATGTTTCTTCTGTATCAAAGTAATCCAGTAACAGCTGTCCGTACATTAGGGCTTGGGGATCACAGAGCAACTCACCATACCATACTATCATGAAACCTTGTCTGCGACAACAATGGTACAGCTGATACAGCGACAATCATCTACGATACATCAAAATACAGTATCGGTGTAATGGAAAAAAAAAATCACCTAAAGAGGCAAAAAGCAGGAATTACACACCGTATTTATTCAGTGAATTGTGGTTTTACCTTTACAGAATGTGACAACAGAGGAAACAATGTACAACAAAGTACATAGCATGTTAGCTTAGTCCCTTTTTAATGCACACACACACATAAAAATCATATATGTTTATACTGTATATATATACAATTTTTATTATTATAATTTTTATCCTTTAGTTTTATCTTTAACTTGGTTAATGTCACAATGATGTTTCAGTTATAAAAAATACTTAATGATTTACAGACAGATTGATATTTGTGCTATCGTATCATTAATAGTTATCTGGTATATTGCCGTATCAATATTTGGCCCCACACCTACTTTACATACATGGGTACATTACAAGGGGAGGATGGAGGATGGGCGGGGTTGTCTCAGTTCTGTCTAATGGGGGCTCCATAGTGTCTTTGAAAAACCTCTGACCTTAAAAAAATAACCAAACAGCCTGACTCAGCAAATGTATTAACCAACCAAGAACGACTCACACACACCCTCTGGGAAATCCCTTTGCCTTGAAGGCACTTCACTTTGCTTCGAAGGAAATGCAGTTGTTTCACCACATTGCATGAGTTTCCTTTTATGTTGGATCCTTTTTTTTTTTGGCACTGTCACACACAAAGTACAGACTCTTCAAATAAATCCTCAGTAAGATAAAGTTGAATTCTGAAGATCTACAGACAAAGTCAACTGTAAACAAGAAAAATAATGTTAATAGCAAAACTCCAAACGATAAAAGGCTAGAAGATAAGATAAGAAGATCTACCGGTCAATCTTGGTTCCTACCCTCACCTGTGGTCATGAAAGCTGGGTCATGACCGAAAGAACGAGGTCGCGGGTACAAGCGTCTGAAATGTGTTTCCTCAGGAGGGGGGCTGGAGTCTCCCTTAGAGAGAGGGGGAGAAGTTCAGCATCCGTGAGGAACTCGGAGTAGAGCCGCTGCTCCTTTGCGTTGAAAGGAGCCAGTTGAGGTGGTTCGGGCATCTGGTAAGGATGAACCCTGGGCGCCTCCCTAGGGAGGTGTTCCCGTCACGTCCAGCTGGGAGGAGGCCTCGGGGAAGACCCAGGACCAGGTGGAGAGATTAGATCTCCACACTGGCCTGGGAACGCCTCAGGATCCCCCAGTTAGAGCTGGTTAATGTGGCCCGGGAAAGGGAAGTTTGGGGTCCCCTGCTAAAGCTGCTGCCCCCACGACCAGACCCCGGATAAGAGGCTGAAGATGAGATGAGATGCATTCATAAAAAACTATGACGTTGGGTTTCTCTTAAATTAAACCTGCCATGTGAGATACAGTAAGTGAGGTAGACTCACACGGGCAGATCTCCGCATAAACACACGCTCACAGAATAAAACGACCTCCCTACACACCAATCAATAAGTCTGATGATAATAACCACCCTGTTACTGACAGCTACGACCGCTCCGGAGCTCCTGATCTACGAGCACCCATCTCAGCTTCACGCTTTCACCCTCATCCGTCTTTATTAGAGCGCTCAGAGTCTCACTGGTGCTCAGGAGAAAAGCTAAAAGTTGATTAGCAGACCATACAACGGGCCAGAGCTGGAATAAATGACAGGTCTGGGAAATACCTGACTTTGCTGTTTTCTCTGGGGAGTCTGGAAGAAAGGAATCTCTTCTTTCTTCTTACTGAGCTACTGGGTTGTTCATACTTATTCCTTTGTTTGTCTATTTATTCACAGGAATGATAGAATATTTTACATTTTAAGGGTTTCAATGGCGGTTTGTCAGTATGTTCACATTCCTGCAAAAACCCTTCATACAAGTACACTTGAGCCATACCTGCGGCTGTTCTTTATTGTTTGTTTTAAAATACCAAGGTATGACATGGGCGAGGTTTGCAACATACCAATGCAGCGACTGCCGGGAAAAAAAACAAGTAGGTAGCTGACATTCAGTAAACAAACCATCCATCACACAGAATGGTAATTCCCTAGTTAAACCCCATCCATCTGATGCTCGTGACAAGAAACACTCCAAACATGATTTGGCCCAGTGGCACACAATGAAACCTTAAAGGAAATCAATGCAGACCTCTTATTCCTTTCCTCTTCTGTCGGCCGCTGCAGGTAGAAAGACACTTAACTCAATAAAGAACTGAGACAGATGAAGTGGACAACCCTGACACCAACAGTACTACTCTTAAATATAACAACAAACACTACACTAAAACACTAACACATCTGATTTAACAAAAATAAGCGGAGACTTTATTGTAGTGATAGACCGATAAATCGGCCGGATGATATTTTCGTTTTCTAGGTGTATCGTAACGGCCGATGCAGCTGCGTTCACACCTGCATTATTTACAGACAGGCGTCCACAGGCAGCTCCGTGTTGATGGAGACGCCTTTTTTAAGTCCAATAATTGTTCCTTTTTTAAAATTGAGACTCGTAACATTTGTAATCATTATTGTGCGATACTCATGATGTAAATCGAGGGACGAAAAGTAGTTTCGGCTGCTCGCTCTCATGAGTCTGGATGAACTGAGTGAGATGTGTTTGAGTTTGCTTACATAGGTCATGCATCAGTACTCACATAATGTTAACACACACATACAGTACTTGGGAAAAAAACGGATAAAGATCAACACATAAACCCTTTTTATTATGACTAACTTATATTATTATTTCAACCATTACATTTAGAACAGATCACTGTAACTTAATATGATTTTACAAATAAATAAAGTTAAATTTCGAAGCGAATGTACAGAGAGTTTTCCTGGGATTCTCACAGAAACATATTCACAGCTAATACAGTAATATATAAAAAAGACCTGGGGCATGTAAAATCAGATACTATTATTTTACCTTCAACAAATAGTGCAAAGTTCACACAATTGTAAGGATACTTTGAGCCGGACCGTTTGCTTGTTATGACTGGCAGGATCCCATGGCTTCAAATGTAAGCAGAAACATTGTTGTAATGACGTACATGTCAAACAGAAACTAGCTACAGTTACAGTAGATAAGAATTATGAGCCGCAGTGTGTGCGTTTACATGCAGTTTAAAAACCTGATTATAATTGGGTTAAGGGCATACTTAACCGTACCCCGAGTTCTCATATCCTGGTTAACAGACCTAGATAACTCCTTTAGTAACCGGAGTTCTCTTGCATGTAAACGTTTTACCCATATTATTATCAGGTTTCTCGTCCGTGCATGTGCCGGCGTTAGAACTACTCCCTCCCCACTCCACCGCAGTGGTTTCTGAACTGTAAATAGAATAAACCAGGAAGAAACTATGCCGAAAACACAGTGAAAAAAATAGCAACAATAGAGCGCCACCTATAAACGGAGGGAGGACTTTGCCACGGCAAGTAACATCACTACCAAGAAGACCCGTTTCTGTTGAATCTGTTGGAAGAAAAGTCGTCCATTTGTGATTTTTTCAAAGGTGAACCGGAAAATAAAGCTGTATTCAGACCAGCTGTATGTCAGTGAAGCGTCACCTACTGTACCGGAGGAAGAGTTACTCCTGTCATTTTACCATTCAACCCCCTTTTCACGTATACCTTTACATGATAGAATGAGTGTCTTCATCGACTGCATAATATATGGACTAGCTCAAAAGTTTGATTCAAAAGTCAGTTTGCTGGATTAGTCTATAAATGTAGATAGAAGCAATTTATTTTATGGTAAGTGGTTTCCAAATAATTTCAAACAGTTTCCTGGATGGAAGTGTGTAATTTGGTACCCCTTACAGAACAGATGGATGCAATTGGAACAATGCCAATTATTAAATTCGGATTCCAATCTTCAATAACTCATGTCTACGTGAGCTTGCACACCTCAGCAGCTGCTCCATCAGAGAGCCAAAGTCCAGCATAGAGAGGCTGGGTGAATGTGGTCTGAACTCTGTGGAGAAGAGTCATGGTGTCAGAGACGCTGTAGAAGGACAGGATACCTGCACGGTAATCCAGGTACACTCCTACTCTGGAGGACCATGTGCCATGGATGGCAGTTTTCATGTTGTTATGATTGAATCCATAACTATTTTGGTAACAATCTAATGCCCAAGACTTCTCATTTTGTCCAAACACACAGTCAGTGAAGACCCCTGCTCTGCTGATATCCTTGTATGCAACGGCTACTAAAACTCCTTTCCCGCTCCTTTCCACCTCCCAGTAGCAACGTCCATTCAGAGTCGTTCTACTCAGGACCTGCCATACATTTGCAAACCTTTCTGGATGGATAGGATATTTCTGTTCTTCTCTCATGAATGCTGCCTTCCTGTTCCCCTTGGATATTGAGAGATGCGTGTTTGCAGTGTTTGGATCCAGAGTAACTTGGCATGCATACTTTAAGAAGTCAGCTCTGGTCGTGGGCTCCACTTGTGGATTTGATTTTAGATGATCTGCTCCTGTTACTGCCATTGAGATCTTTGCACATTCTTCACCAAGAACCTCCTGTAGTTTATCTCTGGCCTCTGACAGAGCCACTGTAGCCTTCTCAAAGTACCGCAGATGGCGGACTTTGGCGCTGGGTGGGTGTTCTTTAGATTCCCTGAAACATGCCAATGAGGGATAATTTATTAGAAAATGAGTGTGATCCTCTGTGTCTGAGAGCTTCTGCAGCTCAACATCCTTCCCCTTCAACTCCACGATCTCCTGCTCCAGCTTCTCTCAAACCTTTTTGAACTGGGACACTTCAGTTTTCTGCTGAGATTTAATCTTCTCCTTCACATGAGAGACTCTTTTCTCAATGATACGGATCACTTCATTGAAGGTCTTCTCAGTGTTCCTCAGGGCATCTTCGGCAGAGCGATTAACGGCGTCTTCCTCCTGCCGAAACAACCTCACATCTCTCTCTCTGTCCTGGATTCTCTGCTGGATGTTTAGTCGACTCCCCTCCAGCTCTCTCTGTCTCTCAGTCCTTTCTGCTGCAGCTGAGACTTTATAATGGCCTTTATGGTCATCTTTTGAACAGAGATAGCAGATACACTGATGATCAGTACGACAGAACAACTTCATCACCTCTTGATGACGGGAGCAGATGTTCTCCTGGAGCTTTGCAGTTGCTTCCGCTAGCTTGTGTTTCCTTAACGGGGCTACATCATAGTGAGGTTGGAGGTGTGTCTCACAGTAAGAAGCCACACATTGCAGACAGGATTTGGAGGCTTTCAGCTTGCAGACATCACAGGCCACATCTTCAGGTCCAGCATAGAAGTGATTAGAAGGAACAGCTTGGAGTCCGGTCTTCTTCAGTTCCTCCACTACAAATGCTAACATGGTGTTTTTCACCAGGTCAGGCCTCTGTTTGAAGGTCTGTCTGCACTGTGGGCAGCTATAGATCCTCATTTGATCTTCTTCATCTAAGTGGACCTTGATGCAGTTCATGCAGTAGCTGTGTCCACAAGGAATAGCCACCGGATCCTGCAGTAGATCCATACAGATTGAGCAGCAGAATTTTGCTTGGTCATGTTGAATTCCCTGTGCCATGTAGCTTTCTGATGATAACAGGTGTCTGATGAGTAAAATATAAGAAATGACTGAAGCAGTTTCACTTCATCTGATCATATAAGAGAGGGAGGGCTTTGCAGGCTTTGATTCATTCCTCAAAGAGGAGTGGCTTTGAACAGGACATTCTCTGTCCCCGGGAAGTCTGATCATTCAGGTTTGAGGTGTTATCGGAATAAGGGAACAATAGTAGATTACTTCCTGAACATATTCAAGATTTAATGTAAAGAATGTATTAGATGATTGAGTTTGGGTGTATAATAATAATTGTTTTCTTAGGTTTATTAAGTTCTTAGATAGTGGTTGAAGTGTAGTTAATGTCAAAACAAGGTTCTGAAGAGACAGTTATCAAATGACAATGGTATTCAAATAATGCTCATTAGTCTCAACTCACATTCTGCAAACCTTATGTGTCATAGCCCCAGGGAATGCAGTGCAAAACATCAGCAAACCAACCGGTCTGTCCTTTAACTCTAGTGACATGGCAGAAGGAATTTTGACACGGCGCTGAAGCCAACTGACATACCCTGTGTGGAGGACATCACCAGAGAACTCAAGGTCATGGAGGTAGTAAAAAACGAACAAATGGATTGATAATTGCTTCCCAGAGATGATGAAGGTTTTGCATATTGCCTGACTTTTTCAGTAAGTGCCTGAAGGTCAGGGTCTGTGTCTGTGGACTAGCAGCTTCTATGTTCCAAAAAAAAGGAAGGTCCAATTATCAAAGCATCACACTGCAGCCTCCTTAGGTCAATTTCTGTAAGGTTGCCGGACAAAACCCTTTTTTCAACTTCAGCTACAAAAAGGGACATGTAGGTTTCCCTCCTGATGGTGCAGTATGCCAGTTATTTACTCTTGTAAAGATACTAGAGGGGTTTTGGCTGTTTCCACTCCACTCTACATTTGCTTTGAGGACTTGGAAGACTTCTGACTGAACCCCTGACCAGAAATGGAGGCTCTGTAGAACGTGCAGCAGACCGTGCATGCAATTGATTGCATGGATTACAGCGCGCTGACAGAGGCGGTTCTTAATTTGGTCAATATCAACAGAGTCTCTCTTTGAATTCATCCAATAACTTCGGTCCTTACTGTCAGAAGTTCCCAGATCTCGTCTTTGTGTAAATCCCCCTTGTTCTTCAATGTTGGAGGTTTGTGCATGCATGATACAGTATAAACATCACCAAGACGCCTCGTTCAACTCTGTGGATACACCTGAGAATGAGTGGCTGTATTCACACCTGAGCTCACTCTGAGATTATCCCGTCTTTGTACTGGGAAGCTGGCAGGGTAAATTCTGTTTGATGCCCAGTCTGACTGAATCGGATATTTGCCTTTCAACATACGCCCTGGCAGTTAATTTCTAGATTATTTCAGGTTTGCAGTGCATATGTGAAAGGGGCTTGAGTATCCTGTGGGGTAAATTATCAGAATATGAGCTTCCGGGTCATTGCACCAAACCGACTGGTCCATAAAGGCTAGCAAAGACATCGGCCTAGGTCAACCAGGGTAAGAAAATTCCTTTATCTCTCGTGTAAATAAATCACTAAATGAAGATAACATTAAAAATGGTGTGTGATGATAAACCATGATGAATGGCTTTTTCCAAGCTTTGTCTGAGGGGAGGCCCACAGTCCCAGACTTTGAGAAACCTTGGCTTATATAATGATGGCAGGGTGTACTGTCGGTTTTAAGTTGTCCCTTTATCAACATTGTTTTTGTATTTTATTTTAATATCCTGTGTTTCACTTGCCCACAAAACAAATTTCCCAAAATAAGTTGAAATTTCCAACATGGTGAAAAAATCCAGGGGCTTTAAAGAATATTCTAAACAAACCTACGGGTGACCTTTCCATCACTACGTCCGTGTCCGTCTCGTCTCAAAACTCTATATTACCACGTGTATTATTCAAAAATTGCTGAAAAATACATTCACATTGTTCTTTATTTTGGCTGATATTAAGAATGGCATGCTGTGTCTCATGATATCAAAGCCCCCTCAGAGTAAACTAAACCTAATCTATAATGTGAAACCGTGTAAATCTGGGTAACCGGGGAAATCCTTTACTTTGAACGCTGTAAATGCTTTAATCGAGCGATATCAGGCTGGCTGTGTACCAAGCACTGCAGATTTACAGCCCTTAGAGCTGAAATACATCACAGGGAAGGAAACTGTGTTACTGTGTGTGTGTGTGTGTGTGTGTGTGTGTGTGTGTGTGTGTGTGTGTGTGTGTGTGTGTGTGTGTGTGTGCGCATGGAGGAGTGTTCGTCATCCGGTCCCCCAAAGTGAACTAGGGACGACCCCCCACTGGGCCTGGATGAATACCACACATTTTCTCCATCCCACACCCTTCATTCCTTCCCATAATGCACTTCCTGACATCCCCCCACCCTCTACACACACACACACACGCACACACACACACACACACACACACACACACACTTCCAGTAATAGCTTTGGCAGTGCCAGTGTGTCTGCTGGTCTCCAGTGACGCTCCAGTCCCATCCCCTGCAGTCAGTCTGATGCAGCGTTTTAGATCCTTTGTGGTCAGATTCAATATCATCCATCCGTGGAGTGTTACCAAAAACAACTCAACTGCTGATGATTTATTAAATGTACCAAGATCAGAATCAGTTCATAGCCTATCCTATATGGTAGGAAAATCAAAGTCTCCAGTTTCCCTTCAGAAGAAAACTCAACCCTTACAGCGCATATCAGAAGTCTAATAACCTCTAAATACAACCCCATTTCCAATGAAGTTGGGATGTTGGTAATATGTAAATAAAAGAGAATACAATGATTTTAAAATCCTTTTCAACCTATATTCAATAGAAGTCAATAGAGGTGTCGGAGGGCCATCGACAGGGCAGCAGAAGGTAGAGGTAGAAGTCACAAGACAAGAAAAAGACAAGTAGGCCGTTCTCGCCAAACCAAGAGTGGAACACGAGTCGACCTCGACAGGCAGCTTTGCTTCCCAGTCGAGATCACTGCTACATCGGTCCGCCCGGACATAGTGGCATGATCCTCTAAGGACAAAATCCCTGCTCCTCAATGAGCTCACGGTACAAGTGGAGGAGGGGGCCGAGGCCGCTTACGAATGAAAAAAGGCCAAGTACTCAGAGTACTCGGCTATGTGGGGCAGTCAACCACACGCCTTCTGAGGGACGCAGAAGTGACAGGAGGGAGCCTGAAGAAGGCAACCAAAGAGCTGGGGTTCGACCCCAACCTGCAGCCATTTGTTGCATGTCTCCTCCTCTATGTCCTCTGTCCTCTATGATAAAGGGTCGAAAACTGCCAAAAAAAAAATCTTAAAAAAAAAAGGTTGCTTTAATAACGCACCAACACAATGCTTCACGAGCTGACATTTACCCAAGGGGCTGCGTGAAAAGCTGAAGGAAAATCAGTGTTACCTGGTGCTTGTGGGAAGAAGGCTCCAATCAACTTGGATCGCTTCTTCTCATAGCCCTTCTGAGTGATATCACCTGCAAGAGGAAACAGAGAGAGAGAGAGAGAGACATTTACTTTCTATGATCTTTATATAAAAGTAGTTTCACACTGGTAATACTGAAGCCTGCAAAGTCACAGTGTAGAACAAAGGACGTCATTCCTTACAAATTCAAGTATGCGAATGGAGGCTTTCCTCCCCACACTTTGTTTTTAAAGACATTAGAGCTAAGAAACCAGATATCTAAGGCTAAAAAATGCATTAAAAGATGCACAAGACATGAATTAATGGACTACTCTGAAATGTTTAGATCCCTATACCATATAAGACGTGAAAACACAGCACATTCTGCTTAGTCACTCTCTCCTCAACAAAGACCAGATGGTGAATTTGTGTGTATGTGAGTGTATGTGCAATAAATTCACCTTTCACAGCGTGACTAACCACCTCAAAACGCGCACATTTTCACGCTGCACATCTGAATCCAATAGGGAGGAGTTTGTCCCGTTTACAAAGTAAGTTTTAGAAAAGAGAGTCAAATGTTTGGGGGGAAGTAAATGAATGTCAGCTGAGTGCTTGTTTTCTATTGGCAGCGTCTGGACGTGTTTAACCCTAACCTAACCTGTGCTCCGAAACACGAACTGACAAATAGTAAAATGAGGCAACAACTTAAAGCAGAAAGCTAAAGAGAGAAGCATCATGGGAATTGGAGTTTAAGAGCTTAGAGAAGTACCAGAGGGCAAATCAAATGCCACAGACGCATAAATGGTAATGGTGTTGAGTGTGCAGGAAATACACTTTGTAACATGTTGAGTGATGTGATGGCACGCCCTGTGCAGATTCATTATTAACACCAGTCAGTCAAACTGGTAGAGCGAACGAGGGAGGGCCTGTCAATGGGGAACAGCTTGTCCAAAGATGTGTATTCCATGGAGAGATGCACGTTAACTTTGGGACTGTTATGGCATAAAAAGTGATCCCTGTGAAGAACCTGGATGCAAGAGAACTTCCTCAAACCCAACAGCGATAAAACAGAACTCCTCCTCGTGAGCTCCAAATCCACACTCCCATCTTCCCAGGCCTGCAGCCTTGGCGTGGTCTTTGAATTCACCCTCTCCTTTGACCCTCACATCCGCCATGTCATTAAAACCTCCCTCTGTCACCTCGGTTACATCGATAACATCAGACCTTCTCATCGTCTCTCACCCCCCCCGCTGCTGAACGACTCATCCACGCCTTCATCTCCTGCTGACTGGACTACAGCAACTCACTCCTCTTTGGCATCAGCTCCTGCTCCGTCCACAGACTCCAACTGGTTCAGAACGCAGCGGCTTATCTTCCACCGGATCATCTACAGAATCCTGGTCCTCACCTACAAAGTCCTCAGCGGACTGGCCCCCTCACTGACCTTCTCTCCCCCTACAGACCCCCACGGTCCCTCGAATTCACATCTGTCGGTCTCCTCTCAATCCACAAAACCATTATCCCCAGTTTTTGGGACAGAGCCTTCTCCAGGCAGCTCCCAGGCTCTGGAACTCCCTCCCCCAAGAGATCTGCAACCCTGAGTCCCTCACCATCTTCCAGTCCCGCCTCAAGACCCATCTCTTCTCCTCTGCCTATCCTTAGCCCCACATCCCCTCTCCTTTCATTCATGCTTGTATGTTGCTCCATGTTTGTTTTGTTCTAGTCCTTTAGCCCTGACTCTCAGGCTTTTATGTTCCACAAATCTGGAACAAACTTCCAGACAACTGCAGATCTGCTGCAACTCTCAGTTCTTTTAGATCAAGACTGAAGACTTTTCTATTTTCTGCTGCTTTTCAGTAAACCGCACTGTAACTTCTGGAACTGTAACCATCTTTTATGATTTAAAAAATGACCTTTAATGCGTTTTAAACCTTGTATATGTTTCAAATGTGTATGTTTTATGTGTTATATCTCCCAATGCTTATTATTAGACAGACAGAAGTGTTGTGAGACTGCACACGGTAACTGGTGATCTGTGGAACAATTTCAGGACGTCTCTGTCTAGAGGATGACTAAGTAACGCGAAATACAAATCCAGAGGAAATCAGAGTGAAGAGCGTCGTGTGATGAAAGCAGAGAGGGCCTGAGTGACGCTAAACCTGCAGCAGATTTGTCGAACACAGAAAAAGCTGTTTGAGCGGCTGACTTGACAAATCCTTCTTAAACACACAAACATGTGACTAACTGGCTCGGATCAAGAAACCCACTGTGGGCATGGACGTCATCACTGACGGTGTCAACACCATGTGTGTGTGTGCGTGTGTGTGTTTCTGCTAGCGTGAAGGCAAAGCACATGGCAATAATAAGCATCTCTGGTAGGGGAGCTAACTATCCTGCAGAGAGCAAGAGGAACTGGCAAATGTTTCAGTTTGAAAAAGAGAAAAAGAGACCGTGACGGAGATACAGCGGGAGGGCAGAGGGAGCTCTGACCTTGTCTTTAACATGCCAACTTCTTCAATTGACACACACACACACGCAACACACACACACACACACCGATGGAACATATGTACCGTTTCATCGTCTGACTGCTCATGTTTCTTGACCCATCACACTTTTTTCATAGTAATTAACCTGTTGAATACAATGATATGAAACAGACTATAGAATTAAACTCTCTGCGAGAGATGCAGTAACTGCACTTTGATTCATGTTTGATCAGTGCTGCCGAGTTTCACAGTTTCACCTGTGTTTACAAGCCGTCACTGCGTCAGACTCCTCTGTTCTGATTGGTCAAGGCGTGGTGGAAGCTTGCGGCTGCCATTAGGAGCAGCAGGTGGAGGCAGAGGAGCACAGATTATCTGTCCCATGTAATACTGTTAGGATATAGTGACATATTTAAAAAAGAAATACAATTATAAGTTACCCACTTTACCCTGAACAGTGATGTTTTAATTATTCTGAATAATAGATATTTAAAACTCTATTGTAAACTTGAATTGAGAACAATTTAATCGAATATACATAAAAAATAGTGGCAATGTAACATTAACCGCTGCAGTTTACTGCACTCACAACATGCAGACACTGATATATCAGTGATAACTCAATACCATCTGATAATATTGCTATGTAAAATCCAAACTAAGGCGGTTAATTGAGGTAAAAACTAAAAAAGAACCATACAGGCTTCAACTCAGAATACTTTATAACAGTCAGAACTGTTGGTTCACCTTTAGCTATACAGTCCCGCGTTCACCTCCGAGTCAAGTGCGTTAGCTTGTTTTGAAATATGCATTCAGCTGCCTGATGACAGCTTTTTTACCTCACTATAAGCTTTCTATGAATTATTGACCATCACACATATCCATATTGCAGGCTGCACCCTCTGTGACCCCCTGCATTGACGTCAAGCTCATCTGCTCTTAACCTAGACCTTGAAGCCATGCACTGTGGGTAGAAGGCACATTAATCCCTCATTCATGCTAGTCAAATCACTATAGCAACCGATGATATTAAGACTACCAGATTGCATAATAACTACACTAACTGTCACAGTTCTTCATGTTCTATTAGAGAATCTAATGAGTGTAAATGATTTTATGCAATGTCGATTCCACTATACGGCCATAAGTATGTGGACATCCTATTGGTCTGTTTTTAAAGGCTTTGGTTTGGCCTCTGAGGGCGCACTCACACTGTCCTTCCGCACCGCGCCCCAGGCCTGTTTGTACTCACACTGCCTGGGCCTCGGCCAATGCTTCTTGCTGTCCATACATCATCACGCCGTAACACGTCACACGCATTGAAGACGTCATCGCGATGCGTCTCTTTGTTTACAAATCTTTCCATAGACCTCTGAGTTTTTGTGCGTCTTGTCGACTGTTTTTGAATCTTTTCATCGACCAAATCTGCAGTAATCACTCCACCTCCGCATCACACCAACGTGAACCTTTCGCCGCCATTGTTGTTGTTGTTAAATGTCCGCGCATGGTCCCTCCTTCTATTTTCTATGTCCCAACAGGCGCACATAAATTACGTCAGAACCGTCATAGGCCTCGTGCTCGTACACGTGCGCACGCTCGTGCTGGTGCATGTGCAAACGCGCTCTACAAAAGCCCACCTCTCTCAGACGGGCCGTGGACGGCCAGCTGACCGCAGCTATGCGCAGAGCGGTTGCACTCACACTGGTCAAACGCACTAGGCTTTAGCCGAAAAACCTGTTTTGGCCCGGTGCGGAAGGACAGTGTGAGTGCGCCCTTAGTTCCAGTCCCTGAAAATCTTAAAGCTACAGCATAGAGTGACACGAGTGCTTCTAACTGTCTCTCGACAGACTGTGTTTGTATCCTTTTTCTGTTTCAACCTGGCAACGCCCCTGTGCACAAAGCCAGCTCCATAAAGAAATGTTTTTTTCTCAGTTTGGTTCGGAGGAGCTGGACTGCTCCTGCCCTGCAAATCAAAGGCTTTAAAAACAGAAACTATCTCCATCCACAAAAAAGCATTTTAGCTCCGTCCATATTAAGACGCCACGAGGTGGAACCGTTGCTGAAAGTAGCACGAGTATAAGGACAGAAAACACAGGTTTGGAGTTGCTGCGAAGCAAATGCAGCAACATATTAAAGCGGTACCAAGCCGGAGGAAGCCATGGCAAGGGGTAAAGAGCACCCACACAAGAAGGACGACATCATAAGAAGGATGTAGACCTCGCTATAATGTTTTGGCTTGACATGCTGGTGTCTGTATCACCGTTTCCAATGGTTTCTGCCCATTCACAGTTTTCACATTAAAACTGGGTCAGCAGCGTTTCAGAAAGTCTCAGTGGAGGGAATTTCAGAAATGTAGGAGTAGTGTGGCCACAAAACGCAGAGATATGCAGCATCAGAGAACAACTCCGCTCAGCTAAATCACATCCAGTGTGTACAGAAAGAGCCATGCTGTGTCTCCATGACCATATACAGTAAGAGAGAGAGAGAGATAGAGAGGGGGGGGGGGGGAGAGAGAGAGAGAGAGAGAGAGAGGTTTCTGTTACGGGAAGGGGGGGGGGGGGGGGGGTTATTATACAGACAGCAAAATATGAAGGAGAGCATAAGACCGATAAAGAAAAGTGAATAGAGAAGGACAGAACAAGAAAGTGAGAGCAGAGGTAATAACGACAAAAGTGAGGGGGACAGATCCAGAGAGAGCTGGAGAGTGTTGTATCCAGAACCTAAAAAGGAAGCAGAGTTGATTTTATTGTTTCCACACTACGAGCAGGGAGAGAGAGAGAGAGAGAGAGAGAGAGAGAGAGAGAGAGGAGAGAGAGAGAGAGACAGAGAGAGAGAGAAAGAAAGAGAGAGAGAGAGAGAGAGAGAGAGAGAGAGAGAGAGAGAGAACAGAAACCTCCAGAAGAAACCCTACAATTATATTTCATTTTCTACATAGCTCCAGATCACAGCAGCAGTAATCTAAGGAGTCATTTCCTTCAGAACAGGTCTATACCTTGTCCTCTTATTAATTCAAAACCACGAATGTGAACGTCCCGGTGACGCTGGAGGAACAGCGGTTAAAGGGTTAAAGTCCCAGAGCAAACCGAAACGGCCTTGCCATATGTTACGAGCTACCAAACACGACATGAGTAACAGGAACGAAACGCCGTGCTACTGTACATGCCATAGGGGCCGCAGGAGCTCAGTCCATAGGTGACTTGGCTGGGAACCGTAGGCTCACTGGTTCAAGTCCCTGTGTGGACCATGTATGGAGCGTGGACTGGTGGCTGGAGAGGTGCCAGTTCATCTCCTGGGCACTGCTGAGGTGCTGTTGAGCAAGGCACCGAACCCACAACTGCTCGGGGTGCCGGTCACTGGCAGCCCTCTCGCTCTAACATCTCTCCTTAATTGCATGTATAGGTCCTGTCTGTGCATGTGTGTGTATTTCGGGCCTGTGTGTGTAACATGATTAATAACAAGAGTGAAATAATTTAATTTCCCCGTTGCAGGATCAATAAAGTACTTCTTCTTCTTCTTCTTCTTAGTGAAGAGGCCACAAACGATAATAAAGGTCCTGACCAAGACGTACAGAAGCGTATGAGTCCGTATACTTTCATGTATATATGAATTATACACTTTGAAATGTGAGCCAGTTGAGGAACACATGGTTTTAGAGCTGAATGTGAATACATAGAAACACATTTCACACTTGGCTGAAGTGTAAACGTTCTACTTTATGAGATTGAGGCTCCTGATTGTCTCAAACATGGACTGTCATATCAATTAAGTGCCTGTAATTTTAAAACCACATCATGCCGGGATCAAAATGACCAACACCATCATAATTTTCATCAACTTTTTAGTGATTTGCGACATTCACCCTGCTCCATGTTACTGAATAATAATAACACAGCAAGAGTATTTGTATTAAACTGGTGCGTTTTCATGTCTTCTCTAGTTTCTAAAGTTTTTTATTAAATGCTGCGATTGGCAAAATTATGGTGGAGGATTATGATAATGGAGATAATGGAGAGAGGAGGCAGATTACACACACGATCACGCAAACACACAGAGCTTTGCATCCACAACACACACACGTAAACACAGTTGAGCCGACACAGGAAACGCCCAAGGACTCCCCTGGGAATGAGGGCAAGGAAACACACACGCACACGCACACGCACACACACACACACACACACACACACACACACACACACACACACACACACACACACACACACACACACACACACACACACACACACACACACACACACACACACACACACACACACACACACACAGGCAGCAGGTGTTTACAGTAGCAACAAGCTGAGTCAGGACTGAAACTCACCTCCGCGCAGGTGGAAACACACACGCAGGAAGAAGCTCGTATGCAGGCACATCAAGCTTGTTTGTCACTACACATTTGAACTTTGCATTACATGGTTTTGAATTTCACCAGTCAGGTGAAACAACGCGACTCCACGGTTAGTGCATTTTGTGTTTTACCTTTACTGAGGAGGACTTTCTGCGTGCTGAGCAAACGTAGGAGAAAAACGGTTTAAAGTCAAATTAAATTGATGGTTGTTAAGCTGCTGCGAAGAGCACATCTGAGAGTTATGATGTTTTCCCTGGACATCAACGTTATGAGAGCTTTTTGCCTGTTTGATGTTCAGCAGATGTCTTTTTCCTTCTCTTTCCAACCGTCGATACAAACAAAATAAAAAGTAACGAACTGAAAGAAAACCGCAAATGGTAAAACTAACTCCCGTCGGAGCCATAGACAAAGTACACGCGGCCCGAAAGCAGCAAACGACTCATCAAAAAGGGGCCAAAATAAGACATTTCCCCCCTTCGGCTGTCATAAAATATGAGAGAGCAGAATGTAACCGTTTTTACTCATGGCACGTCCAGTACAATTATAAATGTCTGAGCGTTTAAGATGCAGTTTAAATGATTTAGGGGTCCGTCCTGTGCACCTCTGGAAGAACAGAGCTAACTGTGCTGGATTCAGTTCCAGCTACACCGTCACACGCAGAACAGGAAGGTCTGGGTGGAAAGTCCCGGTCACAGTTTGTGTTCGGCCACAGCGGTGGATGAAACGAATTGGTCCGCAACGCCCGGTTGTATCAGGGCAGTCGGGTCATTAAGGTGCAGCCTGATTTAACTAGTTCATCAGACTGAAAAGCGTCAGTAAATAATTCAAAGTTTAATAACGAGATCAACACGGTGCACACGTTTATCATACTGCAAAAATACTCAAAAAGGTTTTCTGCGTCACTTTCAGAAACCCCTTGTTATTAGCGTCACCTGTGGCCATTGAGTGAACATGATCGCACTCTGTAGGCAAAACGGTGGGACTTAACATGACGCGGCTAGCTGATTAGCTTAGGTTACGGTGAGGTTAAAGCACACTAATGATAGCCAGCTAGCTATAACAGGGTCATCCCTATGTTCCCCGGTCGCTAAAGCCTCTGCCTTCGCTGATTTAATTCAGCCTTTTGTCAGGGTTAGAGGTCATGGTTAGGGGGTAGTGTTAGGGTCTACATAGGCATTTTTGACAGGGAATTCTGCGCTGATTGTGGAAAAAATAACAGATCGGGGAACATAGGACCCTTTCTGAGACAAGCGGGGAACTTTGGGCCTTTTTTTAAAAAAGGTCCAATGTTCATATAGGACCCGGGGAGCATAGCTACTCTACCTGTAACTTAGCTACGCTCCCGCTGTAACTTAGCCATGTTGCATGGATCTGCCGTTGCTTGCTTATTAACGTTAGCTGACAAAATATTTTGCAAACTGCAGAACAGCCAGATCAGCCCTGTGAGTCTGGATGAATTAGATGATGTTATCAAATTATTATTTTGCTCAGTCAGCTAGCTAGCAATTCATCCGCCTTAGCAAGCTAGCTCACATTAGCCAGCTAAAACTAGTATATATTTCACATGTCAGTATTTTCTCTAGGAAGTCCGCACATGCTGCCTCCACTACATACACTGGTGCTTATGCGTACACGCGTATGATCCCGGACCACCTGCTGCTGTTACAGGACAGTCAGCAACCTTAGGTCCGTCTCTGGGCTACAGCTGCATAACGTATAACAGAAACCCAGCATGTGTGCGCTCTGTTGTGGTGCATGCTAACATTAGCTAATGTTGTATACTTTTGGCTTTAGCAGACCTGAGTTCTTTACATAGAAGTCAGTCAATTTTACCACAGAACTGTTGATTGTGTGTTGTGTGCTGTGAACTAATGCACTCCCAGGTGTTCTGATATATTGGACTTTTTCTGTTCCTCACCTCCGCTTGATCCTTCATTTTCACACGGTTTGCGTACAAAATAATCTTTGCTCATCCTGATTCCAGAAGCCCCTTCAAACCGTTTTAGTGCACTTCAATTTAAGGCCCAGACAAAGACGTTCAGCAGCGTTTGCCTCGAGCACAGCATGGCTCAGCACATCACATCATTATATGTACACAGACAGAACCGCGCAACACACACTACAGCTACAATGACGTTACACACAATACTAATACTATTAACTGTATAAGTGTCATATTGATATTATCAGTGCTACAACAACAACTAGCTAGCAACATAAATGCTAGCTTTCACACAATCCCAAATTTAATTAAAAAATCTTGTCATATTGAAAGTCACTTCCCCAATTAGGCCAATAGATTTAGATAATCAGTTCTCTCAAACACACACAGACACACACACACACACACACACACACACACACACACACACACACACACACACACACACACACACACACACACACACACACACACACACACACACACACACACACACAGACACACACACACACACACACACACAGGATGTCTGTCCACTCACCAAGCATAACGCGTACAGCAGAAGGAATTAAAAGAAAAAAAAAACTGACAAACTCCTCTTAGACGAGTCTCCGTCCTGGTCTGTGGTCCTCCCCACCACTCAATGGTTGCTTATTCCCCATTGGCAGGGTAAACACACACATACACACACACACACGATATCTCTCTAGTAACACACACACACAAAGACAAGCTGCTTATTAGTTTCAAAGTGGAGCGGTTCAACCTCTGCACAGACAAAGACCTGAAAGTGTCTGCTGACATTTAGTTACTGATGCTGCCTTTGTTGTTAAGACACACACACAATTGAGTTCAGCGTGTGTGTGTTTGTCAAGTCCCCCCCCCCCCTCTCCCTTCAGTTGGTATGGTCCAACCTGCCGGCTCATACATGCTTCTCGGCGACATGCAAAACAAACAAATTGGCCTGTTTGCCGGCTGACTTCACAGTGAGGTGAGAGCGCACACACACACACACACACACACACACACACAGACACACACACACACACACACACACACACACACACACACACACACACACACACACACACACACACACACACACACACACACACACACACACACACACACACACACACACACACACACACACACACACACACACACACACACACACACACACACACACACACACACTTCCCCCCCCAGGGTTCGTGTTCAGATCCCCAGCCTCAGCACCTCAGGATGTGTAACTCCCATATCTGGTGGTAACTATGGCAATAGCCAAACAAACCAGCCAACAAGAGGAGGGCAACGTGGATGAAATTAATATTGTGATAATTATCAGTGCTATCACATAATACAGCATAAACAGTGAAACTAATGTTGGTATAATCTATTGACAAAGAACAAAATGCTGTAGTCTCCAGATGTTGTCAGGTAGATTAACGACCTCTCACTGTGAAAGGCTGGCTTCAAATCTCAGTTATTCATTGACCCTTTGTGTGATTTTACTAAAAGTTTACTAGATTGACTGCTTGGCCCACGCAAGAGCAGCAGTCTCGAAAAAAAATGTTCATCCGATCGACTTCGCACTCAGCACTTTACTCTCTTGGGTCCTCAGCAATAAACCTGCCAAGTGTGAAGTCAACTGGAAAGACAGTTCCTGAGATACAGTGGGTACGGAAAGTATTCAGACCCCCTTAAATTTTTTACTCTTTGTTAAATTGCAGCCATGTGCTAAAATCATTTAAGTTCATTTTTTTTCCTTTTAATGTACACACAGCACCCCATATTGACAGAAAAACACAGAATTGTAGACATTTTTACAGATTTATTAAAAAAGAAAAACTGAAATATCACATGGACATAAGTATTCAGACCCTTTGCTGTGACACTTGTATATTTACCTCAGGTACTGTCCATTTCTTCTGATCATCCATGAGATGGTTCTACACCTTCATTGGAGTCCAGTTGTGTTTAATTCTAATGATTGGACTTGATTAAGGAAGCCACACACCTGTCTATATAAGACCTTACAGCTCACAGTGCATGTCAGAGCAGATGAGAATCATGAGGTCGAAGGAACTGCCTGAAGAGCTCAGAGACAGAATTGTGGCAAGGCACAGATCTGGCCATGGATACAAAAAAATTTCTGCTGCACTTAAAGTTCCCAAGAGCACAGTGGCCTCCATAATCCTTAAATGGAAGACGTATGGGATGACAAGAACTCTTCCAAGAGCTGGCCGTCCAACCAAACTGAGCAATCGGGGGAGAAGAGCCTTGGTGAGAGAGGTAAAGAAGAACCCAAAGATCACAGTGGCTGAACTCCAGAGATGCAGTGAGGAGATGGGAGAAAGTTCAAGAAAGTCAACCATCACTGCAGCCCTCCACCAGTCAGGGCTTTATGGCAGAGTGGCCCGACGGAAGCCTCTCCTCAGAGTAAGACACATGAAAGCCCGCATAGAATTTGCCAAAAAACACATGAAGGACTCCCAGACTATGATAAATAAGATTCTCTGGTCTGATGAGACAAAGATAGAACTTTTTGGCCTTAATTCTAAGCGGTATGTGTGGAGAAAACCAGGCACCGCTCATCACCTGCCCAACACCATCCCTACAGTCAAGTGTGGTGGTGGGAGCATCATGCTGTGGGGGTGTTTTGCAGCTGCAGGGACAGGACGACTGGTTGCAATTGAAGGAAAGATGAATGCGGCCAAGTACAGAGATATCCTGGACGAAAACCTTTTCCAGAGTGCTATGGACCTCAGACTGGGCCGACGGTTCACCTTCCAACAAGACAATGACCCTAAGCACACAGCTAAAATGACGAAGGAGTGGCTTCGGAACAACTCTGTGACTGTTCTTGAATGGCCCAGCCAGAACCCTGACTTGAACCCAATTGAGCATCTCTGGAGAGACCTCAAAATGGCTGTCCACCAACGTTCACCATCCAACCTGACAGAACTGGAGAGGATCTGCAAGGAGGAATGGCAGAGGATCCCCAAATCCAGGTGTGAAAAACTAGTTGCATCATTCCCAAGAAGACTCACGGCTGTATTAGCTCAAAAGGGTGCTTCCACTCAATACTGAGCAAAGGGTCTGAATACTTATGTCCATGTGATATTTCAGTTTTTCTTTTTTAATAAATCTGTAAAAATGTCTACAATTCTGTGTTTTTCTGTCAATATGGGGTGCTGTGTGTACATTAATGAGGAAAAAAATGAACTTAAATGATTTTAGCACATGGCTGCAATTTAACAAAGAGTAAAAAATTTAAGGGGGTCTGAATACTTTCCGTACCCACTGTATGTGAAAGACAGTCATACGTGCATACGCACCAGACAGAGATCTCAGCCTTTACAGTTAGACGATGCTGCTACAGTGCCACCCATCAGCCAAATGGCATCAAATTTGTCATGGCAACTCAGACATCATATCTACTGTACACGTGACCCCAGATGTGTTTGCAAAAGCACAAAGGGTTCAGGAGATATGACGTGTTTTGTAATATAAATTCCACTCACAGCATTTGACCAAACTTTGAGGGCCGGCTTTAGCAAAACCGTATGAAACAACACTTTCTCCAAGAAATCGATCAAGACACGTTGTAGTCGTGGCCTACATGGAAAGATGCATCTGGACTTACAGAATACCAGTAACATGTAAAGTTGAATGTAATAGCTCCACCCTCTGGCTCAACTGCAGTAGATTCAACACAACAAAGCATGTGATTGGGTCCCCTGCAACACACCTGCCGCGTGTGAAGTAGATCAAATAAACGTTTCCCGAGCTACATGAAGATCACGCAGATACACAGACACAGATTCCTCGCTTTGAAGAAAGAAACCTTCTATCCTAATTTTCTGTGTAGGGACTCTTCTCATGCTGCTGCGGTTTGGTGTTATTTTCAGCAGTGTTAGTGGTTAAAAAAGACCTTTGAATGCTTTCACCGTACTGCCCCGAGCTAATCACTGTTAGCCACGTCCTGCTGTTAGCGACTGTTAGGAACTCTACTGGATTTCTCCATTAAAAAGTTCAAAAGTTCTGCTTTATAAAGCATTCTGCTATTTAAAAAATTTAAATTCAACCTATGTCCATTCACACACCTTATAACGTTTTGAACACCTGTTGTTTTAAGAGCTGGAAATTCCTTCCTGGACTAAATAAAAGAAGAAATCGGCGGTTAACTTGAGGAGCCAGAAAGGGATGAACAGTGAAGGAAAGGAAAATCCAACACATCTGTTTGGCCGCTGAAGTGCGGAGCAGACAGTGGAGAACAGAAAGTACGGAAATGTCAGCAGGGTTAGAAATCCTCCCTTTGACTGATCTCGTAGATCTGTGACCACACAAACACATTTGTCCTCTCTTTGCGTGCCTCTTTAAACTCCTCTGTACTTAGGGGATCCCTGTTGTGCTGACAATCATTTCCTAAAGGTCAAACATGATAAAATCTCCACGCTCAGAGTAAAAACAGAGGCCTTTCTTCTAAAACTGGAGATTATTGCATCCAATTAGGCTTCACATACACCCTGATCAACATGGATCTAAAGCTCTGTCAAATCACATCCTACTAAAACTAACTGTGACTGGAACACAGGTCGTCTTGTGCATGGATGTATAATTAGATCTGGATACAGCGTCCGAGGTGCGGCCCCATTCATTCCTTTGAAAGGTGTTCAGTGGCACATGAAGCCAAAAAAGTTCAATTGTTGTGTCTAAAAATACCAAAGTGATTGCCACTGCCTACGCACTGTGTGGCACTAGAGACTTCCGCCTGACGTAGCATACCTGTCAGGGTCCCTTCTCTAACCTTGATCCAATTGCCTCGCCTACGGGAGTCGCCACCTTGTCAGACTTTGACTCCACCTCATTTCCTCTTACCAAAAAAGGGCATGTATGTGACGTTGGGGGGTGGGAGATAAGTGTCAACATCCTGTTTTGTCATTCGCAGGACTTGTAAGAGGTTATTTCATTGTTTGGGCACAAAAACATGCAGAGATAGTCCAGTGTAGGGTACAGAAGGTGAAGAACACAAAATGTAGTGTATGAACTGTGTGTCTGTGTGTGTGTGTGTGTGTGTGTGTGTGTGTGTGTGTGTGTGTGTGTGTGTGTGTGTGTGTGTGTGTGTGAGCGTGTGCGATCAACAGACCGGATCCTGCAGCCAGTAAAAATTTGCCTACATAAGAAGATTCCCAAAATAGAATTAGATAACCTTTGATACTCAATACTGCTGCAGTCTAACTGTGCCAGCACATGCTCTCTCACACACACACACACGCACACGCACACGCACACGCACACACACTCTGTCTGCACCTGTGCAGGTAGAATCTGCTGTCAGCCACATATTTACCTTGAGGGCTGAAATGGTGGCAGTTAGACTTGTGACACAAACAAACTCTCTTTTTTACAGCTGCACCTCTTTCTTCACTAATCTTCACTTACATGATAGTAGATAGACCTTGACCTTTGACCTCCTTAGAGTAGGATGTGGGTAAAGTAAAAAAAACAGCTATAAATGTCTCCTTTAGGGATCAGTATATTGGGGCTTTTCTTCAAATGGATGTCAGAAAAGCAGAACAGAGGTCAGGCTGTCCTCAATCACTGTTCATACATATAACTGAGAAAAGTAACGCACCCTAATTCATATGTAATGCACATATTTATTACTGTGGACAAAACATTCAGAGCAAAGAAGGAAATCAGGTGACTTTGGTGGCGTAGGCAGGAGGGTCGGGGTGACGGATGAATCCCAAAAAACAGGACTCTCCGCTGGGGGACTTGTGTTCGTGACCCTCCCATCACGACCTTTGTCTAATCTTAACCATGTCGTTTTGCTGCCTAAACTCAACCGCCAACTTTTGTTACCTAAACTTAACCGTCACAGTCACGTACAACACGCCGTTTCAAGTCATGTTCGATGATAATAATCCCGTGATCACAATCCACCCGCAGTTTAAAACGCAGCTGCTTGTCACTGTTTAAACCCACGGACCAAAGAGATTGTGAGTCATCACTTTCACCTTGTGATCAAGCAGCATTCCCATGAGAGCAGTATGTTACGTGATGACGGGGGGGGGGGACAAGACACTGAACTAAATCTCCAATAAAGCGTTAACACTTCAAGTCATTTAACCCAGGATTTGCATCGATAGTGCTGAGAGGGTTAGGGGGGCTCCACACAGAAACCGCCAGACATTTAACAACAACAACAATGGCGGCGAAAGGTTCACGTTGGTGTGATGCGGAGGTGGAGTGTTTACTGCAGATTTGGTCGATGAAAATATTCAAAAACAGTCGACAAGACGCACAAAAACTCAGAGGTCTGTGGAAAGATTTGTAAACAAAGAGACACATCGCGATGACGTCAATCAATGCGTGGGACGTGTTACAGCGTGATGACGTATGGACAGCAAGAAGCATTCGCGCGAGGCCCAGGTAGTGTGAGTACAAACGGGCCTGGGGCGCGGGGGAGGGGGGACAAGTACCCTAAAGCCCGGGGCGCGGTGCGGAAGGACAGTGTGAGTCCGCCCTTAGTCCCACTCGGCCAGCTTCTAATGGGCTGTGCTGTAGGAAGAGATGAGTGAGGCAACAAGAGCTGAGCACAAGTTGATGTATGGAAGAGGGACACAAGGAAAACGTGTTTGGGGGGTTTAGTGCTGTGGTCTAGAAAAGAAAGTAAAGTATGTTTTTAACACTTAGAAATGAATTTCCCCCTTATCAGGACAGCTCATTTAACGTGTGAAGTTCTCTGATGAAAACAGATCCTGACGTTTCTTTTCGTTTTGACAGGAAGCTGCAATAAAACCACACAAATCAAACTGAAATGTCAATCAAACCAATGCACACTGCACCTACAGCTGTGTTAGGCCTCAGCGTCTACCTGTTCCACGACTACTGCACACACTCGGATTTTAGACATTTTCCAAAATGTCCAAAAACGTGTTAAAAAAGTAAATAAATGTACAGATGCAATTTTGAGATTTTCCTTCATTCACTTTTCTTCTTTCAGACCAATGGAAAGAAAGTTCAATTCAATTTCAATTCAATTTTATTTATAGTGTCGAATCATAACAAAAGTTATATCAGGACACTTTACAGACTAGGTATAGACCACACTCTATGACTTATTTATGATTTACAGAGACCCAACAATTCCCCCGTAGAGTACGGTGGCAACGAAAACCTTCCCTATAACAGACAGGAACGACGGACAGACCCAGCTCTGTGGAGGACGGACATCTGTCTGCACCGGAGAGAGGAAGAGAAGGAGAGAGAGAGAAAGAAAAGACACACAGATGGACAGAGAGAGACAAAGACGGACACAAAGACAGAGATACAAGCAAGCAAAGCCCAACAGTAACTATAGTAATGTGAATATGACTCATATGTTATGGCAGTTAATACAACAGAATAGTAGAAACAAGCACAGCTGAGGTGATAGAATATGACAAAAGTCGGTTTGTGTGCTTAAAGTGACCAAAAGGTTTGCGTCTTTTTATGTTTCATATCAGCCTGGTCTCACCAAAAGGCGTGTGAATGACACGCTATTTCTCTCAAGCCATCTCGCGTATAATTACAACGCATGTCATGATTTTTGCGTGTCATTTCACGCCATGTAGTCTCAATTGACTTGTATAGTGCAGAGATGGCGTTGTCATTTGACGCACAAATGTCATTGAGGGAAAACCCTTGTGTGGTGGAGCTTTCTGTCAGAGGGTTGTTTTTAAATCAATATTTCATGTGAAGGATGGCTGAAATAACGGGCGTGAAATGCCCTAACCCTAACCCTTACCCTAACCCTAACCCTGACCCCTAACCCTAACCCTAACCCTGGGGAACTACGGGCGTAAAATGACACGCGAAAAGCTTAATATGCGTAGACATGCACATGAAAAGTCATGAAAGTCAGGAAAAGTGGCGTGCTATTTATACGCCCTCCCATGAGACCACGTAGTTCATTTACATATTTAAACAGAACATTTCAGAAAAGTTAGAAGTACATGATATAAAAATTAAATGTCTTAATGTGAGTAATCAACTGTGGAGGTTTCTGGTAGTTAGCCGGTTTTACTGTGTTCACCTGACGTGTCTCAAAATGGACGGATTTCAACAATCTGTACCTTTAAATGAGCTTTTCTCACTCTGAGGCAGAGATCTCACTGCAGCAGCACTCACACACACCAGGCTGTCCACTGTTATCCTGCTCTGAAGGGTTTGACAGAGGGCTTCGCTAACACATCATTCACAGCCTGACAGTATTTTCTGATCCAGGGAGCGATAAAAAGAGATATATTCACAATCTCTAAATCTCTGTAAGGCTTGTAATACAAAAAAGATTTGCCCGTAATGTGAATAATCACTTACAAGTTTACGGAAGCCCTAAAGGGTCAAACATTACAGACATTTCATTTCCTCAGTTGTCCACAATAACGAGATAATACCTTCGTTTTCTCGTTATAACAAGAACATTTTCCTTCGTTTTCATGTGATAAAAATGTAAAATCCAGCGTATCCAGATAAAAGACGGTCCCTCCCATGCTGCTCGTTCCTCCGTGCTGCCCTTTCCCTTTTTCCCCTTCAGCCTAAACGATTACAAATCATCTCCACCTCCATCATCGGCCGTCTGCATGAAAAAAGAAACCACTTGAAAGCTCTTAAGGTGACAAAAAAAGATTAGCGATATAACCCAATACGAGCTGGCGTGTGAGAGAGTGTGCGCCCCGTCACGGTGAAGATCTGATAGAGATCACATGAGCGCAGATCTCCGCCAGTCGATAACCTCCAAAGTGCTGCGTTATCAGGGGAGCCCGGCGCATTTCACACGCCTTCAAACAAAAGCAGCTTGAGAGAAAATGAAAATGGTGGTTTAATGCCCTGTAAGACTATTGGGTTTAACGGAGTGAGTGTATGTGAGAGTGTGTGTTGAGCGTCTTATCAAACCCCTGCTAAAAGCTACTTAGAGGAAACCCACAGGAGCGACCACACACACTCAAAATAGACACTTCCCAAAATGCACCGTGTCTGATTGGAGCCCACACACTCTCGTCCGGGTCATTTACAAGGAATATGATGCTGCAAGTCGACGCACTTATCCACTTTGATCTAAAAAGGTTGGTTTTAATTTGCTTTGTATTGGTGTCATATCTACCAAGACATCCGACTGGTTTCCCTTAGGCCTAAAACACCACCGACAACCTTTTAACGTGTTTTCTTATTTCCCCTGCAACAACAAAGAGGTGCTCTTTCCGTCTCGGGTTAGTTTGGCTCTGCGCCTGGAGATTATCTCAAAAAACACACTCCTGTGGAATTTGGCAGAGGGGCAGAGAAGCAGCTGATCTATTCTGGACGTCTCCTTCTAGTGATCTGGATTTGGGATTTCCACAATATGGCAATGACGATTACATTTATTTATTTAATACCACCTAAATAACCCTATTTATTTGGGTCACCTGTAAATGGACTTGTACTTCTATAGCGCCTTTCTAGTCTTCTGACTACTCAAGGCGCTTTCACAGTGTTTGTCACATTCACCCGTTCACACAGACATTCACACTGATGGCAGTGGACATCTACAGACCATCTAATCTGACCATTCACACCACATTTACACACCCATGCGCAGCACAGGGAGCAATTCGGTGTTCAGCGTCTTGCCCAAGGACACTTCGACATGTGGACCGGAGGAGCTAGGGATCGAACTGCCAATCTCTCGAACGGAGGACGACCCACTCTACCACTAAGCCACAGCCGCCCTGTAATCACGTGTTGTGACAAGGGACTTCATGATATGAGATTATGACGTCACGATTATTGCCAGAGGAAATATCGTGGGTTTTACGATTATTAATGAGTGATTTTATTAGAAGAAGAAGAAGAATTCCTTTATTCATACCACAATGGTACACACACACATGCACAGACAGTACCTATATACATGCAACTAATGGAGAGATGTTAGAGCGAGGGGGCTGCCAGTGACCGGCGCCTTGCTCCACAATACGTCGGCAGTGCCCAGGAGATGAACTGGCACCTCTCCAGCCACCAGTCTCCGCTCCATTCATGGTCCACACAGGGACTCGAACCAAGTCACCTATGGACTGAGCTACTGCCGCCCCCAATTATTGGACACTATAGAAGGAAAAGGAGGAGCGTTCTTTTGGTCCGGCACATAAAACACGTCGGTCTACTTTATGTTGAAAACACAGGGTTCAGCACGTATTCATAAAACTGGAGTTACATCCAAGTAACTACTGCATATCCATGATTCAGAAGATTCAGAAAGTAAACAGGAACAAACTGTTTTGTGTCAGCTTCTTAACATTACATTCACTAGTTAGGTTCTTTTTTTTTACCTTGACTTGAGCGTTAAAGGGGTGAATGATTGTATCAAAGATGTTGGAACATATTTAAAGCGTCGGACCCTTTGCAGTCACTTTTAGACGACACACTTTGCAAACTGGATATCCGTCTTCGACAACAACTCCCTGCTCAATTTGTTGATATCAAAAAAATATTTACAGGTGCCGTGCAGAGGCAAAAATCCAAAAGAGCGCACCCTCCGTCTCGCAACAGACCCCTACTTGGTATTGACTGCAGAAGACAGTCAGACGACACCCAGTGGACACAACAGTGCACTGCATGACTTTTTCGAGCCAACGGGTAAGTGAGACTCAAGAGATACATTTGATTTCGGTGAAGTTTTACCTTAAACTGACACCTAAACTACACAGCGTATAGGGAAAAACCCTCTCCACTGGCTCAACACTCAAACTCCTGACTGCTTTGGCAGACGCGTTAAGTTGGCTGACAATCAACCGTTGTACTGGGCAGCTCCAGGATGTGTAGACTATTTATCTATGCGGTATGACTGTGAGGCTGAATAACAACATGAATGCTCGGAAAATCCACTACCAACATAAATCAGAACTATTTAATTTGGGGGGGAAATGAAATACTAATTAAAAACACCAACAGGTACCCATTCCTATATGCATGCATCACCTCCATCCTTCTACTGCGACCACAGCCAAAACACTATAAGCTTCCTACTTAATTGAATTACATCCGCCAGCTGCAATCTGGAGAAAAGCAGGAGGAGGAGGAGGAAGTGTTGACCCAGACTTTGGCTCTCAGTGTAGCTGACTGTGATCTCAGGGGGGAGCAGAGCGACTGAGCAGCTGTGTTAGCCAGGAAATGTACAACACAGCACAGAGCGGTGCAGCGCAGCAGCTACGAAATGCTCTCATTGGGCTTATGTGATGCATGAGTGTGTCTTTTGTCCCGACGGGGACAGAGGCAACACAATTAGGAGTTAGCTTGTTGAACCCTCGGCTTTATCTTAATTTCCTCTATGTATCTATCTACTGTATCTAAAGCCCCTTTCACACACAATCTGCAAACCCGAGTTTATCTAGATGTAACCTTGAGGAGCTGTATGTGATGGAGCCTTCACGTCCTACGGTAAATGTGGGAAAGACCAAAAGCCAATGTGAAAATTGCACACGAATCCCCCTTCATGTGGTCATTTCCACTGGGAAGCTCGTAGAATATTTTGCTACACGATTTGCTGATATGAGATAACCTTTGACCTTTTCAACATGGCGCTGTCTACTTTAATACAACACTGTTTTTGAGGATTATGGTAGGGAAGATTATGTGCTTCAGATAAGGGTGGACAAATCTTATGTAGCTAAAACAGAAATATAAGCGATCTCTTTTGTCCTTTAAAAAAATCAACTGTTCATCTCATCTCATCTCATCTTCAGCCTCTTATCCGGGGTCGGGTCGCGGGGGCAGCAGCTTTAGCAGGGGACCCCAAACTTCCCTTTCCAGGGCCACATTAACCAGCTCTAACTGGGGGATCCCGAGGCGTTCCCAGGCCAGTGTGGAGATCTAATCTCTCCTGATAGTCCTGGGTCTTCCCCGAGGCCTCCTCCCAGCTGGACGTGCCTGAAACACCTCCCTAGGGAGGCGCCCAGGGTTCATCCTTACTAGATGCCCGAACCACCTCAACTGGCTCCTTTCAACGCTAAGGAGCAGCGGCTCTACTCCGAGTTCCTCACGGATGCTGAACTTCTCCCCCTCTCTCTAAGGGAGACTCCAGCCACCCTCCTGAGAAAACCCATTTCGGCCGCTTGTACCCGCGACCTTGTTCTTTCGGTCATAAAAAAACATACAGCATATTATTCACCGTTTGTGTTTTGATAAATCCTCTTCTTACTGTAGCAGGTGAATTAGGCGGTCTAAAATGGTTTTCCCCAAGTACCAGGTCAGGTTTTGTGGGTCCGCCATATTTCCTTTCACTACAGCGACAAAATCACTTGAACACAACGCACTGGTAATTTCCAGTTCACAAATGGCAAGGACCATCTTTTCCATAGTACTTGAAGGCAGCATGAGAATGCAAATGTTCAAAGACCATCCAATCTCTGAGTGAGCCCATGTGTGAATACAGGTGCTCATTGTGCGCGCCGAAAATATTTCATCTACAAAAAGAGGGTTTAGGAATCTCTGGCCTAAATGATGCTGGGAACAGATACTATTGATACTAACGCTAGCTTGAGTGGAAGGTTGCTGCTCATTCACATGAAGGGAGGGGAGACAGAAGGGACATGACATGATCCTCTGTTTTCTATCCCCCATAGAGGGGCGTCGCCCTGGCAATGACACGATGCCGGTCTAGTCCATGGATGACAAAGCATAATACCTATGACACTTAAAATGTGTCCAATATTATGGACCCAGTCCCAAAAAGACTCCTACCCTGACCTGATGTGCTTCAATCCATTATCCAAACTGAAAGAGACCTAATTCAAAACAGCGACCAGCGGATAATTAGACCAGATCTAAAGCCTGAAAGCAAAGTGTGTCATGTGCTTCCTTCACTTCACAGTTCACACATATTTTTCTCCACTTGGATCCATTTGGCTATTAAATTAACAAATATACCAGAGTCCCATGGCAACAGGCTGAATATAATTTGGACATGGATCAGTTACTAGAAACCAAATGGACTCATGAAGACCTGGTAGTACTCTAGGGTAGGCTAGGCTGTATGTAGGTCCTGTATTTTATCACTTCTGTTGTTTCTTTTTCTGATTTCTGAGCCACATCTACTATTATTTATATTTTGGCAAATGTGCGACATGAAAAGGCACGCTACCAGCAGCTCCTGCTTCCACTGACGGACAAGAACGACCCGGATTCATTTTAATATTGAAGAACACATCTAAGGGCGCACTCACACTGTCCTTCCGCACCGCGCCACGGGCTTTAGGGTACTTGTCCCACCTCCCTCTCCCCCCGCGCCCCAGGCCCGTTTGTACTCACACTACCTGGGCCTCGCGCAAATGCTTCTTGCTGCCTATACGTCATCACGCCGTAACACGTCACACTCATTGATTGACGTCATCGCGATGCGTCGCTCTGTTTACAAATCTTTCCATAGACCTCTGAGTTTTTGTGCGTCTTGTCGACTGTTTTTGAATCTTTTCATCGACCAAATCTGCAGTAAACACTCCACCTCCGCATCACACCAACGTGAACCTTTCACCGCCATTGTTTTAAATGTCCGCGCATGGTCCCTCCTTCTTTTTTCTATGTCCCAACAGGCGCACATAAATGACATCAGAACCGTCGTAGGCCTCATGCTCGTGCTCGTGCTCGTACATGTGCAAACGGGCTCTACAAAAGCCCACGTCTCTCAGGCGGGTCGTGGACGGCCAGCTAGCTGCAGTTATGCGCAGAGTGGGTGCACTCACACTGGTCAAACGCACTAGGCTTTAGCTGAAAAACCGGTTTTGGCCCGATGCGGAAGGACAGTGTGAGTGCGCCCTAATTGTATGATAATGAGGCACGATCCGAAGGTATATCAAACACAGGAAAGAGAAACTGATTCCAGCAATATGTGTCTGACTATGCAACGCAGTTAGGGGAACCAGTGTTTAACAGAGATCTGGTCAGAATTTGGGGCGGTGAAAGACACTATTGAGACTCTCGGCAGCTACCGTCTCTTAATGGAGTCTTACAACAATAAACAGAACCCCATTGGCTCCAGAAGAAAAGGCCAGCGGCCACCGGCAGACAAACATTCGTGTAAATGTGTGAGCTCTGAAGCAGGGCGTCGCCGGAAAAGACCATGTGTGCTCAGTAAGCTTTCGCTGGATAAATAAAGCTACAATAAGTGCAGTTTAAACCCATCCTGAGCCCTTGAGCTGGAGAGGTTGTGCTAATGGTTAGGAAACTGAGCTCGTGAGAAGATTGTTGGCGGTGTTCTTCGATCATATCGCTGTTTTGGTTTTACTGTGAATACTCTGCTTCTGCTGTGGCTTGACGAGCGGGTATTTAAATCCAACAGATTATATACAGTACAAATACACAAACACACGCACACACACATACTGTACACACAGATGAGTCTATAATCCAGTGTAAGATCATCAGACACTATCCGCCTTTCACACCCAGATCCCAGATATGATTGGCCTCTCCTTTCTGCCCATTTGGAAGTAAAGTCAGTGATGTGGGGCCAGAAATCACAATGCCAATGCATATACTGCTCACTGCCAAATGGCACTCTGGGTAGTAATGTGAACTGTGTGAACCTGGCAATTCTCTTTGCCTTTATGCTTCATTTATAACATTTAATAATGAAAAACGGTTGTATATCTGGGACCACCTGGCACCAAAGTTAATTTAAAGATCTCAATAGAATAAAATGGCCTATAAAATACAGGATGAACGAGCCGTCAGTGATCCTCAATAGGTTGGCATGCGCACGCCATCACAGCACTGTCCTTGGTTTGGACTTGTTAAAGTTGATCTACAGTGTTTGAGGGATGTCATCCCGTCTTTTGCTTCTCCAGTAAAACTTTCAAAGGGCGAACGTCCCCAAATAATCTATTAAAAATGGATTTCAGATCAACCCCATAAAGCAATCCACAATCTAAGGTCTCACAATCCACACCTCTCAGGTACAGAGGTTTGCATTTGACTGTACTGCCGCAAGCTAATCAGTGTTAGACACGCAAATGGACTTATACTACTATACGTACTCATAAAGCGCCTTTTTAGTCTTCTGACTACTCAAGGCGCTTTCACAGTGTTTGTCACATTCACCCAGTCACACAGACATTCACACTGATGGCAGTGGACATCTACAGACCATCTAATGTAACCATTCACACCACATTCAAACACCCATGCGCAGCACGGGGAGCAATTCAGGGTTCAGTGTCTTGCCCAAGGACACTTCGACATGTGGACCGGGGGAAGTGGTGATCGAACCACCAATCTCTCGAAATGGAAGACGACCCACTCTGTCAGTTGTTAGTGACTCTACCGGATTTCTCCATTAGTAGTGCATACACGAAAAAAACTAACTCGATAGCTTATTTGATGTGTGCAAGTGTCGAAAAAAGAGCATGGGATGATTTTACACCGCAATTTCACTTTGAATATTCACTTTCAAGCCACATTAGGACTGTTGACAAGAGAGTCTGCGCTCAAGGCCCCCTTACTCCATGGAGTCCGCTTACTGTTGTTTAAAGCTCTGGAACAAACGTTTGGAAATGGCGTTTGAGTTAAGATATAACTATCACCGAGGTCTAGATTGAACTTACTCACTCAAATCTGGTTCAGTTTTAACCCAGATGTCTAGACAACCTTTCATTAGTTAATGGATACTTTTTGGGGTACAACTGTTACACACCTCAGTACTGCAGTGAGTGTTCAACAGTAAACTACTGCAGCTGAAATATATTCATAGAGCTGTGACCTTAACGTCCAACCAATTTAATCTAGTTTGAAGCTGGATATCATGGCACCTTTTGACCTATATAGAAATCACCAAATCAGTTCTTTCTTCACCTGAGAGGTTTGAACTGTCACTTTAAACTGTGACCAGCTTGCTTACGAGCCGCAAAAAATGTCCCAACTCATTTTATTCTGTGGTATAAAACAACTGCAGTTGACAGACAGAGCCTGAGAAAGAGGTCCAGGGCCCCCTTCAACCCTCCAGGACCTAACGACTAGTGATGACTCCTCCCTCTCTTGTCCGGGGATGGTGAGGGCAGCAGAGGTGCTTCCATGTGCTGCTACAGTGCTGCTTGGTAAGGCACTCGAGTCCCCCCCCGGTGCCCCACCCAGCAGCCAGACTGAGAGGAAATACAAGCATGTGCTGCTAAAACAAATGTGGTTTCAATCTGAGAGGAGTACAGACCTTTAAAACTACGACTCAGTTCCCCCCTCAGTCTCTCAGGAGCTCTTGAACTGCTTTATACAAGAAAACACTTTCACTCCTGAGGTTTAGTCAGCAGAAGATCACTCCACTTCATCTCTGTATGCCCTTCTGTCTCCCTTTGTTCTTCCCCATTTAATGTTGGTGCAATAAAAGCAAAACAGATTTAAAGCAGTGTAACAGCAGAAATGTGAAATATGAGGGTGTTACAAATAAAACACCACAGGAACTGGGTGTGAAACACCAGCTCTGGTTCACGCAAAGTGATGTTTGAGAGTTGGCCAGCAGGGTGAGCTGATGGCAAATGAGACCACCACAGCGATTTCCTGGTTGATCAAATAAAGAAGTGCCAAAAATTGCATTGAGCGGCACTACGGTGTGGTGGTTAGCACTGACGCCTCGCAGCAAGAGGGTTCCTGGTTGGAATCCCGGCTGGGGCCCTTCTGTGTGGAGTTTGCATGTTCTCCCTGTGTCTGCGTGGGTTTTCTCCGGGTTTTCCGGTTTCCTCCCACAGTTCAAGACATGCAGGTGTTAGGTTCATTGATGACTCTAAATCGTCCGTAGGTGTGAATGGTTGTCTGTCTCTATTTGTCTCTATGTGCCCTGCGATAGACTGGCGTCCTGTCCAGGGCGTACCCTCCCTTACGCCGGATGTCACTGGGATGCCCTGGGTCACGGGGGAGGAGGGACAATCACGCTAAAGCACGGCACGGATCATCTGGGCCAAGTGTGACTTCGCCCTTACTCTCTTATCATGTTTCATGTCTAGTGGTATAAGTAGTTAAAAGTATAATTTTTACCATAAACTATACATTTCCATCAATAGTGACCCCTACTTAAAATATTCTAAGATATCAGAATGCTTTTAAGGAGAAACGACACGAGCTTAACAACAAAATGTAAAAAATAAAGGTGCAAAAAGCAGAATTAGTTTCAGTTTGACGACTTTAGTGCAGCATGAACGATGATGAAGACGTGAATCCGTCTGCGTATTGAACTCTCTGTTGGTGCTTATTTTATTTAATTACTAACACATAAAGAAACTTTCTCTTCAGTTAATACAATTTCAAAACATGTACAATAAAACATGTTAGAGGCTCAACTTCATTAACAGAAGAACAATATCCACCTGAACCCTGTTTAGTTCTACTATATGGGTGGATGACAGATATGACATTGGTATATTAGTCAACAAAACAACAGGGTAATCCCTCCGCAAACTGTCAAACCTGGCTGAAATTGATGGGATTGACCTCAGGTGGCTAAGCGTGGGTGAACACACCTCTTCCAACCTCAGCACTGGAACACCCCAGGGCTGTGTTTTCAGCCCCCTGTTGAATTCATCACCGTTTGGTACGTAATTGACACCGAACAGAACCGCAAGGCCCTGCAAAGGGTGGTTCATTCGCTGGACATACAATAGGTGGTGCTCTACCCTGCCTAAATTGTTTTTAGACCACACACTGCAAATATAAGGCTGAGAGAAGAAACCACCCAGGAAACAGCCTTTACTCTCTGTTTGGGCCAGAAAGAAAGTCCCTGATACGTCAGACCACTGAGAGACTCAGGAGGAGCTTCTTCCCTCAGGACACTAGGATCAGAAATGAGGACACTGCCTTAGACTGCCCCCACTCTCTGTGTTTCTACATGTGTAACTTGGTATTGTTGCCAAAAGCAGAGACCCATCTGGACCAAATTCGGAGAAAAAGTGGTACAAAATAAAGCTCCGTGTCAATTCTTCTTCTGTAATTCTGCTAACGAAGCAACGGCCAAAGATGGACGTCATCCTGCAAGCCTCAATCCCTCAGACCCTGGCCATGATACTGGGAGCATAAACACACACACACAGACACACACACACAGACACACACACACCTGGTGCTTAACCACCTCTGATGACCCTGTCGTTCCAACTCTACAGATTGAGTTTCCACAGCATCTGTGCCTGCCACATGTGTGTATAACATGGCTAATATGGCTAATCAACCCCCCCCCCCCCCCCCCCCCCCCACACACACACACACACACACACACTTGTAACTGCAGTGGTGGGTGGATATCAACAAATCCCGGTTTGACCTGCTAACAGAACAGCTGCTGATTGCAGACTCTCATTTGACAGAATAAATATTTAAAATGAGTCAATTAATTGTGGGTCAAGCAACAGAAAATTTAAATACCGAAACAATTTTGTCATTTTTAAGAAAAAAAGACTCTCAAACATGAGTTTTTCGAAGATAGTAAAATCAATATTTGTGGGTTTTACACTTTCGGCTCTGGGAAGTTGCATTGGCATTTTCTTCTTTACTACTTTGTGCAGTCAACAAACTCATTGTTACTCTCAGCCTGACTAAAGTTGGGATAGATACTGTAGGTACAGTATTGACACCAGGTAGCTCAGGGGTCACTGCTCTTACCTGGATACACCCTACTGTCACGGCACACACACACACACCTTGTGATTGGCTGTCCTGTTTGGCTTTGAGGCTAGGGGGGTGGGCTTACCTAGTTCCACTCGGCCTGAGTGATTAATAGGGCGTTCGAGGACAGGTGTGGAGAGCAGTTACAGAGGAGTGACAGAAGTGTTACGGAGTAGAGCGACCCTGAGTACCTCGAGGAGAGATGATTACCGTGTTTCCTTTCTTTTGTGCGATTACGTTTGTTTAAGTTGTGTCAGCATGCTACTGTCGAATGGAGTCCGAACGTAACTGAGTGTCGGATCGCCGGGAGCAAGCTGACCAAGTGACGGGTGTTGAAGGAGGCAGACGACAAAGCAGGTGAGCCCACACACACTTCACCCCCAACCCTCCCCTTTTGAAGCTTGTGAACGGGCAGCCAAGCCTCGGAAGTCCTAGACGACAGTGTACGCCTATTTGGAAGTAGTAAAATACCGTACCCTGGGGTTGTGTTGGCCGTGTCATACTACCAACCTGTCCAGAAGACACATGGTCTCTTTTGCCCAATGGAGGCTCCAGACTCCCCATAAGGATAGTATCTGTGTAAATTGCTTCCCAAAAACTCCAAAGACATATATTTGGTGCCATAAAGCAACAGGATTTCCTCCCAAATTTGACTCGGTGGCTCAAAATCAAACAGCAGAAATCTCATTTTTACCCTCATGGTCTCATTTCTTCACTGTAATCTGCCTCCAAACTGATGTCATCATGAGTTACTGGTGTTAAAATGAAGCTCGCAGCCGAAGCTTTGGGTGAACCGAACTCAGGTGAACTCTGTAAACGAACACAATTTGCCTCTTTCTAAATATTTTGCTTCCCCAGCAGACAGAAAGACAGAGACCCCCGTCTCCACCTCAGTACTCATTTACATTTAGATGAGCCCATTAAGATCCATGAACGACCAACACCACCTCCACCGCCCGTTCCTCATCCGGAAGCACAGCCAAATGATTTGGGGATTTGGTGTGGTGAAGGGGAATGACCACTTTTAGCTCGCCTCCATCTTCCTCCACCTCCTGCTGTTTCAAAAAGCAGCAGCTGGAATCCCTCCTCCACAAACCCCTCATTTCAGGTGTGTGTGTGTGTGTGTGTGTGTGTGTGTGTGTGTGTGTGTGTGTGTGTTTGTGTGATTAAGCTTGAACAAAACTAATGATGTGCTAATAAAGATGGACACAAAAGATGGATGGGTGGAACTCGGTGAGACTGTCAAAATAAACACCCTTTTCCCACTAGACAAAAAAAAATGTCATGCCTTTATTCGATAGTGACAGCTTGGAAGAGTGACAGGGAACTGGAGAGAGAGGGGTGACATGCAGCAAAGGGCCACAGGTGGGAACCGATCCCTGACCTTAGCTTCTGTACATGGGGCGCCAGATCCAGCCGCCGAGCCACCAGGCGCTCTGACACGCTAATTTTTGCCCATTTTTTCCAAAGCAATGCTATGCTACGTCTACAAAATCTGCTACTCTTTGTCATCTCAGCCACAAATACTGTCCATGTTTGTGCCATCGAACATGGCACAGCGTAAAAACAGAAAGGCGTACTTGTCTACTGGCAATTTAGCAGGTTTTCCCGCCTTTAAAAACCTGTATGTTTACACCAGTGTTGGTGGGAAAATTGTATAATTGTGAGAGGGTGTATGTTGAAACATGACTAAACAAGGCAGGTGGGTGCAATGTGTCCACGTGTTCTCAAACTGTGGAGTGAACTAGTAGAAAAGCAGGACTCAAGCGGTGCTTTGATGGAGGAAGGAGGACGTGAAACCTGAAGGAGACCCCAGACGTGAAGCTGGCCAAGAGCCCGAGACAGAAACTGAAAGGAGAGTGGGAGGCTGGCAGATTTACTGCAGACTGTGCTTTATGTACAGGCCAATATCAGGCCAGAGTATCAATTTCATTTACTGAGAGAAAGCCTAAAGGAGAACTACTACATACATCACAGACAGTTAGTTGTATAAAGCCTTAGCAGCTAGCGTGAAACACCAAACAGCACCAAACTTAAGGGTTCAGCTGAATTGTGGCACCTGGATTTATCAAGGAAAAAGAATGAATGGAATAAAAAAGACAAGACGTCTGATTCTAGTGTGTCAATCTTTTGTTTAAACCGTCCAAACAGTTGAAAGTACCACGACACATCGAGTGGCCTCAATACATGTAGGGTTAACTGTGATGGTAGGTGTAATCAATTAACATTAGCTACCATTAATAATGATCAACCATAATAATAAATAATGACTCTATTTAATATTAGGGTTCACCGGGGCACCACCCTTTTGAATAAGGCACAGTGACAGCACATTTAACTGATAAAGTCTCATGAAATATACTAAACTACTAGTTTAGTTACTTAATCACTATCAAAATCACTATGTCAGTAGCTAGTTGGTGGAAGGATTTGGTTCTGTTCCATGCTTCGCCACGACAAGTTGAGCGGGGACACCGAGGCCTCGCCCACACGTACGGAAACATGTCATGGCAGACGGGACTGTTGCTCACTCATGATGGACTCATATGGACAATGGCCCTCATTTATCAACCTTGCGTGAAAACGGGCACAGATCTGAGCGCAGAATTGGTCGTACGACAGGACACACGTGTGATTTATGAAACATTCGTATCTGACCAATCTCAGCGTACGAATGAGCGGGTCTTGATAAATGCGGCGGCTGAATTCGATCGTCATTAACACGTTACGCCCTTAAATATTCCTGGTTCGAGGCCTCGCCCACTGAGGTCAAACACACACAGATCGGCATCCTGACAGCCGACATGGAGCAAAATAAAGATGTGCTTTTTGTCTTAAGAGTGGAATAAAAGGGGCCCATAAAAACGCTGTATGGAAAAGAATAACGTACATTTATCGAGTGGTAGTTTTTGAAGAATCCGTTTTGATCTGTTCTTAATATGTGACTGCTTCTGCTTAATGACATCTGAGGTTTGTTCATTATTTTCAGACAGGTTTTGCTGCACCGCAAATCCACAGGCTCAAATGTGCGTACACGACCTCAGACCTGACGTGAGATATGATCGTAGCTCCCGCTCACGTCCAAATTGATAAATGCCGAAGTTTGCCAGGAAATGCTCGTACGCACGTTTTTCTGCCGTACGTTCGTTTGATAAATGAGGGCCATTGTGTCTGTTTGTCTGTCTAGAGCAGGACAGCAGCTCTGACTACAGCCTGCCGTTGAAACACGTTCTGTCAAAGGACAAAAGAAAAATACTATGATGAAGATAATGTATTCTGTGGGGATTAGATAAGCTTTTGCTTCTCCCGCTTTCCCTTCCGCACACGTGATTTGTGAAGATAATGTGTGATGATGATTTATCCAACTGACATGCTCGAAATAAAAAATTTAATACAATAAATAAATAAAAGACTGTGATGCAAAACAGTGAATTCACAGCCACACGCCTCACTGACAGACACATGCCAACAGGTGGTCTTGTGTTTGGGAACAACTGTACAATGACACAGCAGTAAATGTTACAGATGTTAATCCGTAAAGTTAATACTGAACGACATATTTCAGCAGTGTTTGTAATGGAATAGAACTTCTCTCACTTTACATTGCTCCTCTGCTCCCATCACATGCTTCCTGTAGCCACTGGACACTAGCTCTTGCGTACTGTGCCACTCATTAATCAGGCCCAGGTTACAAAAATTGCACCTACATCCTGCAAGAATATGAAGCACTGTAGTTTGGCTTATTTGAAGCTAGTGCATGTACTAATTCTAGCTTTCCTGGGCTTGTACCCTTATGGTCGAATGCACTTGTCAGCTAAATGAAATGTAATTGAATGCAACATGTTTTTTAACCATTACTGAGTGCAGAGAGTCCACGATATCCCCTTCAGTATTTAAGTTTGATATTGTCATAAGTCATTATCATTTCTGCGATGAACACAACTCACAACTCTCGTCCTCTTCATGCAGTGTATGTGGTGCACAGAAAGACAGAGGAGGAGGACGAGTGGCTCACATTTCATTACATTCTCTACATGAGTAAAATGCCTGGGAGGCTCCCGCCTGCCTCCCCGCATGATCCCCGCTGTGTGTGTGTGTGTGTGTGTGTGTGTTTTCCTTACCCTTCCTCTCTCCCCTCTTTCTCTTGCTCTCTCATACAGGAAAAAAACAACAGTATCTGTCAAAATTTCAGGTTTTTCTAAAATGGATTGATCCCACAGGGTCACACGGGGCTACTCCCATGAGCCACTGCTGCACCGAGAGATGGAGAGAAGTATAAGGAAATAAAAAGAAGAGAGGAGAGTGAAAGGGAAGGGGAGGGGGGGGGCTTTGAAAGACATTTGATTTCATATTTGGTTTTCATGATAAACCGCTGCTGCATTCAGGGTCTTTTGGCAGCTCGGCTCATGTAACATTCATGCCAATCAACACTAATAAATTGAATTCAGTCGAGAGGGAGGCGGCGGATTATACAGCAAAAGGTAGCGACACACACACACACCCACGCCACACGCGAGGACTCACACAGCGTGACTCCCCACCTTAACAACTTGCCTCACAGCAGCTGGTCCGTTTCACGCTCAGACAAAAAAAGAAATCGGACCGATCGATGGAGGAAAAAGGAAGAAAGAGAGAGAGAGAGAGAGAGAGAGAGCAGCGGCGATGGTTTGTGATGCGTTCACCACAGCAACATGTCCCAGCCTTGTCTACCAAACCCAGACGCATACCGATGAGCCACGGCTGCAAACTGTTTCCATCTGAGAGGAGGAAAAAAGCTTTCCATCACAAACACACTAGGCTGCAGTCGCTATCACCGCTGCGGTCTCAACAGGTGGTGTTTTCACTCTCCGTCATCAGGCTGAGACTTTATACACCCTCCGCACACTCCGAGACAACCGCGGTGCTGCAAAGTGCCACAGTATCTGCTCCTCTATTTGCTTTTTGTCATTCAGGAGAGAGGATGGAGGATGGGAGGGTTAGACAATTGGGAGAAATATGACCATCCATCTGCTGTTTCAGTCAAAACTAAATCAGTCTCAGTCTCTCACCATAACAGCAGCCGAATACTGTCTGCTAGAGCCAATGATCAGCCCATTATTCGATTAGTTGTGAATTAATCGCCAACTATTTTGATGATCCATTAATCAGGAAAAACAAATCTCAATCCTCTGATTCCAGCTTCTTGACTGACAGCTCACCTATTGTAACAGTGTTGAGGGAGGGGGACAGGGGATGTTCAGCCGGAGACAGCAGGGCGACAGCAGATGAGAGAATAAGATGGGACCTGATGATTCATTTGCGATATACACAGAAATAAGAATACATTGCATTTTAGAAAAGGCTGTCACGATAACACACTTGGACTGCAGGAGAAAAACTGCATGTTTTTTGCCTCGAACTGTCTGGATTACCATAAAGTGGGCATGCCTGTAAAGGGGAGTGCCCACGGGTATAGAAGCCATTGTCATTCAGATATCTTGAAGTCAGAGGTCAAGGGACCCCGTTAAAAATGGATGGACATGCCAGTTTTTCCCATAGACTGTATAAAAAATGGACTTAGCATACCAATGTGGCCTATTCTCTCAACTTGATCTTACTTCCTGCTAGCATGTTATGGTTGGTACCGTTGTTTTGTGTAATTATAATGACAAATATCTCCATCTCAAAAACTGAGCGTGCTATACCCTCCAGACGACTGTGAGTCAGCTGGGCCCGCGGGCTGGCCAGTGCAAGTCAAGGGGTTGAATGTGAATACTTTCTGGTTTCTTTCCTCCTCTATGGCAGTAAAATGAACATCTCTGAGTTGTGGATAAAACGAGAAGTCTGAGGTCTATAAAATGTCAGATAATGGTGAAAAATGTGGATCGGCGTTTCCCAAAGTGACGCCCTCAAATGTTTTGTTTTGTCCACAGGTCAAAGATATTGAGTTCACTGTCATGGAGGAGGAAAGAAGCTGGATCCAGATCACTTGGAGTTCGTTTTAGTTTAGCTTAAGTTAGATATTCAGTTATCAAAGTAGTTGGGGATTAATTTAATGGTTAACAACCGAGCAGTGAACTCCTGCAGCTGTAGTTGATTGGTTCTCTTGATGTATATTCAGGGAAGGTCAGTTTGGTTTTGAGACCATCTGCGGGTTCGATGCTAAAAGCATTGAAGACAAATATTTGAAAAACGATATCCATTAACAACGGATATCCCTGTAATTTTGTTTAACCCGCAGAACGTCTGTCAACAGTTCCCTGGACCGACACTCTACAAGAAACAGTTCTTATGAAAACCTTTGACGATGAGGCTTTTGATTACACTCAATCAATATTTTCACAATGCAGCCGACTCAGTGAGTGAGCTCCACACATGAAATCTAATTTATTTACATTGTTGGAGTGAAGGCAGCAACTAAAACTATCTGCAAGATATAACTCAGTTCCAAAGTAGGTTTTTGACCTAGACCTTAATCACGTTCCCCCTCAAGTCCTCCACTGTCCTCCCACACATGTCTCCAGTCACTGGTGTTAATCTGCTGACTCACACAACACAGTTACCGTTAGATGAGCGGGATAAGCAGTTGAACTCGGCTGTAACAGGACTCTGGGGTTTATTTTTTCAGCCCGCAGGCAGACGGGCGTGACGGGACACGCCGCAAACGGCACCAAACTACCTGGAGAACCAGTCGTCGCGGCATCCCGCCGAAAGTGGTGCAGTGTGCTCAGACTGTAGATTTAAATACTGATCCTACAAATACAACACAATGAGTACTGTCATGTTATTTACAACTGCTGTGCTGCCAGTACACTACCACTAATACTCGCACACACACACGCACGCACGCACACACAAAGAGCAAAAGCGCACACTGTCCTGCTAAGATCAGCAAAAACTTCTGCATCAAGGTGATGACAGGTAAACATGAAGAAAACACACACAGACACAGCACAAACATAGAAAAGACACACGCACACGCACACGCACACGCGCACGCACACTCACACACACACACACACACACACACACACACACACACACACACACACACACACACACACACACACACACACACACACACACACACACACACACACACACACACACACACACACACACACACACACACACACACACACACACACACACACACACACACACACACACACACACACACACACACACACACACACACAGAGAGAGCTGAATGTAACTGGAGTAGAAGGAGAATGAACTTTAGCCCAGGTTTTCAATACAGCGCACTGAGGCGAACATGAGAGCTGTTAACCAGTGGTGGAGGAAGTATTCAGACCATTGCCTTCACTACACACACTCTAACACAACACTGTGAAAATACTCTGACACAAGGAAAAGGCTTTACAGTTGAAAATGTTCCTTCAGTAAATGTATTATTAGGAAAACTGACTAAAATGATTCACGCATTAATGTAAAAACAGGATTTTAATACTGTTGTTGGTGAGGTGGAGGTGGAGGTCAGCCCAATCTGGCTTTTACTCTGGACCTGTTTTTAAAATTGCAGCATAGAAGAGATGGCACAGTCTTCTTATTGATGGGTGTCTAGAGAATGCATATCATAGCATTGCACCCTAAACGACCTATATTTACCGTCAGGACTCTCAGCATGTAACATTACACTATCACTTCACTGATCACATCCTGCCAACAATCAAGCTCTGCTACTTTAACTCCATTGATCACAATTCATCTGTAACTTAACTGAGTGCGCTTTGTTTCTAAACCAGAGGGGTAGTGATGCTACGGTAAATGCAGGTGTGGTGTTCAGCCCCCTCTGTGTGGGAGGATTCACCACATATGCTGTGACATGGATCACTGCACATTCTGCAGATGGAGCCTCAGATCGTGTCTGTGGTATTCTGAGTGACTTCAGCCTTTATGGAAAAGCCTCCTCTCACAGGCAACATAAGTGCACCAAGTCTGGGTGAGAAAAGGTGCTGCCTTACAGTGAAATTCTGTCTTAAAATCATCCCAAGGTCCTTTTACGACATTTGCATTCATCAAACAGCCATCGAGACAGTTTTTTGCGTGTATGAACTATTAACGGAGATATATACGAGAGTCCCAGAGTCGCTAACAGCCAGACGTGGCTGACACGGATTAGCTCGTGGCAGTACAGTGAAGGCTTTAAAACGTCTTCTTTAACCACTAATGCTGCTCAAAATAACAGCAAACCTCTGCAGTAGCATGAGAAGAGTCCTTACACAGAAAACAAAGCAGCAACAACGTAGTTAGTGAACGCAGAGTTTATTAAAAGAGTGTTTTAAAGACTTACCTACTGGCCCCTGTACCAGCTCCTCTCATAGTAAAGTCCATTACAGTGGATTACCAAATGCAATCCCAAAGGAAGGAGCCCATTGGTGCTTTGTTGTGTGTGTAGGGACTCTTCTCATGCTGCTGCAGAGGTTTGATGTTATTTTCAGCAGGATTAGTGGTTAAAAAAGACCTTTGAATGTCTTCACTGTGCTGCCCCGAGCTAATCACTGTTAGCCACTTCCGGCTGTTAGCGACTCTACCGGATTTCTCCGTCAATAGTTCATACATGAAGAAAACTGTCTTGTGGTTTATTTGTGTGTTGAAAGAGACCATGGGTTGATTTTACGCCAGATTTACACTTCAAGGACGAAGTCTAGGACCAAACGACCCTTCCTTTGTCGTTCCATAACATGCAAACTTCATAACTCACGCCAATACTAATACGAAACTTCAGAGGGACGTGAATCCAGGTGTGTGTTTGTGTCTGTGTGTGGGTGTTACGTATGTGTGAAAACAGGATGTTGAGAAAGGCAGAAGGGAACTGAGAAGTTGACCCAGTCAGGACGCAGACATCCTGCTGAGACACGTGCACACACGCACGCACACACACACACAGTCCTGCTAAGACCAGCGCACACTTCTGCATCAAGGTGATGACAGGTAAACATGGAGAAAACACACACAGACACACACACAGCAAGAACATAGAACAGAGACACACACTCACTGACCTCGGCCCTCCTCTCTGTCACTTAACCTGGAATGTAAATGCTACTAGAATAACTTAAACATTTATAAAACAGATGGCCCGAATCAAGCAATCTGATTGGTTGGTTGGTCTTTTTTTTTAACAAGGCTCTCTGTTATTGGAAATGTCAATCGGCCGTGCAGCTGTGCCATTGTGTCGGTGACACTGTGGTGGTAGCGCGCTATCTTTAGCTTAAGCCCACCCTTTATGTTCACAGGCGTAGGAGCTAAATCTGTCCATGGAAAAATGATTTTTTTTTCAGCTGTGTGCAATGTGACATAATCCCAACATACCAGTACCTGTAGTGAGCTATAAATACCCTACAACTCCCATAATCCCACAGAGCAACAGATAATTCCAAAGCACTGGACATGGCTGAGCAACAGAGCAGCCTCTCATTTGACTCTGCGGCACCGTAAAGACTCTATTCTGACATGCTGCACTTCAGACAGTAACAAGCTGCTGCATCATCTTAAGATCAACCAGCTCTAGTTTTAGATTTGGCTGAACATTTTCACATAAACACACAGGCAGTGACCGGTATTTCTCATGAAACTATCATGTCCTAACAGCCCGCAGGCGTCAGACTGTCCCGTCACCTCAACACTGTCCACATAGAACGTGCGGAACAAGATGAAAAATATGCGCATAAAAATTGTTAAATGTCCCGTGCAACCACAGAGGCATGATGTGTTTAACAAGGAGGCAACGCCGTCACTTCACAGGGGCCGCCTTCTGCCCAAACCTGCCACTGCCGCACGCACGCACATAAACACACACACACACACACACTTAAGTGACACTAAGGGCGCGCTCACACTGTCCTTCCGCACCGCGCCCCGGGCGCCGTAGGCCTCATGCTCGTACACGTGCGCACGCTGGTGCTCGTTCATGTGCAAACGCGCTTTACAAAAGCCCACCTCTCTCAGACGGGCCGTGGACGGCCAGCTGGACGCAGTTATGCGCGGAGCGGTTGCACTCACACTGGTCAAACGCACTTGGCTTTAGCTGAAAAAACGGTTTTAGCGCGGTGCAGAAGGACAGTGTGAGTGCGCCCTAATGCATTTTGATAGTAAGTTTGAGTATGCATGAGGTTTCATAAGTATGGTAAGTGGGTCTTATGTTAAGACTGGGTTGCGACCGCAAAGCTTGTTTCTGCTAACACATAATGGTAATTCCCATTATGTGTTAGCATTGAGCTAAGGCCTGTATCCACTTTTGCCTCATAAAAGTTCAGTTTTTTCTCCTCTGCAGTTTGTAAAAATGTAGTTCTGGGTTCTTCGCCCTCTTGGTAGAAACCTCCCAGCCCACTGCAGCTTTCAGGCATTTTTCTGTATGTTGTTAGCAGACAGGACAGACAAGGAGGCGATCTCACACAATACAAAGTCAATGGAGAGCGGTTTGGGCATCAGGGAGTGAATCATCGTGCCGTGATTTCAGGCCTACAGTCTTTTCACATGTTGACAGCGATCATTTTCTGATTGAAGCTGACCGATTCAGCAACTGCGTGGCTTATTATGCACCTTATATGTTTTCAGAAACCCATTTTGGTGAACTGTTTTCGTAATGTCAGAGAAAGTTTCCAAACCCGCCGACACGTTTTGTCTTTTGTTAGGCTCACGTCACCGTTAGAAACCAATTCCCAGTCTCCCAAATCTAGCTGTGTTAATGTGATTTCTTATTATTTTAAGAAACCAAATGTCTGGTCCACATGGTTTGAAAGAAATCGGATGAATGCAGAAAACAGAGCCGGATTACTCAAATGAGTCTATTCCATCATCTGAAGTCTTGTTTTTCACATTATTGCTCCTGCTATTAAAGTCTGCACGGCCTGTGAGGTGAAACTACCATTGAGCAGCGAGGTGTGAGCTTCTTTGCACTTTTATTAAACTATTTGTTCTGTTTTATTGGAGAAAAGTATCTACACGGTGAGTTCAGTGCTGTTTTAAACTGTAGTTTGCTGAGCTTCTGTGTTGTGCAAAGCTAATTTCCCGTACAGGAAAAGATTTGTGCTCCACTGTCTTTCTGCTCCCATGACACCATTTCAAATCCAACCATTTATTGTCCCAGAAACACAACAAAGAGTGGTTTAATCCCTTCTTGAAAAGCAGGTTGCTGGCATTATGACAGAGGCGATGGCGGAGCTCCCTGCCCTCTCAGCGTATATCTGAAACTGGACCCTGAGGGGTTTGACCGCCACGTGTTCAGCTCCGTCAGCAGCTCCAGTCCAGGGTTAGTCGCACGACTCAAGGGGAGGGAAGCTATCGGTGTTAAAGGTACACCAGGAGAGAAAGAGAAGGGCGCTGTGCTGCTATAATCCCTGTATTACATTACACTCCTCCAAATCCCCACAGTCCTCAAACATGGGAAAAGATTTGGACGGTTGTTTATACAAAGTCCCTCCCATTGCGGTTAACACCATGGGACCTTTTTTTTGGGGGGGGGGGGGATACAAATGGTAGTGAACGGGGAGAGACAAATCCTTTTTTTGATCCAGTTTGAGTTATGCCATGAATTACACTTATGATTTTAAATTTAAAAGGTAATTTTGCAAGTCAAGAAAGTCACATTACGTCATAGGTTTGTCATAGGACCACTTGGTTTTGTGTGAAACACTCAGGGATCTAGATCTATCCTTTCCCACAACATGTATACGTCACATGTGCTAACTTAGCTACGTTCCACAACACATTTAACGTTATCTTACCTGATGCGTTTTATCCAGCAACTCTTTTCAACCGGGAAGCCAAAGAATGAGCAAGACCCGATGCTCGTGTTAGTAACATTACATCCGGGTAAGACACGTACACACAGACACAGTAGTTTGATCAAGACGTCACTTGCCTATTTTTGGACTGAGTAGCCTTTCGTTCATCTTCAAACGTTTTATGGCGAACTACGGCTTCCTTGAGTTGCAATGTTATTTTTGAAATTGACAAACAAATGTGTAGTTCAACGTAAAATCAGCCAGGGTCAAAAAAAAAGAACTAATTTCTCCCCATTAACAACAGGACATACTTTTTCAGAAGTAAGGTCCCATGGTGGTCCACCACAAAGGGGGTGAGTTTGCCTCTCTATGCTGTATGTGACTTTTAATTCATTCATCTTCAACCGCTTGTCCCTGTCGGGGTCGCGGGGGGCTGGAGCCGATCCCAGCTGACATCGGGCGTGAGGCGGGGTCCACACTGGACAGGACGCCAGTCTATCACAGGACACATAGAGACGAACAGAGACAGACAACCATTCACACCTACGGGTGATTTAGAGTCATCAATGAACCGAACACCTGCACGTCTTTGGACTGTGGGAGGAAACCGGAGAACAAGGAGAAAACCCACGCACACACGGGGACAACATGCAAACTCCACACAGAAAGGCCCAGGCCGGGATGCGAACCTGGAACCTTCTCGCTGTGAGGCAACAGTGCTAACCATGCGACCTTATTTGTGTAAACAAAAAGGTAAAATTGAGCAAAATCCAGAGGAGCGGAGAACCTTCTGGTCCACCTTAAAGGCCAGTTCACCTTAAGTTGTGGAGTCTGAATAGTTGCTAGCTTCTGGGCTAACTCCCTTCATTTTAATCAGCAGGTGGCAGGAAGGACACAGGGACAGGGCTTGGGTCTTGAGGAGTTGAAGCATTTATTCATAGACTAATAAGCAAACCCTGCTTCAGATGTCATGTGTGGCTGTTTAGGCTCCAGGACGTATTCTTACTGCTGCATGTTGTCTTCTCTCTCTCTCTCTTTTCTTTTTCCCTGTTACTCTTCTGTTGTGCTATTTAATGAAGGCTATAAAAAGCCCCCAAAAAATCTTAAAAACAGAACAAAAAGCAGACCTTCTTTGGGTAGTGTTTATTTAATTTAAAAGACCACAATGAGCAGCAGTCCCTGCCCCGCTGAGTAGAGTCTCTTGGGCGGGCCACATTTGATGTCAACGTGGTCAAAACGTTCAATGAAACTCTAACCACTGGATTTTCTGATTGCCACATATGGAAAAAAAATGAACAAATAGTCAGATCATCATATTGAACAGCCAGATCCAAATTGAATCCAAAAAAATCTGATTCAGGTACAGCCCTGGATCCTGGGATAGTTTCATGGGTGGTGGAAATCAGCTGTGAATGTTCTCAGGACTGGAGTCAGCTGTTAGGGTGGCGTCCTGGCTCATTACGGAAATGACTGACTGCTGATATGAGGGCCTGCTTTCACTCACTTTTTCCTGGGTCATAATAAAATAAATCCTCTTTGAACTATCTTTACGAATACTGAGTGACCTTTGTATCTTTTTGCACTTCTACAGAGTGCTGCAGGAATGAGTCTATTTTTGTATTTAGTGTTCCCTCGTCTCACATTCAATGAGGTTTTTGATGTTATGTTAAAGCCCAGCAGGACGGCCCAGTGCTACGTGGTCTCATGGGAGGGCGTATAAATAGCACGCCACTTTTCATGACTTGCATGACTTTTCGCGTGCATGTCTACGCATATTAAGCTTTTCGCGTGTCATTTAACGCCCGTAGTTCCCCAGGGTTAGGGTTAGGGTTAGGGGTTAGGGTTAGGGCATTTCACGCACGTTATTTCAGCCATCCTTCACATGAAATATTGATTTAAAAACCACCCTCTGACAGAAAGCTCCACCACTTCGTATATCTCCGCAAGGTGGCGGAGAAATACGAACATGTGGGTTTTCCCTCAATTACATTTGTGCATCCAATGACAACGCCATCTCTGCACTTTACAAGTCAATTGAGATTAAATGGCGTGAAATGACACGCAAAAATCATGAAATGCGTTGTAATTATACGCGAGATGGCTTGAGAGTCATTTACACGCCTTTTGGTGAGACCAGGCTGCCCAGTGTCAGTATTTCAGGATGCTTACCTACGGTTGAATATACCTTACATATCTATTCACACACTTTGTTTATTTAACTAAGAGACATGTTTCAGTTAACAGGTGTTTACAATATTTACTCCTCTTCTATCTGAGCCTTCTGTCATGTCAACAGCGCTTCGACAAATCAGACTGCGACCGCGGCAAAGAGAGTCAACGCCTCGAGCATCAGCGGAGGGAGAGAGGGACGAACAGTCTGAGCAGATGTTCAATCATCAGGCAAATGCAACAAGAAAAAGAGGGACGTGTTAGACACCTCAGACGGGGATCCACTGGTGTTTTACAGGATTAAAATGGCTCTCAGTCTCTCCCCACTGTCCTCATCTGCCCCTAACTGAACCCAAAAACTTCAAAGCCCCCCTCCTAAAAAGCATTTCAAAGTCTCCGTATCTGTACTCTGGGCGTCTCTGTGACGTCCGTCATTGCAGCCGGGGCTCATCAATAACAATTATCTGTTCCAGTAGGAATGTGATTAATTGGGCACCTGCGACAGATTACACCTCTCTCTGATGTTAGCATGTAGCTACGTGTAGCAGTGCTAGAGAAGAAAAGATGGAGAAAGAACTACGCCACGGATCGGCATTACCTTCAGCTGAGAGCGTTCAGAACGTACTGTCACGGTCAGGGTTTACTTTTATATACGTTTATCTCATTATTTGATGCTTTGGCCACAAATAAGGAAATGCAAGTACAGAAGGTAACATACAACGTAAGGTATGTTTGAGCCTAACCAGGTGGGTTAACTATCCTGTAAGTAAAAAAAAAGGTCATTAAGCAGAGTTTTTGTTAGTTTACTTTAAAAATGAGGCCCTGGTTTCCATATGTCCACTTTCTTTCTCCTTCAGCTGCAGCAGCAAAATACAGCATGAGCTGCAGAGAGATATACCTGAGGCCATTAGCAGCCGTGAGCAGCTAAATCTGTCCATCTAAAGCCGTCCACCGTCAGAAGGGAATGAAGCGGAGCGGAAAATCAATTTACAATAGCCACCGGCAAGGTCGCCTGCCAGCAGCCACACTGATAAAACCACCTGAAGGTTGAACCTCCACGCAGCAACGATGGCCTTGTTAGCTTGAACGACCGTTTGGTACCTGATCTTTGGGGTTTGTCACACACTCTTTGCATCACCCCCTCATGAGCAGGTGGTTGTTCTTTTGTCTGTTGTTTTATGAAGATTGTGGAAAATGTTGCTGTAACTTGATGTAGGCACCAATAACCAAGCTTTGGTTCACTTTTTAAAGGCAACACTTGTTTTCAGACTTTTTAACCTGAAAAGCAAAAAGGAATTCAGGTTGATGTGGAGTCGACGAATGTAAGGGCGCACTCACACTGTCCTTCCGCACCGGGCCAAAACAGGTTTTTCAGCTAAAGCCTAGTGCGTTTGACCAGTGTGAGTGCAACCGCTCCGCGCATAACTGCGGTCTGCTGGCCGTCCACGTCTGAGAGAGGCGGGCTTTTGTAGAGCGCTCATGCATGTACGAGCGCGAGTAAAAAAAATCAGAGTCTACAACAAAAGCTCTACAATAAAGACTAAAGCACGCTGTTGAGAGAGTGAGACGGACGGATAAGGACCGCGCCGGTGCCTCCGCAGTGGTTGTTGTGTTGAACTATTGTTGATCATAACAGCAACAACATGAAGTACTCCGCTGAGAGATGGATGGATAAAACCGTAGATGGAACCCTCAGCGCGGCTTCCCCCCTCAGCAGGTGGTCCCCTGAAGGGAGCGCGATGACAGACGGACGGAGGAACTTGTGGCATGTTGATAATGCAGCGCTCCGCTAACCACTGTAAAACACTGGCGACCAGTCCTCCAGGAGCAGCCGTGCCTGCGTTCATGACTCCATTTGAAATCAGTCTCTACTCCCTCACCGGGTTTTTTTTCCATGACCGTTTTGAATTGTTGATGCGGGGAAGGGCGGCTGCAGTCGAAGCCCAAAGGAGACAAGAGTAACTGTCACAGCTGTTTATTCACACTGCTGACAGAACCGACATACAACAGACTCGTGTCAGAACCACTGGGAAACGGAGCCACTTCAACCACAAAATGGAAGCTGGTCCATACTGAATATCATGATCCATCGCTGATTTGTATTCTCACAACACCTTCCCTACCTAGAGCAGAGAATACCTCACTTTTTCTGTATACTCCAACCTTTTTACTTGTAATTAGAACAGAAGTAAGTGGATACTTTCACACCTTTGGGCCTCTAAACACTCCCTCGAATGTAACAAGTCACTATCTTTCACAATTAGACAATTAACGCTATTCTTACCTTTCTGACATTTTAACACTTTTCATTTTCTAATCTTAAAATGCTCCTTTTGAGCGTATGGGTCACTCAAATGTAAAAGGAATCCACCAGGTGTTCAAACTCATCAGTATTCAATTCTCATATAGTTCTTATCAAAGTCTGACCAATTTGCCGAGCTCCCTGCCCGTCATCGCCACAACGTCCCTTCCGGTCGCCTAACGCTGTCACTGTTTGCGGGTCGTGTGCCTCTCTGCAGAGTGTTGGTGAGTGGTCTGTGACAGATAGCACGGGACGGCGAAGAACTGATGCGTCAAGAGGCGAGGCGTGAGTCAAGATCGGCTCTCTGGATACTCACGTCTAAAAACCCTTAAAATGAATCTATAAGTCCGTCCGAGCACATGTATAAAATATCTTGGCACGTGCATCATTATCCTCCATGTCTGCGAACTCAGTTCACTCCTCCCTTTCTTGAGCTCACACGATGCTGCCACGTGGACGACCATTTGTCATGCGTGCGTTCATTCATTCAGCATTGCTCAGCAGAGCCGAGCACTTCTTCTTCTTCCACCACGTATGCTTTCAACCATGTGACATTTCCAGAAGAGACTACGCATCGTTAGTGTAAATTAAGGTTTAACAACCAGCACGGGGAAACTAAACCGCTGCAGCAGCAACATGTAACAACAGCAACAACAGGTAAAATGAAAAGCAGACACAGATCCTATTATCAGGCCGTGTGGAACGTGCTGTATATCGGTCAATCCCCTTCATCTCCTCCCTGCTCTCTCCTGCACCACCGTGTCTGTCTCCATCAGCGTCCCACCCAGACGACCTGCCAGCCCCCTTTCATCTCCATCAATCTTTCATGCTGTCTAAAACAGCACTAACGTCCAGTGGAACAGATCCCCCTCCTCCTTCTGCTGGGGAAACGGGACCACCAGAGACACACCAGAGACCTCTCAGCACTCTCCTTCTCTGACAGCGTGACCTGTGTGTGCGTGTGTGTGTGTTTGTGTGTCTGTGTGTGTGTGTGTGTGTTTCCTCCTCGGTCTCCTGCGTCTCCACCTGTATGCCGGTTTCATCCTTTATTTGATCTCCAGAGTATTCCCCTTTTCTCTGCTTCTCAGTCTGGCCTCAATATCTGACAGACACTGTCCACGCCCATCCAGTTCACACTCGGGATCAACACACAGACACACAAACAACAAAGTGGAGGAGCACTCAGGCACCACACATAAAACTGCTCACTGCTATAGCTTTAAAGTCAGGTCCCTGTTCCATCTCCTGTCATCATGGGCTTCATTACAAGCGGATGTTAATGACGTTTTCATTCCTAAAACCTTCTTTAAACAGTGTTTCCGATGCTATTTCCATCTAATCAGTCCGTATTGAACTGACTGTATGCCAGGCTTATTTCTGCGTTTGTCTACAGCTGTCTTGTATAAAGTTGGATGATATACTTCAAATGATATAATTGTCCATCAAAAGTAAAATCTGTAAAACCCTGCTGAAAAAGCTGCTCTCACCTCCCACTGAATGAGAATGATGACAGCATTCAAGCCTGCGCGAGTAAACCAACATGAACATGACCTCAGAAGCCAGAGCTGCAGCTGAGGAAGTACACACTCATCAAATCAGGTGTCAGCTGAAATAAATCAGTCTGGACCACACACACACACACACACACACACACACACACACACACACACACACACACACACACACACACACACACACACACACACACACACACACACACACACACACACACACACACACACACACACACACACACACACACACACACACACACACACACACACACACACACACACACACACACACACACACACACACACACACACACACACACAGAAGACCTTTAAGAGTTCTTATCTGCAACTGTCAGTCTGTGAATGTGTGAAGGAAGGAAAGAGCAGTCAAAAGCGTGTGAGGCTGAAGGTGCTGCATGTCTGTATCTGTGTGTGTGTGTGTGTGTGTGTGTGTGTGTGTGTGTGTGTGTGTGTGTTTCCTGTTGAGCCTTGTGCAGTCTAAATAACCACCGTTATTACTGTGAAGCAGCAGGCGGTCCAATTACATGATAAACACACACACTTTTATCTCAACATGCCATCGACCTAAATCGAATTCTGCACCGAGGTGAATCTATTTGGTTCATTCTTACTTGACAAACAAATCCACATCGAAGAAAACAACATATTCAGCGTGGAAAACGTGACAAAGATACTTCTAAAGATTGAAAAGCAGCATTTGTAATCGTCAACCTTCAATTGCTTATCTTGCATTCAAATTTGAGGATTTTAAAGCACTTAAACTGGCTGCTCAAGTTTCTTCAAAGACTGCATTTCCCATAAACCCCCTGGGCCATGAGTGCTTTCATCATCAGCCTTCAACCATCTGTGGTCGACACAGACAGCCCCACTATCTAATGAGGCACCCTAACGAGCCGCTTTATTATCAGCTGATACGTTTACTTATGCTTTAAAATCAGTCGTGAGCCTTTAATAAGCACGACTTTGGGCTTGCCAGGTTGTGAATACGTCAACGTTTGAACACGTGAAACTTCAAACCTGATGAAAAACTTTATTAATAACAACTAAGAAACATTTAGAGCTGCAGACTAAATGGATCATTAGAAAGTGAGACACTAATGGATATCTATTGATTGATTGCAAAACATCTAGAACTGCATTATTAGATTAAAGGAACATTTCACAACCTGGTGACCTCCAGTGACCTAATCGATGATGTATAAAGCATTAGGATTCGACTTAAAGGATGCCCGCCTAGGAAAATGGCATCACTCTGGCTCCATTTGTTCCGAGGCAACAAGGAATGATATTTTTTTTTCATCATCGTTTAATCTGCAAGTGATTTCTTATTGATCCAGTAACCGTTCTGTCTATAAAATGTCTGAAATTGTGTAAAACACCCAGTTTGGGCTTTCAAAAGTCTTGTTTTGTCCGACAAACGAGCCAGAAACTACAAAGACAGGTTAGCGATCGTGAATGAGGAAGAAAATGTTCCTGTAAATCGATTCCTCCGCTGATTGTTGCAGCTCTGATTTGTTCCATTGTATAAACAGCACAACTCTAACTTGTTTTGAGCAGTAAAGCGACATCACCAGCTGAGATCCTTTCACAGTAAATCTACTCATCTGTTAACCTGAACATGCTGTCGGTATGTTGATGTAATAGTGATGTGATGGTGTCGTCCATTTACCTCAGATAAAGCAGTAAGCAGCAGTGGTTACAGGTCTCTCTCCGTCAGCTCCTCTCTCTCCCTGACTGACCTCCAGACTGTCTGAAGGGCTGCTGTCTCTGCTGGGGGCGTCTGGCCTCAAGTCTCCAGACTGTGTCACAAGAAAAACGCTCCCCGGAAACACGGAGGCCCCCGTCTCCATAATTCAGGTGTATGAATTAGACCTGCTGCATTATTAAACCGTGGCACAGTTGCAGTGGCCAGTTTCTCCTGCTGATCTAAATCTGTCACCTCACCTCACACCCTGCTCTGGGTGACGCACGCACGCACACGCGCGCACACACGCATGCACACACGCACACGAGAACACACGCACGCACACACACACGCACACACACATACGCACGCACGCACACACACAGAAGAAATATGGTTCCAACTGCACAAACAGGCAAATATGCAGCCTGTGCAGTCATTTCTGAGCACACACACACAAACACAAACACACACACACACACACACACACACACACACACACAGGCAGGCAGACCTATATGCTATAATTTCTTTAATATGTGCACATATTATCTGCACCCTCAGAGCTTTCTATGACAGTGTTCTGCCCAGTGAAGTTGTTCAAAAGCGCCATTAAAACTGTAACATTGAAACCTCAGCTAACCTGAGCTCAGTGTTTTTAAAGAGCCATTAAGCAAAGGCACACTCTGTAAATGAAGTATTCTGTCAGTGGTATATATATATAAATGTTGTCAACATGTCAAATGTCATTTTTAGGACCTTTCCTGACTTCTATATAAATAAGACTTCTTTTTGCAACCAGTGAAGTGCAACGTAGCGTAAGCCTTCCTGATCGCTGTCCTCTCTCGTGTCCATCTCAGTGCTACGTCTCAGCGCGTCAAATCCCGGCGCGCTGGGAGACCTGCTCCACGAGCTCCCTGTAGGCACTAGGCGACAACGCTACGCACGCTCGCGCTATGCACACTCCCGCTACGCACGCTCCCGCTACGCACGCTCCCGCTACGCACGCTCCCGCTCTTCTTTGTGGGTTTCTGAATCCTCTTTCAGTGACTCCTCTTTCATTTAAGATTGTTACAGTCATCCCTAAGCAAGCTGCCTTATTATTTCAGTTTTTGCATGATTGCATGACATGTCCTTAAGAATATTATATATTAATATATTTAATTTTTAGGCTACAGATCTGATACATGGTGTTTTAGAATCTAAAGAAATAGAAAAAAACAACCGAACCGAAAAACCGTGACCCCAAAACCGTGATATGAACCGAACAGTGGATTTTGTGAACCGTTCCACCCCTAACATCCATCTTTAATATACAGCCTGCACTCATAAAGCAGCGAGTCGCTGACCTCTGGATGAAAAAAGACATACAGTTCACTTAAGGACAGTGTTAGCAGTCAGATGATCTCTGTTTCTGTTAAAAGAAAGAATCCCCTTTCCTCTTTCTTGGACTCTGGCGTTTCCTGTATTTGGCTTGGCTAACGGATCACTTTTCCCCCTCACTCGCATCTTTTCTTTCGTTCCCTTTGGCATTCCTTCCTCTCCCTATTTTAAACTCCCTCCATTTGATTTCATTCCCTCTCTCTACAGCCAACGTTTCCACAACCTTGTTCTCCCTCCTGTTGCACTATTTACACACCTCTTTTTCTTCTTATCTGTTCCCCCTCTCCATCCGCTCTCCCTTGTGTCCATTTATGGGCACTGTGCTCAGTGTCTTACTTCTGCTTCAGGCAAACCAACACATAGTTAACGTTTCCCAGGGTTTAAGGTGGAACGGGGATCCTTACGAAAGACTCGTTCCGCCTAAACGTTCTTGAGAAACGACAGCAAAACAGATCATGTGTTGGTGAAATGACAGCTCATACATGAGAAGACGTCTAGAAACACTAAGACAAGCTACAGTTTTCCGGACCACAAGTGCTTAGATTTAGTGCCTGACATCCTAAATTTAGCTTTTACAGTCTCAAACAAGTTCATGTGCTGTTCGTGTGATGATAAAAATGAATGACAGAAGTCCTTGTGGTGTCCTTATGGCTCTGTGGTCCCAGAGGCACGCCGCATAATTACAGAGTCCCTGATTCAACCATGGACCTTTGCTTACATGACATCTCTCTGCATCTGTCCACGTTTCAAATTCATGCAGCATACCAAAAAATCAGTCATCCGTGTTTTCTGAGTGGTTACTTTCCTTTAGTTAGTGATGAAACCTGAATGTATTCACGATCTGATGTTTGTTAAATACCTTAAATGTGATTAAACTTCAAGAAAAGGTTTCTCCGTCTTTGACTCACTGCATCACTGTATCTGTAAGCTCCTTCTATCGACCTTCAGCTCAGTTAGATGCTGTACCGAGAGTAAGAACCCAAGGGACGAAGAAGTGAAGAGAGAGAAGTTGATGGGAGAGAGAGAGCGAATGAAAAGGAAACGGAGGAAAAGAGCACACACACCTATCTGTTGGCATGCAAAGAGTATTGACAAGCCAGCAGGCCTGACAATCTGCAATTTATTCCTGAATCCAGTGTGTGTGTGTGTGTGTGTGTGTGTGTGTGTGTGTGTGTGTGCGTGTGCGTGCGTGCATGCATGCGTGCGTCTCACCCAGAAGGAGGTGAAAGCTGCCTAACAACTAAGCTCATGCTGGGACCGACAGGTGAGGATAAGGAGGGGAGAGGAAGTGCACAGTGAACGCATTTTGGTTTGAGAAGGCGTCATAAGAAACTGATTGGGAAAGAGCAGATGCTTCCAAACATACCCTGCAGGTGATTGGATGAACCATCTGTCTATCAAACTCTCATGGAAGTCAATCAGGAGAAGACAGAAAGCATCTTTTCCATCTAGAAAAGCCCTCTTCTTGATAAAAACCGATGCTATTGAAGCATCTAAGCTAACCACTTTAGGTGCTCCGTTGTTGTTTTGAACGAGCGGTCGCCACTTGTCACGTCGTCCCCCGCCTCAACTGCCAGTAGCTCTTCACGCAGCGCTGATAGGCCGGAAACACAACGTATTACCTGGAGCCGGACAAGATGGATTTTTGCGTGACGTGAACACAATTCTCGCGTGATCTCATGTTATTGCGAGAATTTGGCAGGTGTGCAAGGGGAGGTTTGAAGTAAAGCGTTGAAAGAATCAGTGATTTGGGCTGAATTTCTAGAAATCATGTACAAGGCAAGAAACACACACACACACACACTAACTGTGTGTGTGTGTGGGGGGGGCTTAACATATGGTTTCCTGTGTATCAGGCGACAGTTCGGCACGTGTTGTTGACAGCACACAATAAATAATGCAAGGGTTTTCCCACAAGCATATGTTTCCAATATGTGTGTGTGTGTGTCTGTGTGTGCGTGTGCGTGTACGTGCGTGTGTCTGTGTGTGTGTGTGTGTTTGTGTGTGCGTGTGTGTAATGAGGGCCTTGGAGGCATTACTGAGATGTAGCCCAACGTGTGTCTGGTGAACCGGGCTTGTGTGCGTGATGCTGTATGACTAACTTAAAGATTCAGAGCAACTTAGCCAGTAATTGGGTTATCTCGCAAACCCCAACGTTTCCATTTGAGCCACTTAGGAGATGCATCCTCGCATAATTATTTACAATTGTGGAGCAGGTAGAAAAGTGTGTGTATCCATGCTCAAGGGTACAAGAGTCTATGAGGATCCAATGTAATTTAAATACAAATATAAAATACTTGTTTGCACGAGTATTTACCCCCTTAAATAGGACATAACTGGATCTCACAATACATTAAATGGCCATGGCCTGTGTGTGATCTGTACTATAGAGACAGGTGAGCCGGACAAGACAAAGAAATATCCCATTTCACATGATACATAAACAAAGTGATTAGCACACAGCTCTCTGTCTTTATTGTTGCTCATCCATACCCGTTTCTGCGTTATTACCATGATCACGCCAAATCACTGCAGCGCTCTTATCTGGGATGTTTTGGACATCTTCATATACAGTCTATTATGATTTGAATAATATAATATTCTATGATACCACAACACTGTAAAAGGAGACATTCTGCGTTATAAATACTTTTACTTCAAGTCTGTTTTGTTGTTTATTGTGTGCTTAACCCCATAACGCCCCGAGCATTTCCTAATCCTACTTACACACGCCACTAAATCCACACAATACTGTCTGGTCAGCCTGTTATGCTCTCTAATGATCATACTCAAACAACAGTAGGACTCATTGACTATGTAAATACGGTAACATTTACAGATACACTTTAAGGGCGCACTCACACTGTCCTTCCGCACCGGGCCAACACAGGTTTTGTGGCTAAAGCCTAGTGCGTTTGACTAGTGTGAGTGCACCCGCTCCGCGCAAAGCTGCGGCCAGCTGGTCGTCTACGGCCCGTCTGAGAGAGGTGGGCTTTTGTAGAGCGCGTTTGCACATGTACGAGCACGAGCGTGCGCACGTGTACGAGCACGAGGCCTACGGCGGTTCTGACGTCATATATGTGCGCCTGTTCGGACATAGAAAATAGAAGGAGGGACCATGCGCGGACATTTAACAACAACAACAATGGCGGCGAAAGGTTCACGTTGGTGTGATGTGGAGGTGGAGTGTTTACTGCAGATTTGGTCGATGAAAATATTCAAAAACCGTCGACAAGACGCACAAAAACTCCGAGGTCTACGGAAAGATTTGGAAACAAAGCGACGCATCGCGATGACGTCTCAATGCGTGTGAAGTGTTACGGCGTGATGACGTATGGACAGCAAGAAGCATTTGCGCGAGGCCCAGGCAGTGTACAAACGGGCCTGGGGCGCGGGGGGAGAGGGAGGGGGGACAAGTACCCTAAAGCCCGGGGCGCGGTGCAGAGGACAGTGTGAGTGCGCCCTTAGGCTATAAAGCAAAGTAATTTTGCAATCAGTGAGATTCAGAATGCAGCACTTTAACTTGGTAAGTAACAGATCTTCTTCCTCTGCTGAACATATAAATTTACCCCCTGCAATACTTAAAGACTTATCATTTATTATCTCATTTGATTGGTAACTGCAGAACACAGCTTCCTGTTGTCCACCACCACTCCGCGCTAATGCCATCAGTGCGGCTCAAAGAGGAGCTGAATGCACAAGGATCCGTTGTAATTAAGTCTAGTGTCTCAAGGCTCTTCTCACCTGCTGCTTTGCTAAGCACTGCTGACACTCGCTGAGGCTGACCAATACTTCATTATGGCCTAAGTCAAAAAGAATCAATAGCAGCTCGCGGAGCAGTGCAGTCTGGCTTCTCTGTCAGGCATCAATCACAGACTGAGAGACAGGCTGGAAAAGAGCTGAGCAGCAAAGCTCCAGGAGAGAAGAGAAAGCTGTTAGAAACTATGTGCGGCTGGCAGTTTTTTTGTGATGACATTAACAAAAGAGGAGTTTCATTGCGAGATGAGACATCCAGCATGTGCAGAAGTGATGCTGAGCCCTCTATGGGGGAGAGATAACATCATTAATCTCTATCAGACATCAGAAATATCAGCAATGCAGAATTTTGTGCAAAAACTGTGCAGGGTTTCCCCACAAATACAACAATCATAGAAAGCAAAGAGCCTTTAAAGACCCTTTAAAGACCCTTTAAAAGGTTGCATTTAGGGCTGGGCGATATGAGGATATTAGATGGAGAAGGATTAAAACGTGTTGACGATCTGCCACAGCAGAGAGATCGTCGTATCGTCAGTATGACTTTCTGTCCACTGCTGTTCTCCGCTCTGCACAGATGCATCAGGTTTTTTTTTCCCTCTGCCAAATCAAACTTTTGGTTAGTCCGCCTCATGCACGGCCCTACAGACACGCCGATCAACCACTCATAGAGAAGTCCAGGCAGTGACGAGGGTTTCTCATCCCCCATCATGGTTGATTCATAGAGTAGAGGGAAGTTATTGCTAAAAAAAGTAAATGAAACTATCGTCTCCTAACAGCACGCGAGCGTCAGACTGTCCCGTCACATCAACACTCTGTCCACACTTTTTCATAGAACGTGTGGAACGAGCTGAAAAATATGCGCCTAAAAATTGTTAAATGTCCCGTGCAACCACAGACTCATGATGTGTTTGACAAGGAGGCAGCGCCGTCACTTCACAGAGGCCGCCTTCTGCCCGAACCGTTGGAACAGACGGTAACACTACGCACCTTTGAAACCACCTAAAGAGACAGCATCCTACACAGTCTGCTGAGAGTGAACCGGCGAGGAGAGCAGTCACACCACAGCCAGCAGCTGTTTGTTAAATGTCCATTGTACCTGGCACAAGGTGGCAAAATTGCAAAAACTGATTAAAATCTGTTCAAAAAGGTTCTTTGGCCCAAATGCTCTGTAACATGTTTTCTCTTTATTCTTAAATAGGGAAATACTTTGGTTGCACTGTTCAGTAACTTGCAAAATAATTCAAAATCAATATATATATTAAAAAAATGTGATAGAATCGTGATTTTACTGTAAAAATAATCGTAATGGGATATTTTTGCATGCTTAATAAAGAAGATTAGAAGGTTTTCCATCAGCTGCATCTTAACAGAGAATAAAGGGTCAAATAAACCCACCAAACTAAAGCAGACATTTGTCTTCCCTGTCATATAGAAGCTCTACAAGTGGCTGAATGACTGACATCACTGAGTCAACAAGCCACATGTGACTCTTCAAAGAGGAGAAAGGCAAACAGAAGCCAAGCAGCTGGTTCTCCTACTCTACTAAGGACGCCTCGCTCAGGTTATAGCTGTGTGCTTTTACGGTTCCACGTAGCTGTGAGGAGTAGTGAGCACAGACCTGTGAAATGTGAAGTTCCTCACAAGGAGGCTGGGCCGCTGAAACAGCCATAAGTAACACTGTATGTGAAATCATGTGGAACATGGAGGATGGAAACTATGGGTAAGGTTTGGAGTAGTAATATGTTGTTTTTTGGAATGAACGGTCTGCTATCGTGTCTTTTCAAACATTGTTTAATATTAATAAAATGTATGTTTGATGTCATTTTCCTTCATTTAACAACTCACGGTGAGATGTTGAAAAGCGCTCTCATAAACATAACACGGGTGAAGTGGAACGAGTCCAGGTGGGAACATATAGGCTAGATCACCTCTTGGGCTAGTAACAGTAACAGCCACTAAGCAATACTACTACATCCAACAAAGTCAACAAGTCTCTGCAGAAGGAGAAATGACTGATCTCATTACATAAACAAGCCCTGTGTAAAAGCACTTCCAGCTGGAAAACAAAGTCCAGAGAACCTGGACCCCTCCGTGTCCATTGTTCACTCCCTCTTCGCTGATGACACCATCCTTTCACACAGCAGTTTTCTCTATTAAACAGCCGCTGTCGTGAATTGATTTTAGGACAATGCAAGGCACAATGAGCTATTTACTTTCCATAAGAGGGTGCAGTATATGATTCCTGGTCCCAATTTATGAAAGAGGTGATTAGAGGATGGTGTGGTCATTCATTTGTTCTAGGACAGGTGAACGCTGTGACTCCACCCTCCACGGAGAGGAAAGACGAAGATCATTGGATCCTTGGGCGGTTCAAAAAAAAGCTTGGAGTGGAAGACACACTGCCAGGGAACAGGTTTGCAGAAGGAAATTAAGTTTCCTCTCGAAGGCTTGCGGCAAAAACTATTTACACAGTAGTGTATAAAGTCATTTTTTAGGGGGACAGGGTTTAATGTGGTGAAGTGTAAAATGTTACAGCCCAAACATATTAATGAAATATTTAATTATATTAAGAAAGAGTACAGTACAACTGGTGTTCTTTTTAAGTTTTACATATTCATGAAACCATTTCTAAGGTAAGTTAAGATGATGCATATATACCTTGCAGTATGCTTGTGGGGGAATTTGTTGGGTCTGTAAATCAACAAATATGGTCTAGATCAGGGCTGCCCAACCCTGCTCCTGGAGGGCCACTGTCCTGCATGTTTTAGGTTCCTCCCTGCTCTAACACGCTTGAGTCTAACGATTTTCAAACCTGTGACGAGCTTCGGCTGCTTGATAACGAGCTCATCATTAGATTCAGGTGTGTTGGAGCAGAGAGAAACCTAAGACATGCAGGACAGTGGCCCTCCAGGAGCAGGGTTGGGCAGCCCTGGTCTAGATCTATTCTATATGGAAAAGTATCCCAAGACAACTTATAATTTGACACTATAAATAAAATTGTATTGAAAGATCATGTTTCATTGTCTTTGACTACACTTGATTAACTCGGACCCTGTTAAAATACTTCCTACTATATTCTGTGAATGCACAAAGTTTTTTTTTATTATCATTTGTTTTCTTTAGCATTTATTAATATCCTTTATTTTGTGTCTTTAAAGTTAACTGGAAAGAGATAAGAGGTTGTTCGTATGAGCTGTTTGCACGGCTGAATGCTGGAATGACTTCTGTGTTCAGAGGGAACGCAACAACAACAACACATCAAATACAATTTCCACCAGACTCTGGGAAAAAACACTCCCAGACAACGGACCAGACTCCCCGGGTATAAATGAAACAGAAGGTTGCAAGGCCGACTGAAATAAAAATCTTTTCACTGGACAGGTGCTGAAGTAATAATCAGATCTTCAAGTCTGAGAAAGGGTTATCGATTATTTGCCATTGGTTTATTACAAAGGACCCCTTTTACATTACAAAGTGTCATTTGATCCAAAGTGAGTGTAAAAAAACATTTATTGATGTAGGTTTTAAGAACTACATATGTTTAGAGAAGGTCTGTCAGCACATGTACCCAACCGTGAACCCCTCCTGCATCGTTTTTACTGGTTGAGGTTTAGGTTCTGCAGTAGAAGCTGTACCTGCTAAAGTCAGCTCAGTGTTGTTACAGGCAGGAGAGACTCTCACGGCAGGCTATAAACTAGCTGACCCTAGTCCAAAAATGGCTACCCTGTAATGGGAAAAAAAGCATTCCTTAAATACTAAAGTATGCTTGGAACATAATGCGATGGTCTAAAGATAGCCCTGCAGCGCTGCCTTGGAATCCACTTGGATTTCATTGAAAAAGAGCAGGAATGTTCCAGATTGTTTGGGTTATGTAAGAACATTTAGAGATCATTTAGTCTAAACTGCAAGTCAAATATAGAAGAAGAAGAAGAAGAAGAAGAAGAATTACTTTATTAATCCCACACGGGGAAATTGGATTTTTTCACTCTTATTATTATATGTGTTACACACACAGACCCGAAATACACACATGCACAAACAGGGCCTATACATGCAAGTAAGGAGAGATGTTAGAGCGAGGGGGCTGCCAGTGACCAGCGCCCCGAGCAGTTGGGGGTTCGGTGCCTTGCTCAACAGCACCTCGGAAGTGCCCAGGAGATGAACTGGCACCTCTCCAGCCACCAGTCCACACTCCATACATGGTCCACACGGGGGACTTGAACCAGCGACCCTACGGTTCCCAGCCAAGTCACCTATGGACTGAGCTACTTCCGCCCCCGCATATGGACGTGTCTCTGTGACATTGTTGACATGGTGATGCCCAGTAGTGGCTGCATAATTGCTCTCCATGGAGATTTGTGGCCATTAAACATCTCTGCAAGCAGTGGCACATCAACCGCAGCACCAACTCAGGCAGCTTTAATTAAAAATATGAATTTGAAATAGCTGATCATGGCTCCGGGTCACAGCGTAACCTATATAGCGCACACTGAGGCCACCAGAGAGGGAATTAGCGCACAGTTAATTATGATACACTGATATGCATGTTTCCTATGGGGGGAGAAAAATCAACAAAGTGCACGAGGGCTGCAGTTAAAGACCCCTCGAGATGTACCAGCTCTACATGGTTATCTTAAATGGTCAACAATGTTCTGGTGTCAGCAATAAATGCACCTATTAACTATACATGTCTCAACCCTTTAACTCTTATTTAACCAGAGGGCATGTGTGTCTGCTAAACCTGTACGTGAATGAATTAAGGAATTTTCCGTGCAACGTGCAGCTTTGAAAGTACCAGAAAAATCTTCCCTTAAAAACACCATCTGGGAATAATTATGAAAGCCCTGATATACGATTATGGCGGTGCAGAACCATTTTTTCCATTAACAGGGGAGAACCCTGACTGAACAAAGAATCCCTACCTCGCTGTGAACAGTTTTCATTAAAACTATGAGGAAGAAGAAGTCCTTTCTTAGAACTTGTCAGTGCAGTCTATGAATTATTCGTGGAAAGGGTTACGCCTTCTGAAAAGAGATGATGCCGCGGAGTTTTATCCCCAAGCTTCAATCTCCCACGCAAATATCTGAATACCTAGGAAAACAAATTCAAGACAATCTCGATAAAAATATATCATAAGGTTAATTATGTTGTTTATTGTAATTTACATAAACTGACCCATTAACTTGTGAATTCAGCTGTTACACTTTCAGCTGTAAGGACTGGGCAATTATATCGATATTATGTAGATGACGTGATATGACGCCAGATATCATCTCAGATTTGAAAAGGGTGCTATTATACTGCTTTTTTTTTTTTAGGTTCATGCATGTATTTTGTATTTTTACTAGAGCATTGGAGCCCTCGCAGCTGAGTGTGAAACGGCTGGGATGAAGATCAGCACCTCTAAATCTGAGGCCATGGCTCACAGCAGGAAACCGTTGGATTGCTTACTCCAGGTAGGGAATGCGTCCTTACCCCAAGTGAAGGAGTTCAAGTACCTCGGGATCTTGTTCACGAGTGAGGGGACGATGGAGCGTGAGTTTGGCCGGAGAATCGGAGCAGCGGGGGCGGAGCTGCAGTCGCTCTAACGCACCGTTGTGACAAAAAAAGAGCTGAGGAAGGCAAAGCTCTCGATCTACCGGTCAATCTCCGTTCCTACCCTCACCTGTGGTTATGAAAGCTATCATCTCAGATTTTAAAAGGGTGCTATTATACTCTTTTTTAGGTTCATGCATGTATTTTGTATTTTTACCAGAACATGGGAGCCCTTTTATAGTCCATTCCAAAAACATCTGATGTGATGATGTAAGAGATCACTCCAAGTTGACAAATGTAACCGACAGAAAATGTTGTCTTTTATTCAAACTATAATATCAAAAAAGAGCAGCAGAAAGCTGTGTTGTGGCTTCACACACACACACACACACACACACACACAAACACTGACACACACACACTTTCACCATGCCAACGGACAACTGGTCCTCTCTGCAGTGCACACATGGTCGGGTGCAGAAAGACAAGCATGTCAGCAGAAGGCGTGAACCGTGTGCAATTTCTCATTTTGGAAAATACAATCCACCATGTTCTGACCTGGATACTAAAGACTGGTGAGGCTGGCCCGACTAAACTGGGGCCGAGAATGAAAAATAAACTAGTTTACTGAAACCGGAACAAAAGCTAACGAGTTAACCCAACAAGGCAGCAGTGAAACAAACGCGCTTCAGTCTTATTTTGACTTCTTCCGTTGTGGTGGGATACTATTCCATTGATTTTATTATGGTTGTTATTGTTTATTGGTTTTAAATGTCATTCTAATGTTTTATTTGCCTATATGTGGAGCACTTTGAAATCCATGCAAATAACACCAGATAATACTAGGAATCATTACATCCTTCTGTCTAAATGTTCACGTTTCAATGTTCGTGAAAAAGCTATGAAGTGGATGGAGTCCTTTTTGACAATGCAGAAGAAAGGCAGAGGGATTGGAAGCTCTCAACACAAATTGACTGTTCCTTAGTTGTGCCCCAGGGATCTATTCTGGGACCCTTACTTTAAAACTTGAATGTTAACAACGTGCCCACTGTATGCCCTGATGTAAAAACTCAAATATATGTGGACGATGCCATCATTTATTTGCATGCCAAGACAAATTAGCTTGTAGCACAAGTTATCACCAACTGCTTCGGGGCGGAAGTAGCTCAGTCCATAGGTGACTTGGCTGGGAACCGTAGGGTCGCTGGTTCAAGTCCCCGTGTGGACCATGTATGGAGTGTGGACTGGTGGCTGGAGAGGTGCCAGTTCATCTCCTGGGCACTTCCGAGGTGCTGTTGAGCAAGGCACCGAACCCCCAACTGCTCGGGGCGCTGGTCACTGGCAGCCCCCTCGCTCTAACATCTCTCCTTACTTGCATGTATAGGCCCTGTTTGTGCATGTGTGTATTTCGGGTCTGTGTGTGTAACACGTATAATAATAAGAGTGAAAAAATCCAATTTCCCCTAGTGGGATTAATAAAGTAATTCTTCTTCTTCTTCTTCTTCTTCTTCATGTGGGGTAGCTTTTATTGTAGTATTGTAAAAGTGCCTTGAGAAAGGTGCCATATAAGTACAAGTCCATATACCCTTTTAAAATGTCTTGTATCTCTGACTGGCTTACTCAATTTAGCTAGCGAGCTGACTCTTGGACAATGACCCTCCACTGTCCCTGTTAAATAATGTAACAAATCACAAATAAATAAATGTTCAACTTTCTCCTGTCTCAAGACACATTTTGGCACATTTGTATTGATTCCATGAAGAACAAAGAAATTATGCCTTTTACATAGCAGAGTAAATTTTTGGAGGTATGTTATTCAGGTCTTGGCTGTTAGATGTGTTGCCCCCCCGAGGCTGCTGGGAGAACAGAGAGTCAGCTCTGATGAGTGGCTGAGTCACATGTTTCATTCTCCGCCAGTGACCACAGTATCGCCAGAAACCCTGCAGCCAAACACTGTGTCGGTCCCAAGAACAGTCAGGAGTCCTGTCCCGTGAATACACCAAATGTGTGTGTGTGTGTGTGTGTGTGTGTGTGTGTGTGTGTGTGTGTGTGTGCGTGTGTGTGTGTGTGTGTGTGTGTGATTCTCAAGTGTTTTTGGTCTGTTGGAAATCACAACTAGGTGTACCCAGTCGAAGACCTTCACTGACTTGATTTAGCAGACCGATTGATGTGATGTGGTCAGTCAGCCAGTAAAACAGTGATGGTAGAAGAAAAATCTGGTTGCGATTCTTGTCGACAACGTTAGGTCACTGACAGGGTGAGTATTTCAAGGTTTGGATGGACTTGAAACTCTCCTGGTTGAACAGTACAAAGGATGGGCAACTATAGTCGAGATATCGTTATTAAAAAAGACCGAAAGCAGAACGCTGTGTATATACTGTAAAAAAAATCTAAAAACTAGGACTTCCACGCAGCATTTGGGAAGTATTACATCACAGAGCTTTAGATTTCGTTGTATGCAGTGCTAATGGTGGGGCGAGGCGAACTTTGTAGAAATAATTCTAAGGTTTAAATCTAATTTCTTTCATATTCTGGGTCAACCTTGGATTAACTCATCAGATCTTGATTTCTCTGATTTGTGTCTCTGTTTGGTGTTTTCCCCAAAGCATTTAGAGCCATAACTGTGTGTGACATTGTTGAAATACACTAAAAGGTGTTAAAAATGCAAAAAAAGATCAAATGTGACGTAAAATATATCTGGTCTTTTTTACTAACAGAGCAACAATTTTCAATCGGAGCAGCGGGGGCGGAGCTGCAGTCGCTCTACCGCACTGTTGTGACGAAAAGAGAGCTGAGGAAGGCAACGCTCTCAATCTACCGGTCAATCTTCGTTCCTACCCTCATCTATGGTCATGAAAGCTGGGTCAGGACAGAAAGAACGAGGTTGCGGGTACAAGCGGCTGAAATGTGTTTTCTCAGGAGGGGGGCTGGAGTCTCCCTTAGAGATAGGGTGAGAAGTTCAGCATCCGTGAGGAACTCGGAGTAGAGCCGCTGCTCCTTTGCGTTGAAAGGAGCCAGTTGAGGTGGTTCAGGATCATCTGGTAAGGATGAACCCTGGGCGCCTCCCTAGGGAGGTGTTCCAGGCAAGTCCAGCTGGGAGGAGGCCTCGGGGAAGACCCAGGACCAGGTGGAGAGATTATATCTCCACACTGGCCTGGGAACGCCTCAGGATCCCCCAGTTAGAGCTGGTTAATGTGGCCCGGGAAAGGGAAGTTTGGGGTCCCTTGCTAAAGCTGCTGCCCCCGCGACCCGACCCCGGAAAGCGGTCGAAGATGAGATGAGATGAGACAACAATTTTCAGTAAAGTCAATAAAATCCCGTCATTAATCCGCCTTTGCACATGAGTTCTCTGTTTGTTAAAATTTGATTTGAGCTGCATTGATGAAGGCTGTAAAAACCAGGTGCAAGTTTTTACAAAACAAGTCATGGTCCGGTCACCCTGTTCTCTGAATATGAATCAGCCTGACCACCTACGGGTCAATCTGGATCGGGTGAAATAAAATCCCTTGTCACCTCCATACCGCGTTGCATGCATGCATAAATGGACGGAGGTTAAACAAGATACTGACTTTTGTTTCCATTTATTGACCTCATTTCAGTTGGGTTTCTTTAATTTCATTTTGTTATCCAATTTATGAAATTAAGATGCTTTTTTTAATGCCTCGTAGTGTGTTTAGAAGATATGGCAGCCAGCAGCTACGGCTACAGGTGTATTATGGTTCACGCGATCCATTAATTTAACCTGCTCTCAGGAGCAGCTGAGACAACGCGTGTGTGGGTTCAAAACATGCTGTTATAGGTTGGTTTTCCCTCACATTTAAATGTAACAGTTCATAAACTAGTCAATCAGACTGGTTTAAACAGAGGTAATTGAGATATCTTAAGCACACAAACACACAGACGCACACGCACACACACACGAGCAGCTATCTCTGTGTGAAGTGCTGAGTTGAAGTGTGTGCTGATATCAGGAAGGAGGAATTCCTTCGCCATGTGGGATAACTGTGTCACCCTGGCACTTCTATAAATAACACAGCGTTTAGCCTGTGTGTGTGTGTGTGTGTGTGTTCACAGATATCTTATATATGGTTCTGCGTGCTCCAGATATCCAACCACAAAGTTTGAATCACTGGATCATCTGGGAGCCTTGTCTCCTCCTGCTTCAACAACTCCTGCCCATGTGCCACTGAGTTAGCTGTCCAACTTCAACCGGGAGCTCAGGTAGAGAAATTAAGTGTCTGTACACAAGTATGAAGTGTGGGAATTGCGTAGTTAAAAGAAAGTCAGGGGGGAAGATCAGATAGGAGGAGGTGAAGAAGTATAAGGGAAGCATGAAAAGAAAGAGGGGAAGAGGGCAGGGAGATTAGGAAGGGAGGGAACTAGGAAGAAGGAAGACAGAATGCTCCCCGGAGCTCTCTCACTGCATCACCTTTCCCCTACAGCGGACCTCACATCACGCCACCTGCATCCATGCACTCCTCGGTGACTTCACCTACCACATCAGGATCCTTGGACCTCCCACCACCCCTCCACCTCGCACCTATTCTTGTACCCTTTTGAACATTAAAGACCGTTTGTTGCACCTTGAACCAGAGTCGAGTCGTGCATTTGGGTCCTGATCCAACACAACCATCACAGTAAAGTCATCAAAAGAAGGATGAGATGATGGAGATGATGACTTTTCTCAAATATCCATCTATGTCTGTGCCTTCTGCTATTTAGACCCCCCCATTTCCTTCCTTATTCCTTCCTTCCTTCCAAACTAAATTGCTCTGCCACAATAATTGATCGGTGCAGCTCTGTAACAGCAGCAGCCCTCTTCATGCCAACATGTCACATCAGATTTAAGCGCACTGCCTCTAACGTGGCATCCACAGTGACACTTCCAGCGTGAGCCGAGCTGGTGCGGAGAGCACTGTCAGTAAATATCTGTGAACGAGGGAAGGATGGGGCTGTCGGAGAAGTGCGAGAGGAGCTTAATCACCAGCTCATTAACTAATAACCAAGATAATTAACTAAGTGTGAAGACGGGTGCTGTATGTGCTGCAGAGGGGGCAAAAAAAAATTAAAAGTGTAATTGGAAAATGCGTCTATCTGCTATGAACTCTGCTAATAAGCAGCCTGTTCTTCCTCAGTGTGGGTGGTTGATACGGCGAGGACGCAGCCGTGTGACTACAGGGCTGCTGGTTTGAATCCCTGGGCCACAACCGTAGAATTAATGATCTGTCAACAACAAACACGTTGTTTAGTTATTTTCATTTATTTGATTTTTGGTTGCAAATTATTGCTTTGTGACTGTCTTAGTGGAAGAAGAAGATGTATTTCTTTAACACACACACACACACACACACACACACACACACACACACACACACACACACACACACACACACACACACACACACACACACACACACACACACACACACACACACACACACACACACACACACACACACACACACACACACACACACACACACACACACACACACACACACACACACAATTAATGGAGAGATGTTAGAGCGAGGGGGCTGCCAGTGACCGGCGCACCGAGCAGTTGTGGGTTTGGTGCTCAACAGCACCTCAGTAGTGCCCAGGAGATGAACTGGCACCTCTCCAGCCACCAGTCCACGCTCCATTCATGGTCTACACAGGGACTCGAACCAGGGACCCTACAGTTCCCAGCCAAGTCACCATCTCCAAAGTGATTGGTCCATGCCTTTACTCACAGTGTGAAAGCTCACAAAAATCGTATTCGCTCCGCGTTTTTCGCCACTTCATTTGTATATTCTGTGTGAAATTACTCCAGACAAAAACAACAGATGGAAAAAACACATTGACCAAAACAAATAACACCCCTGGTGCGTGTAAACCTAAAGAATGCCACGACAAACTTTACATCTTGTAAGCGTGTGAGACAATTAACCCCTGTGTGTACACTGGACTGCTTATTTCTAATCTTTCCCCAATAAAAACAGACATAACTATTTAAAGAAGCTACAGAATAAAAAACAATCTGCGTTTATTCTGGGCAGTTAGCCGGTGCTGTCACTCAGACACACGGGAAATGAATGAGGCTGGAAGGGTTTAGCTTGTGTATTGGGGATTGAGCCTGTGACCCTTTTCAGTGTGCAGTCCAGCTTCTCTAAGCTCAGAGCTCTCCTGCCATCCAAAACCAGCCTGCTGGAGGGAGCTGGGCGTCTGACTGCACACGCGAAAAAAATGAATCCAGCACTTTACTTACAGCCCAGCGAGAGGGATTTACATAGAAAATGTCTTAATGACGTCGTCTGTCAACCGTCACTCAGGATCCCTTCACCCCGAAGCATATTCAGTTACACAACGAGCACCAATCAAGCACCGGGAAGTCACGACAGCGCTGTCAGTGTGTGGAAACTGTAGAAATAGGTTTTTTACAGTTGCAGATTCTCCTTTCGCCCGCATCTCACTTTCACTGACACCTTGTTAGCTGGGAGTGCAGATGACACCAGAGTGTCTGTTTCAATGTTTCAATGTTTCAATGTCGGGATCAGTGGAAAAGAAGCATTTAAATCCCGGCGCGGACAGACACTGAGCTGTGACCTGGTGTTAGCGAGTCACTGAGGCAGGTTGAAGTGTTATAAAGACTGAGCTGAAGTTAAACAGGCCACCACTGGTTTCTCGTGCTACCAGAATGCATTGCATGGCTGCTTAAAAGAGAATAAATGGGAAGTGAGGGATCATTGAAGAGACTGACACATCCAGAGTCTAACTGAACCTGAAGCTTCAGCAGCAAGCACAGTAAACATACAGTTAAGGATGCAGAGATCTGACACGGCACACTGGAATACTCCAGTATTTTTAGATTTCAGGAACCATGCTAAGTTTTTATCTGATCAGATCGGAGGAAGTGAAGAGGGCACACGTGCGCTGAAAAAAGGACCAGTGACCAATAGTCAGAATAGATACAATCATGAGAATAGGTAATTCAAGAAAATAGCTGAACAGAGAGAAACCTCAGAGAAACCTCTGTTGTGCTAATCAACTCTGTGATGGCCAGAGAAAACACATTTGCTTAAACGAGAGCAAACATGAATGACGAATGGAGTCAGCGGGAGCATTTATGAAGAGGATGAAGATAAATCTGGCAATAACGTTCCTCAGCAGAGGCTGTAATGAGGGCTGGACGCAGGGTTGCAGTTGGAGAGGCTTGTTGCTGTAAAGCATTTTTATTGTCTGTCCTGCAACCCTGAGGCACTGAAGTGGAGGCGCCGCACGGCACTCTATTAATGCATTTTTATGTACCTTATAGTTTATTTCCTTTGTAATCATTATGTAGATTCATAAAAGTCTTTATTAGAACCTTACATGATTTGTTCTCCATATTAGTGGTTATTTACGTTCAGTATAAGTATCTTTATTTTTAAAACTACTACGCAAGGATTCTCTTGGTCGACCGGTGGTCGTCATTTAAAGTGAGTAATCGACTCATCGACGCACATCTTTATTACCCCCCACCCCCCCGCAGTTTACACTCATTGACCCCCATGTTAAACTGGCCGCTTCCCCAGCATTATTAAACCTATTTAGGGCTCGTTTACAAGAAACATTCTAGTGTGTATGTTTAGGTCATATCTCCATGACAACACTGAGATATGAGGAGGGTGAATTTTCTTTTGTACCAGGCTTGTTTTTATTTTATTGGAGGTTAAAGTTTATGAATAATTAGGGGCGGGGCCTCTTGAGTGACAGCTAGCCTCTGGCCCTCACTTCTCTTCGGAGGCTAGTTGTCAGGATTAGCATTATTAGCATGCTAACTCCGTCATCTCGACCTGGACTGCGGACATTCGTGTGGTGGTGTTACCATAAGTGACAGGATGGTTTGCTCTTCGATCGACTGAACCATCAGATGGTTTAGGAACACACCGTGTTAACGTTAGCTCTGTTATGCTAATTAAATAGCCGCACTTGCACCATGACTTGCAGTACAGGATTCAGGCCGTGAGGGTCGGTGTTTTACAGTCTATGAGCATGGGAGTGTGTTGAATATCAGTTTAAATCAGAGATCAGCTGCCTGCACTTTATTCCCAGAGCCGGTGTAGTCTCCACTAGAGACAAGGGACATGCTCTGTCAGCCTCCTGCCACTAATCAACCAATGAAATTCTGGTCTGCTAATGATTTTTTGGTCAACCAGTGCTTTGTCAACTATTTTGGGTCCACAAGAAGCAAGGTACTAACACAGCTGGGGTTGTGGGTTTGATTCCAGATGATAACGGCTGTAATATTCTTATTATTATGAATATAATTTAAGCAGGATCCACCAAACTGCACAATTATTCAGTTTCAATGTCGACCCCTCCTCCACCCTCTCACCAGACACTGGGCTGTAATTGGTCTTATTACCGGGATTTACCGGGTCAACGACGCTGTTGACCTGTCAGTGGAGAACGAGAGCCCTCGACCCCCTCGACCCCGCGAGAATGATTCAACTAATCCTCTTAAAAGGTATGTGTGTGTGTGTGTTTAACCACTTAAATCCCATTTTGTTTCATTTTTCAGATGAACAGCGAAGCATCTGTCAGCATGTTCGATTGATTTATCGGTCCCCGTTTAAGGGGAGGATTCTTCCCCTAAAGCTGTCTGTATGTCTGAAAAGATACACATTAATATATTAGACTATTAATGCTGCATTACAAGAACTCTGTTATTACTGAGGAGACTCAGTACATGTGGATGCATGTGAGGAGGGGGAGACAGACAAGTGGCTGAGAGTAAGACGATTAACACAGATTTCATAAAGATGAGTTGATTTTACCCTCATACAGGATAGTCCTCTATGCACACTGCACTATCCTTTCAAAATATGATTTCCAGGTCCAAGCCGCTCCGAGCCGCAGTGCCGTGTACCCTTTTGTTTGAACAGATCAGAGTTTTTAAAAAAAACAACATAATTGTTATTTTACCTCTTTTTTAAGTATGAAAACAGATGTCTAACTGACGAAAGAGGTGATGGTAATTGTTCATATGTTCAGACATTGTTGTCTGTTTTGTTTTAACGGAACGTTTCAAATCAAACATTGTGTAATGGGTACAATCCCACGATGAAATTGACTGTGTTTAGAGACGTGGAAATTATCGGTTTACAGCACAACAGATGTCAGTGATGATGCCAAAGGATCTCAGAATCCCAGGCTGAGTCCAAATGTCCACCACCTGGGCATCCAGACTGAGCCCTCGCGGACTTAAGTCATAAGAACTGTGACCGCCACATCATCATGTTAACTCTGTGAAGGCAAGAGACCGGAGCAACTGATGCGGTCCTAAAGTCTGTTTCACTAGTTGCTGTGGAAACGTTTGAGCAACAATCACATACACAGTATCTGGCGTTACACTACACTAGCTTTGATGACCTCTATAGCCCATTCTTCTACATATTTCTCTACCATAATGTGGTTGAATATTTTTTCCTTGCCCACGTGATTTAAAGTGAAACTCATCATCCCAGGGTCGTTTTCTGCAAATACACTCATCAAATAAGCCATCTAGACAATTTTTTTTGTGTAACAACTAACGGGGAAATACCGGAGAGTCGCTAACAGCCAAGTGCGGCTAACACTGATTAGCTCGGGGCAGTGAGGTGAAGGCATTTAAACGGCTTTTTTAACCACTAATACTGCTCAAAATAACAGCAAACCTCTGCAGCAGCATGAGAAGAGTCCCTACACACACAACAAAGCAGCAACCGGCTCCTTCCTTTTGGATTGACTTTGGTAATCCACTGTAATGCACTTAACTATGAGAGGAGCTGGTACAGAGGCCAGTTGGGAGGTCTTTAAAAACATTATTTTAATAAACTCTGGGTTCACTAACAACGATGTTGGTGCTTTTTATTATTTTTATTCATAACAGGTTTGCAATATTTGTTCCTCTTTTGTATTTTTTAAATTTGCATTTAAGCCGAGAAACTGCAATATTTTCCATCTGTTGGCGTTGCTTTAAATTTACATCCCAGCGTTTCAAACCTCACCCCATTGGTGAGTAAGTTTCCTGAGTTTGTTTCCTGAATCCTTTCTAGTCAGAAGTGACATTACGAGAAGCAGCAGCCGGAGAGCCTTCTCTGAAATGTCTGGACTGGTTTCAGAAACAGACAAAAGATGAGGACAAACAGCCTGATAGAGGGACAGTTCTGGTAAATACTCAGGACAAAAAGCTGGCGCTCATCCAGCCGACGGGACAAGCGGCGATTGGAAAATCACCCCTAATTGTCAAATTGAATCATGAACTAACGAACCGTATTATGAGGTTAATGACCTCAACAGTTAAACTGAGTCAGAAGAGACGGCATCCGCTTGTTTCTCGTGTTTGTCCTTGAAATTGAAGGAAATTGAAAGAGTTAAAGTAGTGCTTTTCCTTTTAAATGCTACATTTATTCAAGCAAAGACAATTAGAAAGTCTGTGCTTGTTGAACTACAGGACATTCTGTCATTTCCTGAAGTAGACATTGTTGTAACCCTCTGACACGAGGCCCCTCCTTTCACAACATACTGTAATTTATGTTGTTTGGCACTCTTTTCAATCATTTCACCAGTCTCTGGGCCTCTTTCCTGCTCACTGACAGTCTTTTGAATCAGAGCATCAACCAAAAACATACAACGTAAATGAATTCAGTGTTTCCCGGAAGGTTTACAGCGTGGTTTTCATGCGTTTCCAACACAGATTGCCCGAATGTTCTTTTCTTAGCGTGCAAGTCGGTGTTGAATCAGACAATTTAATGGTTAGGTTCATAAAATCACCAGTCAGAACGATCACAATTATACAGCAATAATTAGAGCCCCAATGCAAACTCAGGTGGTTCCTAATATAATGGGAGGGGAAACATTGGAATTACTACAAGAAGCTTATAACAATCCAACACTGTTCCTGTGTTCACCTAGCCTCTCGAGACCATTGTATTTTACTCTCAGATCAGTCCCGTAACACGCGGCAGAAAAATTTGGAGAAGTTTGCCAAGCGACTGAACCAATGAGCGTTTTTAAGTGACGAAACGAGAAGTGACTGTTAAGTGGAAACGACATGGAGGCTTCCACGGATGAGATGAGCGCAGCTATGGAGCAAGCCTCTCATAGACAGATGGTTTATCCAATCAGCAACCGGTATTTTCTCCCTTTCCCAAAAGAGCTCCAAACCAGAGTTCCCAGATCCCAATCCATCTGGCAGAGTCAGGTTAGTGTTCTCCTCCTATATAAGGAAGGTGAAACAATGCCAAGCATGTAAAGCAGAAAGGTTTACACCAATAACAATCAAAGAACGTACCGTAATTTCCGGACTATAAAGCGCAGCTGACTATAAGCCTCACCAGCTAAATTTAGGGTAAAATACAGATTGCTCCATATAAAAGCCGCACCCCACTAATAGCCGCAGGCGTTTTGATGTGTAATTACCGTAGTATATAGGGGTTCCTGCTACCACGGAGGGGATTGTCGGGACAGAGATGACTGTTTGGGAACGCAAAGCGTCCCATTTATTAACAATAAATCTTTCAATCATTCAATCAAACTTTCACATCATTGACATGGCGAACAGCATTCGTGCAGAGTACAAATAATACAACGGTGCAAAGTAATACAAAGTGCTCGCCTGTAACACGGCAGTAAAAGTGCAGTCCCGCGGCCGTTTACGTTATCAAAATAACCAGCCATTCATTGATGTCAAGGGTACGTGCAGCAGCTCTATTTCCTTCTTTGACAGCCAGATCGATTGCCTTTAACTTAAAAGCAGCATCATATGCACTTCTCCGTTTGTTTTCCATGTTGAGGGTGTTTGCATGAACACTTCCTTCGCGCAAACTGTCGCTGAAGCTCTCCTACTCTTTGTTTTGCTCTCGTTACCTGGCGCCAGATGTCTGCCTCGGTCTCGCGCATCCTCGGTAGTGCGCGCCCCTGGTTACCGTAAGCCGTAGAAAAGCCGCACCGTTGAATAAGCCGCAGGGACCAGAACGAGGGAAAAAAGTAGCGGCTTATAGTCCGGAAATTACGGTACATTAAATAAAACCAGAAAGTCAGTAATCTGCAGTGTTGTTGTGAGAGTAAAATGTCTCTTTGGTAACTTTTATCTGTGCGATCACGCATCAGAGGACTTCAATTCTCAAAGTCGCTCATCTGTTATATAAGTATAGTATAAAGTATATCACCGCTGTGAAGCTGCTGGTTCAAAAACAGAAATATAAAGAATACATTCATCAGAGCAGACTCACTAACAACTGGGTGAAAAGGGTGTTCTTTCCCTTCCGTTGCATTTTTACAAAAGGTAGTGTAATAAATACCTTTTATGATCAAAATACTTTTCAATTACTTAAAAAAGGAGTTTGATGGACAGGTGATCTCGGTGTAAGTGTGGTGCAGAATTGAAGGAAAGAAGGAGAGGACGGTGAAAATGTTATGTGGACTGAGTGAACTGGCTCCTGCAGCAGTGAGTGTATTTAGTGTGTCAGGGGTCCCAGAGGTCAGCTTGGGGGGGTCAGCTCTCAGGAGACCTCAGTCTACGTTTACCCGCCCTAAAAAAAGACAGGAGGTGAGGCTGGGGTCAAATATACACACGGGGGCATGAGTACATCTTAACACACGGACACAAAAGAAGAAACCCATTTGAGTTACCCAGCATCAAAACCAACACGCGGTCGTGGCGGTAACTGATCTGTAATTCTGTCGAGGATGAAGAGGATGAATTTCAGCAGTGATGTTTCTTTAGTTAAACGACACTGGCCTTTATGAGGTCGCCTATATGAGGCGTCTGGAGGTCATGAGAAGCAGCAGCAGCGGCGGCTAAATAAACCTCTGACAGCTGGTTTTTCCTACACAGTGAAAAGCTCATGTTCCACAGCACTCTCTGAAACTTTGATTCCAGGTAAGATTGAGTGTTTAAAGTCGATCCGAGCGATGATCCACGAATGCAGAGTGGGAGGAAATGATCAGCTAAGGGACATGAGGGTAAACTAGACAGGCAGCAGGTCGCACTACAATAAAACATGTGTGCATGGTGGCAAATAATAATCCAAACCTCATTAAGGACATCTGAGCAAAGTGTTACTGGGTGTTACAGTCGTCCATTGGGGCTTTTCTCGAGGTTTTCAAACACACATTATCTCGATACATTTTTATAATTTTAATTAATCCACCTGGAAACCATAGAAAAAAGATGTTTCTTATAACTGCAGGACTGACTGAGAATCATCACGTTGTGAGAGGTTAAATACCTGGATCTCACACCAGTTAGTTGGACCAGTCCCAGCCTGGTCCTGGTCCTGGTCCAGTCCCAGCCTGGTCCTGGTCCTGGTCCTGGTCCAGTCCCAGCCTGGTCAGATGCGTACATGAACTGATGAAGCCTCTTGGATGAGAGGTGAAACGTCTTCCTAGACAAATAACCAAGTCCAGTTGCTTTTGACTGAAATTGCTTTGAGGAGAACGACGACCTGGACGAATGAGAACATTCACAGGCTCATCACGTTTATAAGGTTTCTTCAGTATCAAAGTAAATTCATGGATAGTTGTGTGTGTATCCATGGTTACACTGTAAACTGGAGTTGATTATAACAAATTGGTATACTTTAAATGACTAAATATAAACAGATATAGGCTTAGAAAACAGGCAGAATCTTCCTGTTTAGTTCAGTATTACTTTTTAACAAAGTTACTGGAAAAGCACCTGTGTGCAAAAAAGACTCCTTAGAGTCTTCAACAACCAGCGACTCTGCTCTCAGCAAACAAGCTCATAACACAATTAGAGCCGCAACGAGACGAGCTGCAGGGAGCAGGACACAAAGAGCCGAGAGCCACCGCGCAAATATTTGTGTTTGAAGCCCGGTTTTGTTCAATATGATGTGGGAACAGTGCGTGCCTGTGTGTGTGTGTGTGTGTGCGTGTGTGTGTGTGTGTGTGTGTGTGTGTGTGTGTGTGTTTGTGTGTGTGTGTGTGTGTGTGTGTGTGCGTGTGTGTGTGTGTGTGCTGTATTGTTCTAAAACACACCTGTTGCACATGTTTCAGCCCCTGAACAAACAAATTTAAAATGAATCGATATACAGAAGAACATGAACACTGTCCATGTTACATCAATGATACCTAGTGTGTGTGTTTGTCTGTCTCTGTGCATGTGTGTGTGTGTGTGTGTATTTTTTGCAGGAACGGTGTGTTTCTGAATGCGTGAGTGCATGGTGACCTTCAGGCACAGCTGAGGGTCTGACTGCCAGCGCTGCTGTTCATGAGCCTGGAATGCATGACCGAATGGCATCCACAATGTGTGCGTGTGTGTGTGTGTGTGCGTGTGTGTGTGTGTGTGTGTGTGTTTGTGTGTGTGTGTGTGTGTGTTTAGGTATGTCTTCAGCAGAATTAACAGTAAAAATTGTCGTTCGTGGTCCGAACGAGACGCCTGTTGCATGTTTCTCAGCACATGAAGTTCAAGTCTGTGTGTGTGTGTGTGTGTGTGTGTGTGTGTGTGTGTGTGTGTATGTGTGTGTCCACAGACAATGCCCACTGTGTGCATGGCTATCTGTAGCTTGGTGTGTTGACGAGGTCGTCATAGATACACACACACACACATACACTAAAGAGTACAAAGAGACTTGTGTCCGTCCACATGAGAGCGTTCGGTCGACCTTTTCTGCAGTGACACAGGTGTTCAAACACATGTGTTCAGAGTCAGTGTGACTTGAGCGTCATTATCTCAGTCTAATTCCATTAATCCACTTACAAATAGGAATCCACCGATATGGATTTTTTAGGGCTGATGGCGAGATCGATTTTTTACCGATATGGACTGCTGCTTTTCCTGAGCTGATATTTGGAGCCGATACCACTTTTGCTCCTTCGATTCACATCATAAAAATTACACAACGATGATAACGAATGTTACGAGTCTCAATACTAAAAGGAGGAACATTTATTGAACTTAAAAAAGGCGTCTCTATCGACACGGAGCTGCCTGTGAACGCCTGTCTGTAAATAATGCTGGAAAAAACTATCGGCGAGCGCAGCTGCATCGGCCGATAGGGTACACCTCTGAAACAACAATATCGTCCGGCCGATGTGCTGGTCTATCACTGCTTACAAAAGAATAAAAAGACACTCGTTAGAACTCAACAGAAGCCTGAGAATCATCACATTTAAGTTTTCATTCTTAACGTATTCCAGTGATAGTGGTCTGTAGATTCATGGGCACACTGCAAAGAAGATGGTAAATGGACTTGTACTTATATAGCGCCTTTCTAGTCTTCTGACTACTCAAGGTGCTTTCACAGTGTTTGTCACATCCACCCATTCACACAGACATTCACACTGATGGCAGTGGACATCTACAGACCATCTAATCTGACCATTCACACCACATCTACACACCCATGCGCAGCACAAGGAGCAATTCAGGGTTCAGTGTCTTGCCCAAGGACACTTCGACATGTGGACCGGGGGAGGTGGGGATCGAACAACCAATCTCTCGAATGGAGGACGACCCACTCTGTCACTGAGCCACAGTCGCCCAGAAGAGCTGCTAACAGCTAATTCGGCGTACTTTTAAATGCCACAGAGCACCTAAATTATTAAGGTAAGTGTCGATTAAAGTTGAGCTGCCCGCTGCTGACCAGACAGCAGTTTCCACGCCAGATCGGATAACCGAGTCAACTTTTCTGAGATGAATAAAATAAAAGGCTAAAATAATCCGGTTTTATATGATCTCTCCATCAGTCAGTTCCATCCAGCATGAAAGGGGCTGAGCTTTCTGTCTCGTCCCTCAGTCTCACTGCAGCACATTTTTATTCATAACCGCCCTGGCATTCAGCCTGAACAGACAGTGATAGAATGACACCGCTCAGAAGAAGACAATGACACCGCATCAATAAGTGCGCCGCGTCGCCTCGCTCGACCATTCAAAGCTTTTTTTCCCCGCCGACGAAAGGTCGTCCATCTCAGAGCCTGAAATCAGACTCTCGAGGGCCGGACGGGGACGTGAAAGATGAAAGCTGCAAATAGAATCAGTGCAGAGAAAAGAAGAGGACGACAGACAGAGAGCAGACGGAGACAGAGAGAGGAGGAGGACCAGGGAGGACAGGCACCAGTGAGACAGAATAAGATCTCGATGCATCAGCGCGGACAGAATAAAGCCGGAAACCAAGCGGCGAAGCGTGGCCGGCGGTGAGCTGCCGTGCGATGTCTATGAAAACCTGCGCAACCTGACACATTCAGAATTAGAATCTGAAATAATTGGCCGGTGTCGTTAACAGGTGGCAGACTTTAGCGCGTGGCTGTGCGCACTTGTAAAATAATGGTTATTTCTCATGTTATTCAGTTGCTGAGGCTCTACTTGGGGGAGGGGGGGGGGGGTATACTGTATATATGCGTTAATTAGTCAACTAATCGCTCTAAATGATGACCACTAGTCGACCAAAAAAATCCTTGGTGGGGTGAAGCCCTGAAGCTTACAAAGAATTTCTACCTGAAACAGATGAACACACCTCGTGGCAAGTAGCAATCAACTCAAACTCAACCAGAACACTTTTAACGACTTCCTTTGATTGACTACACTGCAACTGTTTCTTCTGCAATAAAGTCTACTTGCTAGTAACTCTAGCTGTCAAATCAATGTAGTGAAGTGAAAAGCACATGTAGAAGTAGAAGTAGCACATGACCGTGTTACAAATATCTGCACCAAAATACTGATGATCTCATCTCATCTCATCTTCATCCGCTTATCCGGGGTCCGGTCGCGGGGGCAGCAGCTTTAGCAGGGGACCCCAAACTTCCCTTTCCCAGGCCACATTAACCAGCTCTAACTGGGGGATCCCGAGGCGTTCCCAGGCCAGTGTGGAGATCTAATCTCTCCACCTGGTCCTGGGTCTTCCCCGAGGCCTCCTCCCAGCTGGACGTGCCTGGAACACCTCCCTAGAGAGACGCCCAGGGGGCATCATTATTAGATGCCCGAACCACCTCATACCGAGGTCAATACATTGTAATTCTATTATAATATTCTACTCTGTGATAACACTTGTGACTGTTTCGTATCTGAATGCAGGACTTGTATTTTGTAATCTGGCTTGCTTTTTACTTTGGCTTTACTTTTGAGTGCTGACAAAAAAAGAAAAAGACTCCATCACTCATCTCCATTACCTCTTCTATTTGTACGAGCGGTGCCCCGGCTCCTACGCATCCCATAATTCCTTGTGGGCATGTCGGCGCACAAACAAACACAGGAGCCCTTTTTGTACTGAGTCTTGATGGCACGCACATTCACTCACGCACACACACACACAGGCACACACACACACACACAGGCATGCACACACACACACACAGATGTAAGCCCTCTGTCACTGGTCATCAGAGAAAGAGAGAGCATTCCTCTAACAACACACAATATCCACGTCCCCTTTGTCCAAAAACAGAAAAGTGCCTCTCAGCAGATAGAAATTATTAAAACAGCCCGAACGCCAAATGCTTCACCGCTTTCTGTCTGTTTTCTTTGAACAGCTTTTGAATTCCTACAAGGTTTGTTCTGCAGCAAGAGACCAGAACTGAAAGACCAAAACTTTGAAAACCGTCACTCCAGTCATCCTGATTTCTCATGTTTCTGCATTAAATTCCTAATGACACCATCCACTACATGCCGATGATGTTTTATAACAAAAAAGAAACAATATGCACATGAAAGTGACCTGTTAGTGAAGCATTGTTGTGTTTTTAACACCCTGAAAATGGAGATATGAGTATACTACTTCTACTTCTGCATTTTCTTATTATGTTTCAACACTTCATTTATAGTTTAAAGGCTTAAATGTTGGGACTTTGCTTCAGATGAGTCATTCACAGTGTGCAGTTTGAGGTTATGTTCACGGTTTCTTACAGGATGAGACAACAATCAGTGCAGTGTGTATGGGAAGGACTGTCTGCACCTGCTCATGTGGCTGCAGGATGAAGCTGTCATTGTTCCTGTGTGTTCACATTAAATCACCATGATTGCATCAGCAGCAGTAAAGCAGAGAACACAGGCTGACACTGAGAAGTGAAATTTGTCTTATTTCTTCATTATTGATTATGGATTTAACAACTCTTAAAGGAAGTCATGGCTTTGAAAGTGTCATTTGGCGTCTTGACGTTGATTTGCAACAAAGCTAACAATTTAGCTAATAAAGTTATGGTCTTGAAACTGATTAAGTTGTGTTTTCTATGTCCTCGTTCAACCGCACATGTTCTGAAACATGTTGTTGGTGTGAAATTTGGGGAGTTTCCGCCGTGTTTCCACCGCCGACAAGTTTCCTGCATGAGTGTGCGTGAGGATGTGACCTGGACGACACCTCCTGCAGCCAGACACACAGAACGTGTTAATTGCTTTATCGGTTTCCTCTCGGTTTCCTACACTATTAAAAAGAAGGACACGGATGTCTGCGTAGACAGCTTGCCATGAAATTCCTTTGTGCTTTTGTAAAACAAAAGAAAATGTTTTAACAACTATAATAACATATTGCATTGGAAAGTGAGCGGTCCAAAACCTGACATGTAGATATATGTATGAAAACACTTTAAACCAATCGTTAACCAGAAGCTTGTGTCATCGTCATTCCAGATGAAACTGATGATTAAGTGCAAACGATTCTGTAGTATTCTGAAGTAGCACACTTTTGTTTTACTGCAAAGTTACCTTGAAGTGAAATTCCAGCGTAAAATCATCCCAGGGTCTTTATCAAATAAGCCATCGAGACAGTTTTTTTCAGAGTCGCTAACAGCCGGACATGGCTAACACTGATTAGCTCAGGGTGAAGGCATTCAAAGGTCTTTTTTAACCACTAATTCTGCTCAAAATAACACCAAACCTCTGCAGCAGCATGAGAAGAGTCCTTACACATAAAACAAAGCACCAACAACGTAGTTAGTGAACCCAGAGTTTATTAAAAGAGTGTTTTAAAGACTTACCTACTGGCCCCTGTACCAGCTCCTCTCATAGTAAAGTCCATTCAAGTGGATTACCAAAGTCAATCCAAAGGAAGGAGCCCATTGATAATTTATTCCAGCAAAACACGAAAACGTTGTGGTTTGTGGCAGTTTGGTGAAATATAAATTGATGATTGATGTAAAATATTCGGAAAAGTCCGCGAGAGTGAATTTTCCCCCACAGCACAGAAATGTCATGTGTAGCTAGAAGGGGCTACAGGTAGTGTTAGCATCAGTCTCGGTGTGCAGGCATTTTTTGGTGTGCCTGTGGGTACTGCGAGCCCACGGGCACACTGCTATGGAGGATTCCACATCCCTCATCAACCGCACCGTACTGGACACTGTTTTCCACGTCCCCAGAATAAACTGGGGGAGGCGACCGACTCCCACATTAATCATCAATGGGCTCCTTCTTTTTGGGTTGACTTTGGTAATCGACTATGAGAGGAGCTGGTACAGGGGCCAGTTGGTAAGTCTTTAAAACTCTCTTTTAATAAACTCTGGGTTCACTAACTACGTTGCTGCTGCTTTGGGACTCTAATCATGCTACTGAATAGTGTATTTGCCGAAAAAGACCCTGGGAGGATTTCACTTAAAAGCCTTTCTGAGAGCCCAAGGTGACATCCTCATAAATGCTTGTTCTGATCAACCAGCTCTCCCAGAGACAGTCAGTTTACTATAAGACGAACAACCCTTTAACTTGAGAAGCTGGGTCGGGCTGAAATGACTGAAGAGATGAATCCTTATCCAAAGTAGCTGCCAATTCATTTTCTTTTCATCGACCAATTGATCAATCATCTAATCACTGGCACTCTAATGTACTTAAATAGTACGTTTTACTGAAAGTACACAAAGAAACTACATGCATGTATGAGTTGAAGTGTAGACAGTAACTGTAACCCTCTGGAAATAAGTCCTTTGTCCTTTGTAAACAAAAGCAGCTCTGTACGTCTTCAGTTGACCATACAGAGTTTCTTTTATCGCAGCGGAGCTCAAGAGTTCGGAACAATGAACTTGAGACTCAGGGACTGCTGGACTGAAACAGACTCCGAATCAAGTCCTGAGGAATAATCACATATACAGAGTCTGGTTTTGTTCTTTAAAAGGTGCATTCTGTGTGTTTTGACTCTGCAGACTCATGTTCCAGCACAGATGGAAACGTGCGGAGATGGGTGTGTCATCTGCGTGTGTGAGACAGTCACAAAGAGTGTGTGTCTGTTAGAGAGAGGAAGAATGTGCGTTTGGATTCCAGAGCGCACGACTGCAATCACGACTGAGAGAGAAGAAGAAGAGGAGGAGGAAAGGAGGAGCAAGAAGGGAATAAAGCACAACTGAGAAAGGAAGGGGAGAAAGAAAAGAGGACGAGAGGGAGAAGAGAAGAGAGGAAGGAGGGAGGGGAGAGGATGGTGAAAGGAAAGAAAGCAAAACAGAAGATGAGAAGGGATGGACGAAGAGGAAAAAGTGGAGAGACAAGAAGAAGAGAAGGAGGGAAGAAGGAGAAAGGGAATAAAGCAAAGAACAGAAGAGAAAGGGAGGTAGAAAGGAGGAAAGAAAGAATGGGGGAGGAAAGAAAGGAGGTGGTAAAAAAGGAATAGAGAGGGAGCAAAAGAAGAGGAAGAAAAGGACGAGTCAAGAAAAGAAAAAGGGTGGACTGGACAGTATGCAGAACAGGAAGAAGAGGGAGGGCCAGTTAAATGGACTACAGCCCCCAGAATGCACTGCACCCCCCCTCAAGCTGCAACATAACCTTGAAAAGCAGACGTTGTTTTTGGGAAACGTAAACTTTTAACCTGAACTGTAAATATACTATCAAACATGCATCTAGTTGTCCATAATTTAATCTCACAGTATGTTTTTTTGAATTTTGAAATCTTTTTCAACCAAGTGAAGCATCTACTACGATTTTCCGAAGACAGGACGTTTATTTACCTCCAACCCAGTCAGGGCAAATTCACGCTGTGCAGCTAAATACTGTTCAAACCAACAGAAGGTTATTTTAAATTCTACTGCAGATCCCAAAGTTTATCATTCATTCATTCATCTTCAACCCCTTATCCCGGGGTCGGGGTCGCGGGGGGGGGCTGGAGCCGATCCCAGCTGACATCGGGCGTGAGGCGGGATCCACCCTGGACAGGACGCCAGTCTATCGCAGGGCACATAGATGAAGATATCAAATATGTAAAGATACATTCTGCGCAAATATGTATCAAATGGTGCACGAGACATAAAGTGTTTGTTTCACCAAAGAGATGAAAACATAGAGAATGGCGATTTGCACCAGCTTTCGCAGGAGGAATAAAATGGGGTTTAAGGGAGTTAAAGGAGGACATTGTTGTGAAATCACAAATGCACACTCTGTTTAATCTGGGGGGTTTCTTTCCCTTTGAAATGTGTGGCTTCTCAATCAACCACCCGTTGCTGGAGAACTTTCAAACAGGCTCTAACTGTTCTGCAGTTGACAGGAGCAGACATCACATGGCTGCACATTCAGCCCACTAGCATTTAAACTGGATTCCTGGAGTTCACACACACACACCAGTGTCACAATTTGCCTGCTGACAATTTAGAAGTCAAACATAAATAGAAAGGAAACCGTTCATGCATGAAGTATGCGTGACATGACTAAGACAGCACATCAGCTAGAGTGATATAAAGTTGTGTCATCTGCAAAGAAAATCACTTTCATGTAGTGCGGACAATCATATCTTTCAAGGTGATCTCAGAAAATCTACAAAATGATTTGATATGTTCAGCTACGGTTAATGAGAAGGCCTGACTGTCTTCCTATAGGGAGATGACCTCTGACCTTAACAGGGGTGGGGGGGATCATGGGAAGTGGAGTCCCACAGTGGCTGTGCAGGAGCCCATGGGAGCTGTTAAGGTTTTAAAGCAGGGGGGTCAACAAGCGGTTAGCCTGGCAGCCTGCAGAGCGAGCATGACAGTCATAAGATGTGTGTTCATGAGGCTGCAGTGAGACTGTTGCTAATGCATCAGAAAATAGACATTTTTGTTCTCATTTTAAGGCAAAGTCCGAAAGATGCCAATGTTTAGGGCTCTTAAAATAAAACTTTGAACATAATTCAACCGTTTTTTTCACATCTTTTTTCTATTTACTGATCAGTTCTGAGCTAAATATCATGAGTTGTTTTGAGCTACTTCTGCTTTCTTCTTCTTGGGTCCCACTGCAGATCAAAAGGGTATCAGGACTTACTGGACACTTGCAACGCAATGTTGCCTTTTATGTATTGCAGAGACTTTTTTATAACTGTGATTTTCATATATCATAATAACTATCTCATCTACAAGATTACATTAAAAAGTTGTCAGAATTATGAGCAACGGTCTCAAAGGTCTATACTTAAAGTTTATTGATGGTTTTAGTGTGATGATGCCATTTTTCTTATAATTACGAGGTTGTTTTCTCACAGTGGTGAGATAGGTTGCTCATTATTTCTCTCACATAATGAAGCACTGAGACCCTGACACTCGGTTGTAAATATGGAATTGGTGCTGGTCGCATGCAACATTGTTTTTGCTCCACTTTTTCATGAGCTGAAATCAAAATTCAAAGACTTTTTCCATGTACACAAATCGCCTAGTTCTCTCAAATACGGTTCCCAAATGTGTTTTAATCTGTGTTAGTAAGCACTTCTCCTTTGCTGAGGTAATCCATCCCCCTGACAGATGTGGCATATCAAGATGCTGATTAGACCGCATGATCACAGGTGTTCCTTATGCCGGTCACAATAAAAGGTCGTTCTAAAACGTGAAAGAACAAATGTGTGAACAGAATTTGAGAGAAATGGGTTTTTCACATAGAAAAAGTCTTAGATCTTTGATTCACCTCATGAAAAAGTGTTTAGATTGGTGTTAAGTGTATATCCCTCGTACACATGACAGTAGAACAGTAGAGCCACTTTAAACCTTTAATAAGGCTGAGTCATGCAAAAGAAATACTATGATATACTGTGAAACCAGAATATTATGAGATAACATATTTACTGTTGGGTATTTTATTCAAAAGTCTCAGTTAGAAAAGGTTTAATGTCTAAATAAATAGCCACATAACTTATTCTTACACTTATTCAAGCACAAAAGAATACAATCAAGACAATAAGATGCTGTAAGCCAGTGAATAAACCTTTGAAATTAGATAGTTTTGTTCCATGTACTGTGTTCATAAGTCATGAAAGACCTTCCATTCTCAAATGAAAGGAATAAAAAGGCACATTTATGGAAATGTCACACTCCTGGGCAGAATATCACTCCAAAGACGAATGTCTCACAACCCACTTCTCAGCACTTCTTAATTGGAAATCATGGAGATTTTGAAAGGGGATGCATCAGCTGTTCCACTTATTCATGATGTGTCATCATATTTTACCAGCCATTGCCCACAGAGGTTGTTGCTGGGCATCGTCACAGCGTGCGAATGTGAGCAGATTAAAAATGTATCCAAATGTTGTGACAGTGAATTGAGGCAAATGCACAAGTTTTGCAGAACAAACTGTCGTGGAAAAATCTCAATTGAGGAGAAGGTGTTGAACACACCAAGATTCAATGAGCATGCAACTGTTGTGTCCTGACTTGGAAACATGGGTCTTGTTTCATAACGCGTGTGTTATTATTTCCTTCGTAGCGACAATGACGCACAGTAAAATGGTGTGTTGGAGTTGGCAGAAACCTAAAACATGCAGGGCTGTAGCTCTACACCAATGTCACTTCTGTGTCTAAAAGCAACAGGAGCCACTCCTCCATCACCTCCACTCTGACTGGTAGAAGAGAAAATCAATTGGAGAACCAGAGATTCAATGCATTTAAAATATGTTGAACTTAAGTAGAAAAAAAAACAGACTAAAAAAAGATGCGTTTAATGCCTTTTCATTTGCATTTTCATCTAAAAGACTAAGGGTGCACTCACACTGTCCTTCCGCACCGCGGCCCGGGCTTTAGGGTACTTGTCCCCCCTCCCTCTCCCCCCGCGCCCCAGCCCCGTTTGTACTCACACTGCCTGGGCCTCGGCCAATGCTTCTTGCTGTCCATACGACATCACGGCGTAACACGTCACACGCATTGATCGTTTTTGAATATTTTCATCGACCAAATCTGCAGTAGACACTCCACCTCCTCATCACACCAACGTGAACCTTTAGCCGCCATTCTTGTTGTTGTGAAATGTTCCCGCATGGTCCGTCCTTCTATTTACATGTCCGAACAGGCGGACATAACGCTACTGCCGTAGGGCTCGTGCTCGTGCTCGTACACGTGCGCACGCTCGTGCGCGTGCATGTGCAAACGGCTCCGCTAAAGCCCACCTCTTTCAAGCGGGCCGTGGACGGCCAGCTGGCTGCAGTTATGCGCGGAACGGGTGCACTCACACTGCTTAAAGGAACTAGGCTTTAGCTGAAAAAACGGTTTTGGCCCCGGCCAGAAGGACAGTGTGAGTGCGCCCTAAGACTAAATATAAAATGACTGTCGAAATGAACACTGGGCAGCAGGTCATAACTACTTCAAATCACATGTTTTAATTTCCAGATGAGTAACTGTGCACAAAAGTACTGTATGTACTTAGGTCCCAAGAGCCCTTCCAGCAGGACGCGCTTTGCAGGCTAACCTTTTTTTCCCCGTACACGCAATTCCCCTCCGCTGCTACAACTTCATCCTAGGGGAAGCACTGATCTGCCATGAGCCAATCCCTCACCACACTCGGTCCAGAGTCATCGCTACAGTATGTAATCTCCTCTTCGATTTTCTTTGGCTCCATCTTTTGTTTTCTTTCTTCTTACTCTGGAAGTTGAAGTGAACGCGGGGGAAGGGCACACCTCAGCGGGGCTTCCCCGGGTCGGAAATGTGACCTCGGTGAGCCCTGTCGACCTCCATCGCCCTTGCTGTCTGGACAGGGGCAACGCGAGGTGACATATCACAGAGCTGACGGAGCGATGACAAGAGTAGAGGAAGGGAAGTGGAGAGTCTCTCTCTCTGTCTCTCTCTGTCTTAGTAGATGTCTCTCTATCACTGTAGATACTTCAGCGGGGTTTTAGAATCATTTCTTTTTATAGTTCAAGTATAAAACCTGATTTCTTTTATAATTTTAATGATAAAACAAGTCCCTGGCATATTCTTCAACAACATACAGTATTTGTCGCATGATAGTTCAAACAAAATCGGACTGAGTGAGTGGAATACACACTAGAGACAAGCGTGTAAGTGATTGAACAGAAACTAGAATATATATATATGCTTTTGTTGGAAGACAAGCTTTTACAAAATGAACGGTCATGGTCAAAATCTGACACATCCGTTCAGCATTTATATGAATGCCTTTGTCAAGATTCTTGACACAAAATGAGATTCAGCTCTGCGTCTCGTCATGGAGGATGTTGCCTTTACGATCATGACGGGAACAAAGGTACAGGGGTGACAGCGGTGGTGGGCGGGGTGTTGAGTGGTTTTGAAGTGTGCGGGAGGTTGTAAGCAAACCGTCCCGCCAGCTCTAAGAGACCACAGGTGACGTTTGCGCCACCACTCTCTTCCTCTCTGTTCACTGCGCAAACTGAAAGTTGAGACAGAAGGGCAGGACATATGGACCTCTCTGAGCCCGCAGCAGAGAGAAGGCATTATGGGAGGTGTTACGAAGAGAGAAGGGGATACGAGTGACGGGACCTTGGCGGGAGCTAGTTCCCAACTGTCCGAAGGCTGCTTGTACTACAGAGGAATAAGTTTCCAGAACGTAGACTGTATATAAAATGGACATATTGTCTCCGTCGAGGTCCATTCTCTCAACTTGATCCAATCGTATTCGCCTATGGGCGTCGCCATCTTGTCAGACTTTGACTCCGCCTCATTTCCTCTTACCAAAAAAGGGCATGTATGTGACGTTGGGGGGAGGGAGATGAGTCTGTCTGCTGTTACCTCCGAGGAGAAGTGAGGGCCAGAGGCTAGCTGTCACTCAAGAGGCCACGCCCCTAATTATTCATAAACATTAACCTCGAATAAAATAAAAACTAGCCTGGTATTAAAAAAAATTCACCCCCCTCAGTGTTGTCATGGAGATATGAGCTAAAAACACAGACTAGAATGTTCTTTTGTACCAGGAATTAAACAGGTTTAGTGATGCTGTGAAAACGGCCTGTTTAACATGGGGGTCAATGAGAAACTGCTCTGTTATGAAACCTGCCCCTAGTGGACACTCGGAGAACTGCAGTTTTTGGCACTTCCTGATTGGGTCAACCAGGAAGTCGCTGTGGTGGGGGCTCGGTCAGGAAATGTGTTTTAATAAGCCTTTATCGCATCTTCTCTTTAGATGAAGTCATCCATTTTTTAAAAAGTGCTGTTAAACAAGGAACTGCAAGTCACCCTGAGAGCTGTGTGCATTTTTCCTACTTAGTATTGCAAAACACACTTCAATCTGCTGTAATTTAGGTTTTCACAGTTGTTTTTTTCGCCCTAAGCATCAAAAATGTATTATGATTCCCTCTCCGAGAAAATACTCTTCACTGCCACTCATATTAAATTAGGATGTGGTGAGGATAGCTCAAAAACGTGCATCTACTGATGTGAAGACCTCCTGATTATGCCTCAAATACATTCAGAGGAAGTTAAAAAAAACAGCTGTATATTGTATACCTACTTGTGTACATCAATTATTGATTTTTGCATGTTTTTCAACATTGCACTGCATGTGATTTCATGGCGATAGCGTGCACTACAGATTTAGAGGACAATGCATTTGATTGTGAGGAGAAAGGAGCCGAGTTTGGAGCATAGAGATCCTATAAAATGTTGCTGCTTCCCCAAAATCATACATAAATGAAGGCTATATGACAATAATAGGATCTGATGTTCTGATGTCAGATTTGAACTGAAGGAAATTGTGACTAAGCGACCCTCCGACTGCCCTCACATGCCAGTTGTAGCAGCAGATGCCGTGTTTTTCTGTGGCCTGGCAACAATGACAACATACAGTAGGGTCGGCGATGACCTAATTCACAAGCCAACGTCCATCCCTAAAGGGCAAAGCTACAGTACACAGAACAATAAGACACATACACGCTGCACTGCTTCATGCCTAATTTGGCCAGCAGCAAAATGTCACACAGTGTGGCACTCATGACCCGAACGTCGACCGAAGTCACTGTAATCATCGGCCCTGAGACTGCTGACAGGATGTTACGGTCACTACAATATCAGCATTGAATAATGGTAAATATATGATACTGATTCAGCTGGGATCCTTTTTTCATAACATGAACAACCAACAACCCCCTGAAATGTTGTTAGTAAAGTTACGTCATTTCTGATCATCTATCTTTTGTTCTAGTCTCAAGTCAAGTCACATCATTGTAACCCCAGATCTCAACGATTCACACTGTGAGTACGTTTTTAACGTAACCGCAGTGGTGCACAGTAACAAAGAACATTTACTTAAGTACTGTACTTGAGTTTTTGTACTATACTTCAGTACTGTTCTGTTTTTTTTACTTTTTACTTTGACACTACATTTGTAAGTCAACTATCGTACTTTGACGCTACATTTCTAAAAAGGCCCTTGTTACATTTTGTTACATTTGCGTTTAAGTCAGCGGAAAACACACAAAATACAAAACAGTTCTGTGTGTATCTTGACTGTCTTAGGGTGCACTCACACTGTCCTTCCGCACCCACGCCCCGAGCTTTATGGTACTTGTCCCCCCTCCCTCTCCACCTGCGACCCAGGCCCGTTTGTACTCACACTACCTGGGCCTCGCACAAACGCTTCTCGGTGTCCATACGTCATCACGCCGTAACACGTCACACGCATTGATGACGTCATCGCGATGCGTGGCTTTGTTTACAAATCTTTCCGTAGACCTCAGAGTTTTTGTGCGTCTTGTCGACTGTTTTTGAATCTTTTCATCGACCAAATCTGCAGTAAACACTCCATCTCCGCATCACACCAACGTGAACCTTTCACCGCCATCGTTGTTGTTGTTAAATGTCTGCGCATGGTCCGTCCTTCTAATTTCTATGTCCGAACAGGCGCACATAAATGACGTCAGAACCGCCGTAGGCATGTGAGTGCGCCCTAAGTGTAGTTTCTGTATCTCTAGCTCGCACATGCGCTACTCAGACTTGGCAGCTGGTTGGTAGAGACAGGTAGCTAGCTACAGAGGCGACATCATCAGCATATGGTTGTAGGTTAGCTATGTGATTTAAGTAATCAGTAAAATCCAATCCGGTCATTTCTTTTTAATTAATATCATACACAGCAATACAGTTACAGCAATCTAGTCAATTCAAACACTATGTTTGCGACACCCATTAGGGTTTTACTTTACATTTTAAAATATGTGTCGGCAGTGCATTTTACATGGAAGTGTAATTGATTTCTTTTTATCTAATGTACACTTTGTTATTTGTTAATAAATAATATTAAGTACATTTACATCTGTATTTATTTGTTACCTTTTTTTCCCCAAGGCTAAATGTTTATGTAAAGCCTGATGCCTTCACTCACATGGCAGGGTTTACGCTTCATTCATTCAACGGTAGGATTCGGATCGGTATCAGGTATCGGCCGATACGCTCAGCCCAGGTATCGGCCGATACGCTCAGCCCAGGTATCGGCCGATACGCTCAGCCCAGGTATCGGTATCGGATTTGATCGGAAAAACTGAATTGGTGCATCGCTGGTGCACACTTGTAAAATGATGGTTATTAATTATGTTGAATTATATTGTTCAGTCGCTAAGGCTATACTTGGGGGGGGGGTATATATATATATATATACACACATAGTCGACTTATCACTCTAAATCCTTGGTCTGGGGCAGCCCTAGAAAGATCACTGCCATAGTTAAAAAAGTCAACTGAAGGGGTAACACGACTGTCCCATGGAGGCTTCATGAAGTGCTCAATCATCAGATCCATCAGAGAATGCCTGAAAATCATCATCAAAATGAGTTTACCCCCATTGTGTGACAAAAACGCAGGATTTTTCTAGATGATACTGGTGCAGCTGACACCATGATACCAATAAATTATAGATAAATACATGCAATATCAGTAACATATGGTACAAGGGCAACAGGAAGTCACATGCAGTACCAAGGGGAAAGTGCGGGACATACAGCAGCAGAACACATGACACACACGACCCTGACTGCCATCCAAAGCCATGGCGACCATCTGCTCAGGAGTATTTTCCAAACCGGTTAAAAAGCAGGGCTGTAAGAAGACCGGAGCAGTGAGGTTTCATTTCTTCAAACAAGAAGAAGCACTATCGCAGACGTTCAGAGAGAAGCATCTATGCCGTCTGAATCGCACACACTGACCTCAAGGCAATAAGAACCTGCTGCGTCAGGAACATTACATATTTAGCAAAAACGGGCTGGATTAAGACGTGATTGTAGAAAAAACAAAAAGGTCGGATGGCGAGGGAGAAGAGATGGAGATAAAGGAGTGCTCGGGTTATAAATATCACAGCTCGAATTTCTAAATCTCTCGACAATCCAGCGGGGGGGGGGGAGAGAAGAGGACCAAAAGAAAAGAGAAGGGATTTCCGTTCCAGAGAAATCTGAGGGGGAAAAAGAAGCTTTATCTCACAGCTGCTGGTTTTGAATAGAGATAAAACCAAAAAATCAAAGAGTCACACAGGGTTAATGAATGAGGAAGCGAGAGAGAAAAACATGCGGGGGTGTGGAGACAGGAAGAGAGGGGAAAGAAAAGGGAATACCGGAGAGAGACTAGAGGTGTAATTGAGATGTAAAGGGTAGTTATATCCGTGTAAAAGGCCAACAGAGAGAGTGACAGACACATTACTGACCTTTGCTAAAGGTCAACCATTGACATCTCCCTTCATCTTCCTTAGATCCAAAAACACTTAATTAGATATATCCGATCCAACCAGACTCCTCAATGACAAAGGGTGCATCTTAGCGCTCGATCTTCGGCTGATCACATAGGCGTCTAATTAAAAGAATAAATTTGTCATTAACCTTCAGAGCGGAGAGTCGTTTTACATCCAAAAGAAGTCGGAATAAGAGCCTCGAACGCACTTGGCGGAACAGACGGAGGCAAAGGAAAGATGGAGGATGCCATTTTTAGAGAAAATGAATCCGAATTCCCATCTTTCCTGTGTTGATCAGCAGCAAACGGAGTTTCAATAAGAATCCATCCAATGGAAATTTGGTTTGAACCGGTGCATCTACAAAGAGGTAAAATAGTAAACTTCAAGGCTTCTTAGGGCGCACTCACTGTCCTTCCACACCGCGCCAAAACCGTTTATTCGGCTAAAGCCTAGTGCGTTTGACCAGTGTGAGTGCACCCGCTCCGCGCATAACTGCGGCCAGCTGGCCGTCCACGGCCCGTCTGAGAGAGGTGGGCTTTTGTAGAGCGTGTTTGCACATGTACGAGCACGAGCGTGCGCACGTGTACGAGCACGAGCACAACGCCTACGGCGATTCTGATGTCATTTATGTGCGCCTGTTTGGACATAGAAAATAAAATGAGGGACCATGCGCGGACATTTAACAACAACAACAATGGCAGCGAAAGGTTGACGTTGGTGTGATGCGGAGGTGGAGTGTTTACTGCAGATTTGGTCGATGAAAAGATTCAAAAACAGTCGACAAGACGCACAAAAACTCTGAGGTCTACGGAAAGATTTGTAAACAAAGCGACGCATCGCGATGACGTCAATCAATGCGTGTGACGTGTTACGGCGTGATGACGTATGGACAGCAAGAAGCATTTGCGCGAGGCCCAGGTAGTGTGAGTACAAACGAGCCTGGGGCGCGGGGGGAGAGGGAGGGGGGACAAGTACCCTAAAGCCCGGGGCGTGAGTGCGCCCTTAAACATAACATAAATGTTTAAGTCACACTTTTATCATGTACTGGGGCTCACCCTGATTTTGGTTATCCTGTCTTTAAAGTAATAGAAACATGGTCTACAAAAAGTTGTATTATCATTATTATTACCATCGTTCATTGCACTTGAATCTGACTTAATCCAGCAGGGGAAAACATTACAATGGGTGTTTTACTAACTTTCACCCTTAATTTCTTTCCTGTCTTGGAATAAGAAGGACTGTGATTATTTGAAAAACACTGTACACCGCATGTCTTCATCTTCAAACCACTATTGCATGTTTTTTGGTCCTGCGTTAAGGTGAGCTCGCAGGCTTCCTCCTCTACAGCGTGTGACTGCACCACTAGCAGGTTAATCCTTTCATCTCTGCCTGGCAGCTCAGTACATCCTGGATTTACACAAATGCCTCCTGTATGTCTTCTTCGCTGTAGTGTAATCTGACATCGCATTGGTCAGTAATGTTTAACCGTAAACATGTGGAGGATTTCAGGTTGTGATGCTCAAAAAACGGTGTTTTGAACCCCCTGCTGAACTCCCTTTACACGCACAAGCTTGCTGACGACGCAGCTGTGGGCCTGATCTCTCAGGTAGGCCTTTTCAGTGTCATCTGAGAAGTACTGACTTGCTGCGGTCAGAACAACCCACTCATGAACTTCAGCAAGACTAAAGGGATGGTGGTGGACTTTGGGAAGAAGGAAGGAAGTATGTACACCCCACTCTCGGCTGAGAGTATCTCGGTGTCCACATCACACACACCTGACCTGGGTCAGAGACTACTTCACCTTAGGCGCCTGAGGTAATGCTGAGTATTAAGGGTGTATGGTAAAAATCATATTGGCGGTAGTACGGCAGGAATTTGCGCTATTTTTGCGGAGACTCGTGTAACCGGCAGAGCGGTTTTTCGTCACAACGGTGCGGTAGAGCGACTGCAACACCGCCCCCGCTGCTCCGATTCTCCGGCCAAACTCACGCTCCATCGTCCCCTCACTCGTGAACATGATCCTGAGGTACTTGAACTCCTTCACTTGGGGTCAGGACTCATTCCCTACCTAGAGTAAGCAATCCACCGGCTTCCTGCTGAGAGTCTTTGTTACTGTCCGACTCCATTTCTGCTTTTAGCCCAGAATCTGCAGTGAGGTGGACCTGATTGAGATGTCTGTCGCTCCTCTATATGTAAACAAGCACTGAACCTGAACGCAGCGTCAATTCCAAACCCTATAGGAGGCTTAGACGATGTCCTAAATAAAGCAGTAAAAAAAAAAATAGCCTGTTTCAAAATGCTGGGAATTTCAAACAGGCCTATCAGAATGTGTTTACATGTGAGGGGAGGCATATAAACAGTGTGTGGGCGCTCCACAGCCTCCTCAGTGTCTTTGTAAAGTGTTTATATATTTTTTCTCAAAGGGAGCCGAGGTTCCCGAACCCTTTCCCACAGAGACATGAATCTACCTCTGACCTGAAGACCTCTACGCTGCCTCAGGTTTCACTCTTCTTCACATTGCCCTTCTATTTCTGTCACTTCCTGTCTCTGCCTGACCATGTTTCTATTTATTTGTCTACCTCTTTATTGGACTTGTACTTATATAGCGCCTTTCTAGTCTTCTGACTACTCAAGGCGCTTTCACACAACTTGCCACATTCACCCGTTCACACAGACATTCACACTGATGGCAGTGGACATCTACTTACCATCTAATCTAACCATTCACACCACATTCACACACCCATGTGCAGCACGGGGAGCAATTCGGGGTTCAGTGTCTTGCCCAAGGACACTTCGACATGTGGACCGGGGGAGCTAGAGATCGAAATGTCAATCTCTCGAATGGAGGACGACCCACTCTGTCACTAAGACACAGCCGCCTGGCATGACATTGGTCTGTCATGTCTGTCTTTCATTCTGTCAGTTCAATATCAGTCAGTAGAGTTTATTTGATACTACAGGAAGGAAAACTAAGCTATGGAGCACGTCATGTTTTTCTAATCTATACGTTATATGTGATGCTAATGTCTCCTCAAATGTTCCCCATAATGACGGTCATTCCTTCACATTTAGGACATATTTGATGACATGTTTGGCTCTGTAGGAGAAACAGCTGCTAAATCGCCATCAATTTCCTAAATGTAAACACATTCTGCTCAGTGTTTACCACTTTCTTTGAGTTGTTTAAAGGTACATTTAACTACGTTCTGAGATGTTGTTTCGTTATCCAGCTGTTATTAAATCACCACCGACAGAGCCAGAAAGAGCCAAAAGCAAAGTGAGCACCTGCAACATCCTCTCACAACTTGTTACGAATCTCCAAAACCCTTAAATTGTTCAAGCGACAACCGAACAGCAGAGTTAAATTGGAATTTTCAACTCTGATCGATGCATTTTTGCCTCGATTTGTGTCGGCTACCACTTCTTAAACTCACTTCATGTTCTGTCTGAACACAACTTAAACGCTGTGCTACGTAGCTTTTGACTAAAGAAATAACACATCCTCAATCCCTCAAAATAAGTGCGACTTTAAGCAAAAGGCACCCTTGCTACATTGAATGCGGTATTCTAATATCCGTGTCTGTGGCGACATTCGCGGGCTGGATGTAAATAAGCCGCTGTGATAGGTGACGCTGCTGACAGCGGTTGGTCTGTCGGCACAGATCTTCACAAACGGTTATGCTGTGTTCACTTGTAGTAAGGGCAGAAGTGTATTAGGAGCATGTGTGTGTGTGTGTATGGATTTAAGAGGGGAACATATAGGGGACGGACTGGAAGGAGAACGGTTTCAATGAACTATTGAAACAACGTGGCAGGATGGAGGGCTCTGAAGGAACAGGCTCGCCTGCAGTACCACTTTAAGGTCTTATCCGGGTTTAACTGGGAAACGCCAACAACCAGATCACAAGCAGCATGTAAACACTCTCACTACAAAAGTCTTCCACTTCATTTTGCATTTATCATTATCCTTTTTAGCTTCCACGTGTGGCCACAGTCCATCTAAAGTAACAGAGTCTCTCTTTAAGTCCTTTGAAAGACTTTATGTGCCATACGAGTCTAATGAATAGTCTTAATCTGTGTATAATGACATTTTTCAAACTATTAAAAAAGAGTCATTACATTAGAACATTCATTTGCTTTTAACCTACATAATATAATATGATGTTGGTTTCATTTCATTTGGTTTAAAATAATTTCCCCTGGGGATTATTAAAGTATTTCTGATGATTATGATTATGATTCATTGCCTTTACACATTTGTTTGCTTTTATTTCTTTGTCTTTTATTGATTTATTTTGAAATGAAGGGCCCGTAAAAGTGTTTGCACCATGTTCTTTATTGTACATGGCCGACTAAACCCCACACGCATACACGAAGAGGTACACTCCTGCCTCCAGAGCGTTTTGTCTGTGAGGTAATAGTAAAAATCTGAATCCGCGCTGAGCAGAATGTTAATATCCCTGAAGCAGAGAACGGGAGTGATTATCAGGATGAGATGCCGTCAGACAGAAACACGACTGTGCAGATGAAATAAAAACACACAAAGCTCCCACCACTCACGTCTCACACTCAGCCAACACTTAGATAACAACACTGGCCAAAATCAGACTCATTACTGGAGAAATGCCACAGTGGGACCGCAGCATGGCAGAGCATCCTGTAACTGAAGGATTGGAGGTTTGATCTCTGCAACAGTTGGAACGCGTTTCACACTGAGCCTCCCGCTCACCGCATCAAATATCTCATGATTAAAGTGTCAGCCAAATGTAAGATATTCTTACGTGTATATGTGCCGAAGAAAGTCACTCGCGGTCGCAATGTTATTGGTGTCTGGAAAGATTACACTGTATGAGTTGCACAATGCTGCAACATGTTGATGAAACACATTTAAATTAGGGTGCAGCCAAGCAGCAACCTCCAGGGCTGAGAAATGAAGCCAATGCCAGTGTTCAAATCTCCAATTGACAACCCCCCCCCCCCCCCCCCCACCCCCACCCCCATGTTAAAATGTCCGACTTTACAGCAGAGATAAACGTGCTTACAGCCTGATTCAAACAACTGTTCTGGTCTCTATAGCTATAATTTCTCGTTTCATGACAACTAAAGTTACATGTCTACATAGGGCATCCTTTTGCTTAAAACTCATATAGGTTACATATTAATTTCAACAACATTTCAATGACTACATCCTAATGTGTACGCACTTGAATCAACAGATACACAAAACCTAGATGTCTAACGCCGAAAAACACAAAGAGCAGCGACAGATTGACGCTCACTGCAATAATTACATTTTACATGTTCATGTGTTTTAAATGGCGAGAATTTGTAGAATTTTTAACCATCCCCAACTTTTAGTTTGGCTGGACTTCGCCAAGCTCAGGGAGGACGCCGCAGGATTTCATAGACATTGCGTGGCACCTCGCCACCGGCCGCATCTCCCCGTCACTTGGTTTTGGCATAAAAGAAAACTCACATTACAATAACTATTAGCCCAGTGTTAGCTTAGCTGCCAAGACATCTTTTGACCAATAAACCACAAAATCAGAAGGACAGAAAAACAATGTTTCATCTGCATGAAGTGAAAGGACTAAAGCTGACACACACACAATCGCTCTGGAGCTGGACTCCCCAACAACCAATCCTTTCCTTGTTATTGTCACACACACAGAACACAAGTGTGTCATGTTTTCCGACTTTGCATTACAAGAATTCAAGGCTCAGAGCACTGGTTTGAGATTTGCACATGTAACTCTTAAGGCTCAATTTTGCTCTACATTAGAGACATTAGATTAGATACGGACGGAGCCTTCTGTCCGTACTCTACGTACATTTCGTCCGTATTTCTGTCTGTATCCTGCAAGATTACGGATACGTCCCGATATGGACCAAATGGTGCAGTACCACCGGAAATTGTGGGGGGAGTGTCGGGTGCTGTACACAAAAAGTTATGTGAATAGCAGGAGCGAGTGAGTCATCAAAAGCCCCGAACATCCGGAAATACTGAAAGCTACGTTAGTCCTCAATTTGTCTCATCTGTCAAACCAATGATTGGAATTCTCCGTCCACACTCTGGGACGTCTTTAGTGTCTCACAGACTACTGCCGTCTACAACGCTGCCGCCATTTTGCCTCCTTCTCAACAGACGCAGGATGGTTCTCTCCTCCATTGTCGCCATGTTTGTTGTCGTAAACTTTCTTTTTTTCAAACTTTATTGGAGTAACGTTTGAGTGTGAACGACGCCCTCTAGAGGATGTTAAAGCATTGAGGGCAGTGATCTTTAGAACATAGATAACGTACGTCTGCATTTACCAAGAAATGTAAATCGTTTGCCATCTTGCCTGGAGTTAGATAAAAAAGTTCAATATCACTTTCATCTCTGTGCGTTCAGGGCAAACTTAAGTCCAGGGTGTTTAGCTTAGCATAAAGACTGCTAGCATCTACTTCCATTTCGTCTGCAGCAAACTAGCCACCGATACATTCAGGAGACGGCTCATTTTGGTTCTTATCTGAAAAAGTGTATAAAGCAGGCGGCAACCCCTGAGAACGAGAAGACTGCATTCACTCTTTGTGCTAAGCTAACCTAAGCTAAACACACATAAGATGAAACTGATACTGACATAAATCACAATCATAGATTTTAGCTGCAGCAGTAAAATATTTTATGTTCCCTAGAACGTCTGCATTTAAATCCACCCGTAATAAAGAGGTTATTGGTCAAAGCCTCATATCGGTGATGACAGATGGAGCACAACATTGCTGTAACAACAGACTGATCAGCTGGTTCCCTCCAGACCTTCCTTAGCATGACATAATACTTCATAGCTCATGGCCCTCATTATATTCAAAGTAGGCCAGTGTTGTGTAACTCTGAAAGCATGTCTGTTGTTGGCTTAAACCAGTCAAATTCACTGTCACATAACAATCCGGGGTAATATTTGCCATTTGGTGGACACTTTTACCAAACCTCCCAACAGGAACACACACCCGAACTTAATAAGCACATCCACGGTCTCACTTACTGACCAGGACCTCTCCCGGTCGCCTGGTTATGTGAAAACCAGAAAGGAGGGGGGGCCTGTGTAACATAAGACACTCTCTTTCCAAAAAAACATACAATGGCTCATTTGAAGCAGCACAGAAAAGTCACATTGTTGAGGATTACACAACAGAGCGAGGAGTGAGGAGGAGGTCATTTGATGCTATTGATGAGCAAATTGGGAGCGCGGGCGAGCTCCGGTTTGCGAAAAAAAGGGAATATGGAAAAGGCCTTTTTTGTTGTTTTTAGCCTGAAAGGAGCACATGATGAAATCCCCGTCCTTCCTTCCTGCAGAGAAAGAAAGTCAGCCGGGATGTGAAGCGGAACATCCTCTGTGAGAGGATTCACGAGGGAGGCAGAAGCATCCATCTTCATCAGTAAGCTGGACTTAGATAATCACGTCAACGCTTAGCAGGAGAGACCCCCCCCACACACACACACACACACACACACACACTATCTTCTGTGCATTTAGACAGGCCATGTGTGCATTAACAGCAGTAACGACACGGGTGAAAAAGGTTTCTAACCCATTTCTTAAGGGTCAAGAGGCGCAGCGCTGAATGGCTGCCACTCAATAAACTCGAGAGCTTTCTATTCACCGCGGCTCTTATTGTTTCTACGCGGTTTTCCCACCACGTCGTTGTTAGTCAGTGAAGTTACTTGTTACTTTCAAAACAAAATAAATCGAGAGAAAATGAAGGAATTAAAACATAAAGAATACCTAGAAAATAGGCGCCCAGGGTTCATCCTTACCAGATGATCCTGAACCACCTCAACTGGCTCCTTTCAACGCAAAGGAGCAGCGGCTCTACTCCGAGTTCCTCACGGATGCTGAACTTCTCCCCCTCTCTCTAAGGGAGACTCCAGACCCCCTCCTGAGGAAACACATTTCGGCCGCTTGTACCCGCGACCTCGTTCTTTCGGTCATGACCCAGCTTTCATGACCACAGGTGAGGGTAGGAACCAGGATTGACCGGTAGATCCAGAGCTTTGTCTTCCTCAGCTCTCTTTTCATCACAACGGTGCCGTAGAGCGACTGCAGCACCGCCCCCGCTGCTCCGATTCTCCGGCCAAACTCACGCTCCATCGTCCCCTCACTCGTGAACATGATCCCGAGGTACTTGAACTCCTTCACTTGGGGTAAGGACTCATTCCCTACCTGGAGTAAGCAATCCACCGGTTTTCCTTACTCCTACTAGAGAATACAATGGAAAGACAAAAGTTAAAACTGTCTTTAAAGTTTTAAGTTATATGAGGAAACAAGTGAAAGTGTCTGTCATTGAGGCGTGTCTTTGCGTGTCTTTGTGTTTATGTTTCATAAACTTATCGTTTCTAATAAAATGCTTATTTTCAGAATTTTAATTCAGACTTTCTTAATCCTGCATGTGTTTTTTCGAAGCTGTTCGTGCAAAGTCATTTTCATTCGAGTCCATAATCATCCGGAGACTGTTTGTCTTTTATCGTGCCGGGGTTGATTACGCGGAGATAAATCCGCCCCTGGTCATGGAGTCCGGCCAACGCCATAAAGATGCAAATTAGGTTCATTCTCTGTTCAAAAACTATCAACGGTAAAACACAAAAAAGGTGCGAGTGCCTCTCTGCACACAAAGAGGGGAAGGAGGGGGAAACGGCTGCAAATGATTAATATGTGATATCAAAACATAGCAACAAAACAAACGCCGTTCTGTCTCACACAGTCTGTCCGTTCGTTTCAAAGACATAAAAAAGGAGAGCGGAACAATGGTTTCCAGCTGGGAAGCATTCCTGCTGCTTCACATTCTGGAGTGAAGTCCGACCAACACTTTTGATCCATGACTGTGATCTGCTGCTTTTAGGCCGGCTGACCTCTGAGGGAACGTCAAACAGAATCATGCAAGAGTCGCATCACATTTGTTTTACTCTACATGCACTCAGTTGCAGTAGTGATAGAAGTACTCAGGTATTTTACTTAAATAAAGTAAAGTAATACCACAGTGGGGACACCTGGTGACGCAAGGGTTGGGGCGCCTGCTCTAACCCCTGAGTCACCAGGTGCCCCAGGCTAAGTCCTCAACGCAGTGGCCACGGGTTCAACTCCAACCTGCTGCATCTCTCTCTCTCTCTCATATGTTCATCACTTTAATGTGGCAGCTGGTAAAGATTTAATGAACCTGAACCCATCATTTATCGTAATTCATTCATTAAAAGGAGCTGTACTGGAAATACTGAAAAAATGGGCGGAATTGCCTCCATAAAGCTCTCTCAGGCTGTTAATTAAGTCGTCAAATACCAACTCAGTGAAGTTCCGATACTAACCTGAAGCCTTGCCCACTGTACACATCGCTGCTTTACTGGTGTTTGACCCGTCTGAGAGCTTTTGTAGAGCCCGTTTGCACGTGTACGAGCAAGAGCGTGCACATGTGTACGAGCACGAAGCCTACGGCGGTTCTGACGTCATTTATGTGTGCCTGTTGGGACATAGAAAATAGAAGGAGGGACCATGCGCGGACATTTAACAACAACAACAATGGCGGCGAAAGGTTCACGTTGGTGTGATGCGGAGGTGGAGTGTTTACTGCAGATTTGGTCGATGACGTCAATCAATGCGTGTGACGTGTTACGGCGTGATGACGTATGGACAGCAAGAAGCATTTGCGAGAGGCCCAGGTAGTGTGAGTACAAACGGGCCTGGGGCGCGGGGGGAGAGGGAGGGGGGGACAAGTACCCTAAAGCCCGGGGCGCGCTGCGGAAGGACAGTGCGAGTGCGCCCTAAGATTTTGTTCGCTCTAAGTATCATTACATTCTCTGCTAGCACGGCATGTGTGGTTTTCTGTGTAGTGTAAATAAGCCATCGTCAATTACTCTTCCCTGCTCTGAAACAGTTGCCAGTGGCAGCACAGTGTAAGGTTATTCTACTTTAAAGTACGTATTTTGGGGGGGGATAATAAATTCTGTGATATTGGCTCACTGCATTGACTCCCGATCCCGAATTTTAGGCAGTATCGCTTGCATTACCAAAACTTGTATCACTGTCAGAACAAGTCTACTGCAAATCGCTCTGTTATGGGCAAGCGTAACCGATGACGACAGTGATGTGCCGTCAAAGTCGGCTTGATACTTCACCTTGTTTGTTGCTCTGATTCTGATTGGTTGTAGTGCTATCCAATTGCGTGCAGTAGTATTTTAAAATGCATGTGTTGGTGCCTCTTGAGTTGGGAAGGTCTAATGGTTGTTGCCAGACCCTACGTCTGGATAAATGTGGGTCTGGATTTCAAGGTTACTGCAAAGTAACTGAAGTCAGGAAATAAATGCAGTGGAGTAGAACGTATAAAGTAACACACTCAAGTAAAGTACAAGTACCTTGTAATTGTGTTTTCAGTATTTGAGTAAATTTAAGTACTTAGTTGCCTTTCACCAATGCTCAGTTGTCAGTTTATTAGTACTTAATAGGAAGTTGATGCTAAAACTAATGTAGGCCAATACAACAGTCCTGCAACAATCCTCTCTTCATGACGGTGAAAGTGTTCGGGCTCAGTCTTGGTTGGACTGCAGTTTGTGCTGCGGTTGAATTGTACTGCATTATACTGAGATGTGTTTTATTTCACATTTATAATCAATAGGCTAAATAACACAAACATCTGCCAGAAGTTACAGAAGAAATATCTCTGATAATGCAGAAACATCAACTATCAGTCCACCTGTCCTGTGAGCGCTAGTGCCACTGAGCAACATAACACCACAGAGTCAGAGACAGTTGTGTTCCATCAGCACCTGGGAGTCACCGACACGAGGGAGGGAGAGGTTTCTGTTTGTCAAGTACAGAGGCAATTTTATTTACATATGTAAAAGACACCATCTGGGGTTGTGTAAATCTCCAATGCCCCGCCGAGCCACACTTGGCTGCTCTCCAAACTCCCAACAGTCAGGTCCGGGGTTGGATCCCATCGTTAAAAAGCGGGAAAGCGATATGGTTTGTATACAAAGAGGGAGGCAGAGGTCGAAGTTCTTCAGCGGTTCTTCCTCCGTCAGTTTTGGGAAGAGGCTGCCGAAGTCTCCCTCTCTCTGAGCACAGACTGAGTCTGAGCCAAGTGTCTTCACTACAGTTGGAGAGTGGACTTTTTGGGGCAGACATAATGCCACCAGCTTAAAGAGGATTTTCAGGAGCCACACAACTAATGCATGGGAGCGTACAGTTGAGAGATTACTGTAATTCAACCACGGGTGTATGCATACAGATGGTAGGGGCCAATATTTTGGGAGGACAGAATTGTCCCTACTAATATTTGAGAGAACTCCCTCGCGTGATCTTCCTTCCTCCACACTGCATTAAATTCTTTTTATTTTAAATTTTCACCTGCCTCTTGCGGCGTTTCCATGAATTGCTGCAGAAAACGGCAGAAATTGGTGCATAAAAATTCACTAGTAGTCCAACTTCAAGCCTTGCTTCTCCTGCTTATTGAATCAGTATGACATGAGTTGAGGCAGTTCATTTACATTCATCTTACATGTGTTTAGCTGTGAGTGTGGTCTCCTGCAATATGTCTTAGTGTTATGAGTTCAAGGTGAGAATGCTGTATTCACTTTATTGTCCAACTTCCAACATGGCAGCATGTGTCAGAGTTTCCATGGCAGTGGGTGTGCAGATCGCTTCAGCTGTTTTAAGCCTCTTGGCCTTCGCAAGCTGCTCTGGAAACAACTGGTATTGTTCAAAATCGTCTTATTTTTGCACACGATTCAGGCCTGAACACACCATTGCATGTCCTGTTTCAATAGTCTTTTATGCACAATGTGTGAGCGCGGCCTTGTTTTGGAAGGTGCTCAGAGAATCGTTGTCCGCGTAGTACTGCAACTAATCTGCCAGGCAGCTTTTCCTGGCAGGCCCTTTGGATCTCAGAAAGGTTTATCACCCGGACATACCCTGAGACAAACAAGCAGCCAAACCTCCGACTGCCTGGGCCTCAGCTCCAGCAGGCCGTCGTAGGATCGTGAGCATTCACAGCACAATGCTTCCCTTATCTGTCTCCTCAAGCCAACATCGTTCTAATCTCTAAAGTGGATTAAACCAGTTTGGAGAACCTCTTTAAGTAGGAGGGCAATTTTAGGCAGATTCCACGGATGAGAAGAAGGAACAAGAGAGTTCATCACTGGTACTCTTTCCGTGCGGACCAGGCTGCCTCCTCCTGTGACCAACAGGTGTGCTTAATTGTGGCCAAATTGTTACAGTGGAGGTGTCCATCTTGTGAATGCCTGGATATTAAATGTTCATCTGTAATATTTGTTTGTTGTAAACTGAAGTAGCATCCTCATATGATATGGAGGAACGATTTAATTGAATGAATTCAACAATGTAATCATGCTATTTTTAACAACTGTTTAATGAACGCTGCCTGTAACTAGCTGAAAAACTTTTAGCTTTAAGCATACCAAAGGATTATTTCAGCATCCTACGTCCACCAGGGACGACAAGTTAGTAGTCATTAAGATAATGTTAGCTGTGTTAGCAAGCTTAGGCAGTTGCAAACATGTAGCTAGCTAAAACACTTAGCTTTGAGCATATCAAAGGATTATTTTAGCATCATATGTCTACCAGAGAGGACAAGTTAGCTGTTAGTAAGCTAATGTTAGCTGTGTTTGTAAGCTAAGGCACTTGCAAACATAATACTGCATAGCATCAGTAACATAATAGTGAAATAACTGCTACAACCATGTGGCATTGGTAGAGCATAATCTGTTATCTGTTAAAATGTGAGCGGTACCCAGCCGTTATAGGAAAGCTAATATTTATTTGGAGATGAGGCTTAGATGACCTTTGTATTCAAGGTGTGGGGCCATGTTTTATTGTTCAGAGGGAGTTGCATGTTCAATACAATATAGTATGTGGTGACTCATGCAGTCCAAGTCAAGTGTCAAGTTTACTTTTGTGACTTAAACCCGAACCCAGTCCAAGTCTTAAGTCTCAAGTCTACATCTATCATCTAAACAAAAACTAAAAATGAAAACCTTGATAGAGGCAGCGTTTATTGCAGGACTGCATTATTTTTAGCTAGGTGCACGTCATCGACTGGAAACTGGGCGTAGATATTACTACCGCCGTAATCTTAAAGGCTGCACCACAAACCTGCTGATGTGTCTTTAAAAAGCATATCTTACAGTTTATACATTTGCCTTATTTTATTGTAGAGGCGGTTTACACAGAGACGGAGGAAAGTCTGTCAGAATAACGCTCAAGGACACTTTAACGGGGCTCACTTCTTCTTTTTAGTTATCTTATTAATAGCCACCAGAAACACATACACCATTCTCAAGATCACAAGGCGCCATCGCTCCCCTATGAATGAGCCTGTTCTCATACTACGACTGCTATCAAGGGTTGTTTTTACATTAGCTACTCTGCAAAGAATGCCGCCCGGCAGTGGGTGAGTCAGGCGGCAGCCGTGTTTGGAGAAGACTGTTTCCACACATTGAGGGGAAGAGGACTGAGGACAGTCCACTCGAAAGACCAGCATACCTCTCTGACAGGTCCTGGTCGACAAAGCTACAGTGTTCACCTGCAGAGACAGACGTGTTGTTCAACCAGGCGGGGTGGGAGGGCTCTATTGACCCGAGGATGCTACAGAAAGATGTTGTGGTTTCGCTTTGGTTTCATTTAAGTGCACAAATGATAAAAGGGAGTGCAATAAAAACCCCAGGAGGATATAAAGATATAAAGTAGCAGCATAAATGCCATTAAGGAAAGCCCAACACGGACACTAACATATAAATAAATAACATGGAGGATGAAATAAGCTGTCAGAGAGATGTGCTGTTGCCAAGGCAGAAAAACTAAATTGTAATCAGGGCTCTAGGCCAATCACATCCATCCCGAGGCAGCTCCGCATCTCGTCCCTTTGCAGAGAATCTAATAAAGCAGTACTATTTAAACGGATTAAGTGCCTCATTGTCCGACTACCGTCTGTGCAAAGCCCTAAAGCCCTGGGACACAGTTTAGCCCCCCTCCCCTCGCCGACTAGAGGAACTTTGTCATCCTTGGGATCATTAATTGAGAGTATTCTTCTGAAAGAAGCTGCAGACACAACAGTTGGTTTAAATATGATGAGTGGACCCACGCTTAAAAGCCAGACTTAAGTAGTTTCCACGGATTTTGAGCATAAAAGTGGTTTTAAGAATAAAAAACAAGCAGCATCTGGTGCAGGAGCCAGTGGTAATTACCAGCCATCAGCAACAGGGAAAGGAAAATATTCCTCACACCGTCCGGGTCTGTCGAGGTTACAGGGTTCAGAGGGCTCCCGGGGTCAAAGCAGAAACCGTAAACTGTTACGGCGAGCACAAGCAGGATGGATAGAGGAGACGCATCATCCAACACAAATATTTGTGGCGTGTTTGAGCAGAAAGAAAAAAACGACAGTTTGAGCATAAAGGTCATTTATTTTCACAGTGAGAGGGCAGATGCGCTGGTTTTGTGTTCCCTTCACCCCTTTGAGACTTCACTTTCTGAACCCAACCACCCTACCCCCACCGCCTCCTCCCGCAGCACGCCAGCTTCAGCGACAGGCGGGAAGTGGCAAAGAGGGAAGAAAACAGGCAAGAGAGGGCTGAAAGTGCCTGTCTGAGCGGCTTAATGATGCAATCTGCCAGAAACACCCCCCATCCACACACACACACACACACACACTTTCTCCAAATCTCCCTCCCTCCCCGCTCCTGCGATGACATCACCTCCCCGAGAAGCAACACAGGAGAGAACAGTTGCGCGGCTGCATGCGGTCATTGGAATTTTTGTTTTCCGACAGCAGTTACGTTACTTCAAGCTGTCGCAGCCGCAGCAACAGAGAGAACTGTTTCCACCATTAGTGACTCCGTGTGTGTTACTCCCTGATTATAGAGGGAAATGTCTTAACATGAGAATCCAGCAATCCATCGATCTATCTACAGTACCTTGACTCTTGTGAAGTCGTATAAACAGTATCACATTCCCTAAGAATAAAGAATGCATGAAGAAAGCGAGTGTAGGTGCCCACGCCACTGTAGCGTTCAGAAGCTGCCATGGAGGACAGATGGGGACTTATTTGGTTTAAATGTTCTTGTTGTGGCCGAGGGTGAACTCTCCCGTTCAGTCTGACAGGATTAACCCTACGCGGCCTTTCTTGGCCGATCTCATCAGGTCCGGAGACTGGACGCCACTAGTCTGACTCACTGGATAGAGCCAGTTTGGATAAAGACTGCCATTGGCTGTCTATTTTCACTCAGCATTCTCTTCCCCATCCACCGTCTATGCCGCGTATTACGCAGGGGCACTGTCACTGCATCTGGGGCTTAGCTTAGATATTGGATATGTAAACATGGGAAACGGTTTTGCTATTTTTGGACACCTAAGGGCTCATCTCCCATTTGATATGTAATGTAAATGTAAATAGAGACATACGTTATCAACGTTCAATCATCACTGTCCACATGCTTTTATGCGTCCTTTACATTGGGGTGCCCAATCCTGCTCCTGGAGAGCTAGTGCCCTGCATGTTTTAGGTTTCTCAGCTCTAACACACCTGATGATGTGCTCGTTATCAAGCAGCTGAAGCTCCTCACAGGTTTGATATTAGTCAGCTGTGTTGGAGCAGGGAGACACCTAAAACATGCAGGGCAGTAACTCTCCAGGAGCAGGGTTGGACACCCCTGCTCTTGAGGGCCTCGTTCAGATTAAAAAAAACTTTATGACAACAACAAACATGGCGTCGACGGAGGAGTTTTCTTAGGATTCCACTACAACGATAAACAGAAACAGGTAGATGAGAAAAGGAGCCGCCTGTCAGGTGACAAGGAAGAGCTGCGTCTGTTTGTAAAGATAAATCTAACCTTAAAGCAACAACATGTAGGATTTGCTCTCGGGCTCCCCCTATAGTTGGGAGGTCCTATTCTCTTCCACTACTGTCGTAAAAGTTGTCGTGGTTACGCGATCAGGGGATACATGTGCATTTGTTGACAAGCCAGGGATACACACAACACAGTGTGCCCAAGCCCAAGCAGGAAGTACGTAGAGTGGAACGTCTTCATCCCAGGTAGAGTGGCCGATATTTCAGCATGTAATGTCATATGGATAGAATTTTATGGGTCGCACATTAGAAGAAGAAGAAGAAGAAGAATTACTTTATTTATCCCACAACGGGGAAATTGGCACCTCTCCGGCCACCAGTCCACACTCCATACATGGTCCACACAGGGACTTAAACCAGCGACCCTACGGTACCCAGCCAAGTCACCTATGGACTGAGCTACTAACAACCCAGTGTCAATAGCAGGCTACCGTGTGAGTGTGAATGGTTGTCTGTCTCTGTTTGTCTCTATGGGCCCTGCGAATTCCAGACATTCCTGACGACGAACGGAGCTTTCCGTATTTCAGGACGTCCTTCTGGGCTTTTAATGACTTGCTCGCTCCAGCTCTTCACGGCCCCTCTTTGTGTACAGTCCCCCATTCCCCCCCCCCACGATTTCTGGTGGTACTGCAACGTTTAGTCCGTATCGGTACACGTCCGTAAGCTTGCAGGATACGTGCAGAAATACGGAGGAAATGTACGCAGAGTACGGACAGAAGGCTCCGTCCGTATATGCATCTATTGTAGAGCATAAATGAGCCTTAATGGACCAAACAATCAATCAAAAAACAGATGAACGGATAACAGAAACAGCTCTAATTTCTCAAAAATCTGTAATTCTTCCAGATATTGAGTGTTTTGTGCTACTCTGGACTTCTCACCATGTGTTTGGCGTAACTGTAGAAACCTCCTCTCTGCACCCCTGCACAAAACCAGAGAATCAGCTGCCAACACACGAACTCGTGTCAAATTAAAATAAAACAGGCCCCACTTCCAAATAAACACAACTCACACAATTGCTACAGTCAGGAGATGCGAACCTCGGCTCATTAATTGTTGATTCGGCAGGAAAATACGACGTCTTTTATATCATCAGCTCGCCGAAGCCTATTAGGTGATTGAAGGGCTCTTGCATCAGTAACCCGGGCTCTGAAGTCTGACATTGATCAGGCTGACACAGTGGAGAGGGAGCAAATGAAAAAGCTGCTTGAGGGTCTTCTGATTGCTCTAATGGCAGATGGAGCGGCCAAAGCCCATTACACCGAGCATCCAGAGGGTTTTTTTTTTTACAAATCGCCTGAGCAAGCACAAATGCCATCTCCGTTCAGATCCCGGGGAGGAGAAGGATAAACACACGGAGGGTTTGTGTCTGGTCTCAGAGATGCGGAGAGACTGTTGAGAACTGAAAGGTTAAGTAAGTCTTTAAAACACTCTTTAATAAACTCTGGGTTCACTAACTACGTTGTTGGTGCATTGCTTTCTATGTAGGGACTCTTATCATGCTGCTGCAGAGGTTTGCTGTTATTTTGAGCAGCATTAGTGGTTAAAAAAGACGTTTGAATGCCTTCACCGTACTGCCCCGAGCTAATCAGTGTTAGCCGCATCACATTACATGAATTACTGTTAATGACTGTTAGCAGCTGTGCAGGATTTCTCCGTTAATAGTTGTTACATGAAAAAAACTGTCTCCGTGGCTCTGTGGGCGGGGGCACAAAATATGTAGTTCAGCCGTCCAGATGACAACGCAAAGGCGCCGTTCTTTTTTCAATGCATGCTGGTTCCTTGGTTTCAGAGAAGAACGTCTTCAGGCTCCAATAACGCCGTATTCGTGTGGATGATCCGCCAAAATGATACCAAACTTTTGCCGACACAGCAAGACGCGTCTCCGTGTGGATGGCCCCTCGGTTAGTGTAAGTCTCTCAGTGGCCGTGTCCACTAGCAGCAGAGTGTTTTGTGAAGAAGACACTCAGGGAGGAGGAAAAAGACCCGCAGTAGGATGATTTGCATTCAAATCAAAAAAGTCTTTGTGGATAATGACGGCGTCGGCACCCCGGGGAATCTGTCACAACTGCTGTTTGGTGAAGAAAACATAACTTTTACTTTGTTTTTCATCTTTGAGAGGAAGGTTTTACATGCTCTTCTGCGTGCTGAGTGAGCGTTGTGACCCTGTGGGCGTTTGAAACCCTGTTTTTAAAGAAAAAAAAGTGAGAAAATAACAATCATTCTCTCTCCCTGCTGAAAAAACTGCTGCAGCCTGAGGAGGTTTTCACTCGTCCACAGCTGTACGTTCAGCCTTGGAGGAGGATCGTCTCAGGCTGATGTTGTCACCGGATCTGAAGTGTTGCTCACATCAGCCGGTTCGCCTGAGACTGTTTTTTAACAAAAGCCTGCCTCTGCAATAAAACCACAATTTCAGCAGATATCGCTCCGGTGGGTGTCAAGTGAGGACAGTGGTCAGATTAACGTGAAGCGACTGCACGTCTGGGGTCCTGAATCACCGCTCATATCACTCGAGGGAACCAACAAAGAAACAAAATATGAATTTATGGCCCTGCTGTGTGATAGAAGCTCTGCGCTCTAAAGTACCGTCTCTCCATCCCCGCAGGTTGTAATCTCCCAGGAAGGAGGAGAGAAAATAACATCTCTATGGCAACTGCCAGTCTAAAGGTGAGATGTTATGATGCAGGACAGCAGGCTCAGACATAAACATATATTTACACTCTGCAGTAAACTGATCTTTAAATGCAACACGGAAATTGGTTAAAAAAGCAAAAACAACCGCGGAGAAGTGCGGTACACATAGGAAAGAATCGATGCAGCGTTTTTGACGTGTCATCAACATTATCTATTAAGAGAAATGTGCAGGATCTTCTCCCAGAGTGAACAGTCGCTGTGTTTCCAGCAAATTTTAAGAAAAGTTTGGAAATGTCGCAGAAATATACACGGTGATTTACGGTGTTTTTCTTTCGTTCTAGTACAACATGAGCCGAGCAGCTGAGCTCACACGCAGTCAGCAAAGGGAGGGGATGGGATCTGTGCTTTTCCCCTGAGACGTCGCCACTCCGCTCTTCAGAGTAACTCCAGAATAACTGTCAGAGATGTCACACCGCGTCCTGTCCTGATGACGAGCGTGAAGCAGAGTACCAGAAGACCTGTCCTTTCCACTAAAGCCTCCCCTCTACGGTTCACGAGAGTTTGTTTGGATTCCCTGGACCCTTAATAAATCAGTGAGTCGTAATGACGGGTTGTAACTTCAGTACATTCACTCACATGACTGCGGGAGGGTACGCCCACATGATGGAAAACAACCGGCTGAAAACGCTGTAGTACCCATGCCAGGCCTGGATGTGGCGCTGTAACTGCCAAAGAAATACACCAACGACAGAGAAGAAGAGACGCTGTGGAGAACACAAACCCTGGAGAGTTTCTCTCCAAATCTGGAGACTTCCCAAATCCTCCTCCATCCTAGAGACAAATGTGTCACTGTTTCTGGTGTTATTGGAGACTTTGGTGCTGTTCTGGACTCTGATGCATCGATCACTCTGCAGTTAGTGTCCTCGATGAGCAGAGGGGGCTGCTGGGAGCCCCTTCACTCTGCAGTTAGTGTCCTCGATGAGCAGAGGGTGCTGCTGGGAGCCCCTTCACTCTGCAGTTAGTGTCCTCGATGAGCAGAGGGTGCTGCTGGGAGCCCCTTCCCTGTCCCAAAGCACTCACAGACGCCACTTTCTCACTACATTTAGAGACTTTTCACACCTTCTTAGCAACTTTATTTATAAAAAGCCACTAGCGACCAATTTAGTGACTTATTTAGAGCATCAGAGAAAAGGGAGGAATATGTGCTCGGCCTAATTCATTCCCATGCATGTGGCTCAGAGTCCAGTTCTGTATACAGTCTCTGGGTCGGTCTCTCTCCTCTCACGCAGCAGCACTACTGTTATGTGACGCCGCGGGGGTTAACAACCTCACCGTTCAACAAAGTTTCGCCGTCCAGACGACAACGCCATGGGGGACTTTTTCAAATCTTCCCACTCTGGGACACGGAATCGAAAGATCCTGTTTTCAGGCTTCGATAACGCCGGCTGCGTGTGGATGGTCGAAAACCATACTTCAGTTGTGCGGTTACAGGAAAACACCTCTCCGTGTGGTCGGCACTTTTATGTTACACACTGTGGTTTTGCTAATTTTACTTCTATTACTCTAAACTCCTGCTGAGCGCTCTGGAAATGGAGCTTAAACGTGGTCGCAAACAAGTTCAGTTACGTCTTAGCAAAAACCTCAGCTGGAAGTAAACTGAGATGCATTCTGGGAACCGACCCTCACAGACCCAGGAGCCTGCCCGAGCACAGGCTTCCCATTTAGAGAAAACCCAGCATCCCAGGGCCAAAGAGAGGCAGATAAATCACTCACGGACACCGGAGTCCTTTCTTTCAAACACACTGTAATTATCAGGGCTGTGGTTTCTGCTCCTCCGTGAACAAAAGGATCTTTTAGGGAAGAAAGAAAGACGGACAGACAGAAGAGTGAGAGCCGTACAATAACACAGAGGAGTCTTATCAAGACCAGATGTGACTGAGGCAAGAAGGAGGAAATCTACGGCGTTATAAAAGAGGTGCTCAGTTTCAACATGAATCCAACGTTTCACTTATGACAGGAAGAAACACTAAAACGTTCTACTCAACGTAACTTTAACATCTGATACCACTCCAGCATCAGGTCGCAGCATCTCAAAGAATAAAGCAACATGTTTCACGGGTTCTTTGGGGTCTAAAGAGGGAAGAATTACTGGATTTAGTCCAGAGAGAGACAAATAACTCACTGCGGTTGTAACAAACACCGGACTGCACAAAGCAGGTAGCAGCAGTTGGATTCATTTCAACTTTCAGACGTCTTACCCTCAGCTGCAGGACGATGAGTCAACATTTAAAGCGAGACAATTCAGAGTAGAAGAAAAGAGAAGTAAGGGGTTTTCGGGGGGTAATGAGCACCAGAGCACACAATCACTTTGCTGATGAACAAACAGCCCTCTGCTTAAACGACTTAGCTTGATTACAATGACGAGAACGACGCTTCTGCTCTGCTTTCATTTCCGGAAAGCTCCGTTAATGAGAAATCCATAAGTCTACAAAAGGTCCCTTCTCGTTCCAAAAGGCTGGAAGAAAAACGTCTGAAAGGATCGGGTCGCTTTCTAAAAGACGAGCCGATCGCTTCCTTCGCCTGTAAATTAGGACACTTCAGACACAACCCGTGCTGAAACTCTTTAAAGTTGCACTGCGCAAGTTTTTCATTTAACATTCTGTGAGGTCACTAAGGGCGCACTCACACTGTCCTTCCGCACCGCGCCCCGGGCTTTAGGGTACTTGTCCCCCCTCCCTCTCCCCCCCGCGCCCCAGGCCCGTTTGTACTCACACTGCCTGGGCCTCGGCCAATACTTCTTGCTGTCCATACGCCATCACGCCGTAACACGTCACATGCGTTTATCGCGTGTGTGTGGCTTTGTTTACAAATCTTTCCATAGACCTAGAGTTTTTGTGCGTCTTGTCGACTGTTTTTGAATCTTTTCATCGACCAAATCTGCAGTAAACACTCCACCTCCGCACCACACCAACGTGAACCTTTCACCGCCATTGTTGTTGTTGTTAAATGTCCGCGCATGGTCCCTCCTTCTATTTACATGTCCGAACAGGCGCACATAATGCTACCGCCGTAGGGCTCGTGCTCGTACATGTGCAAACGGCTCCGCTAAAGCCCACCTCTTTCAAGCGGGCCGTGGGCGGGTGCACTCACACTGCTTAAAGGTACTAGGCTTTAGCTGAAAAACCGGTTTTGGCCCGGTACAGAACGACAGTGTGAGTGCGCCCTAATAGTCTGTGAAGTCACTAAGGGCGCACTCACACCGTCCTTCCGCACCGCGCCCCGGGCTTTAGGGTACTTGTCCCCCCTCCCTCTCCCCATGCGGCCCAGGCCCGTTTGTACTGTAGGCTGTAGTCCCAGCCTGGTCCTGGTCCTGGTCCAGTCCCAGCCTGGTCAGATTTGTACATGAACTGATGAAGCCTCTTGGATGAGAGGTGAAACGTCTTCCTAGACAAATAACCAAGTCCAGTTGCTTTTGACTGAAATTGCTTTGAGGATAATGTGTTGTCTTGTTTTGTCCACAACTCAAAGATATCCCGTTCACCGTCACAGAGGAGGAGAGAAAGCAGAAAATATTCACGTTTAAGAAGCAGGAGTCTGAGAATTCTACGTGGCAGCTCGGCGTCGGCTCCACTCTCCTTTTATCTCAGGCAACAGCTCGCTGTGGTGCTCTTTCCTCCGGCATCACTCCTCACCTACACACGCAACAGCTGGATGCTGCTGAATTTCCCTCTCGAGTTCACACGTTCACACACGTGCGCTCTGGGGGCTGTCAAGGGGCATTCTGGGAAATGTAGGAGCTCACTAAGTAGAAACAGAGAGAAAAGGTTGAGAGGAATCCAAAGTAAGAGTTGAGTTGTTGGTCTGAATGTAGAACTTCCCCCTTGTTACTATCACAGAGGTGCTCTTGAGCAAGGCAGTCAACCGCTGGCTGTCCCAGTGGAGCTACTCAGTGAATTCATTTCAAGTAAGCATTCGAGGTATTTGATTGACTTTATATAAAAAAAAAGCTGTGATATATCTCACAAAAGCATGGTTGTGTGAAAGAAATCTGCAATTTTAAACCCACTATAGCCTCAAAGGAGCAGTGGGGATGATTTCCCCCTCCGTGAGGTAGAAGAGGGGGGATTAATGCCTAGCTCGAGGGCTACTCGACAACCCACGTGGCCCGTGTGAAGCCGTAGTAACACCTGCCTGGTACCCATGTCATCTTCTGACGCCGTCTCCATCCCCGCTGTGTGGGGCTCTGGAGGAGGAGGAAGGGATGATGCGTAGAAATCAAAAAATTAGGTCAAAGTCTGCCGGATGCGGGGAAAGCTTTGCATTGGCTGCCGGCGCACATTTACGGCATCAGCTAAGCATGTAAATAATGCAACGGGGCATCTGACCCCATTTCCCCCAGACACACTTGTTTACATTGGAGCCACACACACGAAAAAAGAGAGACAACGAAAGAAAGAATGTGTGTCACCTTTTTCCCCCATGCTCCCCATCATTTCTCTCTCAGCTCAGACCCCTCTGAAACCTGCGTTTGCAGCAGCACACCAAACATTAAAATGCAAAGTGTGCTTTTGCAGTCAGCTGTTAAAATCACTTCCTCCCTCTCTCTCTCTCTCTCTCTCTCCCTCTCTCTCTCCCTCCCTCTGTGCCTTCTCTTTCTTTCTCCATACATGGCTGAGTGCCGCGAAAGCCTCCAGACTCCATGAGAAGCAGGGAAAACACGGCTCGTGGGCAGCTGAAATATGACACTGTGATACTCTCCGAGCTGAGAGTGAGTCTGCAGCAATGTGACATATCAATCTGAAGCAGAAGGGTGGGGGCTAATGAGAAAATCAATACCCAGGCTGCATTTCAGCTTCTTAGCAAAAGAAGCCAATATGTGCTCCGGTGTTATGGAAAGAAGCTGGAATATAATGGAGATCATTCATGCCCCCTCCACACGCTGCCTGGCTGCAGTGTGTCATGTGAAAACTGTGTCTGGTAACAGCTGCACGCTCTGTGCACATAATCTAAGCAGCATGCAGATCTGTTCTCTGCCCAACGGGGTTTTCCGATGTGACAGTGAGGAGAAAAGGCAAACAACAGCTTTGTAATGACTAACCTTAAAGATAAAGCTCTGCAGTGTCCCTATGATATTCCCATTGGGAGCTGTAAAGCCCCTCCGCTGCTCCACAGAGACTTTGAATTGTACTTTACGGTGATGTTGTTTATGCTGTGGTGGAAGGATGAGTCGACTAATCAACCCAAACTACTATTCTAAGAACTCCTTTGCTGATTTCCTCCGTCTTGGGATTGCAAACTGAATCATTTGGGTTTGAAACTTGCAAAAAAACAACATTTTGAAGATGTTAAATTGGGCTCTGGATACAATGCAATGTCCAGATTGATTAAGCAAATGCATTCATTAGAAAATATGGTAAATAACTAAATAGATCAATGTCTGCAGCCCTCATGATATCACCAGAACATCCTCGTAGACTTTTGCAGGTTTGTTTGGTGCATTAAGGTTTTAGGGTTTAAGGGTTGAAACTTGGTGTTCATTAATGACTCCATGATGTGTTTCTATGCTACTTTAATAATCTCTCTGTGTACTTTATGATATAGTTTGATGCTACACGTGTACAGTGACCTTCAGGAGAACATCAGATGAATACTACAGTGCCTCCAAAGCCTGTCCACACTTCAGTGACACAGCGCCAACAACACCACATCCCCTGCATCCAAATCACAGCCAGATACAGCAGAGCAGCCTGGGTCAGTGTGTGTGTGTGTGTGTGTGTGTGTGTGTGTGTGTGTGTGTGTGTGTGTGTGTGTGTGTGTGTGTGTGTGTGTGTGTGTGTGTGTGGACTTGAAGTTGTGGCAGTTGGAGATCAACACTTTTCCTGCCCGCAGCTCAAAACTCTGAACCGGTTCGTCCTCTCAGCAGAGACCGAGCAGCAGCGACCCAAGCAACCCCCCGGAGCCCCCGGAGCCGCAGCAGCAGAGTCCGGCGAGAGCCTCCCGAAGCTCAGCGGTGAAATTCAAGTACTCACCCTCGGATAACTCCAGCTCCAGCTCGGCCAGCCTGGCCCGCACCTCCGCAGGAAGCGGAACCGGGTCCCGGTCCGCCATTCCGCCGTTAGAAACCGACTTAAATCTCTGTTTGCCCGTCTCTCCCTCCCTCTTTTCTCTCTCCGGGCTTCTCCTCCAAACCCCCGAAATATCCAAAGTCAGGCGGACTGTGTGTGCGCGTCGCTCTCCGTGCAGCAGCAGCAGCAGCAGCGGCGGCAGCAGCGGCGCTGTTGGCTCCGTCTGCGTCAAGTTACACAACACACGGCGGCTCCGCTTCCGGTGCTTTTATTGGACCCGTTAAAAACAAGAGCCGGGTCGGCCGGAGAAGTGTTTTATGCCTCATACCTGAATACTGCAGTTCCTGCTCCATACCTAAAGCAAAAGTACCAATACTTGACTGGTGAAATAGTCCCCTCTGAGGCTGAATATGTAGGATCTCTATTCAAAGCTATTTCTTAAAAATATATATGTATATTCGTTGAAAGGAGCCAGTTGAGGTGGTTCAGGATCATCTAGTAAGGATGAACCCTGGGCGCCTCCCTAGGGAGGTGTTCCAGGCACGTCCAGCTGGGAGGAGGCCTCGGGGAAGACCCAGGACCAGGTGGAGAGATTAGATCTCCACACTGGCCTGGGAACGCCTCAGGATCCCCCAGTTAGAGCTGGTTAATGTGGCCCGGGAAAGGGAAGTTTGGGGTCCCCTGCTAAAGCTGCTGCCCCCGCGACCCGACCCCGGATAAGAGGATAAAGATGAGATGAGATGATTTATATATATATATATACTCACACGGGAAGTTTTGAGGAGTATAGAATGAAAGTATTGCTTTTCCATTAAAAAATAAATATATTTGGTTTGAATTAATGTTTAAAAATTAACATTATATGTCGATACATCCATCTTTCATTAAGTAGGCCTACAGCCTTAAAAACAAGTGACTGGTTGACCGTCTTACACACAAAAAAGCAAATATCACATCATTGTTAAAGTGGTTTACAAAGACCAAACAGGACACATGAGGTAGCTGAAGTGATTCAAATGTAAAGCAGACTCAAACACACTGACGGAGCTTTTAAACTTCTTTGTTAGACCTTTAGTTCCTTTTTCCTGTCACAAAACTGCTATCATGCTTTTATTCTGAAGGAACACTCATCCACTTCCTGTCCGACGCTTGGTGACCGTGTGTGACTTCATGCGCCTCGCAGGTAGAACATCCTCCGGGACTTCAGACGGACTGAAGACATCAACATCTGACCTGATATGTGATGCTCATCGACCTCAGGTTAAGCTTCTTTATGTTTAGACAAAAAAAATGAAGATTATATTTTTAAATAACAATAAAACAACCGTCAGAGGGCGCCAGACATGCATTAAGCAATCTATCCATCTATCTATCCATCTATCTATCCATCTATCTATCTATCTATCCATCTATCCATCTGTCTGTCTATCTATCCATCCATCTATCTATCCATCCATCTATCTACCCATCTATCCATCCATCTATCTATCCATCCATCCATCTATCTATCTATCTATCTATCTGTCCATCTATCTATCTATCTATCTATCTATCCATCTATCCATCTATCTATCTATCTATCCATCTATCCATCCATCTATCTGTCTATCTATCTATCTGTCTGTCCATCTGTCCGTCTATCTCTCTGTCTGTCCGTCTGTGTTTTTCTTTATCTATCTATGGAGCAAATTAAACTGCACACATTCCTTATTGAAACGACCAAGTCAGCCTCATAGCACATAGTAGGCCTCTGACTGTATCCCGTGTTGCATTGCCTCTGATTGGCTCTCACAGAGCTGGCTTCTGATTGGCTCTCAGTCTCTGATTGCTCACACAGAGCTGGCTTCTGATTGGCTCTCAGTCTCTGATTGCACACACAGAGCTGGCGTCTCATTGGTGCTGACAGAGGTGGCCTTAATTGGTGCTGACAGACAGGGTCTCAGACAGTGTCATCCTCCCTTCACCAGCTGACCGAGTTTGAATAGAAGAACTTGGATCGGGTGAGGCACTTGAGAGTTCTACCTGTGTAGGTTATGCTCAGGCTACAGGTTCATTTGGTACACTTCGGGTGCCTTGGGGGTTCGGTGCCTCGCTCAACAGCACCTCGGCAGTGCCCAGGAGATGGACTGACACCTCTCCAGCCACCAGTCCACGCTCCATTCATGGTCCACACAGGGACTCAAACCAGCGACCCTCGGATTCCCAGCCAAGTCACCTATGGACTGAGCTACTACCGCCCTATATGATACAGATGTGTTTGTGTTTCGTATTTATCGCCAATTTCTATCATTATAGACCTTTTCAATGTATTCCATCGCTAGGCAACAGGCAGGGTCTAGTCAAACATCACAGTCGCACTTGACGAACAGTGTTGCCAGTTAATTACTGTAAAGACCCTTTGAAATGTCTGACAGTGTAGCCTTACCCTAACAGCACATACATTGTGCAGGGCCCATCAATACCCTGATCAATGACAGCTCCGGTACAAACTGGCCATGACGTCTTTTCAAGTTAATGGGAGTATTGTGTTTTCAGTTTGATGGAGTTCTGTAGCTCATCTCATACATTTAGATTTGGACAATGTGCCTCAATAAAGGCTGTATGGGTGGTGATACAACTTTTAGAACAATATTAAATATTATAATATATTAAATTATAGAATTTGTAGCCATAAAAACTCTCCTTTTCTTCCTCCGCAACCGGTGCAGACAGACGTCCGTCCTCCACAGAGCTGGGTCTGTCCCACGTTCCTGTCTGTTATAGGGAAGGTTTTTCGTTGCCACCGTACTCTACGGGGGAATTGTTGAGTCTATGCCTACTCTGTAAAGTGTCCTGAGATAACTTTTGTTATGATTTGGCACTGTAAATAAGATTGAACTGAAATTGAATTGAATTATTAGAGGGCACTGTAACTGCCAAAAGAAGGTATTGTGAAACACTGAAACAACAGATGGAAATGAAAAAGCTCCTTTGCCGCTTCTTGCAGGTCTTGAAGTTTTTTCCAAAAAGCAAACTTCCACGCAATCAGGTGAGGAAACGAGGCAGATGTCAAATAAAACAATCAGATAATCTATTCTCCATCATATTAAAAGTTACAAAATCAAACTAACAATTTCTGTCCACCTAATCAACTTGTTCACAAAATAAAAACACTTAAATGTCCCTTTGACCATGAAGCAGACAGTCAGAACCACTGTTGCTCCTCTTCCTACTCAGTCGAGCTCTTTCTCTTGGCGAAGGCGCCCCCCAGTGTGCACATGGAAATACTGCAATCAGCTGCACTCTACAGGATTCATTTGTGTCAGTAGGACAAATTCAAATGACGTCTTATGACATTAATATAATATGTAACTGAATTCTGAGCTGATATGATACAGTGCTAGGTCTGTCCGACGTTCCTGTCTGTTATAGTGAAGGTTTTCATTGCCACCGTACTCTACGGGGGAATTGTTGGGTCTCTGTAAATCATAAATAAGTCATAGAGTGTGGTCTTTACCTAGTTTGTAAAGTGTCCTGAGATAACTTTGGTTATGATTTGACACTATAAATAAAACTGAATTGAATTGAATTTTACGGATCAAAATTTAAGACTGAGTCACTACTAAATTTCTGGGGGTTAAGGTTTAATCATGTCCTGGATGTAAGCTGGGCCCAATCCATTAGCAGCCCGATAAGCAAGTGCCTGTGTCTTGTAGTGGATTTGAGCAGCTACAGGAAGCCAGTGAAGGGAGCGGAGGAGCGGTGTAGTGTGAGAGAACTTAGGTAGGTTGAAGACCAGCCGAGCCGCTGCATTCTGGATGATCTGCAGAGGTCTGATGGCACAGGCTGGCAGACCAGCAGGAGGGAGTTACAGTAGTCAAGGTGTGAGATGACAGGAGCCTGGACCAGAACCTGTGTGGCCTTCTAGGTTTTGGGTGGGAGAGTTCAGGAAGGAAAAGCAACTTTGTCTTGTCTAGGTTGAGTTTCAGGTGGTGTGCGGACATCCATTGAGAAATGTCAGTCAGACAGGCAGAGATCCGTTTTGCTGCGAGTGTGTCGGACTGAGGAAAAGAGAGAGTACGTTGGGTGTCATCAGCATAGCTGTGATAGGAGAAGCCATGTGAGAAAATAACAGAACTGAGGGATTTGGTGTACAGAGAAAAGAGGCCCCAGGACTGAACCTTGAGAGACCCCAGTAGTAAGATGACAGGGTTCTGACAGCTTAGTTAAGTTACCAGGTATGTGTGTGTGTGTGTTGTTTAGGTATAATGTGAGCAGGGAGAGTGCAGACCTTGAGATACCTTGTTGCTGTAGGGTGGAAACCAGTATCTGGTGGTTAACTGTGTCAAACGCTGCAGAAAGGTCCAAAAGGATGAGTTCAGTGGAGAGAGACGCTGCTCTAGCCATGTGAAGTTGCTCGGTGACAGCAAGTAGGGCAGTTTGGGTTGAGTGGCCGGCCTTGAAGCTCTCAGCTCTGCAGTTATTTACTTCAGACGGCTCAAAGGTAGGTTTTTTAGGACGTGGTTCACTCTTGTATCTTTAAGAGAGTCAGGGCCAGCTTGATAAGGATGTGTTAATGAGATGGGGGAGAAAAGGAAGAAGGTCAGGAGCATTAGAGAAGGTGAGAAAGGATGGGGTCAAAGATGGTTGGGCGGGCAAAGGTTATAAGAGTAAAAGAAGATAGCAAAGGGGAAGAAGATGAGATTGGAGGAAGGGTGAGATCAGGAGGTGGGGTGGAGAATGACGAGCGTATGTCATCTACCTTTTATGACGTAACTGACGAAGTGGCTTGGTAGAAGGAAAGATGGAGGAGGAGGACTGGGGGGGCCAAGGAGGATTCCATTTTAGTCTGATAGAAAGACTTTTTGGCAGCAGAGATGGAGGAGAGGAGAGATTGATAGGTTAGCAGGTCTTCAGGGTGTTTTGGTTTCTGCCATTTCCTTTCTACTGCCCGTATAGTGGCTCTCTCAGTCAGACAACCACAGGGCTGGGGAGGACTTACGAACCAGCCGTGAAGTAAGGGGACAGAGAGTCGAGAGAGGAGAGTGTGGCAGAGCTAGGAGAAGAGGAAGAGTTGGTTTAAGAACAGATGAGGCCAAAGAGGAAGGAGCGAGGGATCAGATGTTGCAGCGGACAGGTACTTTAGCTGTTGATAAGAACGGGTTGTCAGATTGGGAGAGTAGGATATGAAGAAGTGGTCAGAGACAATGGCCCTCATTTATCAATCTTGCGTGAAAACGGGCGCAGATCTGAGCGCAGAATTGGTCGTACGACAGGACACACGTGTGATTTATGAAACATTCGTATCTGACCAATCTCAGCGTACGAATGAGCGGGCCTTGATAAATGCGGCAGCTGAATTCGATCATCATTAACATGTTACGCCCTTAAATACTCCTGGTTCGAGGCCTCGCCCACTGAGGTCAAACATGGAGAGACGAAACACTGTGAAGAAAAGAAACTTTTCCGACACAGAGATCGGCATCCTGACATCCGAGATGGAGCAAAATAAAGATGTACTTTTTGTCTTAAGAGTGGAATAAAAGGGGGCCATAAAAATGCTGTATGGAAAAGAATAACGGAGGCAGTCAACCCGAAGCAGCGCTCCACTGTGACCTGTGTGTGTGTGTGTGTGTGCACTGCTGAACCTGCCCTCCTGCTCAGTAGCGGGGTTTGCCAGCGGGGTTATTAGGTATTCCGTTAGAGGATAACCTTTGTCGTCTAGAAGAACCATACCAAGATGTTAATCATCTGATACCTTGTTTAATTTAATGCAGTTTATCGAGGAGATGACTTTGGCTCTGCAGTGCGCCTTCCTGCAGCCGCGCGCCAACACATTCATTCATTCGTTCCTTCATCTTCAACCGCTCGTCCCTGTCAGGGTCGCGGGGGGCTGGAGCCGAGCTGTTTTGAAATATAAAAGAATCGTGTGTGCCCACTTGGCCACCACGTTTAAAAGCGATAGCTTGGCATCACAAATCACCTGTACATTTATCGAGTGGTAGTTTTGGCGATTGATGAATGCCTAATCATTCATGGATGGTGCGCACACGGCTAGATTTAGGCAACAAAACAACTTGGTTAAATATGACATTTGACAAACTAACATTGGTTTACAGTGACACTATGAACATCTGCCTTTAGTTTAAAGAAAGTCAAAATAAATAGTTATTTTATGTACAGATGTAGGCTCTGTGAAGTCCATGAGGGGAGTATTGACTGCAACTACATGCATACTACATGGGATATACAACCCTGTGTTTTATGATGACAGATGAAATATAGGCTAGCCATCAAGGCCTTTAGTCCTTGATAGCTTTTTAGCTCAGGGTCTAAAATTATATATTTTTCTTATTATCATTATAATCATCAGGATATTAATTATTTATAATTTTTAATAGTCTAAATGTAGTGTTTTAAGCACTGGACCCTCACTCATTTGAGTCCATCTTGAGCAAGAGCGTCACAGTGTGGTACGCCAGCTGCACAGCCGCAGAACCCCACAGTCTCCATCGTGTGGTGAAGGCGGCTCAGTGCATCATCAGGTTGGAGCTCCCTGGACTGGGCCCCATCTACACCAACAGACTCCATAAGAAAGCCAACAGTACCCTCGGAGACACCACACACCCCGGCCACTCCATGTTTGAGCTGCAACCACCTGGCAGAAGGTCCAGGACGACCAGAACCCCCAGAGCTGTTGCCTCCATCGCCCCACTTCCACCAGAACTGACACTTTATCTGCTTACTGCTGCTGATCTTGTCTTGTTGATGCCTTTGAAGCCTATTATTATATCTAGTTTTTTATTTTCCAAACACCAAGAGAGGTTGCACAAAGTTTTGATGTACATCCTGTGTAATGATATAAAGATCCATTGATTCTGGTCCTGGAGGGCCACTGTCCTGCATGTTTTAGGTCTCTCTCTGCTCCAACACACCTGATTCTCGTTATCAAGCAGCTGAAGCTCGTCACAGGTTTGATATCATTAGACTTGGACACCTGTTTGAGGTTTCTCCCTGCTCTAACACACCTGATTCTTGATTTTCAAACATGTGACAAGCTTCAGCTGCTTGATAATATTAACCTGCACATCATAGAATCAGAAGTGTGTTGGAGAAGAGACACAAAAGCAGAGACATAATTGTAATGCAAGGCAAGGCTGGTTTGTTTGAACAGCACGATTCAACAGGGTAATTCAAAGTGCTTTACATAAAACTGTCACAGTTTGCTCGGCTCCTCCCCTGCCGTGCTGCTCAGCCACAGCCCTGTTCAGTCTACAGCTTTCACCTGCTGCTCTCACCTGCTCACCATCTCCAATCAAGCCAGTATATATGCAGCCTCACTCTTCGCGCTCGTGCCTGACTCTCCAGCACTTGTTCTCGGGTTGCTTACTTGGTATCGATCCGACTTGCCTCTGACCTTCGCCTCTCGTCTAAGCCCCAGTAAATCTACCAGCCTTCTGTCGCTGACCACGCGTATTGCCTGCCTGTTGTCTGTTCCTCGTCTGCCTGTGGCTGGTTGGCGCCTGGCCTGTTTCTGCTCTCCCCTGGTCAGCCGTGTACCTGCTGAATACAGACTGTTTTAAAACGAATACCCGGTTCATCTGTGCTGCAATTGGGTTCACTCCATACCCGTTACAAATACATTAAGAGCATTGGGGAGAAACGCATAAAAGGTCATTCAATTGTTAATAATTTCCCCCTGGGATTATTAAAGTATTTCTGATTCTGAAAACATAAAAGATGGTTTCAGTTACAAACAGACAAAAGTCTTCAGACTTGATTTAAAAGAACTCGGAGTTGCAGCAGACCTGGGAGCCTCATTTATATTATTTATAAAGCTCACTGCGCACAAAACCCTTCCGTAGACGGGCAGAAATGTGCAGTGGCAAACATTGGTATTTACGGAGAGGCATGCGTGTTCCTACGCAATCTATCAACCATGAATTGAGCTCCCGCAAAGTTTTCTGACTCGGGAATCAGCGACACTCAGGTGCTTGACCGCTTGAGAGATGAAGGATAAATTAGAATTTTTGGCGCTGAAGTGGGCAGTAGTAGATAGACTACATGACTATCTGAACGGGACCAAGTTTGAGGTGAGGACGGACAACAACCCTCTGAGCTGGATGCGACGGGTCACCGTTGGCTTGCTGCGCTGTCTACCTATGACTTCAGTCTCAAATACTCGTCAGGAGCCCAAAACATCGATACAGATGCTCTTTCTCAACGCCCACATAAAGAGCTGTTTGTCTCATCTGCAGATTCACCGTGGCTGTAACCAAAGAATAAAACATAAGAAACACCACGACAAGTACAAGGACCTGCATTGGAAAGGTTCAACGTTACACATCTGGAGAGAACTTTTTTTAGTAACTTTTATTCCAGTTTTAAAATTTGGCCCACTGGGAATTGGAGTTTGACACCTCTGCCTTGCAACATGAAGACACTGACCTTGATTTTGAGACCAATGCTGACTTTAGTACTAAGACCAGACCTCAGAAACTAAAAAGGGATTTGATTTAAGATTTGATTTTGATTTTTAACAGCACTTTATTTACAGTTGATTAAAAACCAGAGAACAGTTGTGCAATCAATAATTCAGAAGAGGAATGACGCAAATTTTAGCTCTCTACCGGTCACCCGGCACAGCAGCTCCTCATGAGCCCACTGCTGTTGAAATACATCAATGTTCCCCGTGATCCTGTGGAAGCAAAACTCCAGCCTCAGTCTGGCCTTCACGTTGTGCCTCCACAGGATCACAGGGTCCAGAGTCGGCCCACCCTGCAGTTTTTCCCTACGAGTCAGGTAGATCGACATTTTTGCTTCGCCAATCAAAAAGTTAAGGAGCTGACACTTTGTTTTTTCAGTTTTTTTTAAAACCAACTCCACAGATAAAAACAGGGGCAGTAAACAGGACGCCAAAAAGGTTAAAAACACGGGTTAAAACATTAAAAATCTCTGCCAATCTCCTGCACTCAGCAAAAACATGAAAAATGTTCTCCGTCAGCCTGCAGAACGGGCACTCATTCACAACACTGCTGTTAAAAACAGATAAAAAGGCGTTGGTTGCAATGGCACCATGTAAAGTTCTCCACTGAGGGCTCAGCCCGCCCAACCTCTCAGTCCACACACACTCTGCTCTGTCACACAGCTGCGTTCTGTTCATAGTTTTTACACAGCTCGTGTACAGAGTCTTTTTTCGGCCTTGTGCAGGCTCAGTTTTGTTTCATTGCTGAGCTTCAGTAGGGGGCCGCTGAGCTCCGTGAACCCGGGGCACAGGTGGATCTCTGGGTAGGGGTCTGTCGGGTCGGGCTCGGCTTCTCCCCTGCTGTGCTTGATGAGAAGGACTTTCTCTCTCCCCGTCAGCCTCTTCCTCTAGAGCTCCAGGCTCCTCTGCATCAGGCGCACAGACTGTACCCCCAGCACCGAGCTCAGAGCCTGTCCGTCTGTGAGCGCCAGTCCTGCTACGTCCACCAGCTGGTTTAGGCAGACAATGTTTGAACTGCACAGCGCCCCCATCAGCCCAGGCACGGCGCTGCAGCCCACGTCTAGCCTGGCACCACAGATCAGAGGCTCCTTTAACAACCAGTACAGAGAGTTAAAAACAGAGCAGCATCCAGCCTCAGGTTATTGAGTATGTAGCCGGCCAGGTCTCTCCACACCAGATCCTCAGGTCCAGTCAGATATCTCTGAAAGAACTGGATCCTGAAGGTGGCTGTTCTACTGGCCAGGTGGACCAGGCCCTGGCCCCCCTCATCTCTGGATAAAAATAACACAGACTGTGGAACCCAATGCATTTTGCTCCAGAAACACTCTTTCACCTTTCCAAAGAAGCGCTTCCTCTCTGTACCGTTGTTTGGAGCATAGATGTTGATAAAAACCACATTAAAATGTTCAAAACCAGCTTCGACTAAAAGACACCTCCCCTCCACGACATGTGTGACCTCCAGAGAGGTCGGAGTAAAACCTCCAGAGAGCAGGAGGCCCACTCCTCCACTGAGGGTGGTGGTATGGCTTAAAATCACTGTTCCTTCCCATTCCCTGGTCCAGTCGGCCTCGTTCCCAACATCACCGTGTGTCTCTTGTAGAAAGAGGACATTGATGTGTTCCAGTTTGGCCATTTGGAAAACTACTGCCCTCTTTCGTATCTCTCTAGCACGGGTGACATTTAAACTGCCTACTTTAAACACATCCATAATGATGAAGGTGTTCAAAACAAGACTAAAGACAATCAATGACATAAATAAAAATAAACTCTGTTCCTTCATCGTCATTAAAACCAACTGTTTCCTGACTTTATGGATCCGTTTTTGCAGTCTGAACACTTCCTGGTCTGTTAAGTCTGACTCTTCTCTGTGTTTTACCACATGTCTGATGGAGTCATAGAAGCCCTGCAGATCAGGGAAGTGATGCTCCAAGGTTATGTTCCTCAACCCTTTAGTCTGCTGTAAAAAAGATTTGACTAAGTCTGCAGGATACACCTGAGCAGCAGTCTGCGGAGTGAGAGACAGGACACTGCTGTCTGACACACACCCTTCACTGTCACTGCTGTCACACAGAGCTGCTCTGTTCTCTGCAGCACTCGCTTTACCTGCCAGACGACCAGCTTTATCACTGACCTCCACAACCAACATGTTCCTCCTCTTGCTGCGCAGCTTAGGAGGAGCAGACACCACCACAGCCTCACAGGCCTCCAGCTCCTCAGCTACTGCGTTCCCCTCACACAGCTCACCTGTCACCTCACCTGCGTCACACGGCTCACCTGTGTCACACAGCTCACCTGTTGCCTCACCTACTTCACACTGATCACCAACGACCTCAACCTTCTCACACAGCTCACCTGCAGCCTAGTCTGCCTCTTCCTCACCTGCCTCCTCTAGTACACCTGTTCTTTTGTTTCCCCAGAAACATCGCCTACCTCTGTCCCTCCACCTGTTTCACCCAAACCTGTGTCCACCTCATCCGCCACTTTGCCTGAAGACTCACCTGACACTTCGTCCTTACCTGTCGCCTCACTCGCCTCACTCGTTTCATCTGCTACCTCTCCCCTCTCACCTCAGTGCTCTCTTCAGCCTGCCTCTGCAGCTCCGCCACTTGTTTGTCTGCAGACCCTGGATCTTTCTTTCGCCCCGCGGCACCAGCCCCCCCGCCGGCCACCGTGGCCACACGCCGCACCAGGTCGACCGATGGCAGAGGCGGCTGCCGTAGCAGCGACTACGCGGTTGGAGCTTGCAGCCAGGACAAGCCCTGATTCAATGCCCCTCCTGGCCACATCCAAAACACTTAACAGTGGATGAAGTTGCAAATAAAACATAGTCAAAGTCACCCACGCAGACTCTGAAGCGGTGGTCAAACTCTTGGTCTTTGTTGGTGAGGATCATAAACAGCTGTCTGCGGTGAGACACAACATGTCTCAGCAGCGGAGACTTGCAGCCTGACAGCACCTTTCTTATCGGTGACACCACTTTCCCGTGTCTGGACACTTCTCTTATTAGGAACTCATCACCAATAAAGGGTTGCACGTTTGAAAGAGGGATTTTTGTGTCTGGCAGTATCAGCGTTGTCACCGGCTCCAACAACCCATTCACCGTGATGCCCGTCTCCACCAACCTGTTCACCTGTTCCACCTTTGCAAGGAACAGAACCACCGCACTGTTCATGCAGGCAGCGGACTTCACAGAGTCGTGCCCGATAATCTCACCCACAGCCAGGGCGACCTCCTCCACGCTGCACGGGGACCCGGCTCCGGTGTCGACGCCATGCTTCCGCGTCAGCGCTGGACGCCATCCCAGCTCCTCAGAGCGGGAGGACAAACAAAAGACACACAAACACCAAACTAACCAAGAAAAAACAACAACAAAAGACACTAAACTAATACAACTATATTCATGAACACACCACACTGTAAAAAATAGGTAGAAATAGAGAAAAAACACGCGCTCTCCCTCCAAAGAAGAAGAAGAGTGTAATGGCGTCGAGCAGTGAATATTAGACTGTTTCAACGTTGGACTGTATGTGTCGTCGGTGTCTGGTTCTGTTGTCCGGTAACTGTTGCCAGACACCGCGCTAAGTGTGTGAGTTGGACTCTTTACCGCAGCGTGTGTGTTTGGGGGACAGGAAGCAAGTTCGGCTAAGTTAGCTAGCAGGAGCTAGGCTAAGTTAGCTAGCAGGAGCTAGGCTAAGTTAGCTAGCAGGAGCTAGGCTAAGTTAGCTAGCAGGAGCTAGGCTAAGTTAGCTAGCAGGAGCTAGGCTAACGGCACGGTCGTTGTTCAAAGCGGACGCCGCCAGCGCGGACGGGAGGAGCTTCGCCGGGTCGTCCAGGAGAGTGTCGCCGACGGAGGCTGCCTCGCTGCTGCCGTGGGAGGCTCCCATCCTGAGCTCCAGCACGGGAATATGTGCCAAATTTCAGGCCACCTGCCAAATACACCGGTATGTCTAATTGATATGCGGCTGCATAATACCACACATTCATAACATGAGCTGCTTGGTGTTGATTATTTGCTGAGTCAGAGCGGACAGCCTATGAAAGTCCCCCCTGACTCAGAGGAGCCAGAGGACATGCTGGAGGATGTAGATGCCTTCTCACTGGGGGCTGCCTCCACCATGGCCCCTCCCTCCTCCACTGCTCCTGGGTGCTCCCGCTCAGGCTTTGCAATTATCTCATCTCATCTCATCTTCATCCGCTTATCCAGGGTCGGGTCGCGGGGGCAGCAGCTTTAGCAGGGGACCCCAAACTTCCCTTTCCCGGGCCACATTAACCAGCTCTAACTGGGGGATCCTGAGGCGTTGCAAACGAGGTTGCGGGTACAAGCGGCCGATTTTGAACCAGGGACCTTCTCGCTGTGAGTGCACCAAAATGGCAAATCAGAATCAGTTCGACAAAGCTTTTTTTTATTTGATTCAAATTATATCGTAAAGCCAACATATAGTGACAGTATAATCTTTTCATACTGAATGGATAGACAATTAAGAAGCCATGAATGATATAAAACTTAAAAATAGCGGTACAAAACACGATAACCAAATCACATGCATTTATATAAAAAGCACACGGACAATATTATTGCTAAGTAGTGGTAAACGGTCGTAGTAGTTTACTAGTATTATAAAGAAAGTGTGGCATTGTCTCCAGGAGAGAAGAGGAAAGCTCTTCCTGCCTGATCATAACACTCATTTACAAGCCAGTCTATTGGATAAAAATACAGCTCTTATCCATCGTGTCTATGGAAATCTATGACTAGCTTCACAGGTGTAAAACCTAGTGGAACATTGCACTGGCTTGTGTGAAACTGTAATTCAGAGTGGTCTGAGAGACTTAAGGCGGCGGTGGGACAGGAGGCACTGTGTAAGTTCCTGTTCTCTAAGTAAAGAGCCTGAATTTGCTGCCATCGAGAGGCGATATCATGAGCTTCGCTGAACCCGGGGAGTTGAGAGGCCGCCAGCAGTTCCTCCAGATGACGGTACAGATTCTGGAAACCAGCAGGACACATGCCAACACCAGCAGTACAACTGATAGGGAAGGAAAAGACAACAGTAGACGAGTGGGTCGGTGAACTTCCAAGTTTAAAATAAAAAATCTTTTTGGGCAGAGGCTGTTCTAGACCATTTCATTATGATGTGTTGTATTTAATTAATACCTGTATAGTGTTAGAGTTTGTGCGTCCTGAAACCGGCGTCAATCAGACACAAACTCAGATTAAGTGTCTGTGGTAACTTAGGGCGCCCTTACACTGTCCTTCCGCAACGCGCCCTGGGCTTTAGGGTACTTGTCCCCTCTCCACCTCCGCATCACACCAACGTGAACCTTTCGCCGCCATTGTTGTTGTTGTTGTTAAATGTCCGCGCATGGTCCCTCCTTCTATTTTCTATGTCCGAACAGGCGCATATAAATGACGTCAGAACCGCCGTAGGCCTGGTGCTCGTACACGTGCGCGTGCTCGTACATGTGCAAACGCGCTCTACAAAAGCCCACCTCTCTCAGACGGGCCGTGGACGGCCAGCTGGCCGCAGCTATGCGCGGAGCGGTTGCACTCACACTGGTCAAACGCACTAGGCTTTAGCCGAAAAACCTGTTTTGGCCTGGTGCAGAAGGACAGTGTGAGTGCGCCCTTAACGAGCTCATAGTACCGTATTACCCGACTAGATCGCTGCGCTCTGAGAGTGCAGGGCTATTTGTCATTCGAAGAGACTCCAAAAGCTCCTCTCCTGTGGAACCAACCCCGAGTGTTGTCTGGGGAGGCAGACACCGTCCTCATATTTAAAAGTAAACTTAAAACTCTCCTCTTTTGTTAAAGCGTATAGTTAGGGCTTAGTAGCCCTCAGTTATGCTGCTATAGGCCGAGTCTGCCGGGGATACGCCTGTTCCTGTGATACTCAGAGCTTCTCTCCTCTCTCTGTATCATTCCTGCCTGTTAAAAAGAGGGTTTTCGTCGCCACTGTGTGCATATGATTGCTGGATGAATACTATCCATATCTAAATATTACTATTTTTATTATTATTAATAAAGATAGTGGGACTTGTTGCTGCTCATGGGGAGATTGTTAGGGCTCTGTAAATCATGTATAAGTCATAGTGTGGTTTTGAGCTTCTCTTTATGTAAAGTGTCTTGAGATAACTTTTGTTTTGATTCGGCATAAATATAAATATATATACATATAAATGAGCGATCCAGTCACGGTAGAGGTTGTGTTGAACTCACCCATAAACACGGAGTTCGGAGTGGGATCAGCTGGGTCAAAATGTTTGAAGACGTTTCCAACCAGAGCTACGATCACCACGGGGTACACTGTGAGGATGTTACGCACCCAGCGGTCCAGCACCCAGTTCTCAAGGATGAACCTGGACACACAGACAGAGCAACATCAACATAGAGACAAAGAAAATGTACTGGACCGTATTAATGGTTTTACAATGCTCCCTTACATTTTTATCCCACGTCATGTTGCTGATGAATGAAAAAATGAAAGGTTGATACTGATGCTAGTCTTTCTGCACTGAAGCAGAACATATTAGCAGCTGTTGTCTTTAGCAACATTTATAAAGTTTCATACCAAAGATTTGAAAAACATGATTTTTCTTACAACCCTGTTTCAAGAAAAGTTGTGACACTGAAATTTAAAGAAAAACAATGATGCAAAGAATTGAAAATAGCACAAAGACAACATTCATTCATTCATTCATTCATCTTCAACCGCTTATCCCGGAGTCGGGGTCGCGGGGGGGCTGGAGACGATCCCAGCTGACATCTGGTGTGAGGCGCGTCTCACACCAGATGTCAGCTGCACGTCTTTGGACTGTGGGAGGAAACCGGAGAACCCGGAGAAAACCCACGCAGACACGGGGAGAACATGCAAACTCCACACAGGAGGGCCCAAGCCAACCTGGAACCTTCTCGCTGTGAGGTGACAGTGCTAACCACTACCACTACGCTAATAAGTGTAGCTACAGTTTCCCTTTGTCTACCTTTTTGTTAACTAATCTCACATCTGAACAGTCTCAACCAAATTTACAATAAAGAAAATCACATGTTAACAACTGGACTGCTGTAACACTTTCTCCTGTTCAGTGAGAGAATTGAACTTTAGCTAACACACTGTGCTAAAGTATCCTTTTCTTATCTCACTCACTGCTCTCCCACTTTCCCCACAGTACGCAGCAGCAGGGAAGTAGGAAGCCAAAGTGGAAATTGAAGAATTCGAAGAATCGAATGCTTAAAAGCAATTCATTTCTGACTCAACTCTTTTGGAAACATGGTTGTACAATCCTGAAAAAGACAGACTATGATCATACCTGCAGCAGCTACTGTACAAAGTGCTACTAGTACAATCATTAAATGTTGGATTCACGATAACAGCACCAAAACTAAAAATTAGTTAATCTGCTAGTTTTTGAAATACCCTTCATTTATTCTCGTCCAATCAAAGCTTACCATCCCACCACCTCTGCAAACAGGATGCACAGAGAAGCTGTTGCGGCTGTGCTCTTGTCCACACCCCACAGGTGGAGAACCAAGGAGAAGTTGATCAGAGAAGCAATAGACGTCCATGTGGTGTAGAGAGCCAAACCGTTCTGGACCTGAACAGAACATTTATGAGCAAAGATGTGAGAAATGAGAAATTCACACAGGACGTTTGATTTAAAATCATTTTGAATTTGAAACACATTCCAGAAAAGCTGAGACAGGGGCGTGTTTACCACTGTGTTACATCACTTTCCCCAACAGTAAGGGCGCACTCACACTGTCCTTTCGCACCGCGCCCCGGGCTTTAGGGTACTTACCTCCCTCTCCCCCCGCGCCCCAGGCCCGTTTGTACTCACACTACCTGGGCCTCGGCGAATGCTTCTTGCTGCCTATACGTCATCATGCCGTAACACGTCACACACATTGATGACGTCATGGCGATGCGTGGCTTTGTTTCCAAATCTTTCCATAGACCTCAGAGTTTTTGTGCGTCTTGTCGACTGTTTTTGAATCTTTTCATCGACCAAATCTGCAGTAAACACTCCACCTCCGCATCACACCAACGTGAACCTTTCACCGCCATTGTTGTTGTTGTTAAATGTCCAGGGCTGACCGGGCTGGCCAGCGGGGGAGAGGGAGGGGGGACAAGTACCCTAAAGCACGGGGCGCGGTGCGGAAGGACAGTGTGAGTGCGCCCTTAAAGTACTGAGTCCAATAGGCGGAAATCCCTGTCTTCATTTATTTTCACCTTTGAGTTCTTCGGTGTTGTTGAAGTGGTCTTGTGGTTGATTTACTTTAACCCAAAACTTTCCCTGTTGTTTATGAACCGACGCTCAATAATCATGAACGAATGGTTCGATTCCTACTCAGCAATCTAGTGAATAAAGAGCAAACACAGGCTGCTAACGCTCTAAGGTACCATCTGTGCATACACATACCAGAATCCTGAGACAGCACAGGTCTTTGCGGTGGTATGTCTGTAACCAGAGTCCATAATAATCTGTGGCATAGCAACAGAGGAACAAAGCAGTGTAGTTGGAAATTGCTATCAGGATTAAGACAACCAGAGACGCGAGCATCAACCTGCAAGACAGAGAGAGAGAAAAGGTCTCAAGGTCAATTGCCTGATTACAAGTTCACATTTCAGAGATACCGAGTAGCAATGAATTGTAATTGTTGACTTCCTTTCCAACTTCTGTTCCACAAGGCTCGCCTTGTGCTTCATATTCATACTGATGACTGTTTCACCACCTAACCTGAAGCCCATGTCTTTTTATAGGTGATACTAATTTTGAAACACTGATTAGGCTGACAAACGACAGTAAATATCAAATTATCCTCGACCTAATGATTTTGCAGATTACAATAAAAAGGGCAACAAATCCACCGATAAAAGAATAAGTGATTATAAAATGTCTCTGCTGGTGCAGTCAAACATATCACAGTGTGTTAAGGTATTTTCACACCGGGGACAAAGTGAAAATACAAAACATTTGTTGACGTCTTTTGCATTCAAACCTTTCACACCAAGGCCAACGCAAATATTTAAATGGTAAATGGACTTGTACTTATAAAGCGCCTTTCTAGTCTTCTGACTAATAAAAATGCTTCTTGCTGTCCATACGCCATCACGCCGTAACACATCACGCGCATTGATGGCGTCATGGCGATGTGTGGCTTTGTTTCCAGATCTTTCTGTAGACCTCTGAGTTTTTGTGCGTCTTGTCGACTGTTTTTGAATCTTTTCATCGACCAAATCTGCAGTAAACACTCCACCTCCGCATCACACCAACGTGAACCTTTCACCGCCATTGTTTTAAACGTCCGCGCATGGTCCCTCCTTCTATTTTCTATGTCCAAACAGGCACACATAAATGACGTCAGAACCATCGTAGGCCTCGTGCTCGTACATGTGCAAACGCGCTCTACAAAAGCCCACCTCTCTCAAACGGGCCTGGACGGCCAGCTGTCCGCTGTTATGCGCGGAGCGGTTGCATTCACACTGGTCAAACGCACTAGGCTTTAGCTGAAAAAACGGTTTTGGCGCGGTGCGGAAGGACAGTCTGAGTGCGCCCTAAAGTCATTATTTCACTGGTTGGCTTGTGTTTTTATCCACATCTGAAATCCTCAAAGATTGAAACAAATGTGGAAATTTTAAAAAGCACACGGTGAAATATGAAACTTTCAGATTTGGTGTGGAAAGGCTCAGAGATAGATGGGCTCAAATGATTTGCTTGGTGTGAAAAGACCTTAATACTGGCACCAAAATGATTAAGATTAAGAAAAGGCTAATGTCTCATACTGTATATAGTCTACATAGCTATGCCACTGGGGAATTCACTTTGCTTCATGGTAAATAAATATCATAAACAATACTCGTTAAAGGATCAGTTCACTCAAATAACTGAAAAGATATCTCACTTTCGGGCAGATTACAATCGAGGTGAATGGATTTTTTTGTTTTTGCGGTGCTCAAAGCACACAAACCAAACAATCAGACACAAAATTCAACATTGATGTGTCTTTTAAGTGAACCAACCCTTTAGGAAAACTAGTTTTCTATAAAAATGAATAAAGTATGAAGTGTAAGTAGCAGACATACTCTCTGTCCCACAGCAGCAACCATATCATGTTCATCACCATGTTGGACAGCCAGCAAAAATAGAAGGAGTAGGGCAGCAGACACTGAGCCCAGGATCTATTCACAGGAAGAGAGATCAGTTTCATCTGCATGTTGACGAATGAGTCCTATAAGAAAGGTTACATCTGCACGGGTAAAGATTGACTATTTTAGACTATGTCCATGTTAGCTTACCCCCGGAATACATAAGTAGTGAGGTATATGACCATCAAGGTGAGCCAGGTATAGATAACGCCCCAGATAGAGAAGGTCCAGCCAGCTGGAGTGATGCCCGTTTCATAGCGGCTCGACACATTTCCTGTAGTGGAGTGGAAAGGACCTGGAAAAAAACAGACACGTTCAGTCACAAGATCATTAGTGAGGTCCAACAGTGATCGTGGGCGATTGCCTGGCTCTCAGTCATTGTTACAGCTGGATTGGGTCGAAGTCAGGGCAAAGTTATTACATGAAGGCTGAGGCACGTCTTAAACGCACAATGTAATTTAAGCTGTGATGTTTGAGGCTTACAGCAGACGGCGGTAGAAATAAAGACACGGCGTCCACTCAGGTGCTCTCTGAGTGTGCTCGGTCTCACAGAAATGTTTGCCTATGCTCGAATTGGCCAAGAAACGTATCTTATTTTTCGTACTTAATATTCCGACCCAAGGCCGAATCAATCATCCCCATGTTCTACAATAGTGAGCCAGCTATTGAGCTTTTCGGCGAGTGCAGAACAGACTGTACTGTGCATGTGTTGTACCCCAATAATGAGGCACAATATGACCCCATGACTTCTTCTCCATTTCAGCCTCCTTGGGTCAGGGCTATGTGCAGGTCAGTCAAGTCCCTACCCACCAAACGGGGAAAAACATTTCCTTGTAAAAACAGGGAAGGGCCAAACACATGCTGCTTCAAGGTCGCGGAAACCAGCATTGTCTAAAACAATAGACTTTTTATTGCCTCACGTTTCCACATTTGAATAAAATGTTCTTTCCTCTATCACCTACAGAGGGCCGAGAAGTCACTGCACACAGGCAGTGAGGTGTGGGACTACTACTGCAAAGATGGGGATGAGGTTGACCGCAAAACCTGCAATGCTAAGATATGCTTTGCCTGAAAGCGAACCACAAAGATCTGCATTTGGAGGCTGGGAGACCACGACTGGCACAAAGACGACGTGGACAAGCAGCACCGGTGCACGACACACTGCCACAGTTGTTTGCCGTGTTAACTATGAGGCCCTGCAGAAGCAAGAGCGAATCATCTGGACGAGTTGGTGATAGAGACGATTGACAAATATATACAACCGTACGGTAGGGGAGTGTATCTCTCCCTTAGAAGACACTCTAATGTAATATAGCTGAATACATAGGCTATGATCTGATTCAGGGAATGATACATTTTAATAACGATTCTGTTTGATTTAATTTGGTGCCGTTTCACGCGATACAATGCAATCTGATTTACATTTGAGGAGCTCTTTTCCAAAACGCTATAAATCAGTTTAATAGTTTTCAGGAGACCCACACATTTGGTTAATATTCAGTTTATCTTGTCAGAATGGTTCATGGCTCAGTCTGAACATGTTGAACGGACGGACAAAACAAAAAACTCTCCCGCTTCAGAGCGCCGCCATGTTGGATCGCATAGAACGCTCACTGAGTTCTGATTGGTCGAGAGGACGTATCACATTTAGGCTAAAAATAGGTTTGGTGCTGGTCGCGGTTTGGAAAGGAACTGCATCTTGAGACCATTTTAAACAAGGAAATAAAGAGATTTGGCAGAAACACTGATGAAGCAGTGAAAAGGTTCTGTAAACAGCAAAGTGGCTCAAACTCATTTTTTTAAATTTGGCTCACACTCATTTTGGAAAAGAGCTCTTCATTTGTTTAATGAAGACATTCATTTTCCATAGTACATTGAAATAAGCTAATTCTACAATAGTGGCTCTGCTGCTTACCTTCAACAGATATATTTCATAAAAGTAGTTTTCTTCCTTTACATAATAACATAGGAAGAAAATGGAAGACAGATATATCATTTCAGAATAACATGTTATGACTTTTGCAATAGACACAGGTGGACAAAAACACTTGCAATCCTACTGAACAAACACACTAACATATTAACCATGTGACCAAGGACGTGACTTTAACTCCACAGTAAGGTCTGAAGTCCTGAGTAATAAAACTGGTAGATTGCGGGATGACCTTAGACCCTGTTGTGTGTCTAGAAACACTTTTTAACGTCTTCGTCTTTGTCTTGTTTGTGCGAGCTGTAACAACACTAGCATCCACGTTCTCCTCCTCACCCACGTAGCTTTCCCGCATGTCATGAGTTTAAGGATTTACAGCCGTTCTACAGACCCTAAAAATGTTTTCCTTTCGTCATTTAAACTGTTTTTTTTTGACGCAGGAAAGAAGCGAACAGACCCTGGCCATAAAACTAAAACACCTCGATCCTTCTCACTCAGGGGGGGGGGGGAGCCTTAGCCTTAGAGGACGCTGAAAACCTTGGTAAAAACAACCGTCAGCTGGCAGGAAGCAAAAGGCCTGGCCCAGAAAAGAGTGGGATGGTGGGCCTGGGTGGACGCCCACTGCCCCAAAACCAGGAAAGAATTAAGAGTCGAGCAAGTTTCCTAATGCTGCAGAAACATTTCCCAACATTGTCCGTTTGTTGTTGCTCACAAAATCAGTACCATTTATAGAGTTCCCTGCTTACGAATCTAATAACACATCTGGAGTTTTCCACGAACTGGGTGTTGTTCATGCCACAACCTACCCTCTGTGTGTGTGTGTGTGTGTGTGTGTGTGTGTGTGTGTGTGTGTGTGTGTGTGTGTGTGTGTGTGTGTGTGTTTTGTTTATGCCACACCCTACCCATGGATGTCAGACCCGGCCCAGCAGCCAACAGGAGGTCTGAGTCTGTTTGGGTCTGTTTGAACTCGTCTCCTCCAGCAAATCACACCATAAAAACAAGGATTGCAGAGGAGTTTGACTGACCCCAGTGACTGAACCACCAGTCCATAGGGACTCGGCTTGGGAACCGAAGGGTCGCCGGTTCAAGTCCCCATATGAACCAAGAGAAGAGGGTGGACTGGTGGCTGGAGAGAAGCCATTGCCCTTGAGCAATGCACCGAACCCCGAAACTTGTGTGTGTATGTTGTTTATGCCACACCCTACCCATGGATGTCATGGCTTTTTTTAAATGACTTCCCCTCTTCTGTGTGTGTGTGTGTTTGTGTGTGTGTGTGTGTGTGTGTGTGTGTGTGTGTGTGTGTGTGTGTGTGTGTCTCTCCCTCCAGGTAACGGTTTCTCCTGAAGAAAGTAGTTGTAATAAATATTACTCAGTGATTATTAAAGCTAAATGCACCTTTGTTGCTGTGCTCCATGAACTACACCGTCCATCCACATAAGTCAAATTCATGGTTAATGCCACTATTAAGAGGTAAGTAAAAACGCCCTTTTCTTTATTTTATTTAGTTATTTAACAGCTTTTATGCCCTGTTTTATACAGCCCAACTGCCGAATTAGCTAGCAACTAGCTAAACATGCTAAACTACCGTGAACGTTACACAAGCACGGTCATGGAAACTATATCTCATTGTTTCTCGTAACCATAGTAATGACTTACACATTGTACACCGTTAACGCTTTCGTAACCAGTAAAAACAGTTAAAAAAGAGTCATTTTAACAGTGTTAGCTAGTTTGTCGGTAGCTGTAACTACAGTTAAATGTGAATAACTGACTTTTAACTCACCTCTGCCAGCTCCGGCCAAAGCGTTAACGATTAAAACGCCGATAAAAACCACCGCACACAAGATGATAACTACAATCCGGGGCAGGCTGTTGTCCTTCATGTTAGCTGGTGGTCTGCTGCGCTGGTTGTGGGGCTCCCCTCCCGTCCGCTGGTCCGCTGGCCCGCTGTCACCGCCCGTCAGCCGGGGCGGAGAGACCGGGGAGGGGACAACAGAGCGCACGTTGACCAGATGATGCGTTCACGTGCTCCGCGTGAACGCCCACAGCACTGGAGCAAAAACACGTTTGGAGGCAAAGCAAGTGCTCCGTGTGCACTGGAAGAAGAAATGTTTTTATTTTTTAAAACTATGTCCGTGTTGATACGGTAAGAAAAGTAGAACTTAAAGCCTCTTGAGGCTTGAGGGGTTTAGGGCACGTGAGGCGCACGCGTGTGGCGTAATGGCGACCTCCAGAGGAAGATAGTGAGAATACACAGCACATGTCATTTTGTCCATTTGTTTCTAGAAGAAGAAGAATTACTTTATTTATAAATTTATTTTTTTTACCATTATTATTAATCATGACACACACACACACACAATTAAGGAGAGATGTTAGAGCGAGGGGGCTGCCAGTGACCGGCGCCCCGAGCAGTTGGGGGTTCGGTGCCTTGCTCAACGGCACCATATATATATATTATTCTTGTATAACCCAGCTTTAAGGAAGTGCAAAACTGTAAACACTGGAATATTACAGATTTAGTACTGCTGTGGTGTGATGGTTAGCACTGTCACCTCAAAGCAGGAGAGCTCCTGGTTCGAATCTGGGCTGGGGCCCTCCTGTGTGGAGTTTGCATGTTCTCCCCGTGTCTGCGTGGGCTTTCTCCGGGTTCTCCGGTTTCCTCCCACAGTCCAAAGACGTGCAGGTGTTCGGTTCATTGATGACTCTAAATCACCCGTAGGTGTGAATGGTTGTCTGTCTCTGTTCGTCTCTATGTGTCCTGTGATAGACTGGCGTCCTGTCCAGGGTGGACCCCGCCTCACGCCTGATGTCAGCTGGGATCGGCTCCAGCGACCCCGACCCTGGGATAAGCGGTTGAAGATGAATGAATAGTACTGCTGTGGAGTGGTTGTTAGCACTGTCGCCTCACAGCAAAAGGGCTCCTGGTTCAAATCACGGCCGGGGCCCTTCTGTGTGGACTTTGCATGATCTACCCGTGTCCGGGTTGGTTTTCTCCGGGCTCTCCGGCTTCCTCCCACATGCGGATCAAGGGGAATTACTGTTACAACACTGAGATGTCTTATTATAACAAAGAGAGGGCGGCTTGCGTGTGCTGTTACAGTGATAGCGCTGTGGTCTGTTGCCGTCAAAGCACAGCAAAACAATACATTGTGTAAGTCGAGCGATGCAGGCAGACAGTGTGAGGGTTGGTTGCAAAACCACGTTCTGACAGTTGTATTAGTCTCCTTAAATGGTTTAACAAGTACACTGAACATATTAATGACCACTCACATGTAATTATTATAAGTGAGCTTTTATTTTGGAGGGAAAGGTTAAACCCTCAGAGGGGCTGAACACTCTGTTGCAACTGTATTAAAGACAGCTGAGGAATGAAACTCAGCATTAAGGGTTTCGCCCATCTGTTGGAACTTCAGAGGAGGTTAAAGCAGGTCCACAAACATGTGGACACACACTTGTTATGTAAGCCCAGCACTGTTTCCACTACTTTATCTTGTGAAGTGATTAAGAACACCCAGGTTAACACGGCTAGAACACGGGGATCTGAACCTCAAATGGGTTTTAATACTCACTCATTGCTGAGCAGAGCCTGCACACCGGCTTTGCTGACTACAAGAAAACATAGACTTTGAACAGAACTTCTAATATTAACACATCAACATACATTCGTTGCAACAGCATCTGACATGTCAGTTTTCACATAGTTGCCTTCGTCAAATGGTACACCTTTGAAATTCAAACGTGAGGTGTGTATGTATGTATGTGTGTGTGTGTGTGTGTGTGTTTGTTAAGAGGCCTGTGGTTGGCAGTCCTGAGTCTCTGTGCTGCTGTTTTCATAGTCTTTGTGGATGTCCAGTGCTCCGTACAGGGTCTCCAGAACAGCCAGTACTCTGCTCTGGACCGAATCCACCTGCTCTACTGGGCAGTATTCATCTAGACTGGACCTGAAAACACACGTAAACACACACACACACAGACACACTTAACCTCTCTTGCTTAACTACTATACATTTCACCAGAAGCCTTAACTCTGTGTGGCTGTGTTACTTACCTGGACATAGTCACCAGTGTAGGTTTGGGCAGAGCCTTCAGAAACAGGTACACAGCTGAAATGTATCTGTCGATCTCCTCGTGAGTGCTGATGTGGTGAGGCAGCTCAACAGAGTCGCAGGTTAACCCCGCCTGATGGACCTGAGAGAGGTTTGAAGCAGCGTACAGCGACAACAAAAAGAACAAGGATGAGCGGAGATTAGAAGGAGAAAAAGGAGGAAAAGATAACCATAAGAACAGTTTGACTAAAACAATGCTCCAGTATGATACCTGCCATGTCATTTGAGTTATTTAAACCTTTACTGTGAAAGGCAGTGCACTTTTAATCACTAATATTATGAGATCAGGTTGAATGGCACATTACATAGAAGGTACTGGGCGGCGGTAGCTCAGTCCATAGGTGACTTGGCTGGGAACTGTCCCTGTGTGGACCATGTATGGAGTGTGGACTGGTGGCTGGAGAGGTGTCAGTTCATCTCCTGGGCACTGCCGAGGTGCTATTGAGCAAGGCACTGAACCCCCAACTGCTCGGGGCGCCGGTCATTGGCAGCCCCCTCGCTCTAACATCTCTCCTTAATTGCATGTATATAGGTCCTGTCTGTGCACGTGTGTATTTCGGGCCTCTGTGTGTGTGTAACATGATTAATAATAAGAGTGAAAAAATTCTATTTCCCCGTTGCGGGATAAATAAAGTAATTCTTCTTCTTCGTACTGTAACTTTGACTAGTTCAACACCAATGCTGTGACCTTTAAAAGGTGTTCATTAGGGACGAGCAATGAATGAAGAATTATTGAAAAGTTATTACGAGATAAAAACACTGGAATAGTTTCCGCAGCTATCATCTCGTCTTCTCTTGTTTTTAAAACGTGTGTGGCATGTTCAGTTGGGCTTTTTTTCCAAGGGTAATGTGGGCAGCAAGCCCCCGCCACAGCGACTTCCTGGTTGATCCAACACGGAAGTACCAAAAACCGCAGCTCTCTGAGTGTCCACACACAGTGACAGATACACAGACACAAAAGAGACGAACGGTCCCCAGTGAATATCGGAGTATGTTTGGCCTGAAATGCCCGTCCCTAATCTGCATCAGACAAACATCCATGAAAACAATAAATGAGAGCTCCACCATCCAACATAATCTATGTACATGTGTAATTTATGAGTGTAGTGATAGCCTGACATTGTATAACTACACTAGTAGTGGTGGTGGTGCATATCGTAAGAGTACAGAAGGGCATGAACATTCTTACCATCTCATAGTCGGGGCACAGATTTCTCGACTTCAAACTGGAAACCAGCTGGGCGAGTGAAGCCATGCTGAAAACACACGGAAGATAAAACACTAGCTGAGTCTGACAAGTGAAACCTTCTGCCACCGGTCACACAATGTAAGGCTCTGCACTTCATAGATGCAACAACTACAGTCGTGCCACATTTCATCGTTCGTCAGTGAGAATGCATGAGTGATCATTATCATTAATACGTGTCAGAGTTCTCAATTCACTGACCACAGAATGAACTGCATACACACAGTCATTACATAATCATCCCATCACGCACCCGCTCTACCAACACATGTTGTTTTCACTTTGTTGGACTTGTTGGACCTGTTCTCTGGACTGTGAGGGCGTGTACAGAATGTACCCACATGTCTTAAGACAATCTGCCTCCCTGTCAAAGCCTCTCAGGAACACATGAGAAACAACCGTTTCTTCTCCACAAATTTAAGAACACGGTTAGTTAGGAATCATACGTGAACGCTACAGAAGTGACATGTTTTTGTTGTCTTAGGGCGCACTCACACTGTCCTTCCGCACCGGGCCAAAAACGTTTTTCAAGTACCCTAAAGCCCGGGGCGCAGTGCGGAAGGACAGTGTGAGTGCGCCCTTATTTGCCGTTGTAATGCTTAGTGTAAGAAGTGCTCCTGCTAAACATAATCTCTGTACATCGTATCCATGCCAGGCATAACATTGTGCTGTCATGCTATTGTTGATTCTGTGTGTCAGGAGAGCTGTTCTCTTGTCTGCGTAGCCCCTTTATACATACTTTACGCGTTCCCTGGTACAAAGACTACTCAATGTCAGAGTCAGAAAACGTGAGAGTGCAGCTGTTTATTGCACTGAGAATTCACAGTGAGTGAGTGAGTGGGTGTATAGATGACGTTTATCGACGAAACCGGACGTAAACAAACATGTGATGGTGAAGAAGAAGGAGGAGTACAATGCAGTGTAAGTCGTTTGTACACTCAAATTGGTGGTTCCACTGGTCCTATGCTAACTCTTGGCCTGTTCCACTGAGAACTGTAACATAGATACAATGCTAAAGTGATAGATGACCATAATATGCAATATGGGTTCAATAACTCTTTTACCTCATGTGTAGAATACTTTAAAAGTTCCACAACATAAAAAAAGCATGGCGTTTAATTCTTTAGAGTATTACAGTGAAAAGAATCCAGAGGAACTTTACCCAGGGACGCCGGCCCAGCGTGTAACCGTCTCTTCTCCATCATCCTCTAACAGATCCGCAAACGCTGCTTCCAGGTCTTCTAACTGATGTACACGACGATCCACACACTCATCAAGCTCCTCCTAAACACACACACACACACACACACACACACACACACGCACGCACACGCACGCACGCGCGCGCAGGCACACACACACACACGAGGGGATTATGTAAAGATTCACATCGAGCGCTCCACTCTCGTAAAAGGTCAAGGCTCGACTCGGGAGACTCACAACGACAAGTATGATGGGGGATTAACGTGATGAGCGTTGCTATGGTTGCTTGTGAGGAAGAACAACATGGCTGACACAGTTAACAGTGCACCATCAAATTTAAAATGTAAAGTTTGGGAGAGATTTGGATTCTTTAAGAAGGAGGGGAAACATTTGTAAGGTCCGTAGAACAGCTACAAAGTGCACGAGCAAGAACACCAGGACAAAGACACCAATGTTAAGTGTAACGGTTGTTCGTAGCGGTTGTTCGTAACAGTTGTTCGTAACGGTTGTTTGTAACAGTTGTTCGTAACTGTTGTTCGTAACAGTTGTTCGTAACAGTTGTTCGTAATTATGGAAAATGAATGTCTTCATTAAGCATACTTTATGTTAGGAACTGCACCGAATCGTTAAATTAAAATATACTGTTCCCTGAATCCTACCACAGCTCATGTATCTGGATATGTATCAGATCATCTTAAATGGGAGACATACTCCCCCCTATATACTACATATCATTTCTACACATGACTCCTAAGATCACAAAAACAAACACAGCTCCAATGAACGCAACAATATGCTCCTAGAGTCAATAGTGAGAGTGGGTGTTTGGGTAAAATAAAGTTAGGCAACAATTTGATTTCTCCTTCAAAGATTACACTGGAGTTATTTAAAACTCACTGAGCTCGTGCTTAACACAGCGAGGTGCGCGTGGAGAAATATCGGTTTATACAGTACACGCTCCTGTGAGAAGTGTAAAGGAGCAGGAGGGTGGTTGGGGCTGGACTGACTGTGATGTCTGACCTCAGCGGCATCAGGGCTGGGTCCTCTGAAGTTGTAGAGCTCCTTGAGGATGGCGTACTCTTCCTTGACACGAACAAGACACACAGACAACACGGAGGGGAGGTCAAGTCAAGGAAACGTGTTTCGCATTTTAAATGCAGAAGGATCCTCCCTACGTAGACAGACATAGTTTGAGACAAGTGTGCTCTATTGCACCTGGTCGAGTCCCGTCTTAGCTCACCCTCAGGTGAGGTGTCCGACCAACTGATGGGAGGTTGAACTCTTCGAAGCCAAAATAGAGTTGCTTCAAAATGAACATCTTATTGGGCTTGTGCCTTTATACAATTTAAATATATCTGTAATAAAATTCTGCATTGCATGTATCCCGTTAATTGCAAAACATAAGTGGAAGTTACAGATCTCTGTACTTCTACTATACAGCCGGAAAGAAAGCACTGTGATGCAGTAGACGTTTGGCTTGCCGCCCATATTCTCAGTTAACCCCCTTGACTTTAACCGGCATGCCGGCGGGCCCTGCTGACTTTTTGTCATGTACATTTGCAATGGGGTCCGTTGACCTCTGACCTCAAGATATATGAATGAAAACAGGTTCTATGGCTACCCACAAGTCTCCTCTTAACAGACATGTCTGACTTTCACACATCATATCATAATCCAGACAGTTTGGGAATAAACATGCAGTCTTTCTCCTGCGGTACAAATGTGTTATTTTGTCATATTTTTGCATACTAGGGCCTACAATGTCAGAAATGACTAGAACTGGGACTTCTAGGATAATCACAGCCTCATGAAACCACAAACTAAAGACCTGGAGGTTCAGAGGATGGTCGGCATTCCTCGGTAAACTGACGATGAGGAGGACTCTGAGCATTTTCCACAACAGAAGTGCTCGCCATCCAGTGACAGAGAAATGTCATTATGGAAATGTCCAAATGTCAAACGTTTTGGAGCCAAAATCACAGCATGGATTATTCTATGGTGTTCCTCAAGGTCTGGGTATCTAAATTTGGGATCATTTTGAATTTGAAGCCTGCAACAATCACACAGGTGAACTGGAAACCGGTGAGTGTCATGATTGGGTATAAAAGGAGCATCTTGGAGAGGCTCAGTCGTTTAGTGAATATTTGCAAAATAAACGATCACATTTATCAGTTTGAACATTAAATATCTTGTCTTTGCAGTGTATTTTATTGCATATAGGTTGAAAAGGATTTGGAAATCATTGTATTCTATTTTTCCCTACTTCATTGGAATTGGGGTTTGTACAAAAGCTGCTACAGAGCTGAAACATGAGGCGTGTAAGGGGGACGTACCTGCGTGTACAGTTCCTTAAAGGGATTCTTACAGGAGAAGAAATCCAAATCAATGTCCAGGATGTATGGCTCTGTCTCACTTAGAAATGAAGATATCCCCTTAACAACATAACTGGTGGATCCTTCTTCCTCATCACTGTCGCCTGAGCTCGGCCTGCTGCTGCCCTCTGCTGGCTGCAGTGAGTCAGAACACCTGAAGAGTGACTCAGAGAAGCTGGCTTCCCCCGCTTTAGGACACTCTGTCCGGGCTCTCTTGGCGAAGCAGCTGTCCGTGTCCTCTTCACGCTTCTCTGAGATGTAACACAGAGAATCACAAAACAGTCAGTGTCAGATGGAAATGTGTCCATAAACGCTGATGAATGAGTTTATAATCTGGAATATAATCAACAAATTCAAAAACGAAAATTAAATATTAGCCAATAGTAGTGATAGTGATTAAAAATGACAACAGCGAGGTCTTCCGCTCGGTATCTCAGTCACAAAACAAGAGATCTGTGTCAAGATTGTTTGTTTACGTACAGGGAAAAAAAAGTTTGTCATACTATATTAGGGCGCACTCACACTGTCCTTCCGCACCGGGCCAAAACAGGTTTTTCGGGTAAAGCCTAGTGCGTTTGACCAGTGTGAGTGCAACCGCTCCGTGCATAACTGCGGCCAGCTGGCCGTCCACGGCCCGTCCGAGATAGGTGGGCTTTTGTAGAGCGCGTTTGCACGTGTACGAGCACGAGCATGAGGCCTACGGCGGTTCTGATGTCCTTTATGTGCGCCTGTTCGGACATAGAAAATAGAAGGAGAGACCATGCGCGGACATTTAACAACAACAACAATGGCGGTGAAAGGTTCACGTTCGTGTGATGCGGAGGTGGAGTGTTTACTGCAGATTTGGTCGATGAAAAGATTCAAAAACAGTCGACAAGACGCACAAAAACTCAGAGGACTATGGAAAGATTTGGAAACAAAGCGACGCACCGCGATGGCGTCAATCAATGCGTGTGACGTGTTACGACGTGATGACGTATGGACAATCAAGAAGCATTTGCACGAGGCCCAGGCAGTGTGAGTACAAACGGGCCTGGGGCGCGGGGGGAGAGGGAGGGGGGACAAGTACCCTAAAGCCCGGGGCGCGGTGCGGAAGGACAGTGTGAGTGCGCCCTTAAGAATCTGTGGACAGCAGATTGTGGAAGAACCCCTCACATTAATTAACAGATCTATGCACACTGTTGAAACATTATTATGGAGTTTCATGTCCAAAATGAGGACTGTGGTTTTGTGTTAGGAACCCTTCAGGGCTTGAACAGACAGAGATGTATTACTAGTACCGTATTTTCCTCACTACAAGACCTAAAAACCTTCAAATGTCTCAAAAGCCGACAGTGCTCCTTATAATCCGGTGAGCCTTATATATTGACCAATATTGAGCCACAACAGGTCTCCAACTACGGTGAGCAGCCGCCGACTCTATTTTCCCCCGTAGAAGAAGTAACGCGCGGTGCATGTTGAGATATACGACTGTGTGAAGCGTGCCGTTTCATTTCCATGTGTGTGTTTGTGTAAAGAGCCCAAAATGGCTCCTGTTAAGAGACACGCTTACGACGCAGAGTTTACACTCAAGGCCATTAGTCACGCAGCAGAACACGGGAATAGATGGCAAAGCAACGCCACTACTAATGTCGCTAACTCTACCAGAGACCGTCTTCCTCTCCAAAGCACGCACCTGGAAGTGAAGTGTGACTCGGTTTAACAGGGTTGACTTTGACCACGTTCAAACTGAGAGGTTTAGCGTTTTCCAGCTGCTTCTCGGAGACGTATAAGCCATCGCTGAGGAAGTAGTTGTCTGTGCTGGTCACCCTGTGCAAAGAGGAGGGAAGCAGAGGGGAGAGGAGAGAGGGAGGGAGTGGAGTTAACAACAAACCAAAGAGAAAGAACAAGGGAAACAACGGCTCTACATTTAAAAGTGGTCCTGCCACTTCAATCGCTCCAACCGACTGGAGCTCCAGTCCACATGTCGCTGAGCTACAGCTGCCTTTCTAGTAGTGATGACACGGCAAAAACGCTGATGCATTTCCCTGATTCACTGCTTTGCTCTCCCTCTGTCTCTGGAAGTCACTTGACCAGCAGACTTTGCCAACGCGTTGACTGGCTGTTGAAGCAGGTGACATGTCTTACGTGACAAAATGGGAGACCCCCCAAAGATCCCCACCCCTAAAAGTAAGTAACGTGGAAACACTCTACTTAATAAAGGAGCATGTGTGTGTTTAGTGTATGTCCTACCTGATGGTGGTGGTGGAGGAGTCTCTCCCTACAGCCATCCTGTGCTCCCCCTCTCTGATCTGCTGGGCCCAGTAAGGATGCAGCCACGCCACACACGACACATGGCCGGCGTACACCATGGGCATGATCCAGTTTTCAATACTCAACTCGCTGAAAGACACAACATGCAGTGATCGGTGGAATCCAACAACAGTGTAACAGTCTGACTTTAAGAACATCTCTCCATCCATCTCTCCATCCTCTGTACCCAGGGGAAACACGTAGCATCGTCCACTAGCCGAACGCTGGTTAAATGATTGGATGGTACATTGGCTTCACTCACCAGCCCAAAAAAAAAATGGTAATTTGAGGAATACATTCGCACACTTTGTCCAGGTTTTAGAAATCAGGGATTGGGGCTGAGCATCTTGAGCCAAAATCAACATCAGAATGAATCATTTTATTAAATACAATCTTGCACGACTGTCTATCCTCACAGTGGACCTCGTATTTAACTTTTGTACTTAACACTGAACTGAACGTCATGGATTATGACATTTATTATCTAACTCAGTATTTGAGAACTCTTGTTTTACATCCTCATGACTATAAAAATCAGCAATATGAATTAGATGTGCAAAACACTTTCTCTGTCAGAGTTAGACCGGACATTCGGCGTCAAGAACATCGCTAAAAACTAATGCGGTTCTTCGTGCTCAGGTGTGTTTATTAAAACGGTGCTCTGCAAACAGCAGCCTATCTGAAGGAACTCATTCATTGAACATGAAGACATCATTTCAATGGTCCATTACAAATGCATAATGTATGTGGATTAACCATCAGTTAGCCTGTGAATGTTCTCATTCGTCCAGGTCGTCATTATCCTCAAAGCAATTTCAGTCAAAAGCAACTGGACTTGGTTATTTGTGCACCTAATAAAGTGGCCGGTGAGTGTCAATATGATGTAGACCTGCCCAGAGCAGAGGCGATCTAAGTTTAGTCTCGTGTTGCACATGTGCAATCTGGTGCAACCGGCAACATTTAGTTTTCATCTCACTGGGTCTTTAACATTTCAGCTGCCTCATTTTCCCACAACACCCATCACCTCTCTTATTTAGTTTGTACTTATTTTATTTCAATATGCCCGTAGGTGTGAATGGTTGTCTGTCTCTGTTCGTCTCTAAGTGTCCTGTGATAGACTGGCGTCCTGTCCAGGGTGGACCCCGCCTCACGCCCGATGTCAGCTGGGATCGGCTCCACCCCCCCCGCGACCCCGACCCCAGGATAAGCGGTTGAAGATGCTAAATGCTGCTAAACTGCACGCTGCGTATTGTTGTATATTGTCTATACCCACGCTTAACCACAGTGTCTGTTGCACTCTGTCACATTTAGTTATGGTTTGATTTATTTGATGTTAGCTTATTGTCACTCTGATCCTTTCCCACCTTTGTATCGAAGCTGTTGCACAATCATTTCCCTCGGGATACATAAATAAAGCTTCTTGAATCTTGAATGACGCTCAGCATGGACAAGCACAAGCCACAGCTTCACATGAGGCAGCCTGAAGGAAGAGCTTCGGTTTGAAACGAACATACCTCAAGAGTTTGTCCTTATCGAAGACTGTGTCCGCGGACATGTTGACAGGAATCAGCAAATCAGGGTGGGAGTCTAAATGAACCATCTTTATGTTCTTCATGGGGAGGTGTCTCGATGCGATGGCCCGATAAATATGACCCACAGCCTGGGAAAGGTACAGAAGAACAAGCAAATTGAAGATACCTGACTCAGTAGTGTAATGTTACCAACTTCATTCGTAGCTCAGGTGAATTTCAATCTCAATGTGCAGTCGTAACATGCTCCTCTGTGCCTTGATGCTTCTTCTGTGTTTTCCCTCCACTTTGCTGCTGTTATAAGGACATTTCCCCTTTTATGGGATTAATAAAGGTAGGGTCGCTGGTTCGAGTCCCTGTGTGGACCATGAATGGAAGAAGAAGTATTCCTTTATTTGTCCCGTAATGGGGAAACCTGAAATACACACAAACAGGACCTATATACATGCAACTAATGGAGAGATGTTAGAGAGAGGGGGGCTGCAGGTGACCGGCGCCCCGAGCAGTTGGGGGTTCGGTGCCTTGCTCAACAGCACCTCGACAGTGCCCAGGAGATGAACTGGCACCTCTCCAGCCACCAGTCCACGCTCCATTCATGGTCCACACAGGGACTCGAACCAGCGACCCTCCAGGTTCCCAGGCAAGTCCCCAAAGAGTGTGGACTGGTGGCTGGAGAGGTGCCGGTTCATCTCCTGGGCACTGCCGAGGTGCAGGTTAATCATTCTTGCAGTTTCACAGTTGCATGTTGTTGCTAGTATAGTATAGTATAGTATAGTTTAGTATAGTATAGTATAGTATAGTATAGTATAGTGGCCACACTCACATCGTGGTGGTCCTCCACGACCCACACCGGCAGCTCCTTGTAGAACCTCTTCAGCGGCACGGAAGTCATTATAGCAGAGAACACGGTCCGTGAAGGCAACGTTAGCGTGATGCGTTCACTTGCCTTGAGCTAGTTATAGTCACGTTAGCATAGCTTCCTCTCCCGCACATGGTTCAGTCGCGTTTCGACACTAAACTGTTTGATAGCAGAGCTACCTGAAGCTAGCATTCACCCTGTGATGAGAACCGGAAGTGACAAACGCATTGTTTTTGTGTTCGGGTAGAAACAAGAGACAAGAGGCGGGGAGTTCCTAGTGCTCGGTCATTAATTTGGTAAGAAGAAGAATTACTTTATTTATCCTGCAACCCGGAAATTGATTTTTTTTCACTCTTATTATTAATCCACACACACACACACACAAACAATACATGCAATTAAGGAGAGATGTCAGAGCGAGGGGGCTGCCAGTGACCGGCGCCCCGAGCAGTTGGGGGTTCGGTGCCTTGCTCAACAGCCTCTCGGCAGTGCCCAGGAGATGAACTGGCACTCTGTGGTGCATTGCATGAGACATTAGGTGCATTTCCACTAGTGTCGAATACCCGGAAGGAGGCAGGCCTATCTCACCGAAACGCCCCTAATTTGCATGTGAGTCAGTCGAGCGGGTCCAAAAAACGGCCGCTCAAATCCTGAGAGAAGCCGGTTACTGATTGCATGTATCTCTCAGTGGGATGTGACGTGTGGTAGGAGAGATGCCACAACAACACAGCGAAGTAGAGAGCAGACGCTACGCAGCACAGAAAATGATCTTTGCACAGGCTTGTCATGAGTGCTGCAGCGGCCAGGTTGGCTTCTGATCTGCTGCCCTTTACTGCATGCTCCCTCTCTCCCATTTACACACACACGACCTATATACATGCAACTAGTGGAGAGATGTTAGAGCAAGGGGTGCCAAGAACTGCCAGCTGCCAGTGACCGGTGCCCCGAGCAGAGGGGGGTTCAGTGCTTTGCTCAACAGCACCTCAGCAGTGCTCAGGAGATGAACTGGCACCTCTCCAGCCACCAGTCCACGCTCCATACATGGTCCACACAGGGACTTGAACCAGCGACCCTACGGTTCCCAGCCAAGTCACCTATGGACTGAGCTACTGTTTGTCCCAGGAAAATCTGATTAGTCTCAATCGCAACATATTTTTCACAGATTAACAAAACTCATTATTTACAGTTTACACTTAATTTAGCGGATATTTAAGAACATACTAAAAATGAGTCTCTTCTTGGTTGTATTTGGTTACAGTGAGAAAGAACGCAGGGGGCCTCTGGAGAGTCGAGGTGCAATAACACTCGGCTCTCTCAGGAGGGGGAGAGAACGGTTCCTTTCTTCTTAATTTCAGCTCTGAGTGCGCATACACGAAAGCTTCATGCTGCTTGTTACTGCTCCAGCATTTGAGTTCGCTTTTTTCCTTCTTTTTTATTGAATCTTGCAGACAAGTGCAGAGGAGAAACCATAGCAGTCTGCCTTTAAATTAAAAAGGGGACAGAGACAAAACCAAAAACAACGAAAAACACGGACCCCGCCCACCCTCCCAACAACCCTTGTCAAACACGGGGTCCCCCTGCTTATCCTGGGTCGGGTCGCAGGGGCAGCAGCTTTAGCAGGGGACCCCAAACTTCCCTTTCTCGGGCCACATTAACCAGCTCTAACTGGGGGATCCTGAGGCGTTCCCAGGCCAGTGTGGAGATCTAATCTCTCCACCTGGTCCTGGGTCTTCCCCGAGGCCTCCTCCCAGCTGGACGTGCCTGGAACACCTCCCTAGGGAGGCGCCCAGGGTTCATCCTTACCAGATGATCCTGAACCACCTCAACTGGCTCCTTTCAACGCAAAGGAGCAGCGGCTCTACTCCGAGTTCCTCACGGATGCTGAACTTCTCCCCCTCTCTCTAAGGGAGACTCCAGCCCCCCTCCTGAGGAAACACATTTCGGCCGCTTGTACCCGCGGCCTCGTTCTTTGGGTCCTGACCCAGCTTTCATGACCATAGGTGAGGGTAGGAACGAAGATTGACTGGTAGATCCAGAGCTTTGTCTTCCTCAGCTCTCTTTTCGTCACAACGGTGCGGTAGAGCGACTGCAGCACCCCCCCCCCCCCCCCCGCTGCTCAGACTCTCCGGCCAAACTCACGCTCCATCGTCCCCTCACTCGTGAACATGATCCCGAGGTACTTGAACTCCTTCACTTGGGGTCAGGACTCATTCCCTATGTAAGGTTTAATCATGAAAAAAGTGTGTGTGCAACAATAACAGGAAATAGAGGCCAATAGGATCACGTCCTGCCTAGTGAATAACTACTATTTATGGGCATGTTTTGATGACGTGCTGGACACACAAACACACCAGGAGAGCCTAGAGTGATGGCCAGTAATAGGAGTGTATATATGAAATCATGAGGCGTGTAAACTTTGTCAACGCACGAACATCAGTGTAAAGTGAGAGACTGGAGGGAGACATTTTTGTATTAGTGTGACGGAGGTGTAGTGAGAGCTTCTGTCAATTTGTGTTAATAAAACTCCCCCTTGATGGCTGAGACGGTCTCTGCTGACTCATTTGTAGATCTTTCTATTTTTATAATACATTGTTCCGCAACAGTGGCCCGGATGATTCACAACATCAACCTATGTACAAGTAACATGGAAGAAGACACCCCAGCTTTATAATTCCGGCTGCTGTAAGAGTGTTTGTCGACGGACAAGCTGTAACCCCGCCTGCAGTAGCCTACGGGGTGTGTGTGTGTGCGTGTGTGTGTGTGTGTGTGTGTGTGTGTGTGTGTGTGTGTGTGTGTGTGTGTGTGTGTGTGTGTGTGTGTGTGTGTGTGTGTGTGTGTGTGTGTGTGTGTGTGTGTGTGTGTGTGTGTGTGTGTGTGTAAATGGGAGAGAGGGAGCATGCAGTAAAGGGCAGCGGATCAGAAGCCAACCTGGCCGCTGCAGCACTCATGACAAGCCTGTGCAAAGATCATGTTCTGTGCTGCGTAGCGTCTGCTCTCTACTTCGCTGTGTTGTTGTGGCGTCTCTCCTACCACACGTCACATCCCACTGAGAGATACATGCAATCAGCAACCGGCTTCTCTCAGGGTTTGAGCGGTTTGAGCCGTTTTTTTGGACCCGCTCGACTGACACACATGCAAATTAGGGGCGTTTCGGCGAGATAGGCCTGCCTCCTTCCGGGTATTCGACACTAGTGGAAATGTCTCACACCCTCTCTACGACACACCCTGATGCACCACAGAGCGCCACAGGAAATCATTCCAATATACTGTATTCTATATTGTAAATCTGATATTTCATATATACATACACACACACACACACACACACACACACACAGGACGCAACATGAGAGAAATGAAACTGATGAGAAGCCAGATGATGAGTTGCCGGGTTCAGTGGGCGACATTCGAGTTTTAAAGTTCAGTTCAGACCAAAGATTATTCAACAAGGTAAATCTTACTCTTTTTGTAAGGGAGTCTCACAATCTGTTAGGAACAAACACTGGGAAAACTGGGACCCAAATGAACAATAACAACAACAATAGTCCAAAAATAAGTGATTTAATAGGTCAATAATATATACAAAGTGCACCAAGCACGAGGGGTAAGTAGTGGGGGGTTGTGAGTGACGAGAGCTCTCCTGAGCGTGCCCAGTGCTGGTGAGGTCCGATGAATCTGCAAGAGCAGGTCCAATTACGTGAAAAGGCGTCCTTCGGGTAACAGCAATTCACGAAGAGGGGAACAATGGCCACAGGGAAAACACATGAGCTGAGGGGAAGGTGAGCAGTCAGGCAGGCAGGCAGGAACAGGAGCGACCTACAAACAATTCCAAAGAACATGGAGGGAACTTGAGAGAGCACTCTATGTGCCCTGTGATAGACTGGTGTCCTGTCCAGGGTCTACCACGCCTCACTCCCAATATCAGCTGGGATAGGCTCCAGCCCCCCGCGACCCCGATAGGGACAAGAGGTTGAAGATGTATGAATGGACGTAAGCAGAGGAGGCCAGAGCTGGGCAAAAGTCAGAGAGAAAGGACCAAACGGGTCTTGGTTGGCATGAGGGCTGCAATCCCAAAGGGAGCTAAGTTCAACGTGGATTACTAATGTAATAACCGGGGACAAACGGCAAAACCAACCCCGCAGTTGTCTCAACATTGTGACTTCACTTGTGGTGGGTGCGCTATCTGCTGTCACTCTGTTGACATTCTCTTAATTTGCCAGCGAGTCAATTCTGACCAATCAGAGGGCAGTTCAGGATCTACTATTGCGCCCGCAACACAATGAGTGAAGTGCCTTTTTTTCTTATTTGTCCCAAACCTATATTGAGTTGAAGTGCAGCTACATTTTGGTTCACTTCAGCACGTCATCAACTGATTCGGACCACATGAAATTAATAGGTGTGTAAGCGAGGAAGTGGCCATTCCAAGCAGGAAATACGTCATAAAAATCTACTTAAGCTTGAAATCAAGACCTCATCAAACAGACACATACACACAAATGGAAATTAAACTGCTGTAAACATTTTTCTGCTATATAATCTTAGACCAACTCTATCAGTTAAACCAGCGTTCCTGTATAGATGTGTGATGGGATTTATCCAGTATGTGAGTCTGCATATACGGTATATCCAGCCTTTGATCTTGGTGGCCTGTGAGAGCGATGGGTGGCTTTGATCTCTTTTGGTTTGGACCGTAGCCCATAGGAGATAAAAGCAGGATGATGAGTGGAGGTAGCAACACTGACAGAAGAGAGATGAGTGGAGGTAGCAACACAGACAGAAGAGAGATGAGTGGAGCGAGGAAGAAAGAGGAACAGAAGAGAGCCAGTGAAGCAGGAGTCTTGGTGTATGTGGGGGGGCTGAATACAGAGGAAGAAGACAGAGGAAGAGGAACAATAACACGGAGAGAGAATTCAGGGTAATGGGAGCAAACAGGAACGATGTCAAATGTAGAATGAAAAATGGAGCTGCTATTAGGGCAGAAGTAATGCTAACTACATGCATAGGTATTTGGGCATTAGATGGGTTCAAAAAAGAAGTATTGTTTGCATTTCTTCATCTAATGCAGACCTGTAAACTCTAGATTAGTAAAACGTTGACAAGCAGGCTGTTCTCGTCTTTTTTTCAGCAACGCAACTTAATGCTTAATGTTGCAGTCGCTCTACCGCACCGTTGTGACGAAAAGGGAGCTGAGCTGGAAGGCAAAGCTCTGGATCTACCGGTCAATCTTGGTTCCTACCCTCACCTGTGGTCATGAAAGCTGGGTCAGGACCCAAAGAACCAGGTCGCGGGTACAAGCGGCTGAAATGGGTTTCCTCAGGAGGGGGGCTGGATGAGACATGAATGATACAGAGAGGAGAGAAGGTCAGAATATCTTGAAAAGTATTATCCCCAGGCAGACTAGGCCTATAGCAGCATCATTAAGCAGAACAAAATCAGCTTAAAAATAACAACATAGCTGAGGGCTCGTAAGCCCTAGCTGTAAGCTTGTAAGTTTATCAAAAAGGAAAGTTTTAAGTTTACTCTTAAATATAGGGACGGTGTCTGCCTCCAGAATAACACTTGGGAGTTGGTTCCACAGGAGAGGAGCTTGGTAGCTGAAGGCTCTGCCCCCCTTTCTACTTTTGGAGACTCTAGGAACGACGAGTAGCCCTGCAGTCTCAGAGAACAGCGATCTAGTCGGGTAATGCGGTACTATGAGCTCTTTAAGATACGACGGAGCCTGACCAATAAGGGCTTTGTAGGTAAGGAGGAGGATTTTAAATTATATTCTAGATTTACAGGTAGCCAGTGCAAAGAAGCTAATACAGCTAATACACCCAAGGGCCCCTGCATGGGACTTGTCCCTGGTGTTGCAGGCCCTACGCTTGCCTCCCTTTGAACCACCGGGCAAGGCTTCTATATAATCCGAGGACTAAATTCAGTTGTACTGAAAACCGACTAAGTTATCAGCTTCTAGGAGCTACCGAGTGGCTCTTTGATGCATGAAATGCGGTGAATGTGAGTGAATGTGTGTGATGTGCCACGTTTATGATGGATGACTTTAATGAAATTTGCTCAGTGCTTTTCATCCATTCGCTAACACCCCACCGTTTCCCATCTCTCTCTGTCTTTTGCCCTTTCCTGTGACTCCTTTATTCTGCTTTCACTTCACACAGCCTCTGAAAATGAAAAAGTGTAAATTGTTTTTCCTTCAGATCAAAAGGATGAAAGCAGGGATATGCTTGGCTCTGCTGATTGCATTAGTTGGGAAGTGAATAGAGCGACATAGATTTTGAAATTCCTGAATCATTTTTGCCTCACGAAATAACATCAGGCATCCGAGTTCAAAAGGACTGGCTGAACCACTTCTCTGTGTCTCAGTGTGATGTTTGTGCTGTCACCACCGGTTAGAGAGACATACCAGGATATTGTGTTTCATATAAAAAATAGGATCTGGTCCAATATGTGTCACAAATCTCAAATATGAGTCTGTTTGATTACAAGTTCATTATATTCATAAAACCAACGATACACTATATACAGTGAATGTATATACATGTATATATGTACATGTGCATGAAGTATATCTACATATATGTATATATTTCAATTGGCTGTTCAAGTACCTCGGGATCATGTTCACGAGTGAGGGGACGATGGAGCGTGAGTTTGGCCGGAGAATCGGAGCAGCGGGGGCGGAGCTGCAGTCGCTCTACCGCACAGTTGTGACGAAAAGAGAGCTGAGGAAGGCAAAGCTCTGGATCTACCGGTCAATCTTGGTTCCTACCCTCACCTGTGGTCATGAAAGCTGGGTCAGGACCCAAAGAACCAGGTTGCGGGTACAAGCGGCCGAAATGGGTTTTCTCAGGAGGGTGGCTGGAGTCTCCCTTAGAGAGAGGGGGAGAAGTTCAGCATCCGTGAGGAACTCGGAGTAGAGCCGCTGCTCCTTTGCGTTGAAAGGAGCCAGTTGAGGTGGTTCAGGATCATCTAGTAAGGATGAACCCTGGGCGCCTCCCTAGGGAGGTGTTCCAGACACGTCCAGCTGGGAGGAGGCCTCGGGGAAGACCCAGGACCAGGTGGAGAGATTAGATCTCCACACTGGCCTGGGAACGCCTCGGGATCCCCCAGTTAGAGCTGGTTAATGTGGCCCGGTAAAGGGAAGTTTGGGGTCCCCTGCTAAAGCTGCTGCCCCCACGACCCGACCCCGGATAAGAGGCTGAAGATGAGTGATGAGATGAGATGAGATGAGATGTCTTTGCTGTACATACATGTACAGACATATATGTGTGTGGCGGGTCTAACTCTGCGTTGTGTTATTTAGTAGACAAAGACACACTCCTGGGCGGTCTCAACACTGTTTACAACACTGGATGCTAAGAGGTGTAGAGAAATAGGCTAAAAAGCCTAAAAGTGGATGCAGCCAATGCCCCCACAAAATTACAGCGGGTGCAGGGTCGTCGGCTTCAAATGCAGCAGCACATCAGGTAGATTTGGAGGAAGAGGGGGATGAACATGAGGATGAGGAGAGAGACGTGACCCAGCAGGGACAGATTGAGGAAGAGGTCAGAATAGCCGCTGTCAGAGGGAGGTTTTCAGGGAGGGCGAAGTCCTGTTTTTTCTCTTGTGTGTGTGTGTGTGTATGTGTGTGTGTGTGGTGATGATTGCAGCAATTTACGCCTGCCGCCCTAACTAACGTCTTGTGTGGAACAGGCTGTAAAATATGCCCCTGAAAAACAGGTAAATGTCCAATGCACCAGCAGACACACACACACACACACGCACACACACACACGCACACACACACATGCACACACACACACACACACACACGGTAATGAGAGTCATTTCCTCCTTATCTAGCCTGTTTAGGTGCAGATGTATTTTATCCTGGGTATACCCATGCTGCCTTGCATGCGATTTTGATTTTGCCAGGCCGGATGTATTTAGGTTTCGTTGCGAAATCAGGAAGTCTTGTTTAGATTATTCATCATTTCACCTTCATAATCAGCTTTACTCTGTCCGTAGGCACGCAACAGGAATACAATCTTCTAAAGTCTAAAGAATCATGGTCGGCCACCATGGCAAAAAGGTTCCCACCCTGCATGGCTGGTGGAAATATTGGACCCTTGGTTGGAAGTGTGGGGCAGTGGGTTACACGGAGCGTTTTGACAACTTCATAACAGCAAGCAGGAATGATTGTGATAAAAAAATGATACACATTTCTGTGTTTAATGGGCCCAAGACTGTTAACCTCCTGTGCAACTTGCTGCAGCTGGCAAAAGCTGGTGATTAAACATGTAAAGAAATCGTGGATAGCTTGACTGACCACTTTAACCAAGATCTCTGGTAATCGCAGAGAGGTTCAGGTTTCACAGACTCAGCCAGGAGGAAGGTGAATCTGTCACCATGTTTGTTGCAGCATTACACAAATTGGCTGAACACTGTGAATTCAGAGAGACACTGAATGACACCTTGAGAGGCCGGCTGCTGTGTGGTTTAAGAAATGAAGCAGCGCAGAAGAAACTACTGACCGAGAGAGATTTGACAGTGGTGAAAGCGATCGATACCCGTGTGACTATGGGGATGACATCAAATGACGGCCAGCAGTTACATGCAACAAGCGGAGAGCACCGTGTCAGTGGTGATGGGCAGAATGGCCAATGCCCATGTTTTCATTGCAGGAAAACAGGACATCTTGCATCTACATGCATGGGTGGCTGTAACTGTGGAGGAAAAAGGAAATTTGGAGCGTGTTTGCAGAATTAAAAAAGCACTGAAACATCCTTCAACAACTGGAACATGAGAATTGCTGGAAAACACAAGACACAAAAGTCATGTTCGTGCTGTGGAACAAGGCAGTAAAGCAGCAAGTGATTCTTCAGAGAAGGAAGTCAGGCTTTTTTCAAAGTACTAAATATGGATGAAGGCACAGATGGCTACTGGACTACACCTGAGCTTGAGGGACACCCTGTGAAAATGCAGAATGACACTGGGACAAGGGCTTCAATCATTTCAGAGTCTACAGAAAGTTCAAAAGGCACCTGACAACCTTCGTACAGTGTTCCTGAACAAACACAGGATAGCCAGTACCTATGAAGGGGATGCCTGACGTCCCTGTTCAGTGTAATCTGCCATCAATGCAAATAAATTGCTTAAAAGTGTATAATAATCTCAGCATAACAAAAGAAAATCTTTTTTTTTAGCTTTTTTAGCTAAAGCCTAGTACCTTTAAGCAGTGTGAGTGCAACCGTTCCGCGCATAACAGCCGACAGCGCCCACGGCCCGCTTGAAAGAGGTGGGCTTTAGCGGAGCCGTTTGCACATGTACGAGCACGAGCGTGCGCACGTGTACGAGCACGAGCACGAGCCCTACGGCGGTAGCGTTGTGTGCGCCTGTTCGGACATAGAAAATAGAAGGAGGGACCATGCGCGGACATTTAACAACAACAACAATGGCGGTGAAAGGTTCACGTTGGTGTGATGCGGAGGTGGAGTGTTTACTGCAGATTTGGTCGATGAAAAGATTGAAAAACAGTCGACAAGACGCACAAAAACTCTGAGGTCTGTGGAAAGATTTGTAAACAAAGCCACACACACGCGATCAATGCGTGTGACGTGTTACGGCGTGATGACGTATGGACAGCAAGAAGCATTTGCACGAGGCCCAGGCAGTGTGAGTACAATCGGGGTTGGGGCGCGGGGGGAGAGGGAGGGGGGACAAGTACCCTAAAGCCCGGGTCGCGGTGCGGAAGGACAGTGTGAGTGTGCCCTAAAAGACCCTAACAACTTAAAGCTACACAATGAACGGGCAGCAGTAGAGGACTGACTGTCCTGGGCAGCTGAATGCTCCTCCTTTTTTTAAAAGACAGAAAAAAAACAAACTCCTCGAAGATTTAATAAACCCATATTTTTATGGGACATTTTTAACATGTGCATTACTGCAAAAATTTCCCAAACGTTGTGTTTTTGAAGTCGGTGGTTTGTGTTATCAGTGTTTGGGATGGATGCAGCAGTCAGAGGGAACGGCTGAGGATTGGAGCCTGAGGAGCCTGAGGAGGCAGAAACAGCTTTGGGCTTCACAGCCCACACAAGGCTGGCACAAAAGCCTCTCAGAAGTGCGAGTGGGCGGGTTAGTGTGCACATTTCAAGTGTGCACAAGTGCATGTTTATATGCGTATCTGTTAGTATTTGAATGTGTGTGTGTGTGGACATATGTGCTCTGTCATGCCAATGAGAATGGCAAGACTCTGTGTTATGCAGTGACAAACACGCGGTTGTGTGTGTGAGGACGACAGCTTTATCTAGTGTGTTCACTTCTTTTAGGAGCATGAAAAGCGAGGGTTAGGATGCATGGCCTCTTTAAGCGTTAGTGTGTTTCCAAATGTGTATCTGCCAGGATTCATTTTTGTGTTTTACACTTGACCACGCCCCCCGAACGTCAAGTGAAGCGTGAAAGATAATGCCACAAATCAATAAAAGCTGGGCTTGGACGGTGACGGACAGCCCGGACGAGACCTGTGTGTTTTTGGACGCCTTTCAGCTTCTGAACCTTTTCAGGCCTGGCTGACCAGAGCCAATTTTCTAAGTGGCTACACCAGAGCAGCTGTGAACACAGCACATTGGATGTGTGAACGTGTTTTTGTCAGTGGATCAGAGAGCAGCAGTCCCAGCCAGACAACAGGCTGTCACAGATCTTAGGGGACCAAGGGCTGGACGAAAAACCCATTCAGTGCCCGCAAACACAAAACATGCACTTGGGACAAAGACATTTCTTATTTGCCCAGCTTAGGGAATTATTTTAATGCTGACAGACTGCTCCGTCAATAATGTGCCTCATCAACCGTGGACACAACCCATTCTCGACCTTCCATGGTCCATTATCCACTGTTGTCCTCACATGACCTAACAATCCACTATGATGTCCTCTTTTTCTGATGTATTCTGCATCTTCAGTAGATGCTGCTCCTTCAGGGCAGAGAGACAAACATGTGGATCCATCTTAATTTAAGTACAAAATTGTGTACTATGGTTTAGCAGACAACACTCAAATTGACAACGCTGCATAAGTCCTGTTGAACTGTTAAACCTGCAATAACTGATTATTTTTGGCCACGTGGGATCAGCATCAACAGCTGATACATTCAGTGCGTTTACATGCAGTTTAAAAATCTGATCATATTTGGGTTAAGCTCAAAGCAATTTCAGTCAAAAGCAACTGGACTTGGTTATATGTCTAGGAAGACGTTTCACCTCTCATCCAAGAGGCTTCATCAGTTCATGTACGCATCTGACCAGGCTGGGACTGGACCAGGACCAGGACCAGGACCAGGCTGGGACTGGACCAGGACCAGGACCAGGACCAGGCTGGGACTGGACCAGGACCAGGACCAGGCTGGGACTGGTCCAACCAACTGGTGTGAGATCCAGGTATTTAACCTCTCACAAGGCCGATGATGTCACTGAAACCTTTTGTGCTCCAAGTGCCAACGACCGTCGTTAGAGTGGCAGTCGTTGGTGGGAAGTTGGTCTGGACTTCGTTAGTGCTCTATTGAGTCTGAACGACAGTCGTTGGGGTCACAGGAGGCCTTTTGTGAACAGTTGTTCTTTGAGGTTAGTGATGGTTCCTCTACTTTTACATAGATGGCTTCTTTTAAAAGTAGAGAAACCATCGCTAAACAGAGGAGGAGGTCTGAGACACCACTTATCTCCAATTTACAATGCTGCCCTTTCATCCCTTCCCAGGAGATTCAACAATCTAACCTCAAAGAACAACTGTTCACACATGGCCTCCTGTGACTCCTATTATTTGATATTTTACGGTAATGTGTTAATAATTCCACACATAAGTCGCTCCAGAGTATAAATCGCACCCCCGGCCAAACTATAAAAAACTGCGACTTATAATCCCAGAAATACGGTACTTATTTTATGTCCATAAAATACACCCGCAATTCTGAAATCAGTATCCACAAATCGCTGGTTGGGAGAGAGAAAAGTTAGGTCCGTCGGCACACGGACGAACTGTAGGCAACACTGCTTCACTTCATCATCTCATGTTTCTGTGTAACGATTTTCAGAAGCGACGCCCCGAGACAAATATAAGGAATTCACAGTACATCCCAAATCGAATTCAGCAGCAGTGGGTGAAACGTTGAGAGTTTAGTGCTTAATGAAGCGCTCACGTGTCGTTCTGGCTTTTAGGCATAAATAGATCATCTCATCCCATTACGAACGCCAGATCTCGTTTCGCTCCATCTGAGTCAGATGGTGGGATTACACATGAGCACAGAAGACAAAGAGGACTGATCTGCTTTGCATCATTGGCAGCTCTACATGCCGCTTGTATGTATTTATCTTTAATCTGAACAAAGGGGGCACAGAAACAATCACATTTAGTGGTCTATTTTACAGTACAAAGGTCTCGTCTTTGAAGTTGCACGGCCGAAAAAAGAATGATGTAGGTGTACTTAGCCCTTCTCCGAGTGATGTATTGATTACGTTCGAGTGTCTCTTTGCCAGGAAAAATGAACCTATTTTTAGGTACGACAACACTCTGCCTTTGACACCCACACGCATTCAGTGGGTCTCAGTTGATGGGATGGCTGAAACACAGCATCAAAGCGTGTTTTAGGTGGATGTGATGAGGAGTAATTACGGCTGTGTCGTTAAACTCTCTCTGCTTTGTCCTACAGACATAAGGTCTGAGTTCTCTTCAGAGACGTGAAGTCACTCGCAGCAGTTTGATTCTTTGATTCTTTTCCACTCGAGAGATTGGCAGTTCGATCCCCCCCCTCTCTCTCCCCCCGCTGGCCAGCCCGTTTGTACTCACACTGCCTGGGCCTCTGCCAATAATTCTTGCTGTCCATACGTCATCACGTCGTAACACGTCACACGCATTGATTGAAGTCATCGCGATGCGTCGCTTTGTTTAAAAATCTTTCCATAGTTTTTGTGCGTCTTGTCGACTGTTTTTGAATCTTTTCATCGACCAAATCTGCAGTAAACACTCCACCTCCGCATCACACCAACGTGAACCTTTCGCCGCCTTTGTTGTTGTTGTTAAATGTACGCGCATGGTCCCTCCTTCTATTTTCTATGTCCGAACAGGCGCACATGAAATGATGTCAGAACCGCCGTAGGCCTCGTGCTCGTACACGTGCGCACGCTCGTGCTCGTACATGTGCAAACGCGCTTTACAAAAGCCCACCTCTCTCAGACGGGCCGTGGACGGCCAGCTGGCCGCAGTTATGCGTGGAGCGGGTGCACTCACTCTGGTCAAACACACTAGGCTTTAGCTGAAAAACCTGTTTTGGCCCGCTGTGGAAGGACAGTGTGAGTGCGCCCTCACATGTCGTGGTGTGTGGACAGTCGTAGGGTGATGGGACGGCCCCGGGAGGGCACCGAAAAATGTCCCTAATTTTAAAATCCCAATGTTGTCAGGAACGATCTGGGGTCTGGACGCTTGTTGGACGAGTGTTGTTCTTTTTTTTCTTCAACACCAGTTGACAACATTTTCCCAACGGTTGCTAAAAGACTGGATTTCCTCTCTTGTCCTCTGTCCCTCTCAGTAGCAGCTTTCCTCAGCATCACCTCGGTGAAACAACTCACCGACTTGCTGAATCTGTGCCTTGAAGAATTTATGGTCATGCATTTTTGAGTGGTTGTGTATGCATTTCTGAATATACACTGCTTGTATGTGTGCGTGTGCGGTTCACTTTGTGTGCAGGGTTGGGCTAAGTGAGTTTGACAGTATTTTTTTTTATCCCCTGACATGACGGCCCCATCAAAGATTAACAGTGAGAAAAAAAAAACATGTAGCACTAATGGAGGCACACAGTGTGCTTGTAGCATGGTAAAGTTTCAGCTGTCATCACTAATGCTGCCACTGAGCGAGCAAACACACACACACACACACACACACACACACACACACACACACACACACACACACACACACACACACACACACACACACACACACACACACACACACACACACACACACACACACACACACACACACACACACACACACACACAACCTTGGACTGAAGTGACTGATGAACCTCTCAGTCTCCTGCCCATCAGCTGCACACAGATGGTAAACCAGAGGACAGAGCCCGATGGTACACGGAGTAGAACAGGGTTAAGGATTTTTAAAATCTGTCCGATCCTCCACCCCGCCCCCATCACCCCTCCCCCCAAAATAAATGAATCAGCAGCTTTCCCACACTTCTTCGGCGTTAAGCCCAGAACTTTAACGTGTGAATCTTTTATGTAATTTGGTTTTATCGAGGTTATTTATTCATTTATGTTTGAATTACGGACAGAAACATGGTCATGTGGTGTTACAAATGAATATCAAAGCAACCTGACCCATTTTAAAATATATTATGGTTAAAAAAAACAAGACGTCAGTAATGTGCACACACACTCTCTTCTACTATGGCTCATTATGAATGGTAAATGGATTTGTACTTCTATATAGCTCCTTTCTAGTCTTCTGACTACTCAAGGTGCTTTCACAGTGTTTGTCACATTCACACTGATGGCAGTGGACATCTACAGACCATCTAATCTGATCTAACCATTCACACCACATTTACACACCCATGCTCAGCACGGGGAGCAATTCAGGGTTCAGTGTCTTGCCCAAGGACACTTTGACATGTGGACCGGGGGAGGTGGGGATCGAACAACCAATCTCTCAAATGGAGGACGACCCACTCGGACTCTGAGCCACAGCCGCCTTTAAACTGAGAAAAAGATGTATGGACCTGGGGGAGGGGGGTAATGTTTTGAGGTAAAAATGGCAATTAACATGAAAAAAAGTAGCAGATTTATGAGAATAAAAGTCAGAAAATAGTGTTTTGAACTACATCACTTCAGGATCACCACGGATGCTGCCTCATGCTGCGTTCTATGTCTGCAGCAGACTGCAGGAAAAACACTGCGTTTTGAAATTGAGAAAGAACGAAGAACGTGTACGTAAGATCCAGTGACGTCACGCATAATTAGTAGTCATGTGGATTTACCATCAGTACAGGTGGCGGGTTTGTTTCCACCTGTAGTTCTAAGACTCGGCCAAGGATTTGCAGCAAACGCCACTTTCTAATATTCGTTATAGCTATTTTAAATTAAAGTTTCTTGTTAAAGAGGCCATATTATGCTAGTCTTCGGGATCATACTTGTATTTTTCAGGTCACCTTCACCAAGTTCACTTCAGTTGTTCCAGACTATTGGAACGACACTTAAGATTGGGGTGGGGATCCCCCCGAAGGCAAGTGAACGAGGAGAAGTGAACGAGGGCGTGTTGAACTACTAATGAAACTCAGCTGTTCTCTCCGCACTTAATAACTTGCTGCACAGAGTATATTCAGTAAGCTGGCAGCATCACAGCATCTCCTTCCCTCCATCTCCCTCTTGCCGCGAGCATGCAGGCAGGAGTGAATTACTAAGGGCATTGGTGTTGGCGGGTCATTTTGTCAGTGCTGGTGGTCAGCCCTGAGTGATACAAGTTAGAGGAGGAATTGCAGAGCTTGTTTCGGGTATTGCTGCACCATGGGGTGGAGGGTCATGTTGGGTGGGCAGAGAAAGCTGCATAACTGTATAATTAATTGGTATCTGTGTATTTTCATAGAAAACATACACCAGAAAAAGGAAAATGGCAAAACATTCTTGATAAATCTGGAAAGTAAACAACTGTTCATATGCCACAAAGGCCAATAAAATAGATTCAAATGCAACAACTATTTATTGTTTCCTAACAAAAAGAACTAAACCTGGACCAAACAACAAAAAAGGTCAGATGGGCTGGTGAAAATAAGAATAACGGGTGCTCTGGCCAACCACGCAATGGGCTGTCAGACCAGAGACTCTGAACTGCCTAAATGATGAACTGAACTTGAAACAAAGCCACGAAACAATGCCAGCCCATCCTTCCCAAGCAAAATGAGATTAAATGAAAATCACGCAATGAATCAAACCGAACCAAAACACCAGGCTGCTGCTGCTGTCTGAGAGGGAAAAGACAGAACCAGACTGTGAGTGCACAGCCCTCATTATAAGCTGAGGCCTCATTAGGCCAACATGGTGCAGCTTGGGCCCGGAGCCTTCAATCAGCCCATCAGGTTTTAGGAACAGCCAGGCAGCCTGAGGTACTAATCGGGCAGAGAGACAGCTCTGTACAATGTTTTAAGCAATAACACAAGCAGAGGGAGTGCATAACAGGTGCACATTACAGTTACCTATTCACTCATTATGCAATTGTGATTGTACTATGAAAATAAGGCGTCCAACAGCCTCAAAATAGAGCTTGTTAGCGTACGCACAGGAAAAAAAGAGATCCAGGTTAAACCTCATTGTTTTCTTGTATCACTGTTAGATACATATTTCAAAAACACAAGTATTGTATATGTCTCAGTGGTAAAGCGCTTTAGGAAGCACTAGGTTGATTAGAGGGGTCAACTCCATATTCCTAGGTTTCTATTTTGCTGTTAGGATTTTTACAAATAACTGTTTTTCTTAAGAGAGTTGTTTAACCGGACTCCGCCAGATGGATTGATTCTCATTTGCTCGGCATTTCCATCTGGGAACTCTGGGAAGGGGTGAAAATACTGGTTGCTGATTGGATAAACCATCTGTCTATAACCAACATACAAGCAGCCATGTTGTCCACGCTCCTCGTTGCTTCACAAACCTCAAAACCAAGTCCCCAACACAGCGACTTCCTGGTCGATCCAATACAGAAGTGCCAAAAACTGCAGTTCTCAGAGTTTCCACTAGGAGCAGTTTGCACAATAGAGCAGTTTCTCATTGACCCCCATGTTAAACAGGCCGTTTTCACATCAACTGTTAATCACAACGTTGATTTTAACGAACCCCCCCAATCAACGAGTGAACCTCGAGTCGTGTAGTTTATGCACCTCCATGTTAGCATGACAGTATTTTGTGTGAGCAGTGAATTCATTCAGACTTTTTGAAGGTGTTGTGGAGTTGCTTCTAGTGTCTCGCTATTCCTATTCAGGGTTATGGGAGCTTGTCCCCGCATGCAATTCAATTCAATTCAATTTTATTTATAGTGCCAAATCATCTCAGGACACTTTACAGAGTAGGCATAGACCTAACAATTCCCCCGTAGAGTACGGTGGCAATGAAAACCTTCCCTATAACAGACAGGAACGTCAGACAGACCCAGCTCCGTAGAGGACAGACATCTGTCTGCACCGGAGAGAGGAAGAAAAGGAGAGAGAAAGAGAGAAACACAAAGATAGACAAAAGACAGAGAGACTGACACACTTCCAGAGATGCAAGCAGCGAGTAACAGTTACTATAACAATATCTATAGTAATGTGAACATGACCCACATGTTATGGCAGTCCGCACAGCAGAACAGCAGGAACACGCACATCCAAGGTGACAGAACATGAAAATGATGTCAAACATGGTCAATGATGAGTAGGGGCAATAGCGACAGAATAAATTACTAATAGTTATTGAAGTAGCAGGAAGCGTCATGCAGGACCACGGCAGCAGGCACCACCACCATCAGCAGAGACCTACACACAGGACCACGGCAGCAGGCACCACCAACATTAGCAGAGACCTACACACAGGACCAGGGCAGCAGGCACCACCACGATCAGCAGAGACCTAGACACAGGACCACGGCAGCAGGCACCACCACGATCAGCAGATACCTACACACAGGACCAGGGCAGCAGGCACCACCACCATCAGCAGAGACCAGCACACAGGACCACGGCAGCAGGCACCACGATCAGCAGAGACCTGCACACAGGACCACGGCAGCAGGCACCACGATCAGCAGAGACCTGCACACAGGACCACGGCAACAGGCACCACCACCATCAGCCGAGACGTGCACGCAGGACCACTGCAGGATGCACCGGGTCAGATTAACCCTCATGGCAAACCCCAGGGGATAAATGACGTGTGGGCATTGGAAACACGTTTTTACTGAGTGTCAGGAGCATGAGCAGCAGAATGTCGAGTGAAGTTTGAGAATGAGTGCGACGGTTGTAACGACGGCAGTTTCTTTCACTGTAAAACTTTATTTTGATCAAATGAAACAACTTCATAATACATCATATACGGACGGTAGACTGCCCACAGCGAGTTTCACACCTCCAAAATGACATTAAAAACAGTGAAGCTGGACAGGATTTTGATTTTTTTCCCCTCCCCCCTTCCAAGTATATCATCAGTGTGTCCTATAAATATCAGGTACAAAAAGAATGAATTACAATATAAAGAAAAATAAGTGGACATTTTCGCTTGAAGCCTTCAGAGCAGACCACGGTCACAAAACACAACTGGAACAAACTGCTGCTTTTACTTGAACTGCCAAAACACACGATACACACGCCTGATATTAACTCAGGATAAGGAAAAGTCTGAATCAGATCACATGATCCCGACTTCACGGTTTCATCCCTCCACTTGAATTATGTTCTTTTCAACGTAGCACTGAGGTTAACTGTTGTGATTTCGACCTTTTGCCTCAGTAATCACTGTGACGGCAAAGCAAATGATGAAGACGCCGCCTTCCAGAGTCACTTAATTACAACATTTAACAGCAGAACAGTGTGTCTCTGAATAAGACACGGGATACAATGAAACAAACAAACCGGTAAATAAGGAAAGCTGTTGTTTTTTTTTCTTCTTTTCTCAGACAAAGCAGCAACTTTTGGGATCACATCCTCAAACTATGCGAGTACACGGGAGAAAGCAGGATGTAATATGAAGCTGAAAACCAGTCATTGGAAGAAATTCAAGCTGCAACCCTGGCTGCGAAGTAGAGCTGTCACTTTTTAAAAAGGTCGAGTTTGAACAAATGAGCCCTAACACACAATTTGTTCAAATTCATTTGAATGCAGCAGAGAGCCAAAATCCTAAGATTGAATCCTAACATTGTGGAGCTGATGTTGTTCTGTTCATCCGTGAGGCTTTTTTGGCCACCCAGCAACCAGGTGGGTGAACTCACACGAGCCGTCTTGATGAGAAAATTAGCTAATTGTATTTTCACGCCTGGCTCGTTTGGGGCGGTTGTATCGAAGGGGGGGCGTTTCCCCCAATGATTCGTTTGTTTGGGCATGTATCAGCACAGCAATCACACCTGGCAATCACACCTGGGTGTGGAACAAAACAAGCGGGTAGGCTCAACTCTTTCTTCCAGTCGATCCCTGGAGCTGTGTGTTTGCAGTGCGATCGCAATCAACCCGACAGCTGACTTCCAACTTGGATTCACACTCCAACTTGTTTTCATATGTGCTGAAATAGCTCAGTTGGGAGAGCGTTAGGGCGCACTCACACTGTCCTTCCGCACCGCGCCCCGGGCTGTTCATGTTTTCCCCCCCTCCCTCTCCCCGCGCGCCCCAGGCCCGTTTGTACTCACACTACCTGGGCCTCGCGCAAATGCTTCTTGCTGTCCATACGTCATCACGCCGTAACACGTCACACGCATTGATTGACGTCATCGCGATGCGTGGCTTTGTTTCCAGATCTTTCCGTAGACCTCAGAGTTTTTGTGCGTCTTGTCGACTGTTTTTGAATCTTTTCATCGACCAAATCTGCAGTAAACACTCCACCTCCGCATCACACCAACGTGAACCTTTCACCGCCATTGTTGTTGTTGTTAAATGTCCGCGCATGGTCCGTCCTTCTATTTTCTATGTCCTACGCACGTGTACGAGCACGTCCGAACAGGCGCACATAAATGAAGTCAGAGCCGCCGTAGGCCTCGTGCTCGTGCTCGTACACGTGCGCACGCTCGTGCTCGTACATGTGCAAACGTGCTCTACAAAAGCCCACCTCTCTCAGACGGGCCGTGGGCGGCCAGCTGGCCGCAGTTATGCGCGGAGCTGTTGCACTCACACTGGTCAAACGCACTAGGCTTTAGCTGAAAAACCTGTTTTGGCCCGTCGCGGAAGGACAGTGTGAGTGCGCCCTTAGACTGAAGATCTAAATGTCCCTGGCTTGATCCCGGGTTTCGGCAGTATGTTAATACTTCTTTACAGTGCGGCAGTAACTCAGTCCATAGGTGACTTGGCTGGCTATGTGGATCATGTTTGGACCTGTGGCTATTCAGTTCATCTGATGGGCACTGGCAACCCCCAGCTTAGGAATGCTTGTTTTGTGTGTAACCTCAATATAATAACAGAGAGAAAAAATGTTTTAATTTCCCCTTATGGGACTAATAAATCAATAATCCTTCTAAAAGAGAAAGAAGAAGACTCGTGCTGTGCATGACAGGACGCTTCTACATGTTTACACCCACTCGTTGGTCGACCTGGAGCAGCGATGACGTAAAATGCCCTTTTTTGTTGTTTTTTGCAGTGAAAAAACAAATCAGGCCAGAGGCAAATGAGCTGCATGTGTAAAAAAACACCCTAAGATAAGTGGGTGCATATTAACCACACAGACATGAGAGTGCTACCAGTCTGCTCATCTAACTCTCGGCAAGAAAGAAAGTAAGCCTAATTCCATAAATGTGGAACTACGTGTTTATTTAACGAGCACTGACACAAAAAAACACGGTAAAAGGACTGGCAGCAGAGTTTTCAGATGGATACCGTGAAATAACAGTAAATAACCGTATCACAGAATTACATGTAATAAACTGTAACAAAAAAAAGGCACATTTTAAAGCCAAAATCAAATTAAATTACATTAAATATGCTGTAATTTAATATGGTTATTAACTGTAATTCCACATTACACGCCTGGAAACTCTGTTGGCAGTCGTTTTACCATATTTCTTTTTTTTACAGTTCATGTTTTTACAGTTTATTATTGTTAAAAAATGCATACATGCTGTAATTTAATATGGTTATTAACTGTAATTTCACATTATCCGTCTGGAAACTTTATGTCCAGCTGATAGGGAGCAACATAAGCATTTACTTGGGGTTCTGTTTGTGTCCACCTGATGAGTACGTCTCATTTTTTAGCTCCGGTTCGGTCTCCACCAGCCTCCACCCTCAGAAAACGATCAGTGTCTTAAGCCACTTAATGCTTTGCTATGTTCGCCGGTTCCACACTGCGGGAAACGCTGTTAACGAGACTCGATCAGAACAGTAACGCTGCAGTAAACAATGAGCGCTAAGATGCTCCGACACTCTGTAGAGTAATTCTCCGGAGGCTCGCCGCTACAATCGACCCCGTTCACTCAACCTGTGATCGTTCGATCCGTTGTTATTATAAAATGATTCATTTGAACAGCTGATGTTTAACCAAAGCCACAATGTTCGCCTTACAAATGGCTGAAACATTGGTCATTTTGGCGTTTTGCTTCACAGTCCAAGAGTAATCTGAATAAAAAGTGACAGCACTACTGTGAAAGCAGCCCGTGGTGTAAATATAGAGACGTGAAAACACTTCAACATGGTTCAGTTGTATTTTGTTCTAGCATAAGGACCGCAGTGAAATTAAAGATTTAAAGAACTTTGTACACTTCCAATATAACTCAGTTCAACCACGTTTCTGACACGATATACACTTAAGCTAAAAAACCTAGAAATTATGCTATGAACATTTATCTTCTTTTTCTGTGCGGCACGGGAAAAAAACCCAACAATTCAAAGAAAACCATCTAAAAACCTGCGTAAACATAAAGGAGTCGGTGCATTTCGTCACATGAGTCGTCCTCGTGTTTACTCTGTGTCCCGGAGAAGGCGTTTTTTTAGGCAAGGATCCTTCAGAACGGCTCCTCTTGAATGCTCCTTTTGTGTAAGACAGCCAACGAGACGAACACAATCATGTAAGAGTCATTAGCCCCCTCCAGTCTCAGCCGACCAACAGGCGTCCAGCTTGAAGGGCAGCAGAAGGGCACTTAGTAAAAAAACACAAAAAAAAACAAAAAACGTGTCTTCCCCACACTCTTCACCTATCATCTGCAGAGGTAAGTGTATGTGGAAATAGCTAGACTGGGGTTTTGATTGAGTGACCTGGACACTTTCCTCCACTCAGTTTGCCTCGGATGGCACATGTAAAGCCACAAGACACACTCCGCAAAATGTTTATTTGGTAGCCCAAGATTGAAGCAAAGCCTGAAAAACATTTGAAGACCAATTTCCCCCGATACAAAACGCAGTCCAACTTTGATTGAAAACATTCCTTTCAGGACTGAAATGAGTCTTTGAAAAGGTTTCCAGTGGTAGAGCTGAAGATTTCTGGGCTCCAAAGTTGCGCTGGTAAATTGACATTTCTACATCTATTAGTTCCCGTTCCCCCAAAATCAGATCTTTTGGACTTTTGTCTTAGTAAGCTCCATTTTTTTGGATCCACGTGCAGCGAAGACAGGTCAAGGGTCAGGTGGCGTTCTTGGATATCCCATTTAATGGAATTAACATCTGCCAGCACATCTGTTGCTTCATCATGTGGATTGTGTGTCGTCTGTATTTTGCCAGATTTTCTTAAAGCTCCTCAGTAAAGGTCACAATCTCTAACATGAGTTTGTGATAGTAAGCTGTTGCTGTCCTCTGCCCTGCATTGGTCAAAATCCTTCTTGAACCCATCTTTGACATAGAAGTGAGTGTGTGTTTGTGGTGTCTGTTAGGAGAAGTCACTGTCCTCAGCCCCGTACAGGTCAGCTAGTTTCCTGAACCTGGGCCCCCAGTCACTCAGGTAGTGGTAGTCCTGCTCGGCCTCAGACGACACTGAGCCCAGTGAGCTCAGCGACTCGGCCACGGAGCCTGCCCCCTCGTAGGCGTAGGTGGCCAGTGAGTCATACGGTGGTGCTGTCGGGTTACAGTCATTTTCCAGCACTCTCTGATTGATGAACTCGCGCACGTCCCCGTTATCCCGTGATGCCATGCTGACTGGTGGCATGATGAGGCCAGAGGCGGTGGGGGCGGGTCGGCGGTGTGGTGGGTACAGCAGGGTGTCGGTGGGGATTATGTCACGCCTCTGCTTGGCGGACTCCTCTAAGGCGGCGGCAGCGTCGGGGTGTCGCAGCGCTCCAATGTCAAAAGCCTGGGTGTCCTCCTCTCCTCCGCCCTCGTCATTGTAGCTCACTACGTTGTCCCGGACGTCCTCCTTGGAGATGATGAGAGGCTCCTGCTTTCTTTGGCGTTTCAACGCTGTGAACAGAACCACGATCACTGCGGGAGACAACAGCAGAGAGACATGGGATTAGACAATGTTACAGTCCACAGCACTGATGGGAATATAATTCAGGACAGATTATAGATCAAAGGGACGTTTATTGCACAGCTCTATTTTTGTAAACTTTGTTTTTATGTGAACCATTAGTGAACCACACCAGGTGGAGCTCTTGGTTTAAAGAAAAAGGCTCAATGAATGGTGATTCAGTGTGTTTCCAACCCTTTGTTGAACAGAGAGCTCCAACCAGTGGACTTCATGAAGCTTCATTTGGACATCACTAGTTGAAAGCACACTAAATTAACATTCTCTATCCATTTTCTTTAAACTAAGGGCGCACTCACACTGTCCTTCCGCACCGGGCCAAAACAGGTTTTTCGAGTAAAGTCTAGTGCGTTTGACCAGTGTGAGTGCAACCGCTCCGCGCATAACTGCGGCCAGCTGGCCGTCCACGGCCCGTCTGAGAGAGGTGGGCTTTTGTAGAGCCGTTTGCACGTGTACGAGCACAATGCCTACGGCGGTTCTGACATAATTTATGTGCGCCTGTTCGAACATAGTAAATAGAAGGAGGGACCATGCGCGGCCATTTAACAACAACAACAATGGCGGTGAAAGGTTCACGTTGGTGTGGTGCGGAGGTGGAGTGTTTACTGCAGATTTGGTCGATGAAAAGATTCAAAAACAGTCGACAAGACGCACAAAAACTCAGATGTCTATGGAAAGACGTGTGACGTGTTACACAGTGATGACGTATGGACAGCAAGAAGCATTTGCGCGAGGCCCAGGTAGTGTGAGTACAAACGGGCCTGGGGCGCGGAGGGAGAGGGAGGGGGGGACAAGTACCCTAAAGCCCGGGGCGCGGTGCGGAAGGACAGTGTGAGTGCGCCCTAAGAGCTCCATCTAGTGGGCTCAAAAAATAAAGAAAAGGTGGAACAAAGCTTCATTTGAATGACTCCGTTCAAGGGTCAAAAGCGCACTTAAATCACATTCCTCTATCCTGTTTGTCATGAAGCTTCCTTTTGACATCACTACTCACACTTCACTTCTCCCTCTTGCCTCTCACAACAAAGCTGAAGCCTGTGGCTGTGTTTCCATAAAGCATTTCACATTTCCTCACGTTGTCACTATACAAGCTCAACTGCGTAGTTCATCCTGTGGCTTTTCCAGTGTGTGTGCATGTGTGAATGGAGCTGCCTAAGTGAGATAGAGGTACGTAGTACGTTAAGTCCAAATTGAATCAAGTGGATCTGTAACTGGAATGGATGAGACAATCAATATATATATATACATGTATATTGTTGCATTTTGTACTATTGCACATTAATCCTTTTGGGGTTGTGCTGCTGCTAGAAATGCAATTTACTGAGGAAACCTTCCTATCCATCTATCTATCTTCTTTTAGAGCTGTTTCCAGATTCCCCAATCTGAGCAACTAACTTGGTGAGTACCATCATATGAGTGATGGGGCTGCACACAGGCTGGTTACAGACAGGACAGCAGCCTTTGATTTCATAGGGCTCAGCCACAAGTAATCATGCAGAACATTTGATTGGCTAAGCTCACGCTGGCCACTTTGAATTTAAATTAAGTTAAAGCACAGTAGCAACAAGAAAGAGCGGAGGCGGAGCTGAGGTCAGGGAAGTGAAATGACTGATTATAAATATACAGTAGTCCTGCAAATCACAGCGTGAAATGTCTGCGGAGGAGCGGGAGAGCGTGAGCTGTGATGTGAATAAGCGAATATCAAATACGGAGAGAAGCAGTTAAGGTGGACATATAAATACAAAAAGAGAAACAAATATATAGCTAAAGTGGGCAGGTCCTGTACAGTATGTACAGGTTACACACGGCCAAAGATGTCCGGTGGACGGTCGAGGAGAGGCGGAGAAGAGCACAGGGGAAACGGTGTGATGTTTGAGGCGATGATGAATACATTCATGCGGTAAATGGTAAATGGACTTGTACTTATAAAGTGCCTTTCTAGTCTTCTGACTACTCAAGGCACTTCCACAGTGTTTGTCACATTCACCCCGTACAGGTCAGCTAGTTTCCTGAACCTGGGCCCCCAGTCACTCAGGTAGTGGTAGTCCTGCTCAGCCTCAGACGACACTGAGCCCAGTGAGCTCAGCGACTCGGCCACGGAGCCTGCCCCCTCGTAGGCGTAGGTGGCCAGTGAGTCGTACAGTGGTGCTGTCGGGTTACAGTCATTTTCCAGCACTCTCTGATTGATGAACTCGCGCACGTCCCCGTTATCCCGTGATGCCATGCTGACTGGTGGCATGATGAGGCCAGAGGCGGTGGGGGCAGGTCGGGTACAGCAGAGTCTACAGACCATCTAATCTAATGTAAGCATTCACACCACATTTACACACCCATGCGCAGCACGGGGAGCAATTCGGGGTTCAGTGTCTTGCCCAAGGACACTTTGACATGTGGACCGGGGGAGTTGGGGATCAAACCACCAATCTCTCGAATGGAGGACTCTGTCACTGAGCCACAGTCGCCCATATGTGCATATTGATACTACTAAACTACCACTAAAATACCACGGCTTAAGGCTGTATTTTCATTATCATGTTGAATTAGATACAATGTGATTTCTCTCAGGAACCAGACGACGGAGTAAGAGTTACATTTACGTGTTGTATCACACATTTCCTGAGTTCTTTGAGTGCTGCCTCACTGGAAATGTACAGTATTTCCTTTGGTGAGAACATGAGTTGAAAAGTAGTTATTTTCGTGAAGGTAAAAGCACACCAGGCCTTAATGGGGTGAGTATGACGGACCTGTCTGCACTCTCTGCTGTAATTCCTGTTCTCTGGTGTTCATTCCAGTCGAGAGCATTTGACAAATTATCGTAGCTGAAAAATAAGCAGCAGCTCCCCGAGCCATTTTGGAACTGAACCTATTTATTCACCTCTCAATGTCACAAACATCACAGTTGGTGAGTACACAGCGTTGTGCTAGCAATGTTCAAACTCAATAACAGTTGACAAATGATGAATATACGGGTCATTTGACAAATATGTCGCAGGTATGCTATCCTTCTTCCCCATGCGTCCTCTGCGTTCCCCGTGTTCTCGCGTGCGTAGTTGCTGTGGCTGCTTGTATGTTCTTGTTTAAGTTTGCTGTCTCTAAACTGGTGTAAAATGTTAATAACTGTTTGACATAAACGTCCCTTGACTTTTAAATTCATGCAAAAAACATGAATGTGGCACAGTGAATGACATCATTACATAGACCTTGCCTCGGCACCCCCCTCCAACTCTGGTTTCCAGCATCCCTGGTGTGTCCACTAAGTCTGCAATGACTGCACTCTCAGAGGCGTAAATGCATTCATTTTCCCAGCAGCCCACTGGACTGTGACCGCCGCATGAATAAGAGGATAAGTGGGGATGTGGTGGCAGATGAGATGGATTCATTTCCATGTGAAGTTTGAGTCTGACGAGCGGCAGCAGCAGCAGCAGCAGACTGGAACTCTGAAGCGACATTGCTTTCTATCGCAGCAAATAAGAAAAAGCACTTTTGTGCCGGTGCTTTCAACGCTGTCAAAATGGAACCACTGCATTGGGCAGACGCAAGCGTGATCACACATGCTACATGTGCCTTTCACTTAAATTTCTGTCACTATAGATTATATAAAGGTATATTACATATAGATTTTAATATGCTTTTTTCATACCAATGTTTTACTTTACATTATCTTGTTTTTTTCAGCTCTGCACTTCTATAAACCCATAGCTTCTCACAGAGCAGTGCAACCTTTAATGACCTATCTTAGCCATCATTGGACTGGCATCTTGCCGACAACAGCAAAGCAGGCTGGGCAAATACTTTCCATGTGGAGAGGATCAAAAACATACCCTGAACGACCACAATTGTGACATCTTTTGCTTTTGTATTTGGAAAACAACAATTAAAAAAATCAAAGTTGCTGCCATTGATTACTTACATGTGACATAAAATGGGGAAATGGGGAAATGGGATTCAACTGTGACAACATCAGCGGGCGTGCCAATCAAAAGATAGAATAGCAACACAGCCTTCTTCTCTGGGGACGCGACCAATAAAGGACATGGGAATGTGAAAGGAGATGTGTTCTCAGTGGATGAGAGAGAGCCATCAGAGCAGAGGAGATACAGTTTTCAGTGTGAGAACAAATAAAGCCCCGCGGAGGAGTCCCATGTGTTGTTTCTGCTGCAGAGTGAAGTGACGGAGGTTAGCCTCGGAGACTCCGGCCAGGAGACAAAATAAAAGTGTCTCCTCCTGTGATTCCTAACCAGGAACAGCTAACACTGAGCTACTGTAAGATATATTATTTAGGTTTATCTTAATGGAATGCTCTGAATGAAGTTGAGTTCCCTCTGGTAAACAGTTCACTCGGTAATGTGTGTCTAAAGCTCAAAAGATAAGAACGGAAGAAGGGAGGCTATCGGCGCTGCTTTTGTCAAGGTTAAAGAAGAGAACAGCACAATGTGATGAGAGAGGAAATCACCCCACATGCAAAATAACAACTTTCACATGGAACTAAATAATAAGTAGCACTCCACGGCAAAGCTCTGGATCTACCGGTCAATCTTGGTTCCTACCCTGACCTGTGATCATGAAAGCTGGGTCATGACCGAAAGAACCAGGTCGCGGGTCCAAGCGGCCGAAATGGGTTTTCTCAGGAGGGGGGCTGGAGTCTCCCTTAGAGAAAGGGGGAGAAGTTCAGCATCCGTGAGGAACTCGGAGTAGAGCCGCTGCTCCTTAGCGTTGAAAGGAGCCAGTTGAGGTGGTTTCGGGCATCTAGTAAGGATGCCCCCTGGGCGCCTCCCTAGGGAGGTGTTCCAGGCACGTCCAGCTGGGAGGAGGCCTCGGGAAGACCCAGGACCAGGTGGAGAGATTAGATCTCCACACTGGCCTGGGAACGCCTCAGGATCCCCCAGTTAGAGCTGGTTAATGTGGCCCGGGAAAGGGAAGTTTGGGATCCCCTGCTAAAGCTGCTGCCCCCACGACCCGACCCCGGATAAGCGGATGAAGATGAGATGAGATGATGAGACTCCACATTAATGGCACATTCAGGCTCGCTGCGCAAAACACATTTACTGCTGTTGTGGATTGTGCACACCCCCAGTTCTTTGATTACAGTGGTTCTTACAAAACTGATGGAAATGCGGGCTCATCTGCTAGATAGCACCGAGGTTCAAGAAATTCTGAACGGCAAAAAGCTGTTCACTGTCAGGCGAAAAACACTATCAGTGGACCTTTCTACACTGTTTCACGTAAATCTTCAATGTAACACATCCATTCAAATACAGTCCATCTACTATGACTTGCACTATCCCTGTGGAGTAGTCTTATTCGCCTACAGGCTGTATTGTGCCATACTTACTCAGCAGTATGATGGCACACAGGAGGATGGCAATGAGAGCTCCGGTGCTGAGGCCAGGAGAGCTGCTCAGGGCCTCTGCGTTACACAGCTCCATGTTGCCTTCGCGGTCGCAGGTGCACACCCTCACAGTGAGAGTGCCGGTGCTGCTCTGCATGGGGTAGTCTCCGTCGGTGATCACCACAGGAACCAGGTAGACGCTCTGGTGAAGGCGGCTGTAGCTTGCTCGACGTGTCAGGATGCCGGCAGTGTTATCTGACAGAAAGAAAGTCAAAGAAAGAGAAATGAAGTATCGCTGTAGCACACATGCAGTGCACAGTGTGTCTGACACCTTGTCAGAGAGGTGTACGAATAAAAATCACTTTATTACCAGGATGGTGAAAAAAAAAGAGGGTCAAGCAAGGAAGAAAACACTTATTTTATCTCAATGAGGAGACAGAGCATGCAGGTTTTCTACCACTTCAGGTAAAGAGGGTAACAGAAACAATATTTATAAAAAGTTTTGCGATATCAAAACGAATCAATTGCCGACAGGGCACACTGCGTGATACACAGCAACAACACATAACATATTGCAGAAAAAGAAGCTATTTCATACCAATGAGTAATGGATATATAATAATAAAATCTCTTCAATTTAAAACATATTGTGGTTCTATGAATAATGAATGACCGGCAGACTGCCAGAGACCATGTGTAATGGCTGGGTTTACAGTGTATATGGTGATCAGGAAGACTGGGACCAGAATCAGTTGACAATATAACACAAGTGACTGTATACAACTTTGTATCGTGACTATCACAATCAAATTAGTCACTGAGAGGGGAACACAGGGTCCTGTCCGACGCGCTTTATCCAAAAAGGAAACGTGAAGCCATCACTGCAGTGTGTGGGTGATTTATTTATCCTGTCAATGAAAAGTACTTAAACAGTATCCTTAAACAGCACAGTTTAAGGATAAACTTGCAGCAATTGACTTTAGATGGTAAGAAGTTTTAGCGGTCAACAGAAATATAAGCACTCTGCCTATCCAGTCTCTGCATCAAGCAAACAATTTCCCAGTGAGACACAGGTGGCATTCATCAAGCAATCAGTCAGCTCCAGTCACACACACACACACACACACACACACACACACACACACACCCTTGACTCCGCCCCCACATAGACACACCTCCAGACACACATTACCTCCTAGTGACAAGCAACACATCCATGCCGCTACAATCCTCTTTAGGAACAAAGAGCCCACATGCATGCATACATGTTTGTCAGAGATAAAACAACAGCAGCATTTATTCCGCTGTAATTGACCCAAATAATGAGCTACATGGCTGCAAACATATTATATCATGAGATTTATACAGAAAAGAAGAGTTTATTAAAAAACTGCAACTGTAACTGTAACTGAAAGACTTACCTACTGGCCCCTGTACCAGCTCCTCTCATAGTAAAGTCAATTCAAGTGGATTACCAAAGTCAATCCAAAAGGAAGGAGCCCACTGGTGCTTTGTTTTATGTGTAAGGACTCTTCTCATGCTACTGCAGAGTATTAATGTTACTCTGAGCAGTATTAGTGGTTAAAAAAAGACGTTTTAATGCCTTCACCTTACTGCCCCAAGCTAATCAGTGCTAACCACATTCCCCTTTACTGCCCACAAATAGGTTGCAAATCAGTTCTTCCCTGAGCCCCCACCGGCGGGGGCTATCAGGCGGTATAACAACATCCCCCTCTGCAGCAACGTGTAGCTTGCATACAGACACACATGCTGCATACCCACAGAAAGCTAAGAATCTCTTCTACACGCTCATATAAACCATTCCTATGACCAACAAACACAGTTACAACACCGAGCGATCAAACAATGCAAGGCGTCGTTTACTGGAGAGCCGCAGCTTTCCGGGTGCAAAGCTCTCCATCTCTCCTTTGCCCGGCTTTTACATTCTGAACGTTGCTGAAGCAGTTCACATCAGGCCCTTGTGTAATACCCGCTCTATATCGACTTGAAATCTTGTATAAAATGTCTAAAACCTGTATCTGGTAAAGTGTGGCTTACCTCCATTGTCTCGGACGGTGAAGTTGCTGCGGTGGGTCCCTTCAGGAGCCAGGCTGAAGAAGAACTTGTGTCCCATCGACGGCTCATCAGCATCGACAGCACTCACTGTCTGGATCCGCTGTCAAAGACACCAACAACCAAGAACATGAGCGTCCCGACGGAGTGAAGTGAATTAAGAGCAGTCAATGAGAGGAAAACCACTGGCAGGGTTAGAAATGTTTACACAGTGAACGTACACACTGCTGTACAGCTGCTAGCCTAACTGCTTGGATTACACACCTGATATATACGTAGTTCATTCATGTCTCCAAAATAATACATATCACATTGTTTTCTGGTCGTTCAATAAATAAATAAATAGTTGATAGAGATCACCACATGGTAAAGCCTATTGTCGTATACTCATGTGTGGGTTAAATAGTAGAAATGAATCGCAAAATGAACATAATATGCAAAAATCAGAACATAAAAGCATCGTCCAAATGACATAATTATTGCTGTAATGCAGTTTTGGGGCTGGTTTTTAGACTTGGCGATATATAAGTCATAGATATTTTTATGTCTATGATATGTTTTTGATGGAATATATCATCTTATTATAAGGCTTTGTCGGGAACGCAGTTATGATTGGTCAAACACTGTTTTCTAAGATCTGCTATTTCTTTACAACAGGCCGTTGCTATGGATACAGTTCTGATCTGGAGGACCACATCCTTCAAGCTGCAGAAAGAAGTCCAGTAAATCTGCCATCAGCTGTGGCAAACACATGAAAAAAAATCTATTTTTTTGTGCCAAATTATTGGTTTCTTTAGTAATTAGCCGTGTAGAAGGGGAACCCTTACAGAAGGGGTGTCAAACTGATCCAGTAAAGGGTCGTGTGGCTGCAGGTTTTTATTCCAACCAGGCAAGAACACACCTGACTCGACTTACTCAATCACCTGAACTGTCTTCACACAGTTGATTTGTTGGACCAGGTGTGTTTTTGCTTGGTTGGAATGAAAACCTGCAGCCACACGGCCCTTTACTGGATCACTTTGACACCCATGCACAGGGATCACAGGTCTTGAATGACCCTGAAGAGATCCAAATTGCCCAGCCCTACTGGTGTCTGTGCTAAATACGCCGTCAAGATCTCCTTCAACAACACAACATGCACAACAAACAAGTCAATACAAATGTAAGTATTTGAAACTGATACATATGATATTCTCTTAAGATGTCAGGTTTCAGATATTATGGATGTATCCAAGTCCTTGTGCTGCTTTACACATCGTGTTGTTCAATAACATTTCTCTCTTAACATGTTACAATTTTTTACAATCATCAACTGGAAATGATTGTTTCCATGAAAAAACTATTTTCTTTTTCATAAACTAAGGTCTTTTTGTCCTTCAGTATTTCTCATATTGTTGTTGAAATGTGCGTGACTATGTACGCAGCCTCCAGTGGAGCTTTGAGGAGTAAGACAGCAGGACATTAAGCTCTATTTGAGCGATACAATGAATGTTTGGATTGAGTGGGGAAGTGGATTATCCTACAGTAGTGGTTTAAGAAGTTTCTTTGCGCGTTTCTTTGATTATTCTCTCCTACAGCGTAAACTTGTCACCACCGGGGAACATTGTAGCCGACTGGATTCATGCTGAGCACAGCTGCTGTTCTCTGTACAAACTCTGTTCTCCGCAAACTCTACAGTTACAGTCGCCTCGTGCTCATGTTCGTACACGTGCGCACGCTCGTGCTCGTACATGTGCAAACGTGCTCTACAAAAGCCCACCTCTCTCAGACGGGCCGTGGACGGCCAGCTGGCCGCAGCTATGCGCGGAGCGGTTGCCTCAAACGCACTAGGCTTGACGCGAAAAACCTGTTTTGGCCCCGTGCGGAAGGACAGTGTGAGTGCGCCCTTAATGGCAACTTTAGTCGGGCTGTAGTAAATCAAAGAGAATTCTGGTCGACTGAAATTCGAGCTGCTCTTCACCAATCGATTGGTCAGTGGGGGAAAAAATGGAGATGAACTAAATCAGGTGTGTCAAAGTGATCCAGTAAAGGGCCGTTATGGCTGCAGGTTTTCATTCCAACCAAGCAAAAACACACCTGACTCGACTTACTCCATCACCTGAACTGTCTTCACACAGTTGATTTGTTGGACCAGGTGTGTTTTTGATTGGTTGGAATGAAAACCTGCAGCCACACGGCCCTTTACTGGATCACTTTGACACCCATGAACTAAATTGTCCACAGTGCACTGAGAGCAGCACAACTTGCTTTAGCGGCACATGTGCGTCGTCCAACCCGTTTCTTTTTTTTCGACGCCCATTTAAATACGTTGGAGCAAATTGAAGCTAAAAGAGAGAATATGGGACACAAACACAACTCCTGATGAATGGTGTTTTTCTTCTGTGACAGCTCGATGTGTAGATAGTCCTCTGTTTGAACTGCTACATAACGACTTAAGATGGTGGTGATGATTAAGTGTTGTTTGCTGCCGCCCCAACAAATTAACAATGAATGCAGCCTTAATATAGAAATGAATAGACAGCACTGCACTCCAGGGGCTCTGCGGGGTGACTATTGTTGAACCCCGAGGAGCTGTATACTCATCTGCTGACTCTATAGGGCTTTTTTTGTCGTATTTGACTTTTAACTACGGTCCTCTGTAATTGAATGGGAGACACGAGCTGAGAGATTAAAGGCTTTTACAAAGATTTGTGGCAATAACACACACATGCACACAGGCACACACACGGCAAACAAATCCAGAGCCTCAGATAAGCAGAGAGGGATATCCATCCGACATATCCAGATGACTAACAGTAATAGACAGACGAAAGGGCAGAGGAATTAAAGGATAAAAGGATGGCAGGATGACAGGGACCTGAGAGGATCAATGCAAGCCACCATGCTGAAGATAGGAGTTGTACCTTATTGTCTCCTATTGTGTGTTTCATTTAACCTGTTGTGTGTGTGTGATTACACATACAGATACAGATTAGTGGTCTTTTAAATAAATTGTTGCATGATATATCTGCGTGTGTGTGTGTGTGTGTGTGTGTGCTTGCGTGTGTGTGTATAAAGCCCTGTTTACAATACGTGATGCGTTTAAGCTCCCGTCAGTGTCTTTGAGAGATTAGCTCCTTAGCCACGACAAAAGAAGAAGCCGAGTGGTCTCAGGAGCACAGCCAATCATCTTCACAGCTGCAGGAGTGAGTGTGTATGTATGCGTGTGTGTGTGTGTGTGTGTTTGTGTATGTACATCTATAAACAGTATGAGCACATAAGCCTGTGCGCTTTAATCACGTTAGTTGCATCCCATACAGTATGTATGAGTCATAAAGAGCTTTACAGTACAATTAAACTAAATACTGTTTCAAGCATTCAGATTTTGTGACTGATGAAATATTCGATATGACTGAGGTCTGACAGAGACATAGTTGTTTCCCACTGGTCAGTGAGGGGAAGCTAATCTGTTAATACAATTAAATACAATTATTATTGCATCGTTCATTGGCTATTACGAAAAAAAAACAACATGAAATTCAGTTTTCTGTTCAAAAAAGCAAAAACCATGAAAAAACAAAGCATCCCGGATTCATGAAGCCGTTTACCTAAAGTTGTAGAATCTGTAACATTTTAATCTAGTTAATTGTCTGTCTGTAATCTCCTGTCTATCAAAGAGTGAGTTCAAACAATAGTGAACTCCATGTACCTTCCTCTTTGCAGAGAAACACCATCTGAGGAGTCCTTCCCCCGCTATATTCAAATGTGCCGCAATGTTAGGACGCACTCACACTGTCCTTCCGCACCGGGCCCAAACAGGTTTTTCGGGTCAAGCCTAGTGTGTTTGACCAGTGTGAGTGCAACCGCTCCGCGCATAACTGCGGTCAGCTGGCCGTCCACGGCCCGTCTGAGAGAGGTGGGCTTTTGTAGAGCGCGTTTGCACGTGTACGAGCACGAGCAAAAACTCTGAGGTCTATGGAAAGATTTGGAAACAAAGCCACACATCGCCATGACGTCATCAATGCATGTGACGTGTTACGGCGTGATGACGTATGGACAGCAAGAAGCATTTGCGCGAGGCCCAGGCAGTGTGAGTACAAACGGGGCTGGGGCGCGGGGGGAGAGGGAGGGGGGACAAGTACCCTAAAGCCCGGGGCGCGGTGCTGAAGGACAGTGTGAGTGCGCCCTTAATAGTCAATAGTCTTATTTTAAATATTGGTCCATAATTTAGATGAAGCTATACCATAAGTTCAGTGAGGAAGACTATTTATTTACTTGCTTAGGCCTGTAGCTTTATTCCTCATGCATCCTGCCATTCACTCCTCTCACACATGCTCACTCATTATTCTTTGCTGTCATCAGCTGATCTCATCTATCCAACAGCACAGTGACACAGTGACACACCTACATTGTTAGCCTCTGCTGCCTCTGTTGAAACAGGACTCTCTCTCTGTCTCTTGTACATTCATGCCCATCACTGTCGCTCTTCACAGATTTATCGGCCTCATCAGTTCTAGGGCTTAATTGTCACATACTGTCTAAAGTCTGATTTTATTTAGTGACATGTCTCTCTCTTAATTGAAATAAGCTTTTTTCACATTTATTCACATGCCCTGCAGCTGCACCGTCGTGTTCGGCAGGCAGTTGTGCAATTATAGTGGATGATCTGCAGGAGGCTTTCTGGGGCAGCAGTCTTAACTGTCATAACTGGCAGGAACCAGTTATCCACCAGTTTGCATCCCCGATCCACTGTGTTCATGTCACCTTACTTTCCAATCCACACCATGATCTGGAAGTTAACTCTTTGGGAGTGGTATTTGGAGGGCTCAGCTGGAGGCAAACAATCGGGGGTAATAAAAGATTTCTCAGCAACTATTTTCTTGCTAAAAAGGTTGTAAACCTGTGAATGTTCTCATGTGTCCAGGTCGTCGTTACCCTCAAAGCAATTTCAGTCCAAAGCAACTGGACTGAAGACGTTTCACCTCTCACCCAAGAGGCTTCGTCAGTTCATGTACGCATCTGACCAGGCTGGGACTGGACCAGGACCAGGACCAGGCTGGGACTGGACCAGGACCAGGACCAGGACCAGGACCAGGCTGGGACTGGACCAGGACCAGGACCAGGACCAGGACCAGGCTGGGACTGGTCCAACTAACTGGTGTGAGATCCAGGTATTTAACCTCTCACAAGGCCGATGATGTCACTGAAACCCTTTGTGGTCCAAGTGCCAACGCTCGCGTGCGCAAAATTTGCCTTTTTTTTTTTTTGCAAATGAGCCGCATACCAAAAACAGTTCCCTTGACAACGATCAGCACTAACAGCCACACACAGTCACTGTGAGAGTCTTATTCTTCAGAGAGGGTAATGCAGCACTTTGAGAAGGAGTTTCCTCCGCTTCAAATCACCCATGAGTCAAGTCTGAAGGTTTGAAAACAGCAACTGACTCACTGGGATATTACAGCTCCCTGCTGTCACCTTTAAATTCCTTCCAGAAGTTTTGAGGAAGGCCTCTTGAAAAAAGTCAAGGAGACACAACTGGCAGTTCCACTTGAAGGCATCTACTCATACTCTACTTCAAGAGTTTTGTATCAGCATGATACAGCGTTCGACATGTGCTTTTTGCTATGGTTAAAGAATCTGATTCACTCGTTTGTAGCAGCGATACCCTCAAATGCATGGGTGTCAAACTGATCCAGTAAAGGGCCGTGTGGCTGCAGGTTTTCATTGCAACCAAGCAAGAACACACCTGACTCGACTTACTCAATCACCTGAACTGTCTTCACACAGTTGATCTGTTGGACCAGGTGTGTCTTTGATTGGTTGGACTGAAAACCTGCAGCCACACGGCCCTTTACTGGATCAGTTTGACACTCATGCACTAATATAATCTGTTTAAACACCGTTTTTAGAGCTAGTGCCCTCTTCAGTGTCTTTATTACCGTGCCAGTGTTACTGATATGGGATTATTATGTTCATCTCATGTCTAATATACTTTTTTCCTGACAGTGCAGTCCTGTCTCATTCCCCTCTGCAGGCTGTCTGTCATTTCTCCCCTCTGCTGGCTGAGCTGAAGTCCTAATGAACAGCTTCTCCACACATCCACAGCAGCTGCACTGAAATGAATCAGGAGATAGCTGTGGAATAAATCTGTTTTTATATGGAATTACTGCATTTCTGTGTTTTAGCCTCTGATAGCGAAGTCAATAGTCAGTTATCTTTTGGATTCAGTTCCAGGTCAAAGATTTCGATTTGAAGTTATGAGGACAGCAGCACATGTTTACGTGTATCTTGTATTTCTCCTTAGCCTTTCTTATGAGCAAAGAGAAATATACCAATCACTCAGGCGGCAGGATTCTTAGTAAGTCAGTAGCTTTCTCTGGTGGCAGATATTAATGTGTTGATGTTTTGTAGCTCTATGGGTAACTTGTTTGGTTACTGTGCTCTCTGTTTGCCTCTGTGTGTCTGCACTCAGCCGTGTTTACTGGAAAAAGAAACACCCTTCTATGATTGTGAGCGTGTTGCTCCTTTCTCTCTCAGGAGTCAGAATCCCCCAGGTAAACCTTCCTTCATATCGTATCATATCGTATCATATCGTATCATATATCGTATCATATATCGTATCATATCATATCGCATCATATCGTACCATATCGTATCATATCGTATCATATATCGTATCATATATCATATCATATCATATCGTATCATATCATATCGTATCATATCATATATCGTATCGTATCATATCGTATCGTATCATATCGTATCATATCATATCGTATCCTATCATATCATATCGTATCATATCATATATCATATCATATCGTATAATATCATATCATATCGTATCATATCATATATCATATCATATCGTATCATATCATATCGTATCATATCATATATCGTATCGTATCATATCGTATCGTATCATATCGTATCATATCATATCGTATCCTATCATATCATATCGTATCATATCATATATCATATCATATCGTATAATATCATATCATATCGTATCATATCATATATCATATCATATGGTATCATATCATATCGTATCATCATATCGTATCATATCGTATCATCATATCATATCGTATCATATCGTATCGTATCATATCATTTCGTATAATATCGTATCGTATCGTATCATATCGTATAATATATCATATCATATCATATTATTTAAATTGATCAACTTTATCGTTTTAAATCCGGACCTCTGGAGTTTGGAGCAGGTACTTTATGAAAAAATAAGATGTTTGAAACGGGATATGATAAATCAAACACTGTTGAACCCCGACCCTGACAGCCAAACCTGATTCAGTCTGGCTGCTTAACTGTCAAAAGGACGACCTATACAGAAAAAAACACATTTGTCACTCCTCCTGCCAAGCTATCCGAGCTATACAGAAAAATATTTCCACCGTCCAACAGTGTGAAGGGGTAAAGCTGTCGTACCTGACCAGCCTTAGTCCTCTCACAGACAAACGTTTCGTACACGGTGGCAAAGGTGGGCGCGTTGTCGTTGATGTCCAGCAGGCGGATGTACACGGGGACATGGCTGCTCTGACGGGGATTATCTGAAAGGAAAAGACAGGAAGACTGAACACTCAACACATTCACACACTTCCACACTAGGCCTGCAACTCACGACTGTTTTTAATGTCAACTAGTCACAGATGATTGAAATGATCAGTCGATTTATCGGATAATGAATCACACAATTACTCAATGGCTCTCTTTAAAACAGTCATAAAAGCAGTAATAGAATCAGACAATAAAACTACATAACACTTATAATAACAGAAACAAAGAGAAAAGGGTGGGGTCATTCCAGTCTTAACAAAGAATAAGGGATTAAAGGGAGCAGGCCTGTCTGAAAAGATGGGTTTTCAGGGGAGATTTTGAAAGTGGTAATGGAAGTAGAGGGTTGGATGTGGTGAGGCACAGGTGTGGGGCTGAGCGACTGAAAGCTCTTAGGCCCACGGTAACCAGGCGAGCAGGTGGGAGGATGAGCTGGATAGAGGAAGAGGACCTGAGAGAGCGGGTGGGTGTCTTGACTCTTGACTTGGAGGAGCTCAGTGAGATACTGGGGGGTGAGATTGTTGACGGCCTTGAATGTAAGGAGGAGGATCTTGTAGATGATGCTGTATTTGAAGGGGAGCAAGTGGAGGTGCTGCAGGACAGGTGTGATGTGAGTGATGGAGGGGGTTCTTGTGATGATACGGGCACCAGAGTTTGGAACCAGGTGTAGTTTATGGAGGGATCTGTCAGGTAAACCAAAGAGGAGGGAGTTGCAGTTGTCCAAACGGATGTGACCTGGGTGTGAACCTTTGATAGTTTTGGGCAAGAGGGTGTTCGATCAGCCGCAGCCGTGTCACAAAAAACCTGATTATATTCGGGTTAAGGGCATACCCGGGTTTCTCAAACACCAAGCCCGAAACAGCGCTCTCGGATTATTATTGGGTTTCTTGTCTGCGCATGCTCCCCACTCCACGGCAGTGGCTTTTGACCCGGAAATAGAATGAACCAGGAAGCAACGGCGTCAAAAACAAGGTGAAAAAAAACGACAAAATTAGTGCGTTACCTTTAAACCATGTTTTTTTGCAACGGCAAGTAACATCACCACCACCAAGACCTCGGCTGTTTGTGATTTTTCAGTCCAGCTGTATGTTAACGGAGCACCACCCACTGTACTGGAGGAAGACTTTCTCCATCATTCTCCGATTCAACCTCTGCTCATGTATGTGGGGAACATCAAAAAACCGGGTAAGGCCATTCTCGGGTTACTGATGTGCATGTAAACACACTGACTGATGTTTACCTGAAATCACTACGCACATGTAACTCCCAGCAGAGATCGGTAGAAAGAGAGACGTCTCAGTCCAAAAGGGATGTTGTTCAGCTCCGCAGCGTGACAAAGCTGTGTTTTGACGTAATTGACAATTATTGACATTTCAATTTTGTCGTTGACTAATTTGGTCATCGATATTTGTCGACAACGTTGACTAATCGTTGCGGCCCTATTCCACGCCTTCACAGTGTGAGCTGTCTGCTACGGCCTCAACCTTCCCACTGAGAGCTACCGCTGAGGAGCTCACTGCCTTGCTTAAAGGTATGTGGTGAGGGAGGAAGCTAGAGTTAGTTACAAAGTGTGACTTTACGCTCTGAGCTCACAATCAACATCAAAGGTGAATTATGAAAACAACTAAGTAAGCGATAAGATGTTTAAAAAAGCTTTATTTTTTAGCCTGTGTCTGGTGGTCAGGGTCCTGTCATTATCACAGCATGTCTCAGTTCAGGCCAGGAAACCAATCAGGTTTCCATTTCACACTTGTGTCTGAGTTAAATGATTTGTGGAAGCTGAGGTTCTTCTATGATATTAAAGCCAGAAATATGTTGTTTTTAAAAAAAAATGAATAATGAATTATTGGGTGGGGGGCGCCTTGTTTGAGTGACTCACAGTTTGAGGATCGGTGCTTGTCGTGTGTCGTTATATTTGTGTCCACGATCAGTTTGACGTGCAGTTTCTCAATTATGTTCTCCGATATGAAACATTGGACATCACTTCTGTGGACTCTGCCATGTTATCTACCATGAGCTTAGACATGGATTTCACCGGCAGATCCACACATGGTCAACACAGGCACGCTAGCTAGCTAGTTATTTCTTGGAAATAACAGCATTGCCACTTCCTGGATCTAGTCCCTGAGTGTCTGCTAAAGAAAAATTCTGGGAGCAGGGGAACAAAAGGAGGTATTAGTAATCAGTTGCAGATATGAGGAAGTAAGCTCCTATTTATCTCATCCCATCTCATCTTCAGCCTCTTATCCGGGGTCGGGTCTTGGGGGCGGCTGCTTTAGCAGGGGACCCCAAACTTCCCTTTCCCTGGCCACATTAACCAGCTCTAACTGGGGGATCCCGAGGGGTACCCAGGCCAGTGTGGAGATATAATCTCTCCACCTGGTCCTGGGTCTTCCCCGAGGCCTCCTCCCAGCTGGACGTGCCTGGAACACCTCCCTAGGGAGGCGCCCAGGAGGCATCCTTACTAGATGCCCGAACGGCCTCAAGCTCCTATTTGACTCAAATGTGTGCTCACTATGAAATAAAATGGATGAACTCTCTGCGCACAACCTTGGATTGTTTCACTGAAACATGGTTGTTTGAGGACATTAAAGTAAAGTGAGTTTAGATGGTTGTGTGTGGATGGTAACCAAAGTATTGCGACAGTCCCCTGAAGTGGTCAAAGGTTAGGTATTAACCTCCGATGGTTACGATTACTATAGGTCATTGGGAGGCATGTCTAGCGCAAATTTATGGTTAACACTCAGGGGAATTTTATTGTGAAATGGGAAATGGGTTCATTGATGACTCTAAATCACCCGTAGGTGTGAATGGTTGTCTGTCTCTGTTCGTCTCTATGTGTCCTGTGATAGACTGGCGTCCTGTCCAGGGTGGACCCCGCCTCACGCCCGATGTCAGCTGGGATCGGCTCCAGCCCCCCGCGACCCCGACCCCGGGATAAGCGGTTGAAGATGAATGGGAAATGGAAGTATTTATCCACCATTTTACCGCCACAGCCCGCTCCTCTGAAGCCGCACCGTCATCTAACAAAAGTTAATAAAACATCACCCAGGGTTTCCTCTAAATACATCTTGTGGCGACGATTATTCATGGGATTGTTGTTGTTTGTTTGAATGTAATTGTGTTCTTCTGCGGGTGTTCATGCTGTGTGTGAGCCTCTGACCTGAGACAGTTTTCTATCATTAGTGGTAGACAATAAAGTTGTTTGAATCTTAATTTAATACAAGCTCAACAAAATGACATTTTAGGGGATTCTGTTTTCATGAGCAGAAAATCATCACGGAGCTCAACAGCTCAGTGTGACCAAAACTGCTACTGATGGCTCTCTGTGTATGGAGCCTCTTATCAGCCCTATGCTGTGTCTATTCACTTTTTGATTAACACGGCGAGTATTGCAGTATATGAAGAGCTCTTTTCCAAAACGAGATAAAAGCCAAATTTAAAACAAATGAGTTTGAGCCACTTTGCTGTATACAGAACCTTTTCACTGCTTCATCAGTGTTTCTGCCAAATCTCTATATTTCCTTGTTTGAAACGGTCTCAAGATGCAGTTCCTTTCCAAACCACGACCAGCGCCAAACCTATTTTTAGCCTAAACGCGATACGTCCTCTCGACCAATCAGAATTCAGTGAGCGTTCTATGCGATCCAACATGGCGGCGCTCTGAAGCGGGAGAGTTTTTTGTGTCGTCCGTCCGTTCAACATGTTCAGACTGAGCCATACATAAAAACCATTTTGACAAGATACACTGAATATTAACCAAATGTGTGGGTCTGGGTAAAAAATGTAATGCTCCTGAAAACTATTAAATTGGATTTATAGCATTTTGGAAAAGAGCTCCTCAAATGTAAATCAGATTGCATTGTATCGCATGAAACGGCACCAAATGAAATCAAACAGAATCATTATTAAAATGTATCATTCCCTGAATCAGATCGTAGCCTATGTATCCAGCTATATTACATTACAGAGTGTCTTCTAAGGGAGAGATGCACTGCCCTACCGTACGGTTGTATATATTTGTCAATCGTCTCTATCACCAACTCGTCCAGATGATTTGCTCTTGCATCTGCAGGAACTCGTAGTTAACACGGCAAACGACTGTGGCAGTGTGTCGTGCACTGGTGCTGCTTATCCAGGTTTGCTTTTGGTGCCAGTCGTGGTCTCTCAGCCTCCAAATGCAGATCTTTGTGGTTCGCTTTTATTAAAACTATTAAAACTGATTTATAGCGTTTTGGAAAAGAGCTCCTCAAATGTAAATCAGATTGCATTGTATCGCGTGAAACGGCACCAAATGAAATCACACAGAATCTATTAAAATGTATCATTCCCTGAATCAGATCATAGCCTATGTATCCAGCTATATTACATTACAGAGTGTCTGTACACTTTTTGATTAACACGGCGAGTATTGCAGCAAATCCATTTGATGTTTTACTGTAAACAGATCAAAATTTAGAGACAGAGAGTTTCAACGAGTCATTCCTAAATGGATTTTTGAGCTTAGCCACCAGGTAAACTATCTGATTTTGTAACCTCACAAGAAATAAGTAAAAACCTGCTGTTATGACTGATAAAACCTTAGTATGTGGATAATTACTTTAGTGGTAAGGTTTTAAGATTAAATATGTGCCTCCGCCCCAGTGCAAAGGATTTTTCTCCACTGCACATATCAGTGAAAAAGGGACATTTGTAAAACTCGACAGCAAAGTGTCTCTCCCGCAACAGTGTCCCTGTTATTCAGACAATCTGCGGAGCGTGTTGCTGACACAGAACAGGATATTAAGAACAATCTCTTGTGTAGAAAGTGATTACAGGCAAAACTGCAGTCATTTGAGATGCTCCGAGGAGCTCTCAGCAGGAACGGTAAAGGCAGATATCTCCAAACCTGGACTGAAACTATCTGCACAAGTGACTGTGACTGATGCAATTCTGTCTGGCTCTATACATCTCCACTCCACATCAATACATCACATCATCTCCGCAAATAGTTCGGGCCCCTGCTGGACTTACTGAACTCGGTGGCCATGATTGAAATATTATGCCAGGCAGTCTCCTCTCTGTCCAGGCTTTTGAGCAGGAACACGGATCCATTTCCTGGATGGACGTTGAACAGGCGATCCATGTCGGTGCGGCGGTCGATAGAGTACCTGTAACAAGCGAGACAGAGAGAAGGTGAGAGAGGGCTAAATTAAGCCAGCGGGTGGGATGAACTACAGTAACCCTAGAATCTGTGCAGCCCCGCCAGGGAGTCACCACAGCAGAGAGAATAATTGATTTCTCCAGATCTGTGGCGGAGGGGAGCTCATGGCGTGAGAGCTAAATCCAAAGTGACGCGGTGCACTACAGAGCTATTGAGCACATTTAAGTCTTTTACGCTGTAGAAGGTACAATCTGCTGTTATAGGCATTGCATTACTTTGGGCCTGAACTGCTGCATGAGCACGCTTTAGTGTTGTCTACGAGGCCAGACAACACTAAAGCGTGCATTTAATCCTCCACATACATTAGTTACACCTCAAAGCTAAAGGAATAATGGTGTTGAAACTAAAAGAATAATAGAACAAACTTGACAAGCCTCAGTTGACCTTACTCTATTGGGAAGTTCAGTCCACTTTGCGTTAGGGATCGATGGATAGGGATTTTTTTAGGGCCGATTCGGATTCCGATTTTTTTTCATCAGCCTTAGCCGATGACTGATAAAGTATGTACTGATGATTTTTTTTGCCGATATTTGCTGAGAGATGTGATTTTCTGATTGACAGCTGTGCCCAATCCCAACACGATCCCAACACCATTATTACAACATGACGGTGCCTGTATCCGGGATATTTTGGTTTTACTTCTGTACGGTGGGATGTGGATGTGTATTTGACCTGTAACATTTTCTTATCAGTTCATTTAGTCTGTCTTGATGTTGAGCTAGTAAGGTTTCTCTTCTTTTTTTTATTATTGTTCTCAAGAGAATTGAATACCAACCGGGCGAGTTGCACTTTAAATCCAGACTGTAATTCCAGCGCAAAATCATCCCATGGTCTTTTTCAGCATTTACATACATCAAATAATAACACACATGGGCGTCACGGTGAAGTAGTGGTTAGCACTGTCACCTCACAGCGAGAAGGTTCCCGGTTCGCATCCCGGATTGGGGCCCTTCTGTGTGGAGTTTGCATGTTGTCCCCGTGTCTGCGTGGGTTTTCTCCGGGTTCTCCGGTTTCCTCCCACAGTCCAAAGACGTGCAGGTGTTCGGTTCATTGATGACTCTAAATCACCCGTAGGTGTGAATGGTTGTCTGTCTCTGTTCGTCTCTATGTGCCCTGCGATAGACTGGCGTCCTGTCCAGGGTTTACCGCGCCACACGCCCGATGTCAGCTGGGATCGGCTCCAGCCCCCCGCGACCCCATCAGGGACAAGAGGTTGAAGATGAATGAATGAATATTTTGAGCAGTATTATAAAAATGACGTTTTAATGGCATTAACGTGCTGCTCCGAGCTAATCAGTGTTAGCCACGTCTGACTGTTAGCGACTCACACACAGATCTCTACAGCCAGCACAGTTTCAAGATTAGTGTCGCCACTTCAGTATCGGACCAAACGTCTTAATTCCTTTTCTTGATTTATGAAACATGATGATGTCACAGTGAAGTTGATCATCGACTCTTTGGATATAAATGTTCATCTTTTGATCCTATACATCCCTCGTTGGTTTCTGAGCTATCGTGTTGAGCAGAAGGGGACGGATGGAAGCACAGACAACCTGGAATCAGACTGCCTACGGCTGCGGCTGTCACCGGCGCCGAGATGTGCAGACTTGATCCGTGAGGTTGGACAGAAATAACTAGCCTTGACATTCAAACATAATAACCAGCAGCGGGAGATACTGCATGCATCCCTCTCCTCCTGTGCACTCTCTACCGTAGCCTGTTAAAAACATCACAGCTACTTGAAAATCTCTTCCCACTGTCTGTGGACTGCTCACAGAGAAACATCTGTTTTCAAACTAGCTAACTAACTAGCCGAATATAGCTATCCACAGCTTCACAGCACTCAGCGGATAATTGAAGTGAGATGCTTTCGCTTCCCTCTTTTTCACCTGCCTGTCAAAGTGGAGACATATTGTATCGTGTGTGAACATGTGTGGGGCGTCTGGATCGAGGCTGGCTTCACCATCGACTCAAACACAACATCAAACTGCTATCAGCTGCTCATTATGTGCCGTACCATCGTAATTACAGTTTTCCATGGGGAGAAATATGAATTCGAAAGAAAACACTGCTTCAGTGAATCCGGGCCCGATCATAATTAGAAAGCACTCAACGGTAAAATAATAGTTCACTGACACAATGTGAAGAGATGATACAGTCCCATACACACAGGCACACAAAACAGCAATAACTGGGATTGTGTGTGTGTGTGTGTGTGTGTGTGTGTGTGTGTGTCACATCACTTTAAGCACTCCATGGTTCCTGTTTTAATTGGAATATGTTGCTCATCAGCTCGCCTGCTTTGACTGTAGCGAAATAAGAGCTCAGTCCCAGTCTCCAGCTTTGCTCTGTCCTGCCTCTAGTGTCGTTTTTGGCGGCCTGTTTTACTTTTAGTCTAGTTTTAGTTGACTGAGGGCGCACTCACACTGTCCTTCCGCACCGCGACCCAGGCTTTAGGGTACTTGTCCCCCCTCCCTCTCCCCCCGCGCCCCAGGCCTGTTTGTACTCACACTGCCTGGGCCTCGGCCAATGCTTCTTGCTGTCCATACGACATCACGCCGTAACACGTCACACGCATTGATCGCGTGTGTGTGGCTTTGTTTACAAATCTTTCCACAGACCTCAGAGTTTTTGTGCGTCTTGTCGACTGTTTTTGAATCTTTTCATCAACCAAATCTGCAGTAAACACTCCACCTCCGCATCACACCAACGTGAACCTTTCACCGCCATTGTTGTTGTTGTTAAATGTCCGCGCATGGTCCCTCCTTATATTTTCTATGTCCGAACAGGTGCACATACTGCTACCGCCGTAGGGCTCGTGCTCGTGCTCGTACACGTGCACACGCTCGTGCTCTTACATGTGCAAACGGCTCCACTAAAGCCCACCTTTATAATAATTATAATGAGTGAAATATGCGGCCCTTGATCTGTCCAAAGGGCAATCAAGGGAGTCAAATGACGCGATACACTCCCTTTTTATGAGAACGTGCATTGAAAATAAGACACAAACCCTGGCTTGACAAATTAACTCTTCAGTGAGCCTTCGTGGTACCTTTTTACTGTGATGGCGAGTTTCATATTTGTCGATCCAGGCTATCTAAAGAAACCCCGGGGATGTTCAGCACGCTTTGTAGTACACCCCTCAGGATGTACTGATGCTGTTTGAGAAAGGATCAATACAGCTAGAGACCATCTTGCGATAGGATCACAACAGCTGCAATGCCAAATTAGGTGTGTGTTTATTGGGGGGGGGGGGGGGATTGCACCAACCAAGGGGCTGCAGTGTCTCTAGCTCCACCTTAGTCTTAATCTAAGTCTCGCAACAGTGTGCTCTGTATATCAACACAGGTGAATGAAAGACACGCATGCACGCACGTACGCACGCATGCATGCACGCACAAACACACACACACGCGCACTTAAAAGACCACTAATCTGTATGTGTCTAATAAAGCACACAACAGAAGACTCTCAGACACAACGCCGATCAAGAGAGAACCAGTTTGGATGGTACCAGTGTTACCGTAGCGGCTGGTGACCATCCCTATCCCCCCGTAGATGCAGGTTTCTCTTTTGTATGTAGTCAGCAGTTTTCACACACAGCTGTACATCCTGCTAGTCTATAATCTTAAGTCACCACCACCACCTGTCTTTCAAACCTACTTCATATTTCTCTTCTGTTTCTATTTTTTTCAGACTCTTATCACAACTCCTCACAAGTCTTTGAAGAGTCCAGGTTCATTAGAAGTCACTTTATCCAACTTCAGTGTACAGTGCTTTTGCTGAGATGACAGGATGTGAAGATTTGCTAACTTTCTGCAGAAACTGGCTTCCTGTGTTCAGTCTGCTATCTGGGATGACTTTCAATTAGTCCAGAAGGAAGTCCAGTTAAAAACAGGTGATTTGTGAAAGTATTGTACTATCTATTTATCACACACACTTGTGCTGCTAACTGTAGATTCTGCGTTATGTTAGAAGTGGTATTGAAGAATAAGATCCATCTAGCATCTACACTCACCAGTGCTGACATTTGCTTGTAAGGGCGCACCCACACTGTCCTTCCGCACCGCGCCCCGGGCTTTAGGGTACTTGTCCCCCCCCCTCCCTCTCCCCCAGTGCCCCAGGCCCGTTTGTACTCACACTGCCTGGGCCTCGCGCAAATGCTTCTTGCTGTCCATACGTCATCAGGCCGTAACACGTCACACGCATTGATTGACGGCATCGCGATGCGTCGCTTTGTTTACAAATCTTTCCGTAGACCTCAGAGTTTTTGTGCGTCTTGTCGACTGTTTTTGAATATTTTCATCGACCAAATCTGCAGTAAACACTCCACCTCCGCATCACACCAACGTGAACCTTTCGCCGCCATTGTTGTTGTTGTTAAATGTCCGCAAATGGTCCCTCCTTCTATTTTCTATGTCCCAACAGGCGCACATAAATGACGTCGGAACCGCCGTAGGCCTCGTGCTCATGCTCGTACACGTGCGCACGCTCGTGCTCGTACATGTGCAAACGCGCTCTACAAAAGCCCACCTCGCCGCAGTTATGCGCGGAGCGGTTGCACTCACACTGGTCAAACGCACTAGGCTTGACCCGAAAAACCTGTTTTGGCGCGGTGCGGAAGGACAGTGTGAGTGCGCCCTCAGTTTTGAAGATGTCCAATGTGCCATAGCAGACTTACCTATCTACTCTGTAAAATGAAGCTTAAGTCCAGTAAAGAAGACTCTCATTCATCACATTCTCTCCGTCTCCCTCTCTGGCTCCTACTCCATCAGCTGATTATAGCTGTTCACTCGTGTTAAACCGACCTCTTTCTGCCACAGTCTCCCTAAGCCTATCAACTCATTTCTGCCAAACTTTAAATCTGCTTTCCTCTCCGCTGCTGTCAGTTGTCATTTCGCTATGAGCCGCTGAAGTCCTCCTCCACCCCTTCACCTCCAATCTTCATCACATCAGTGCCCACCAGAGCATCATTTCAACACAGCAAGGTACTGAAAAATGCATCAGGATCGCAAGGTGTTGCTTCATCCAGATAAGCAGAATACTGACAGCACATTTCTACACTTATCCCGTCTCAAATGAGGTAACGTTGGTACCACAGCTGTGACCAGCTGATTTTTATTCAAGTTGGAAAATGTATTTAAAGTTATAATCTGTAACATTCGAGACGTGTTGACTGTAACTTACTTCAGTAAGAAAGGCTGCTACACTTCACTGTACTTTACTGTAACTAACTTACTTCAGTAAGAAAGGCTGCTACACTTCACTGTACTTTACTGTAACTAACTTACTTCAGTAAGAAAGGCTGCTACACTTCACTGTACTTTACTGTAACTTACTTACTTCAGTAAGAAAGGCTGCTACACTTCACTGTACTTTACTGTAACTAACTTACTTCAGTAAGAAAGGCTGCTACACTTCACTGTACTTTACTGTAACTTACTTACTTCAGTAAGAAAGGCTGCTACACTTCACTGTACTTTACTGTAACTAACTTCAGTAAGAAAGGCTGCTACACTTCACTGTACTTTACTGTAACTAACTTACTTCAGTAAGAAAGGCTGCTACACTTCACTGTGCTTTACTGTAACTTACTTACTTCAGTAAGAAAGGCTGCTACACTTCACTGTACTTTACTGTAACTAACTTACTTCAGTAAGAAATGCTGCTACACTTCACTGTACTTTACTGTAACTTACTTCAGTAAGAAAGGCTGCTACACTTCACTGTACTTTACTGTAACTTAGTTCAGTAAGAAAGGCTGCTACACTTCACTGTACTTTACTGTAACTAACTTACGTTTGAAAGAAATGCTGCTACACTTCACTGTACTTTACTGTAACTTACTTACTTAAGTAAGAAAGGCTGCTACACTTCACTGTACTTTACTGTAACTTACTTCAGTAAGAAAGGCTGCTACACTTCACTGTACTTTACTGTAACTAACTTACTTCAGTAAGAAAGGCTGCTACACTTCACTGTACTTTACTGTAACTTACTTCAGTAAGAAAGGCTGCTACACTTCACTGTACTTTACTGTAACTAACTAACTTCAGTAAGAAAGGCTGCTACACTTCACTGTACTTTACTGTAACTTACTTCAGCATTCAGCATTCAATCCCAAGATGCATCACCATATTCCTATTACCATTACCCTTGTTCCCATGATTACCAGTAAAGAGAATATATCCAAAAGTGCCTCTGAGAAGTCTAAAGGTAGGATCATACGAGGCCCATAGTCCACAGACTCGCGCCGGTCCTGCAGATCACACCTCATTTACTCATGCTCTGCCTGTCATGAGGTCCGCTCGGTCTTCTTTCCATCATGTGCATTACCCACTATGTTCCAGATCACTGTGTCTTTTGACATTTCATTGGTTCATTGTCTGCCTTATTAGTTCATGACCTATATTTTTTAGGATGATCAGACTGAAGTTTAGCCTTACTTGACCATGCTGCGAGCTCCATCGGGGTCCATGGCGCTGACAGAGCCCACAGCCACGCCCACAGCAGCGTCTTCTTTCACCTCCATCAGATAGCTGGCTTTGTCGAACAGCGGCGGCTCATCCACGTCGTCGACGCCAATGCGAACCGTAGCCATGTCTTTGGAGCTTGTGGACATGAAGCGGGGGTCCATCTGGGTGTTCTGGACCTGGATCTCCACCGTGTACGACGGCTTCTTCTCAAAATCCAAAGGCTGCAGAAGCAAAGAGACCAACACAGGAGGGATTTAGATTTACTAGTACGGTAACAGAATCTCAGTAAGGATAAAATTAACACTGCTTTGAAAAGTTACATTCCTGCTGAGGCCACCAAGCAACTTTATTGAATTCATTATATAGTTTCAGTCAGTACTAGTCTGGCTCACTTGCACCCTGTCTTGCACCGGATGTCAGGCCCTTCATTTCTATTATCTCCGCTATGTATTTTGCAAGGGGGCCGCCGAAGACGACTGCAATTGATTTAAAGAAATACAAACAAGCCAGAGCATTTTTCCCCTATCCCAGAATGATAAGCCGGTGGAGCCAGACCATACTCCACAGCACTGTGGAGATACGTATCACGATGCAAGACTAATCTAGTATACACAGAAAATATGTACTAACTGATACAAAAAAAGTAAAGAGACGGCTCATACACATTCATCTGGTGTTCACTCTAGCTCTTCTTAGGTGTGCATCAGCTCCTGAGAAAAATCCTTTTAGCGGCTAAATGTCCATCAGCAAGCTGCTAAATCTGTCTGGCAGCCTTGTTTGGTGCAGTGGCTCACGAGGTAGAACAAGACACTTCACCCACCTCGCCTCGTGCGAATGTGTAAGACTGCTGTATGTTTGAAGAGGTGGTCGGAGGGGCCGTAGGCGCTGATTAGCAGCCACGCTTCCGTCAGTCTGCTCCAGGGCAGCTGTGACTACTACCGTAGTTTACCTCCACCATGTGTGTCTGTGTGAATGAACCTGGACTCTGTGAGGCGCCTTGAGTACTGAGAAAGGTGCTATATCCAATCCATCCATTATTATCATTACTGGATCTGAGCTTGTGGACCAGAAAACCAAAACAATGAGCTGACAGCATTCGCAGAGTTGGTTATCAAGTAACACCTTGTACATTCGTGAAAGCCCTTCTTTTTGGTTTCCTCTGCTGTGTGTTTCACTCTCTCTCTCTCCAGGGGTTCAGACCTGATTAGTACTCAGCAGCATGGGACACTCCTGGACCCTGTGTGCTCCATGCCACATAAGACAGCAGCCCTAGTTGGCATGCCTTCTGTCACCACCTTTGCCTTTTATCTTTTGGCTTCCTTCTTTTATTTGCAGAGCACAAAACCTCTACAGTACATTTTCAATCATTCTCTACACTACTGACTTCCATACGCTCACATCTTCTGGTTCCTGTTGCTTTGATTATCTTATGTGATAAATTACTTTTTTTGCTATTTGCTAGTATATCCGTGTCTCTCTCAGGATATGGGATGACACATGACATTTAGTCATTTGATCCATTGTTAATGTTAAGTTATTAAAGGTTGAATATATAGAGATTGTCTTTAATCGGGCTTACCGGATATACAGAGCTGGGGTGTCATGTTCTCTTCACCCCATCAGGCTCAGCACCACCCAAATGGTAAATGGACTTGTACTTATATAGCCAATTTCTAGTCTTCTGACTACTCATGGCGCTTTCAATCTACTTGTCACATTCACCCTTTCACACAGACATTCACACTGATGGCAGTGGACATCTACATGTACATATGCCATCTAATCTAAACTAACCATTCACACCACATTCACACACCTATGTGCAGCACGGGGGGCAAATCGGGGTTCAGTGTCTTGCCCTAGGACACTTTGACATAAGGACCGAAGGATCAAACCACCGACGTCTCAAATGGAGGACCTCTGGGCCACAGCAGTTTAGGATGACCATGTCCATCGATGGAGCATCTTCTGGCAATGTGAGACTAGACCAGCCTGAAGTCCAGTCTGAATTGCTATCACATACCTGTACATTTCTTATATAGGCAGCACATTGTCAAAGTTATAGTAGGCCTGATACCGTGTAAAACATCCCATTTACTTGTAATCCAGCGAGGGCACGTCTTTAATATATCTTTAAATGTGATAGCTGAGAAGTGGAGCATCAAAGGCAGGATTTACAGAATGGAAGAACGTGTCTCTTTCACTCTACCAGGACTGTCTGCATGATAAAGGAACAGCATCAGCTGTTACAGAGGGAAATCCAACATTAATAAAAATGTGATATAAAGCAGCTGACAGTCTCAATCTGATGACAAATGCTAATAGTTTTTTCAAAAGTACAAATAATGTTGATGAAATGTGTGTCCTGACATTGGCAGTGACTGCAGCTGAGGGCAGTTTCAAACAGGAGCAAAGTTTGAGCACGAGCTGCCTCTGCTTCCTTGAAGGAATCCTGGATATTGTCCTCATCTTGTATCCCGCTGACAGAATATCATTACCTCTTTGTTGAAGCCCGCACACTTTCTTAAGGTTGTGTCAGCGAGATGAACAAAAGGATGTCTAAATATTCATTTTGATCGTACATCAGTAAACACACTGAGGACACTGTGATAGAAAAGCTCCAGTCCTGTGTCTTGCTGCCTGTCGCAGAGGCTAGGACTGGGGGTTGTGAAGGTAAAGATGAATAAGTTTAATTTGGTTTCTTTCATCTGTCAAGCATGTCCAGGCTTTGCATATTTAACAGTACGTGTAAAACAGACTACGTGGGCAGGATCCTTAAGAGTGGAAAGTGTGGGACCTGCCGAATCACTGCTTTAGAATTCATCTGAACCGATGCCGTGAGAAAAATAGCAAGATAATTAAAAGTCAGCCTCATTTCAATGTGGGCATCAAGAAAGCAACGAACTTCACATAGTTCTGCACTTCATTGTGTGCTCTTCAGTGAACTACACTGCCATTTACTATGTTGCTATTCATGGTTATAGTTTGTTTATTATATCATCGCTAATATGATGCATCTTTTAACCTGTTTAGATGATTTTTTTTAGGGTGTTATTCTTCCTAATCCTTCACGTGAAACAAAGACTTGAATGCGATGAGTACTCTGGGCTCACAGCTCAATCCTTGTCCCCCTCACCTTGCTGACGGTGATGACGCCCTCCTGGGTGTCTTTGTCAGTGGAGATGTCGAACATGTCCATGCCGTCTCCACTGACGATGGTGAAATACATCTCAGCATTCTTCCCGATGTCTCTGTCCGTGGCTAGTATTCTCCCGACTGGAGTGCCAGACTTGGACGACTCAGGAACTCTGAACTGGTAAATTCCTGAAAACACAGAAAATATCACTGATTGTCAGCTGCATAATATATGACTGATGCATATGTTAGTAATGCTGGGATCGAGAGTTTTTCTGCGCACTGTTACCATTATGTAAAATAGCTTCTGACACACCTGAGAAAGCACAACCCTCTCATTCATTTGAACGGAGCCAGTCTCTCAATGCGGAGGGGTGTGTACGCAGACGACTGTGTCAATAAAAAAAGTTGAACCTGGCTCAACTTTTGCTGCAAAGCAACGTGATATGTGACGTTATCCATATGTCAAGAGCCACAACAATCTAGTCATTCTGATGTTGAACCAAGCCCCCACCACAGCGACTTCCTAGTCAATCCAAACAGGAAGTGCTAAAAACTGCAGTTCTCTGAGTGTCCACTAGGAGCAGTTTGCACAATAGAGCAGTTTCTCATTGACCCCCATGTTAAACAGGCCGTTTTCACAGCATCATTAAACCTGTTTAAGGCCTGGTACCAAAAACATTTGAGTCTGTATGTTGAGGTCATATCTCCATGACAACACTGAGGGGTGAATTTTTTTATACTGGTGTTTTTATTTTATTGGGGGTTAAAGTTTAGGAATAATTAGGGGCACGGCCTCTTGAGTGACAGCTAGCCACTGGCCCTTACTTCTCTTCGGAGTTAAACGTCAGCCAGGGGAACCTATCCCCCTCCCCCCAACGTCACGTACAGGCCCTTTTTCGACGACTCCCATAGGTGAGGACGATTGGATCAAGTTGAGAGAACGGACCTCGACGTGTATGCTACGTCCACAGTTTATACAGTCTGATTCTCTCTGCTCTAACACAGTCCTGATTCAAATGATGTGCTCGTTATCAAGCAGCTGAAGCTCGTCACAGGTTTGGAAATGGTTGGAATCAGGTGTTTTTCAGCAGGGAGAAACCTAAAACATGCAGGACGGTGGCCCTTCGGGACCAGAATTGGGCACCAGTGCCTTCGTTCTTCTAGTTTTGTATCTAACCAATATTGCAAGTCAAAGGTTAATGCTTTGTATAAAATTCTGGAGTGTTATTTGTGCTTCATTTACCACCCAATCATCTGATTGCAGGTGTTGTGCTGCAGCTTCCTCATCCCCCCTTTGTGACTAATACTCTTGCTTCCTTTTATATATCACATTAGTACTTTATTAAAATGTGTGATTGTGTCAATGATCCACTACCTTGTCATTTACTAATTGCTGCCTTTTATTCCCAGGAGGGGCTTTTGTCTCATGTAATCCCTCTCTTTGATTTATTTATTTTTTCCTTTGGTGTTCTTCGGGGGGATTTCTTCTGTCTACTTAGGCAGCTGTTCCTCGTCTAATGTGGCCCTGCGAGGCCCTCTTAGAATGGCACTGGGATTAAGAGCTGCACAAATACGCCTGTCGGAAGATAAAAACCAGAACATTACCTCCGGAGTCGACGAGCGACTGACTGGTATCGATCAAGAAAGCTATGAATCCAGCCTTTCGTATGGTGTGAGTCAGTAACAGAGCAGGTAAAGCAGGTCATAGGAAATGGAATCCACACATCAAATCAAGCAAACACATTGAGAAAGTTTGTCTCTTCTTAGGAAGAAAAAAACAATACGACGGCATAAACGCTGAACCAAAAAACATATTTCTATTGTCTTGGAACTTGATGGAGGTAGAAAGCGAGAACAAAGGAAGCATTCTTAGTCTCAAAAAACTGGTGTAAATGCTGATGGAAGCCAGGTGCTGGAACAATGTCTCTGTGGCAGACTGCTGACTATCATCAAAAAAAAAAGCATTTCAATGTATTTTCTGTGAGTGTGATGTCGCCTTTTGTTCTCAGGAACAAGCGCTAACACTGTGTTTTGCAATCAGTTTCCTGTGGCAGTTTGAGATGTGCAGTTCTCCTCCTCATTGTGAAACAAACACAGGCTTGGCCTGTATGAGGAACGCAGCTCGCTTGTGTCACTGAATGGAGTCCAAACACACAAACACCTTTTAACTGAATGCAAATGAGATGTCACTCTGCTGCGTGAACCCGAGGCAGTTCTATATCAGGACGCTTTCCTTTAATTACAGGGTGTGTGTGTGTGTGTGTGTGTGTGTGTGTGTGTGTGTGTGTGTGTGTGTGTGTGTGTGTCATGGATCTAGTGGTGTGTATAATCTTGAATGATTGCAGTGCACAGCAGGCATCATACACTGGCAGCTAGACAGTACTCAACCTGCCGCTGTTGTGTTGCACTTACAGTACGTGTGTATATCTGTGTGTGTGTGTGTGTGTAGAAGTAGAGCTGTGTGTTGGAAAGAATATGGTGGGTTACGGCTACGATTCAGTAGGGATGCTACGGATAGAAAAACTCAGAGCTGGTTATCAGGTTGTAGAATGACGGGAGGGAAGTTTGAGGGATTTGTTAGATATAACTTTTAGTCAAAACGCTCATTTCGTCTAAGTCATGAAAGAATAGGTTGTTGATGAACATATTTTGTCATAGTATTAATTATGTAATAAACACTGCCCCTAAAATGATGTGGGAATTGGGAAAGTTGGCTAATTATAAAAAGATGGAGGGAGAAAATAATGACATCCTTTCAGATCCCTCACAGTTGATCTATGTGAGTATGGCGTGTTTTTGCTAATCAATGTGGAAGCACCAGGTTTTCATGAACTAAAAGCTTATGGCGCACTCACACTGTCCTTCCGCACCGGGCCAAAACAGGTTTTTCGGGTAGAGCCTAGTGCGTTTGACCAGTGTGAGTGCAACCGCTCCGCGCATAACTGCGGCCAGCTGGCCGTCCACGGCCCGTCTGAGAGAGGTGGGCTTTTGTAGAGCGCGTTTGCACATGTACGAGCACAAGCGTGCGCACATGTACAAGCACGAGCACGAGGCCTACGGCGGCTCTCACGTCATTTTATGTTCGGACATAGAAAAAAAAAAAGCCGGACCATGCGCGGACATTTAACAACAACAACAATGGCGGCGAAAGGTTCACGTTGGTGTGATGCGGAGGTGGAGTGTTTACTGCAGATTTGGTCGATGAAAAGATTCAAAAACAGTCGACAAGACGCACAAAAACTCTGAGGTCTATGGAAAGATTTGTAAACAAAGCCACGCATCGCGATGACGTCATCAATGCGTGTGACGTGTTACGACGTGATGAAGTATAGGCAGGCAAGAAGCATTTGCGCGAAGCCCAGGCAGTGTGAGTACAAACGGGCCTGGGGCGCGGCGGGAGAGGGAGGGGGGACCAGTACCCTAAAGCCCGGGGCGCAGTGCGGAAGGACAGTGAGAGTGCGCCCTAAATTTGAGGTTCGGTCAATTCATCTTGCCTTGAGTTTCTGAGTTTCTTCTCTGTCAGATGGGTTTCTTGTAATAGACAGATATCTGATTTCAGTTTGTGTATAATGCTTCCATATTTTGGTCCTTTCTGCAGGGGAGCTGATTGGGGCGCTGCACCTATCTCATAGAAAAAAAGACCACACGATCAAGTGGGAGTCTGTTGAAAACCAGAGAAGCCCAGAGTTCAAGAGAGGAGAAGCAGATTCCACCTATTTTTCCTTTTGGCTGGTTGGAGATAGTGTTGCCACTTGGCTCCGACACCAGCAGCACTGATTGGAGTCCTGGTGTGAAGTGAAATGAATTGGCATGTGTGGACCAAGGTGTGTGTCGCTGTGGTCAATTTTCTAAAAAGCAATCTCAGAGTGAAGGGCAGGGTTTTGGGTTAAGGTGCAGGAAGTATACACTATATAACCCATAATTTGTCCTCATACTAGGAGAAATTCAAGCATGTGTGTGTGAGCATGGCTGTAACCAGCTATGAGGTCACTGAGGTCCGGACCTCTGTAATTATTCACTAAAGTTTTCTTTGCCACTGTGTACTCAACGGGGGAATTGTTGGGTCTATGTAAATCATAAATAAGTCATAGAGTGTGGTCTATAACTACTCTGTAAAGTGTCCTGAGATAACTTTTGTTAGGATTTGGAGCTGTAAATAAAATGGAATTGAATTAAATTAAAAAACCGACACTGACACTCCCAGCATTAGACAACCCTGCGGCAATTTGCAGGAGTTGTGTGAGGCTCTGTGGCTGTAGAGTGTGAGCAGCACTGCACACGGGCTTTCTGCACACACACACATACACACACACACGCACACACACTGAGATTCCAGTGGTGGAAGAACTACTGAGGAACTCAGTACTTATAGCTGTAATCCGTAGTTGAGTTGAGGTGTAAAGCAGCAAACAATGAAAAGAACCTCAAAACTGCACTTAAGTCCAATGCATGTAAATGTATTATGCTAATATACAATACAATATATATGATTGTGCAGTGTTAAAAAGTATTTTTTCTGTTTGTATGTGATTATAGATCATGAGTTTGTGTGTAGCTTGGGCTGTGTTTGTACAGTAGGTGTCATCTTGGTGATTTTTGCTGTAGAGATGCAATAAACAAGCTCCATTTAAAGAAACGAGTCTGGACCTCACTAATTCCTAAACGGCGTGTGTGTGCGCACGTGTGTGTGTGTGTGTGTGTGTGTGTGTGTGTGTGTGTGTGGAGCGTTGATTTAAAACACAGTGATAATGCCACTCGCAGTCTGTTAAGCAAAATCCTGGGGTGATGTTATTTTGCACCATCAATTGGAGGTGGAAACAGTGGGTGAGAGGCTGCTAAAGCCTGGTGGAGAGGAGGAGGGAGACACTGACACTGATACAGAGGCTGTGATTGAACGAGGTAGAGATAGAGAGGGAGAGAAAACAACAATGAGAAGGTAAAGAGATGGATACAGAGAGCCAGAGAGCTGGGGACCTACCTTCACACACACACACACACACACACACACACACACACACACACTCGCACACACACACACACGTGATGAAAATGATGAAAAGCCATCCCATGTGTGGCAGCTGTTGCTGTGTTCAGACTTCCACTGTTAAAATGCATCTACTAAAGTGAAATTAGCAATTATACTGAGCCGCACCACACAAACCACTTCTGACAGATGGTAACTGCTGTGCTGCTGAGTGACAGTAATAACATATGAAATGTTGTTGTCTTGACAACTAAGAACAATGACGATGCCACATTGTGTGAACCATGTTTTTGAAATGGCGTCCCATCCATATTAGGAAAAGGTTCACAGTCCACTCTTGATCTTGGAAGCAGCAGTTGATGGGATGATCTCACAGCAGTGTTCGGATGTGATTGAGTTTTAGATGACATCACTCAAGCTGCACAGCGTCAGAGTGAACTTTGAACTTCAGTTTATAGGCCAATAGGAATGTAATGATACTCCGAGAGACAGTAAATTTGTGACAAATTATCTTGGTGAGATTAAAAAAGATTTGCAAGACTATTTTTAAAACAGCAGATGGCGCTGTCTACTTTTGACTTTACTCGCCGATGTCCCGGGTCCCTCGCATCAGTAGGCGGTGCCAAGATGGCGGCAGGCGCAGAGGGCGAAGATAACGGGTGGATTGAGACAAACTGAGGTGTGGCAGTTTTTTGGCTTCACCTCTGAATGTGAGAAGATTACAGCCCAGGAAAAAAACAGTGTGCAAATATCGCACGAGATCGATGAGCTAGACAAAAAACAACTGAGCCATCGAGATGCAGCAACGCCGCAGTGAGAAGCTCCTGCTGCCCGAGTGAAAGAAAAGATACTAAAAGGTCAAACAACGCCGACAAGATGATTTACAACCCTGCTAACCAAAACAAGTGCGAGAGCCAATGGGACTGTGACGTGCATTGTGTGTTCGTACTGTATAAGGAGGGTTTTTGTAATTTAATTCATTAAACAAAAGTCAGAAATGTTCGACAGCAGGAACGGTGTGAACGTGCACAGATCTCAGCTTCTTCCTGAACATGTAGATGTGACGATATTCCTTCCTAACAACACGTGTTAATTCCAGACTATTCAATTATTGTGTGCAAATATCTGTTTTCCGATATTTGCACATTGTTTTTTCCTGGGCTGTAATCTTCTCACATTCAGAGGTGAAGCCAAAATGCTGACACACCTCAGTTTGTCTCAATCCACCCCTGATCTTCGCCCACTGCGTCTGCCGCCATCTTGGCACCGCCTACTGATGCGAGGCACCCGGGACATCGGCGAGTGAAATCAAAAGTAGCTAGCGCCGTCTGCTGTTTAAAAATAGCCTTGCAAATCTTTTTTTATCTCACCCAAAATAATTTGTCACATTTTTGTATCACAAATTTACTGTTTCAACAGCCAATCAAACAATCTGAGGCTTAACGAGTGTGAGAGAGAGAGAGAGAGAGAGAGAGAGAGAGAGAGAAAAATGTTTGAGCGAGCAAGACAATGAATAAGGAGAGGGAGCGCTGGCCGTAATCCAGAACAAAGCAGTGAATCAGGGAAGTTGAGTTGTTTTTTGTCTAGCTCATGGATCTCGTGCGATATTTGCGTTTTTGTCATAGAGCGTGGTATATATATATATATATATATATATATATATATATATATATATATATATATATATATATATATATATAGATGAGTCATAGACCGTGGTCTTTACCTTCTCTGTAAAGTGTCCTGTTATTCATTATAGAACAAAATCATAGGAAAATCGTATTGTGAATTATTTCCGGTGGTGAGTTCAGTGTATCGTTACAGCCAACGTTAATGAATGTTCTCAAGTGTTCAGAATATTCTTTACATTTGAACGTTGACGAGTCCGTGACAATTTACCGTTGTACTTGGCTGTTACTAATGGTTAATAAAAATGTGAAAAAACAGCTAGAATTCAGAATCATCAGTGACCATAGTATAATTTGGGGTTATTTGAATAATACACAATGTTCTTTTTCCGCAAACGAATGAAATGAAAGTATGAAAACTCAAAGAGACCTTGAATTGAAGCAGCCCTATAGTCCGTGTCACTTCAGGTTATATTATGCGTCTGTAGTGCATGTTCTCAAACAATCTTTATTTCATCATATTACCACACACTCTGACCACACAGTGAACCTTTGAGACCCTGGAGGGACTGGGCCCCGGGGTAGTTTCCTGCTTTGCACAGATCCTGTCTTGGCTCACAGCACTAAAGAAAGTGACATTTAAAAAATTCAGCAGCAACATCTCTCTCCAGAGATGGTGCTCTTGTTACTCTGGATAATCCAAAGAGCATGCTGTCACTTTTCATAGGGGCTATTTTTTTTCCACCAACAGTAGTTCCACTGAAACGTGTGATTGGATGTCTGGATTATTCAGAGTAACCGAACCAACCAAAACCAAAACTGTACGGCTACACACAAAAAATGTTGTTTTTTTGGTCCTTTTAAAGACTGTTTGGAGAAAAAGCTTTCGACCGGTACGATTTAATAGACAACCCTTACATGGCCTTTCTGATTCTGTTGATATCACACATTATCGTTATACCTGCATTATTGGCTCACCTAACGAGCAACTATGTTCATGAAATAACCCCACACTGAGGGCGCACTCACACTGTGCTTCCGCACTGGGCCAAAACAGGTTTTTCGGGTCAAGACTAGTGCGTTTGACCAGTGTGAGTGCAACCGCTCTGCGCATAGCTGCGGCCAGCTGGCCGTCCACGGCGAACAGGCGCAGTTATGTGCGCCTGTTTGGACATAGAAAATAAAAGGACAGACCATGCGCGGACATTTAACAACAACAACAATGGCGGCGAAAGGTTCACGTTGGTGTGATGCGGAGGTGGAGTGTTTACTGCAGATTTGGTCGATGAAAAGGTTCAAAAACAGTCGACAAGACGCACAAAAACTCTGAGGTCTACGGAAAGATTTGGAAACAAAGCCACACACACGTGATCAATGCGTGTGAAGTGTTACGGCGTGATGACGTATAGACAGCAAGAAGCATTCTCCGAGGCCCAGGTAGTGTGAGTACAAATGGGCCTGGGGCGCGGGGGGAGAGGGAGGGGCAAGTACCCTAAAGCCCGGGGCGCGGTGCGGAAGGACAGTGTGAGTGCACCCATAGAGACCAAAGCTCGAGGTTCCAATCATGCACATTAAGCCCAGTTCAGACCAAACATTTGCAACGAGTCGACTAGAAACTTGCAACTACTTGCAACGTGCAGGTCTGCAACGTTCTGAAACCTGCCCCTTAAGACCAAGGAGATGATGCGAGGCGGTTTATCGTCTCTATAGCGACGTCTCTCTGTACTGCAGTTCTAACCTCCGACTTTTCAGGCTTTTTTTTCGTAGCTGGTTTAATTTGTAGCATTATAAAATATAAATGAGGACAGAGGCAGGGGGAAACTTGCTACAGCTGCGTTTCTATAGAGATGAAACAGAGAGAATACCGTTTTACTTCCCTGATTCACTGCTTTGTTCTGGATTACGGCCAGCGCTCCCTCTCCTTATTCATTGTATTGCTCGCTCAAACATTTTTCTCTCCATCTCTCTCTCTCTCTCTCACGCTCGTTAAGCCTCCGATTGATTGATTGGCTGTTGAAACATGTGATGTTTGCTACGTTCTAAAACCAGCTGTTGACGACTTGAAAAGTTGAATCTCTGGCGACGACATCAAGCTAGATGCTTGCAATGAGACGGGTCAGTTCACACCGCTGCAACTTTCACCTGCGACGTTCTAAAACAGTTTTGTTGTGTTGCGAATCTTTGGTCTGGACTGGGCTTTAGATGGCAAAAAGCAATATGATACATTAATGCACGCTAACCATGTACACCATCTGCTCTCACTCCGATCACTTGTTGTCAATAATAAACTATTACGGATCCATAAATGTATTTATTAATTGGCCACGGTGGATCTCATCTGTTGAATCGGTGTCCGAATCGTTGAGATTTGTTGACTGATCCCCCCCAAAGCTGTTTCTCGTCTCCTCAGGCAAAGTCACACTCACACAGGTGAAGACAGTCCTTGTATTTAACATAAGTGATACTGTAGAGATCAGTTAAAACACCGTACATGACTCTTTACAGGGACCAGGGAGCTTAGGTTTAGAGACTATAAAGCCTGCAATAAAACACTTGGGATGGTCAGTTTGATAAACATATGCCGTTAGCAGACAGACTAATGACATATTAAAAAACACTTCATCCGTCAGGGGGCTAAGATCCATTTATTTTGTGGTTTGACCTTTACGAAGGATTGAAAGAGGTGCCCCGGCCTCTGCTGCTTTGATTTAGACTGTTCTTTTATTTATGTGTCTCCCATTATACGCTGTTGTATTACCCCCTCAGGAAGAGTGGAGGTGGCCATGTTGGCTCAACGGGTTTTGAGTTACCAAGCTAAAAGCCTCAAATGGACATCACTACTTCATACTATCTTTAATGCATGTTTCCCCCTGTGACTTGCACCAGTGGTGGATAAAGACGTTGTTACTCAATTGATTGTTTAGTGTGTCACTACAACATTAATCAACATCAGTTAATTTATGATTTGAGTCATTGATTAATGCTAAATCGGTTGGCTCCAGCTTGTTCAACATGAGTATGTGCTACTCTCTGTTTTAGATCACTTTATACTGAATAGCTTTTGGACTGCTGAATGGTGTGATTTTAGAGAATAAACATAATTAAAATAACCATAAGTTGGAGTCCTGAACCCGTAGCAGTCCAGCATTTGCAACCACATTTGTTAAACACATGATGAGTGACAATAGTTAATATAGAGAATATAGAGCTAACACGACGCAGCTGGGGTCTCGAGAGAGTTTGTGCCTCGTGGTACAAAGCCCACATGTTTACGGTGAGAAAGACTACGGAATAATTAAGTTTAACTTGATTAAGAAGGCTTTCAGGAAGAATTAATAGTACTTGGTCTAATACAACTGGTGAAGTCATTTTCATTTCTCCAGCAGAAAGGGCTGGACTTTAAATGAATCAACCTGCTATGAGGGAGTGGTGCTCCTGCTGGGAGAGACAAGGGCCAGTTCTAAAGATATCTAGGGGCGCACTCACACTGTCCTTTCGCACCGCGGCCCGGGCTTTAGGGTACTTGTCCCCCCTCCCTCTCCCCCGGCGCCCCAGGCCCATTTGTACTCAAACTACCTGGGCCTCGGCGAATGCTTCCTGCTTTTCCATACGTCATCGCGGCGCACTCACACTGTCCTTACGCAAATCCAGGGATTTCCCTCCCAGGCCAAACCGGTCGGCGGTCAAATTTCAATTTCAGATGTCAGTTACAATCATGGACGTATTAAAAGAGGTGGTATGGCCCTTTGCCTCTGTTCAACTTCCAATCTGAAGTTGAACAGAGAAAACCGAAAATGTTGAGATGATAAAGGTGGTGGTGGTGGAGGTGAAAAAGAAATGGGTGGTGCGCAGAAGTTGAGTTATACCCCCCCCCCCCCCAAAAAAAAAAAAACAGAAACATACTCAAGTTAATTATTATTACTATGAGTCAAGTCCAGTGACTACAATGGAGCTGATTGTGGGACACAGGGGTACTCCAGTCATGGTGGTGATGAAGAGGAAGAGGAGGAGGAGGACAGGCAGGAGGAACCAGAAAAGAAACAGTGAAAGGTAGAAGTGCAGTGTGCAGGGCTGGATAGGCTGTTGTTTTATGAATAGAAATAATAACATATGTAAAGAGTTGTTCATGACCGAAAGAACGAGGTCGCGGGTACAAGCGTCTGAAATGTGTTTCCTCAGGAGGGGGGCTGGAGTCTCCCTTAGAGAGAGGGGGAGAAGTTCAGCATCCGTGAGGAACTCGGAGTAGAGCCGCTGCTCCTTTGTGTTGAAAGGAGCCAGTTGAGGTGGTTCGGGCATCTAGTAAGGATGCCCCCTGGGCGCCTCCGTAGGGAGGTGTTCCAGGCACGTCCAGCTGGGAGGAGGCCTCGGGGAAGACCCAGGACCAGGTGGAGAGATTAGATCTCCACACTGGCCTGGGAACGCCTCAGGATCCCCCAGTTAGAGCTGGTTAATGTGGCCCGGGAAAGGGAAGTTTGGGGTCCCCTGCTAAAGCTGCTGCCCCCGCGACCCGACCCCGGATAAGCGGATGAAGATGAGATGAGATGATGAGATAAAGAGTTGTATGATTGTTTCATTTACAAAGACACAATATTAACAGATGATCCACTATTGCCTTTAATGTAACGGCCTGCTGAATTAGAAAATTGTACTTTTCAATGGTTCGTTTTTGGTAAATGTATAAGTTACTGACGTCATTAATACTACTTCATGTTTATGCAGATGTAGCTCTACAGTCCGCACAGGCACATCCAGGCTCTAGTAAAGGGGGAGCTGAGCCAGCTATATGGCCAGATGCAGATGAGGGATTTCATTTTGGAGAAGGTATAAGCCTGTATGCCTTAGCTAATAGAATTACTTCCAAAAAGGTTTCTACGTGCGCCCTTCACACGCTCTAATAAAAGGCCACTCCATCCCAAAGTCCATATATCATAAATCACGCATTTAAGGGTTAAAATCAGCAGTCGCTCCTCACTCAGACACCAACGTTTCCATCGGTGTGAAAAGTAAATGTCATTAAAGTAAGATATGAAATGTTTTTCGAGAGGTGACCTGTATTTCTGTGACTTTGCCTCTGATGCTATTGTTTGAATAATGCATCATGTGCTGCAATTTCAATGCAACACCTTAATGAATCCTGAGGGGACGTATGCTTTGTGGATGTAACTGCCTTCACTCTCGACACTGTGTGTTCTTTTTATTTCCAGTGCTTCAATTTAAAGTTAACAACAGATGTTTACTGAAACGTGAGAGAGAGACGCCACCAGACATGATTACAAGCCTTTGAATCTGGTGTGTTAATAATTCATATTGAACAAAGAATGGAAATACACAGCAGTCGCCCTGCCTTCTTCTGAACTCGGTGGTTAACGAGAGTGTGTGACTCAGTATTGCATCATGTATAAGCCATTGTCTTACTCTGAGTGAAGAGGGGAGAGTTGTCGTTGACATCAATGAGGCTGATGTTAACAATGGTGGTTCCAGTCAGCCCTCCTCTCTGTCCGGCCATGTCTTTAGCCTCAATCACCACCTGATAGTGCTCCCTCTGCTCGCGGTCCATGTCGCTAGGACCCAAGGCTGTCCGGATCACACCTGAACAAAAGTAACACATACTTTAGTATCATCTCCGCTCTGCAGTTTCTCTTTTGCCTTATCTTCATCCTCAGCCATCTTTTACCAGTCAACAATACGAGCACTTGCTGTTTCCAATTAAAATGCATTAGTTAAGGTGAGACTAAGGGGAATACAGCTCCTCAAATAGTTGTTTTGCTCTTGTTTTGGTGGGTGGTTGAGATAAGAACCTGCAATTTGTCATACTGATATTTTGTATTTTCCAATCAATACACTTCTTGTTGTGCTGTGCAGATAAAATCGGGTATTTCTACAATGGTACTTCAAATCATCTGATAAGGAGAAAGTAAAAACACATTTTAACTTGTGTCTGGATTTACAGATCTTTAGGTGTACACACTAGTCAAAAGTGAGTGACAAAGTAGAAGAGAAATTGGTCTGCCAATAGGTGGAGATGGATATCGATCTGATGTCTGTGCATGAAGTACAGAGCTGGAGTCAGGACGTGCTCAGCCTAGCTTAGCATATAAAGACAGGGAACATGAGGAAGCAGCAAGCCTGGCTCTTGTCCAACTACAACCTCTAGAGCTCACAGATGATGCCCTGTACACACACAGCGTTGCGTGTCGGAGCTCATTACTAGTACTTTGTAATTTAGATTTAACTCATACATATCACCATGAAACTTTCCCAGTTAAAGGTTAAATATGTACAATCTTAATTAAAAGCTAGATTAAAAATTAAAAAAAAATACGCCCACGGGGCAGAATGAAACCGTTCTGTTTCCACTGTAGCAGCCAATAGCGTTGGGCATTGCTGGTTGCCAGGGTTGTCTGTTGTTGCTACAGAAACAAGGAATCATTTTGAGTTGAGAGCTAGCGAATGGATTACACAGCACTCAACGAAAGACTTCAGCTGAAGACCGGCTAACGCATATTTTCAAGTCCAAAATAGTCGTTACCCTGTATGACTCATCACTGACATGGAGCAGGCTGATCGCTGACACACTCGGCAGGGAACCTGGCAACTGCTGAACTGTTTTTTGTTGTGGAAAAAAAATATCTAGATGGTGGAGTTCTGCTCATTCTCCATATTCAACCTTTTATTACTGACAATGAGCCAGTTAATGTTATATTACAAGTTTTCTGAAAAGTTGAGTAGTCGAACATGAATCTGTTGCTGAATTTAGGAGAAAACTGAAGACACAAACATACAGAATACACACAACTGTAGTGAAATAAATGTTTCCACTAGTCTTAGGGCGCACTCACACTGTCCTTCTGCACCGGGCCAAAGCCGGTTTTTCAGCTAAAGCCTAGTGCGTTTGACAAGTGTGAGTGCAACCGCTCCGCGCATAACTGCGGTCAGCTGGCCGTCCACGGCCCGTTTGGGAGAGGTGGGTTTTTGAAGAGCGCGTTTGCACATGTACGAGCACGAGCACGCCCACGTGTACGAGCACGAGGCCTACGGCGGTTCTGACGTCATTTCTGTGCGCCTGTTCGGACATAGAAAAAAGAAGGAGGGACCATGCGCGGACATTTAACAACAACAACAATGGCGGCGAAAGGTTCACGTTGGTGTGATGCGGAGGTGGAGTGTTTACTGCAGATTTGGTCGATGAAAAGATTCAAAAACAGTCGACAAGACGCACAAGAACTCTGAGGTCTATGGAAAGATCTGGAAACAAAGCCACGCATCGCGATGACGTCATCAATGCGTGTGACGTGTTACGGCGTTAAACATTAGACGAACATTACCTACCACCTTAAACATGTAAGTGACGTTACACGAACATGACCTACCACCTTAAACATGTAAGTGACGTTAGACAAACATGACCTACCACCTTAAACATGTAAGTAACGTTAGACGAACATGACATACCAACTTAAACATGTAAGTGACGTTAGACAAACATGACATACCAACTTAAACATGTAAGTGACATTAGACGAACATGACATACCAACTTAAACATGTAAGTGACGTTAGACAAACATGACATACCAACTTAAACATGTAAGTGACATTAGACGAACATGACATACCAACTTAAACATGTAAGTGACGTTAGACAAACATGACATACCAACTTAAACATGTAAGTAACGTTAGCCTAGCTACCTGCCCTTGGCGGCCCGAAGTTTGAAAGCAGAGATAAATACATTTTATTATTGTCTTAAACAATTTGCCGGTGTCATTAACATCTTAGTGCGCGTGGCTGTGCGCGTGGCTGTGCGCGTGGCTGTGCGCACTCGTAAAATAATGGCTCGAACGGAAAATCCTTGGTCTTATTTTAATGCACAAAGTCTTCCCATTTGGCTCAGCGAAAGAATGCAAATTAAGCGAATTTTCAAAAATGTTTAATTATAGATAACCTTTAATTGCCACTTGCTTCAATAAACGTGTTGTTCACACCCCGCTTCCTGTCGGCGTTGTAAAAAGAAAGTCTAATTTTGCTGTTGAATCCAGGCGAGCGGTTATCTGGCCCCCGCTCCTTTTTTTGTTAAAACAAACAGAGGAGCAGAAAAAGGGAGATTACTGCACTGACTCTTTAAATGGATGTATGACCTTTAGAGTGCAAGTACATACAGGAAAGGGCAGAGTTGAGATGATTTATTTCATGATGGCAGACCCCTTTTCTCTTCTGTTTCCTGTGGGGTGAAGGTGCATTTATATTTCATTACCACTTCTTTCCATCTTCTTAAGTACAAGAAGAACAGAAGTATTGGCTTTAACGAGATATGGAGATGCAACAAAGACAAGCATCCTATCCCCGCTATCTGAAACACTGTCGATTACAATTCTGCTGTTGGTACAGACAGTGGGACATCTCCTCCACAGATCTGAGTAATTCAATTCAATTAAATTTTAGTTAAAGTGCCAAATCAGGACACTTTACAGAGCAGGTAAAGACCACACTCTACGACTTATTTATGATTTACACAGACCCAACAATTCCCCCGTAGAGTACGGTGGCAACGAAAACCTTCCCTATAACAGACAGGAACGTCGTACAGACCCAGCTCTGTGGAGGACGGACATCTGTCTGCACCGGTTGGGGAGGAAGAAAAGGAGAGAGAGAGAGAGAAACACAAAGATAGACAGAAGACAGAGAGACTGACACACTTCCAGAGATGCAAGCAGCCAGCGAGTGAAGTAATTGAAACTGATGAAATTAATATGGAGGAGTGAGATCCAACAGTCAGCAATCCAACTGTCAATGAGATGCAGTGTATGAGTGTCAGCGGCTCAACTTCTATTTAAGTTCTGTAGCTTCTTGGCTGAGAGCTCTGATTCACTCTTTTGATGCTGTGTTTTCTGCTCTGTCATGCTATTGTGTTGTTTGTTGGTGATTGTTTGTTTTGTTGAGCGTATTAAAAAACAAAAACAACAAAAACAGGATACACAGGAAGTAAGGAAACCTATAGTACTAGGTGCTAAGTGGAGAAGGTGTAGGAATTAATAAGGTAATGCTTCTTCCTGCTCCTGTTCAAACATACAAAGGGTTTTAATGACTAGTGCTTTGAGGGCGCTCTCACACTGTCGTTCTGTCCCGGGCCAAAACCGTTTTTTCAGCTAAAGCCTAGTACCTTTAAGCAGTGTGAGTGCAGCCGTTCCGCGCATAACCGTCCACGGCCCACTTGAAAGAGGTGGGCTTTAGCGGAGCCGTTTGCACATGTAGGAGCACGAGCGTGCGCACGTGTACGAGCACAAGCACAAGCCCTACGGCAGTAGCGTTATGTGCGCCTGTTCGGACATGTAAATAGAAGGAGGGACCATGCGCGGACATTTAACAACAACAACAATGGCGGTGAAAGGTTCACGTTGGTGTGATGCGGAGGTGGAGTGTTTACTGCAGATTTAGTCGATGAAAAGATTCAAAAACAGTCGACAAGACGCACAAAAACTCCGAGGTCTGTGGAAAGATTTGTAAACAAAGCCACACGCGATCAATGCGTGTGACGTGTTACGGCGTGATGGCGTATGGACAGCAAGAAGCATTGGCCGGCCCTGGCAGTGTGAGTACAAACGGGGCTGGGGCGCGGGGGGAGAGGGAGGGGGGGCAAGTACCCTAAAGCCCGGGTCGCGGTGCGGAAGGACAGTGTGAGTACGCCCTAAGTGTAATTTATTTTTCACATGTTTGAAATAAAGCATTCATTCATTCATTCAAAAGTGAAACAAAGAAGTGCACTGCTTTGGTTACTGAGTGCGATGGGAAGACTGGTTACTCTCATCTCTGTGTGTGCAGTACAGAGATATACCAGTGGCATGTTTAGCCTAGCTTAGCACGAATACTAGCTTAGTCCTGCTGTGTCCCATAGTGCATTCACGCCGAAAGTCGGTAAAATGCAGTGTGCTGCCAACGGTTGACTGTGGATTGATGGACACTCAACACCCTCAGTCGCTGCCATTTTGTCTACGTACTGGACTTAATTCAAACTGGAAAATGGTGGAACAACACCGCAACCGAGAGGCTACAACTAGCTTCACTTTATAAATGTAAAAAAAGAGGATCACAAGGATTTTTGGCGGTGTGCTGAGTCAGAAGAGTTGTTGGGAAAGCTTTTAGAAAAATGAACAGAAGAAGAAATACGATTGTCATTTCCAGTAAGTGCGGGGCGACAGCACTTACTGGGGAATGAGTGCACTGATCGTGTCAGCACAGAGGGCACACAGTGCACGAATGTCAGTACACTCACTGCAGCGTGCGATTTGAGACTCAGAAGGTGTTGCTATATTGGGATGGTTCCCGCCCATTTGGGCTCCTTTTGATGACACTGAAATAGCAGTGGGTTTGCAGACTAAACGTGGCTGGATTATGAGAATAATGTGAAAACAATACGACCAATAGTGTCATTTTATGGCCAGGAGCATACCGAATGTAGTAAACAATGTTGTGTTCACTCACTCATATTATTGACTCTATTAATCTGAGAGACATTTGATTGAATTTGATTGAGAACCGCTTACCTTGAGCCTTAATCATGACATTGGCTCTTTAGTTCTTTAGTTCTGTGGGTCTCCATAATCATTTTTTAATAGATTGGAGTTCGTTGTTTTTTTTGGCTCTCATTACAGCATTTGAAAACCTTTTTTTCTGTCAGGTGCATTTGCAATTTGTATATCTAGTTGTCTAGTTGTTTGGGGCGGCAGTAGCTCAGTCCATGGGTGACTTGGCTGGGAACCGTAGGGCCGCTGATTCAAGTCCCTGTGAGGACCATGTATGGAGTTAGGACTGGTTGCTGGAGAGGTGCCAGTTCGGTGCAAGTTCGTCTCATGCCGAGGTGCTGTTGAGCAAGGCACCGAACCCCCAACTACTCTAGGTGCCAGTCACTGGCAGCACCCTCGCTCTAACATCTCTCTTTAATTGCATGTATAGGTCCTGTCTGTGCATGTGTGTGTATTTCGGGCCTGTGTGTGTAACATGTATAATAATAAGAGTGAAAAAATTAAATTTCCCCGCTCCGGGATAAATAAAGTAATTCTTCTTCTTCTGACTGCATTCTTTGTGGGTTATGGCAGCCTATTTATCTGATACTATCTATTTTTTGATAGAGATATAAAGCATTGCATGCTCTTGATGTGAGTGTGTGATTACTGCATATGCAAAGCTTTTACGGAATTACACAGGTTGGTAGCAAGGTGATAATTCAAGCTGTTCTTTATTGAAATGGGCATATTTTAAGTTGTGACTATACTGGAACGTGTCAATCTCATCTGGCAAATCCTAATTTTGCCAATTTGAAACTGCATTTTATATTTAAAAGCTCTTGCATGTGGCGTCTTTTGAAACGGGTCTACAAAAACCAAGTTGACTTCTTTAAGTATTGGTCTTTAAGGGCGCAATGAGTAGGAATATCCTCAAAATCAATGAGTAAACTATAACGAAAGTAGTTCTTCTCCATCACCACTTATGAGCTAGAAGAGTGTGGTAGTGTCTTCATCTGCAGAGAACCTGCCATGGGCCTAGATTTTCTTGTTTTTCTCTGTTCAGGACGTTACTGAGCATCAATAATCTCTATAAAAACAAGCTATGTCAAGCTCAAATCATAAATTGAGTTGAATGCTGCAGTGGCTCAGTCTGTTGGGACTCGGCCTGTCTGTATGTCTGTGTGTTGCAGGCCTGTGTGTGTGTGTGATGTGTAAAATAATAGAGTTTTCCCTCTGGATTAATAAAGTACGTCTCCTTCAGAACTAGCTCTTGCTGCTCACCACTCGGCTGCTCTCACTTTCAGAAATACTGTTTTTCCTAGTTATTCAATCGTAGTTAAGCTACTGTCAATTAAACTGCACATGTTTTATTTTCACATGCACTGAGTAACTGAGCAACTTTCTCAACATTTAAATAGTTATTGAATGACATCAGTGTGTCTGATGGAGAAGAGTGAGAGCAGTAGAGTGGTGACTATGACAAGACTGTTATAACTGTCTCAAATTAACCGTAACAGCAAAAAGCATCAAATCCTAAGGGCGCACTCACACTGTCCTTCCGCACCGCGCCCCGGGCTTAAGGGTACTTTTCCCCCCCTCCCTCTCCCCCCGCGCCCCAGGCCCGTTTGTACTCACACTGCCTGGGCCTCGCACAAATACTTCTTGCCTGTCCATACGTCATCACGCCGTAACACGTCACACGTCACACGCATTGATTGACGTCCTCGCGATGCGTCGCTTTGTTTACAAATCTTTCCGTAGACCTCGGAGTTTTTGTGCGTCTTGTCGACTGTTTTTGAATCTTTTCATCGATCAAATCTGCAGTAAACACTCCACCTCCGCATCACACCAACGTGAACCTTTCGCCGCCATTGTTGTTGTTGTTAAATGTCCGTGCATGGTCCCTGCGCACGCTCATGCTCGTACACCTGCAAACGCGCTCTACAAAAGCCCACCTCTCTCAGACGGGCCGTGGACGGCCAGCTGTCCGCAGTTATGCGCGGAGCGGTTGCACTCACACTGGTCAAACGCACCAGACTTGACCCGGAAAAACGGTTTTGGCGTGGTGCGGAAGGACAGTGTGAGTGCGCCCTAATGTTCAAGCAGATCAGTTAACAGTGAGGCTTCCATGTGAATTTCAAAAGAAAGTTATTTGAGTCTTATTCAAATAAAGGCCTGCTTCTCTCTGCAGTTAGGTTAGATGTAATGTAATTTACAGCATTTTCATCAAATTAAGATTTTCCTTTTGGCCAATTAACCAAAACACTTGGGAGAAATGATACATTCTCTCTGAACTGCTTAGCCCTTAAACTAACAATATTGTGCAGTCAGCACAACAGCATATTAGTGTACCTGTTTGTAATAAGGCCTGGATTCTGTCCTAAGGTCGGTCTGTGTTTGGTTACTCCCTTTCTAAAGAATTAAAAAGTTACACAACTATATACCGCAAGCCCTGTGTTCTCAAAACATTTGAAAAAGTTCCTCACTAGGAGTTTCCTCTTCAAAACCTCTCCACAAAGCTGCTGAGGCCAACTTTTACAAAGGAACTGGGAGAAGTTTGAAGCTCAGAGAAAGGGCGGGGTTGACCCTGTTACAGAAGGGGGTATGTTTCCAAATCCATATAAAGAGTTTAAAATCAAATGATTGAACATGAATCAAGGAGTTATATAAGCTACTGACTAGTCTAGTATATGTGCGGCTAACTCTCAGCCTCTTATATGTCTGGTGGCTCATTAACATTTAGCTGGTATCCATGTAAAACGCCTCGTAATGGTCGGACTACAATAACCATGACAGCAGTGAGAGGTGCAAACAACAACTTGTGCATGAAAGGAGGAACATTATCAAAGGAGCTGGATTTAGAGAGGGATCCTATCAAACATTGGCCTTTAAATGTAACACATGGGTATTGGTACTCGATACCTTTAAGCTTTCAACCAAAACAACCAGTATTAAGTACTGTAGAAACTTCTCCAGTCAATCATTTCTGTAGCCTTGTGAGTCCTTCCTGATCTCTCAAGCTCCATTGTATTTTAGTCTCAGATCAGTCCGGTGATGTTTAGCAGAGAACATTTGTAGAAGTTTGCCAAGCGACCGAACCAATGTTCAGTGTGAACAACATGGCGGCTTCCGCGGAAGAGTCGAGCAGCTATGGAGCAAGCCGCTCACTAACGCTTTTATTCTCTTGGACCGGACACCTGAAATTGTGCCTTTCATCCGTAAATTCATGTTAGACAAACGGCAAATATCCTTTACTGACATTTTGTTTACTTTATGAGCTTTGCCTCGATGCTGTTAGTACGTCATGCGCTTCGTTGATCTGACCCCTCCTAAAAAGATCTCCAAAGAAGAGTCCCCAGATGGATATGCTGAGCAAATGCGAATAAATCTATCTGTCGGACTCAGGTTAATCAATCATACCTGTGTTAGGGTCCACAGAGAAGTACGGGTGTCCGTGGCTGATGCTGTAGACCAGTTTGGCACTGTTCCCATACATACTGTCATCAGCATCCGTAGCTGTCACCTGTATGACCGATGTACCTGAGAGAGACACGTTGACACATTGACATGGCTATCACTGGCAACATCACAAGATCTTTATCCGTACGTTGCTTTCATTATTGACAAAATTAAAATGACATGAACAATCAAAAGCGTCCTATCTCTGCAATGACAAAGTCCAGTAAGAGCTGTCCTTACCTATATCGGACCTCTCAGGGACACTGCCGACGTAAACTTCTTTGCTGAAGTAAGGCTCGTTATCGTTAATGTCGTGGAGTTTGACGGTGAAGTCCGTCTCTGGCTCCAGCTTTTGACCCGTCCGTTTGTTGACCACTGTAGCTTTCAGGATATAAAAAGCCTTCTCCTCACGATCCAGGCGGCGAGTGGCGTGCAGGTCACCGTTATTCTCATCGATGACAAAGACGGAACCGGCCCCTTCGCCAGACAGAACGTACTTGACTAAGCCGTTGCCGTGATCCTGGTCCGACTGGAGCTGCAGATAGAAAACACACACACACACAGAGGAAAGTGCCTGATTATCACCCTCTGAATGACTTCAACTTCAACATACGAGAGTTCAGTCCTAATCTCATCTAGAAACAATAAACCTATTTTTTCTTGCATTTTTAGTGATTTTATTTTGGATCTGTACCACAACTTAATATCCTCCTCTTCTAGCTGCACACAAGGTCCATTATGACTCTTTCTATTATTCATTGTTAACCCCTGGACTTTTTATATATGTAAAACTTTCGTCATGCTCACAAAAGCAAACCAAAAACCTGTGACGTCATCCCAATATAAAGTCTTTTAGCCCAGACGGTACTCACCGATGGGACCACAAATTCAGGGGGCTACTAAACCTGGGGGCAAGCAGTTCGCACTGGATTGAATAGGCGTCATTTTCGATGCAGCATCCAGTTCTAATAATAATTCATGATTGCTACCGTACAGTCTAAGGACGCTACTGTTGCAGCTGTATAACAGTTAATGCATCATATTTAGCATCAAAACTGCTGTAAAAGAATCAGATCGATTCAGTCTGATAACATTTTGGAAAGTCTAGAAAAGCCACACAACTGAATTATTTTACCCCTATTCAAGTGGGCGGCTGTGGCTTAGTGGGGGAGTGGGTCGTCCTCCATTCGAGAGGCAGTTCGATCCCCACCTCCCCCGGTCCACATGTGGAAGTGTCCTTGGGCAAGACACTGAGCCCCGAATTGCTCCACGTGCTGCTCATTGGTGTGTAAATGTGGTGTGAATGGTTAAATTAGATGGTCTGTAGATGTCCACTGCCATCAGTGTGAATGTGACAAACACTGTGAAAGCGCCTTGAGTAGTCAGAAGACTAGAAAGGCGCTTTAGAAGTACACGTCCATTTACCAGCCATTTACCAAGTTAGCCGGCTTGGACTGGAAGTCTCTTGTTATTGGTCAAATCCCCCCTCCTCCATCCTGAAGATGGAAACCGAGTGTAGCCGGTTCCATTTCTGTCTGATACCAGGCAAACTTCCCATTGTATACATGTAAAGTGCCTCTGGACATTCTTTGACAGTGAAAGGAGCAAACGGATAGGTGTTTTAACCTCATAAGGGTCACTTCTATGTATAGAAAGAGCTAACTGATGATATATGGATGCAGGCAAAAGAGGATGGACAGTGGATGATGGTGACAGGTTTATATAAGACAGAAGCAAAGAAGAGTTAAGGCAGAAACACAAAGAAAGACCAAGAGTCAGCTCAAGACTGAGAAACAAAACAAAAATCTTCTAAAGGCTAAAACAGCGGTTGCAAATGAAGAGAGAGCAGCAGAAAGCCAGAGTTTGTGTTGTGCCTGAAGGAGTAAACATCTATGGGATCTGCTGTGAGATGTGCTTCTTTTACTCTGATACCTGCAGCAATAATCTCTCTCACCTCTCGTCTTTGTCTGTATCTATCCACCTCAAGTGGCTCGCTGTTCACCTTTCATCCCTTCATCCCCGCTTCACTCCTTCAGGCCAGGTGTTAGGGTGAAGCCTTTGATTATATCGGTGTGTGTGTGTGTGTGAGCCATTATAGCTGCTATTTTTCCCTCTACCTGTGGAAGGTAGGAGCTACTTGCAAACATTGGCTTACGGTTGATTTAAGGGTCTAATATTTTTATGTTATAAAATGTCTGATCCAGACCTGATTCACAATATTTATTAATATTTTCTACCTCTTATATGATGGATATGATATAACAAATGTACTTTCATCTGAACTGAATTCAGATGTCATTTGATTAAAGACGTATTGTATGTTTGAGGGTCTTGTTTTTGGGAATCGTGGCACAGTTGCCTGATTGTGGCTGAACAGGTTAAAGTTGGGCGATATTGAAATTCCCCTAATGACGATACTGCTTTAAGAAAAACAACACTATACGATATCATCCAAAAGAAGAAAGAAGCATAGATGACACGTGTTGCAATACCTATAAGCGTCCACAACGTATAGGCAGTAAATGCTATTTCACAGTATAGCATGCTCTGCTAAAAACCTCAAATCTGTCAGCACGTTAGCTCGTCTACCAGATCCCGACGTTACTCAACCTGTTTAACAGACTTTAGAGAACACAGACACTCAACTGTCCTGCAGTTATTACAGATGCTTAAACTAACCACAGCCTCGTTCATGGAGTCTCAGTGCTGCCCTGCTGCAGGTGAAACACTGATGACAGAGACTGAATAGAGTGTGGCTTAGACCTACATGTAAAGTGTCCTGAGATAACTTTTGTTATGATTTGGCACTATAAATTAAATTGAAATGAATTGAATTGTTCAAAATTCATTGTGCGTTCATCGTTGAATTAATGAATATCATTCTGTTGTCGTGGAAAGGTGAGGACCATTATCGTGGCCAACCAATATTGTTGTTTATTGTGTTGAACGATAATCTCATCATATCACCCAAGTCAAGAAGATATTCTTGAGGACTTATAGACCCAGACACATGTGTCATGACTGCTGAAACAGTGCAAAGGGTGTTGCCATTAGGACTGCAACAATCAATTTAATTGATGATTGTCGGTTATGCCAAAACGCGTCTTTTTCACACTGTGGAGCTGAACAGCATCATTTTTTATATTGAGTGAGACATCTAGCCTTCTACATATCTCTGATTGCATGTGCGACAGGGCTGCGGCTGATATAACACCCTCTCACCCAAAACTATCATAGGATGCACCAAGGAAAATGTCACACGTAAAATTTGCAAAGCCGAGCTTGTGTAGCTCTGAAAGGGCCTTTTTTTGATTGGGCATTGTTGGCTGAAACCTACGTTTATTTCCTAGGTACGAGATAGAAAGACTTAATTAGGCTCTTTATAGGGCGAGAAATTGCCGTGCTCAATGAAGTGTTTGGCGCACGATACGAAGGGAATTTACATCAACCGCAGCCATGTCAGACATCATGTGATGACGCACCTACGTCTGTCAAACTGATGTTTACCTGCCGTCACTACGCACATGTGAGCAGATGATGTTTAGCTCCAAATCATTGATTTTAATTCTACGTAGGAGAGAAACTTTGCTGTCGTTAGTCGCAGCCCTAGTTGCTATGGACGTGTGTTGTTACTCTTTGGTGGATGCCCTTATTGGACACCCCAAACTCCATAAACCTCCCTTCCTACTGTAGTGCAGAGTGGGTGATGCCAGGTTCCAATACAATTTAAAGTGGTCAGCTTACTGTACTGTTCAGACTACACCATTTGCTGCCTTGTGTCTGGAGTCTTGAAATTGTTCTGGTTCTCACACGGCACTGACCGGTGACAAGGAGCCACAGACTACGAGATTTTTCACCAGGAGGAATCCCTGATGTGTGTGCCGAGTCTCCAAACTGGAGCATTTGCTCGGATATCTGATGTCACTGTGGACGTGTTTACTAAGCTGCTAAAATGTATTCAGACGCCTGGGCTTAAATAATGACAATCACCTCTACAGGGTTATAAGAGGAATCAGAGGACCCATCAGTTCCACCAAAGCTATAGCGGCCATGCTTCTGCAGGAGGTACTTGGTCAAATGCAGTCACTGTTGATCACACAGCAGTAGCTGTAGGCAGTATGTGGAATCACTTTGACTTTACATGTTAGGGCGTACTCACACTTTCCTTCTGGCCGGGGCCAAAACCGTTTTTTCAGCTAAAGCCTAGTACCTTTAAGCAGTGTGAGTGCACCCGCTCCGCGCATAACTGCGGCCAGCGGCCCGCTTGGAAGAGGTGGGCTTTAGCGGAGCCGTTTGCACATGTACGAGCACGAGCACGAGCCCTACGGCAGTAGCGTTATGTGCACCTGTTCGGACATAGTAAATAGAAGGGCGGACATTTAACAACAACAACAATGGCGGTGAAAGGTTCACGTTGGTGTGATGCGGAGGTGGAGTGTTTACTGCAGCTTTGGTCGGATGAAAATATTCAAAAACAGTCGACAAGACGCACAAAAACTCCGAGGTCTGTGGAAAGATTTGTAAACAAAGCCACACACACGCGATCAATGCGTGTGACGTGTTACGGCATGATGACGTATGGACAGCAAGAAGCATTTGCGCGAGGCCCAGGTAGTGTGAGTACAAACGGGGCTGGGGCGCGGGGGGAGAGGGAGGAGGGACAAGTACCCTAAAGCCCGGGTCGCGGTGCGGGAGGACAGTGTGAGTGCGCCCTAACACAGTGACTGGGTCAGCTTCTTAGCCCTATGAGCCCAATGAGCCCGGACTGCAGACGCATTCTTCCTCCTCATCAATCAAATCCAAATCTGCACACCTGGTGTGTGGGAATTTTGCTGGGTTGTCAATGAGAGGATTTTGCTTTCAACTTAATATCTGTGTTCCCGCAGACGTCCTGTTCCTCTAAACCAAAAAAAAAAAGCTGTCAAACGTCTACTTAAGCTTCTGATGTTATTACTATGCAGAAACCCTGTAAAAAGAGCTAAATCCAGCTCTGCTCAGGAGGACTGACTGTTCCACATAACCTCACACGACTCGATGCCTTGCCTCACTGTTCTTCTCCTTAGGTTGACAGTGATTTCAATTGGTTTACGCCCAAGTGCCCAAAATATGGGTATCAAGTGGAAGCAAAAACCAAGAGAAAGTCTGAGGCCACCACGCACCGCCGGAACAGTCTTCGCACCCCTTTGCACACACACACACACACACACACACACATATATATATATATATATATTTTGTTTGGATGTGCTCAACTGTGTCTGTCTTTTTAGTGGTTGAAAAAGAACCCAAGAAGAAGAAACCAATCAGAGCTTGTAAGAAGCTATGTAAGAAGAAAAATAAAAATGTTCCTCTGACAAATACAAAGTTGAATTCATAAGCAACAAATGTTCGTCTCTATGTGTCCTGCGATAAACTGGCGTCCTGTCCAGGGTGTACCCCGCCTCACGCCCGATGTCAGCTGGGATCCCCCGCGACCCCCAACCCCGGGATAAGCGATTGAAGATGAATGAATGAATGAAATGCTGCCTTATTGAATTCAATACACTCTGTGGTTTTGCTGCTAAAGCAAATAGATTATGGTGGTGTTGGGTAGATATTTCTGCATTATGGGCTTCGGTTTTAAATTTAGACTCTCTTTATATATTTCAGCAAAACAGAAAGTATCGTTAAGTTATGTCTTGACCTACCTAAAGTTCATCATGGGATGCCCTGAGGTGTCTCTTAAGATCTGTGGTGTTTTTTCCTGTGATTTTGTCGCATTTCTCCCTTTATTTTTCCACAACACTTTCCGTTTTGCTTTCCACGTCTATGTAATGAAAGTTTTTCTTCTTTTCCTCCCAAACACGACCCCCGGCTGGTGTCACACTTTGTTCTCATGTTTCTTTAGTTTAGTTAACTCTAACGCTAATGCTAACACTAACGTTAACGCCACAGCAGCGGCATCTTCAGAATCTAAATAATGCGCGTGTGGGGATTGAGGAAGTAACATCGCCCAGACGCGAGACTGGGAGAGAAACTTAAAATAAAAATTAAGAAAAACAACAAACCCCCCCCCCCCCAAAAAACAAACGAAAACGAGACGAAACAACGTTATTTATTCGTCAACGAAATTGCATTATATATATGAAGAGCTCTTTTCCAAAACGAGATAAAAGCCAAATTTAAAAAAAAAATGAGTTAGAGCCACTTTGCTGTGTACAGAACCTTTTCACTGCTTCATCAGTGTTTCTGCCAAATCTCTATATTTCCTCGTTTAAAATGGTCTCAAGATGCAGTTCCTTTCCAAACCGCGACCAGCACCAAACCTATTTTTAGCCTAAATGCGATACGTCCTCTCGACCAATCAGAACTCAGTGAGCGTTCTATGCGATCCAACATGGCGGCGCTCTGAAGAGGGAGAGTTTTTTGTCTCGTCCGTCCGTTCAACACGTTCAGACTGAGCCATAAAAACCATTTTGACAAGATACATTGAATATTAACCAAATGTGTGGGTCTAAGTTTAAAATGTAATTTTCCAGAAAACTATTCAAATGGATTTATAGCGTTTTGGAAAAGAGCTCCTCATTTTCGTCTTAGTCATCGTCACATGCCCAGCATTTTCGTTTCGTCTCGTCTAGTTTTCGTCACGTGTTAAAGGTCCGTTTACGAAGATATTTCGTCATCATGTTCGTTGACGAAAGCAACACTAGTTGACAGATTACAGCAGATTTTAGCAACAGTGACTAAAAAGTCTTGTGAATGGACTATAACTGCATATATGAAACGAATGCTGGAGCACTGCACCAAACTGAATTCAAGTGGTTCATCTAGCGGAGAATAATGATTTTAATAAAACTTTGGTCTCTGCTCAGGCTGGACATGCTGTTGGACATGCTGTTGCAGTGGATGGTGGATTATTCTGCGAACAACTAAACCACTCAAAACCAAATTTTGTACAACTCTGATGAGACTGAGGGGATAATTAGACTCCTCCACACTTCCACCACATTTCAAAGACAGCAAAAAGCTATTTTTTCCCTCAGGGTCTTCCTGGCTCACTGCTGATAACCCCCCACTTAACCACACACACACACACACACACACACACACACAACTGCACACACACACACACACACACACACACACACACACCCACCCACCATACAACATTGCAAATCAGCAGTGTGGAGGGCTGGTTCTGCAGTATGAACAGGAAGAATTGTCGCTGAGATATCTGAGCCTGATTCTCAGCAACCGTTCTAATGAAGATTTTTTTTTTAACCCACTTTGTTTTCAATAGGCTTCTGATTCATCCATCAATGTTTTATTTTTTTGCGATTTATTCTTAGGTAACAAGGGAATCTACATACACTCAAGAGCACTCATAGGGCGCACTCACACTGTCCTTCTGGCCGGGGCCAAAACCGTTTTTTCAGCTAAAGCCTAGTACCTTTAAGCAGTGTGAGTGCACCCGTTCTGCGCTCAACTGCGGTCAGCGGACCGCCCACGGCCCGCCTGAAAGAGGTGGGCTTTAGCGGAGCCATTTGCACATGTACAAGCACGAGCATGCGCACGTGTACGAGCACGAGCCCTACGGCGGTAGCGTTATGTGCGCCTGTTCGGACATGTAAATAGAAGGACGGATCATGCGCGGACATTTAACAACAACAACAATGGCGGTGAAAGGTTTACGTTGGTGTGATGCGGAGGTGGAGTGTTTACTGCAGATTTGGTCGATGAAAATATTCAAAAACAGTCGACAAGACGCACAAAAACTCAGAGGTCTACGGAAAGATTTGTAAACAAAGCCACACACACGCGATCAATGCGTGTGACGTGTAACGGCGTGATGGCGTATGGACAGCAAGAAGCATTGGCCGAGGCCCAGGTAGTGTGAGTACAAACGGGGCTGGGGCGCGGGGGGAGAGGGAGGGGGGGACAAGTACCCTAAAGCCTGGGTCGCGGTGCGGAAGGACAGTGTGAGTGCGCTCTTACCTATATTTGAGAGCTGACATTAAAAACAACAATATTGTTTTATCATTTCTTATATTTCTTCTACAATTACTTCTATTATTATAACGCAATATGATTTTAAAGTTAAATAACCCTATATTAACAGTTCTGGTGGATGCAGACGTGCTACGGTAAACATATCGGCTCATTTCTGGTGCTTCTGTGCGTTGGTCACTCGTAGTTCACAGGTTTCAGCTCTCGCTTAACGTTTAATCGTCCACTAAGCAACTTTCTCTCTAATCCTACGGTTGTTTACGCAAAGGTGATTCAGACCCGTACTTACAAGGGCACGATGCTGGTCGCAGCTTGAGGGCAGTTAGTCATTAGAAAAAGAAAGTGTTGGTATTTGAAATAGTAGATTTTGCATTTGTTTACATAATGCACACATTACTCAATTTTGCATAACAGCCCAAGCTTGTGGCGGACTGACCTTGGGGAAATGATTGCAAAGTAACGCAACACTTCCTGCTATGTCTACAATTTACAGGACATCTTTCCTCTATAACGTCCACATTGCTTTGATTATGAAAATTCTTCATATAACTTTTAATCATAGGGGTAGAAAGATCAAAGAGGTGTGCAAAGTTTCATGCTGATCGGACTCTCGGCCCAGGATGAGTTCGAAAAAGTAGATTTTTAATATTTTTCGCAATCAATCTGACTTATTATTGCAGAGATATACAACACTTCCTGTTTTGGCTGCAACATACAGGAAGTTGTTCCTCTATAACGTGCACATTTGGACTTTTACAACTCTTTTGATGACTTTTTATTGAGAGGGCTCATGGGAAATTCCTGCAAAGTTTCGTGGTGATTGGACTCTCAGGGGTGACTGTGGCTCGATTGAGTGGGTTGTCCTACATTCGAGAGATTGGCGGTTCGATTCCCACCTTCCCCGGTCCACATGTCAAAGTGTCCTTGAGCAAGACACTGAACCCTGCATTGCTCCCGTGCTGCGCATGGGTGTGTGAATGTGGTGTGAATGATTAGATTAGATGGTCTGTAGATGTCCACTGCCATCAGTGTGAATGTCTGTGTGAACGGGTGAATGTGACAAACACTGTGAAAGCGCCTTGAGTGGTCAGAAGACTAGAAAGGCGCTATATAAGTCCATTTACCATCCATTAGGAGGTGTTAGAAAAATAGGTACTTGGCGTGTGGTCTGAATCCCCAGATTCAACGCCTTTCAGAAAACATGTGAATGTGGGAAATCTAAATTTGCGATAAATAGGATGTTGGAGGTAGAGGTTACGAAGCCTTTTCCTTGATTATAGCCCCAATTGGTGGTCGACATGTTTCATTTTTGGTGTGTTTTGTGTTAACGATGAATCCTCTGTGTATACTTAAGTCAGCTACGGAGTTCCACAGGGTTCTGTCCTTGGACCGATCCTATTCACCGTGCTTCCTTTCGGAAATATTATAAGCAAGCAGGAGTTTTACTGAACCTACTCAAATCACGTACATAAAAAAACTGCATTAATTCAAAGAGTCCATTCACTCAAACAGGGAAATCATTTTTTCATGGCACATTGTTTAATTTTTTAAAATCTTTTAAGGACCTATCTACCTCTGCTACCCCAACACAACGGAGGTCCGGTGACAGTTGTTCTTTATCTCAGTGAGTATGTTGTTCACAGCATCACCCTGGTTTGATCATATTCGGGAAATGATGTCCACATGCTACAAAATCAAAATGTTCCCTGTCTGCAGTGGTGCAGGTGTGTCCATGTCTGAAAATCCAACAGATGTCATGTTATTTCAAGTCAATGTCTGTGTCAGTGAGTGTCTACCAGCTGAGTTACATCTACAGCCGAGGATGAACTCAGTTTGCTTTCTGACTGTTTGGCTCTTCTGGCTTCAGCTTCTCCTTCTGATCACCAGTAATGAAGAGGGGGGCAATAAAAGTAGTGTTGGGGCATTTTGCCTTTAGTCGTCAAGACCTCTGGGTTGTCTATACATGGACATAAAAGTCCATTATTGATAGTTGCGATACCAACTCAAGGTCCAGTCAAAGTCTCCACAGCTTGTGTGGATTGTGTTTTTTCCAATATTATTTCCAAGCTCTAGAGTAAACTTTGATGTTTCACTTTTATGTGTGAGCACCGGCTATTGTTCACCGTGTTTACATACAAGGTGCATGCAGAGAAACACACAAAATTTGTGTCATTCGCATATCTGCGCAAGTTGAAATATCTGAACTCAGACGATCAAACTCGCATCAGTAATGTGGCGTGAAGTGGTTCAATGTGTCTGGTAAGCACAGCTATGGATGACTGAGAACATTGCTATGAAAGCTATACAGTGGCTCATGAAGCCCAAAAGGCTCAGTTTCCATGTATAAAAATACTTGGCATGACCAAGACATGGTGCACTTCCTGTGGGCCTAATGCCAAAATGTACAAGAAGTCTGCAGTGCTATGGATGAATGACAAATGGTCAGACAACAATTATCAGACACAACATACCTGATGTTCTGATCATCAACTAATCATTACTTAATCATTTCTACCCATTACGCAGATACATCTGCAAGCTTTTCCATTGTTTGCCATGTTGTGGACACCAGATAAGTCAGGTCAATTACATCCTCTGCAACAATAAATGATTATTTCACATCTTTATTAGCCAGACATAGCCTCCTCCAGTATGAGTGGAAGTCTCCTAACCCTCCCTCTGTCTCAAAGACACAATGTTTTTTCTTAAACTTGAGAAAAATAAATATACAATGGGGCTGGGGCCCTTCTGTGTGGAGTTTGCATGTTCTCCCCGTGTCTGTGTGGGTTTTCTCCGGGTTCTCTGGTTTCCTCCCACAGTCCAAAGACGTGCAGGTGTTCGGTTCATTGATGACTCTAAATCACCCGTAGGTGTGAATGGTTGTCTGTCTCTGTTCGTCTCTATGTGTCCTGTGATAGACTGGCGTCCTGTCCAGAGTGGACCCCGCCTCACGCCCGATGTCAGCTGAGATCGACTCTGGCCCCCCGCGACCCCGACAGGGACAAGAGGATGAACATGAATGAATGATTGGATGTAGACATTTTTTTCCACAAATGGCAACCTGTGTTAACTTATTTTGGACATGCAGGACTAAGGGCTGGTTTGTAAAATTCTGTTTTGTGTAGATGCAGTGTTGCTTAATTAGCCGGGGTCGGATGTGTGAATCACGGTGTGTTTAAGTTCTCGGGGCTTTGTATGTTGGATTGCTATTTTTTTTCTTATTGCTGTATGGTCTTGTACCATTTGTACTCTGTGTGGGTGTTCTTTTCTATTACTGTGTCACTGCTTTTTTGGTGTTTTACCTAAAAAGATCACTCTCATTGTTACATGAAAAAAGGAATCATGACTCACACTTTCCATTTAACAGTGAACATCCAGGACATTTGTAGTAGTTAGTTGTAGTTATCTATCAGTACATCAATTTCTATATGTCTTATACCTTGAGATTATAGAAATATGTAGGTATCTGATCCTTTACTGGGATAATTTTGGGTATATATTAGACAATTATGGAAGATGTGAGCGTTCTGGCATCGATGTGACACAGCTCTGTGATTTGTCGGGTATTTACAAACAGACATTCTAATATGGTTACTTTAATCATAAAATAGATAATGCAGCTCTGATATTTCAGTATTTTTTAATAACTAAAACATCATATAATCACGATAATCGCTCGATTTCTGCACCAAATATTCAGCGTCAGTGTGTAACTGCGAGGACATTGTACTAAATCTATTCAGCTGTCAACATTTTTTTCTTTCCTTGAGTCGACCTGGAGTGTTTCACCTTCCCACTCTCTACTTCTCTGTATACTTTCTCTCTCTGCCCTTCACCTCCTCGTCTTCTTATAGCTGACTTCTTGTCCTGTATTTCCTTCCTGTTGTTCTTTTCTTCTACTTATCCTCTCCTCAACTTTTGTTTTAAAAAACCCTTTCCTTGTATATTCTTCACGCTATAAAACCTACATTTCTTATTTTTTCCTGTCTTCCCTTGTTTCCTTTGCTCCCTCCCCCTCACTCTCTACCCTTCTTTCCCTCCCTCCCTCTCTCCTTTTGATCCTGGCTGCCTTTCCTCTCCAGCAGTGTTCAGTCTGATTTGATCTGTCAGTCTGCAGGGCTGCAACTGCAAAAGCTTTCACCTAACACGAGCAGACGAAGCCTGCAGACATTTCACCACAACACATTTCCAGAGCACAGTTTTCTGAAGTCCTTATGTGTCCCAGATCAGTGTCTCCACCACCACACAATCCTCTACATGGTGCCAGGTCTATTTGAAAGACGTTTCCTGCTCATTGTTGTTTCTAACATTCATTAAGGGCGCACTCACACTGTCCATCCGTACCGTGCCCAAGCTCATTTCACGACTAAAGTCTAGCTCATTTGACCAGTGTGTGTGCAACCGTACCGCACCTAGAAGCGGTACCCTTGCCGGTCACAGCTCGTTTGGGAGAGGTGGGCTTTTGTAAAGCACGTTTGCACATGTACGAGCACGAGCGTGCATATGTGTACGAGCACGAGCACGAGGCCTACGGCGGTTCTGACGCCATTTTATGTGCGCCTGTTCAGACATAGAAAAAAAGAAGGACGGACCATGTGTGGACATTTAAAACAATGGCGGTGAAAGGTTCACGTTCACGATGACCATGACCCAAAAATACCAGTGGTCATCTAAGGAGAGAGAAAGTCTGTGTTCAGCTCTCTGCACATTTGTAACTTCTAACTGAACAACTGTGGTTTGAAGATGCACCAGAAACTGCAAAGAACACACAGTAATTTCTGTAGTTATATCCTACATATTCTTGAGAGATTCACTCTCTTTGGTTTCTGAGACACGCGAAAATACTTCAAAATAATAATGTTTAAAACGGACAAAATACACAGAGCTGCCTTTGGCTCAGGCGTTGTTGGCAAAGCCAGTGAATTAGGACCACTTCCACTTAAACCTCTGAATGTGTTATGAGTGATCCGATCACACACTCACAACAGATTTTACAACCAGGTCTGAACGGAGCGAATTATCACATTTCCCAACAAGAACAGATGCCTGATGATTTTTTTGCATTTGAGATAGAGGACAGATGGTCCCGGAAGATTCTGAAATGGAGAAGTATGCCTCTGCCCAACCAAAAGGTTGGAGAGACCTGTCAGATACCCTTAAAGTTTTCTATTTAGCATACTTTCATGTACATCTTGGCAGACTCTCGGCGGACTCTCAGCAGACTCTCTGTGGACCTCTGCTTCCTTGACCCGCAGGGAGCTGCATGCGCTGCATACTGCCCACGCAAACTACACAGCCACAACAGAGCTGTTTTAAAATCAGCCAAATATGTCTTTAATAAAGAGCTGTAAAAGGGATATTGCGTCCGTCATTCACGTTACAGATTTTGTTGTCGTAGAATGGCTGTGCAATGATGGTGGAGTCAATACACTCTAAAGTAGGTGTACAGTTGGCTACATGCCCTCTGGTCAACAGAGGCAAAGTTTAGAGAAATAGCTGTGTGCGGAAACTGAACCTAAGTGAAAACACTTCTGTCTTCAAGTGTAAATCTCAGCATTGTGAGGCTTTTTGTCCACACAAATGTTGACTTCACCACCTCCAATAAAGCACAGCTCAGTTGTTGGAGTTTACTTTGTACAGAAGCCCAATTTTTGTGATGACACAAGATGACACGAGAATCATGTTCACATGTCACACAAAAATCAATCTTGTTAGGCTCTAAGTAGAAATCCACCAACCAATCAGCATCCTGTGTGTAGCTACCGGCTAAAGCTACAGCTCAGTAAACAGTCTATGGGTCCGTGTCTCTCTCCTCTCCCAGCAGCGATGTTATTGTTATGAGAGAGGTGGGGACATGGCAGCAAAGTATGCGGTTGCCTTCCAGACGCCAACACCTCATGGGGGCATTCTCAAATCTTCCCACTCTGGGACCTGGTTAAAAAAAAGCTGCTTGTGGACGGCAAAACGATACTAAAAATTTGTGGTTACAGGAAAACGTGTCCGCGTGTGGATGTGCCCTTGGATGCTGCAATAGCATTGTCAGACCTGTAAAGTTTTTCTCCAACGAAAGAAGAGAACACCACCCAAGGCTTTTCATTCTTGATGTTTTATCTTTTCTTCTGATTGACATTGGCAAGAGTTTGACAGATGCTCCAATCACCTGCCAGATATGTTTTCAAAGCGCTTGCCCTTTCCCTAATGAGACCCTCCATGTGTCAGGTTACCATATAAAAACCTTCATCCTTGGACCAGCATGTCTATCCAAACATGTCAAAACAGAAGTGAACATCGAATCTGTACCTGAGGGCTCTACAATTGCACTTGACGCCACGGATGATATTCAAGAAAGTGAGGTGAGTAAAACATAGAAATACTGTGACTCCATTTGATTTGACAATATTTTCCGTGAGCTATGTGAGAGAATGTGATGAGATATTTTATGAGGTTGTGAATACTGTTGACTCTGGCAGAGAAAGTTGTAGTTATGGATAATATTACGACACGTACTAACAGAACGTGAGGAATCAGGGTAAAATAATTACGGATATAAACAAGAACACAACAATTAACGGCGAAACAACTCACTTCTTATTTGAAAAGTGCCAATTCAGTTCAAATACAAGATAGTTCAACACTTAATAGCTTCTTTAAAGGTATTTACCAATGAGCTTTTATATACATTACCATCACGATCACATTGGTGAAGTGAACATGAAACGTTATGGCCTATAAGTCCAATAGACTTACATTATGTAAGAGATTTTTTTTAATCTTTGATGAACTGTCACTACACCCAGAAAGCATGAGAGAAACGAATTGCTATGATGAAAAAGTCATGTTTCTCTACCTCTCTGTCTGCTAATGTCATCTACTAGATCCACTGCACCTGGCTAACAAACATACAGAAGGTGAGAGTCTAATATAATGTCTGCTAATGTTAGCTAAAAACAGCCCAAGGGAGCTATTAGTAATACCACCCTCAGGGCCTGTCCACATAAAGAAGCGTTTTCCTGTAACTGCACAACTTTAGTAACATTTCGCCCGACCATTCACACGCAGCCAGTGTTATCAGAGTCTGAAATGTGGCGTTACATACCAACAATAGTGCTGCTGCGTGAGAGGAGACGGACCCATAGACTGTTTACTGAACTGTACTCTGAGCATCCTGCATGTGAATGAATTAGCTAATGTTGCTCAGGTGTGAAAAGTCTCTAATCTAGTCATCAATTAACGGCAAAACAACTCACTTTTTATTTGAAAAGTGCCAATTCAGTTAAAATACAAGATAGTTCAACACTTAATAGCTTCTTTAAAGGTATTTACCAATGAGCTTTTATATACTTTACCATCACGATCACATTGGTGAAGTGACTATGAAACGTTATGGCCTTTAAGTCCAACAGAACCTTTGTGAGTAACAAGCCGATACCTTATCAATACACCTGTTCAACATGCCCGTCCTGTTGACCCATCTAAACACTGATGACATTTTGATAGTGCTTATCTCAAAACAACAGATCGCTGTCCCTGCTAACCTTAAAGGTTGTTTGTTTTCAAGATGCGATGGTCTAATGAAAGTGACCGCGGCCCATTTTGCAGACAGCAATTCATTCCAACTCTGGTCTTCTTTCATCCCTTGGGTGATAGAAAATGGCTCTAAGAACACCAGAGTCAATAGATAACTTCTCAGATCTGGGAGCCAAAATCAAGATGAACAGACAGGTTGTTTACAATCCTCCTATTTATGCAGATTATTTTTAACTCCTGCAGGAAACTACAGTAAGTAAAGTGGGCCAAAGCTGAAACAGGAAGTCGAATTGTGACAGATGTGAGTGTTTCCAAGCTGTCTAATCATCACACGTCTCGTGTTGCTGTTGTTCTCAGATCCCTGCAATTAACTGGATGAATACAGTGTAATTATTACCCATAATTATAAAAGGAATGATGGACAAAAATACAAAAACAAGACCCATGCTGTCCACACCAGAATTATGTGGTTTTGGGCGACTTTTGGGTGACTTTACATGCACCACAGATAGGCTCCAAGCTCCTTGTTAGACTGACTTAAGTCCAGTCCAAGACCAGGTCCCGTCCAGAACAAATCTAGTCCTTTTCAAGACCATGATAAACAGTAGTGTCTTCCCAATGCTAATATGGTGGATGCAATGGTAGGAAGTAGTTAGGACGGATCTATAAACTAGAGGGATCTGTCTTCTCACATCAAACTAATGTGACAATTTAAGTGTTCTGTACAACTGATCCTGAATCAGCAGGCAGGGACAACTTGACCAGTTACTTTTTCACCTCTTTTTGTCTTCCTATTCCAAAGATTCTGAATCCCGCTGGCTCTCCGACATGCTGATGGATTAGAGTACGATGAACTCAACTGAGGCCTTGACGTGTTTGTAATTTGTTGTTTACCGTTGTCACATTAAAAAGGATGATGTCAAGCACGGTGAGCAATGTTTGCTGTCTAGCTGAATATTAATAAATCCATTAGGATTGCATAAACTTAAAAATCTGCACTCCGTTGTATCAGGAGTAAAAAAATATGAATGTTTGCCTCAGCAAAACATCCCCCCCGTCCCTTCTAATCTGTCTCTATAACATATTGTTGTCACCAACGCATATCTGAGGCATCCAGCAGCCCCCCTGCAGTGGAGGCAACACCCCAGCAGGGAGGAAACTCTGCTGTCTTGCTCTTGCTTCTCTCTGTGTTCAACTCAATCGTCTCAAACTTTGTTTCAAAGTTTACTTTGTTTTGTGCTGTCAGACAGAGCAGCACAATAGCTCCTAGCATCTGGCTGCTGATCAAACAGCACAGTGCTAACCCTCCTCACTATGTACTAACTGCTAATAGGCCTGTGAATGAGAAGCTCCTCTAGATATTAAACAGAGCAGCCAATGCCTACATAACCCTGGCTTTCTGCATAAGGTAAGTGAACATCTCTGGTCCTGGGTCTTCCCTGAGGCCTCCTCCCAGCTGGACGTGCCTGGAACACCTCCCTAGGGAGGCGCCCAGGGTTCATCCTTACTAGATGCCCGAACCACCTCTACTGGCTCCTTTCAACACAAAGGAGCAGTGGCTCTACTCCGAGTTCCTCACGGATGGCTGAACTTCTCACCCTCACGTGAACATTACAGCTTCACGTAGGGCCTTAAAACTACAGTTGGTCACATTCTGTAAAACATTTTTTCTAATCTTTGATGAACTGTCACTACACCCCGAAAGCATGAGAGAAATGAATTGCTATGATGAAAAAGTCATGTTTCTCTACCTCTCTGTCTGCTCCTAATGTCATCTACTAGATCCACTGCACCTGGCTAACAAACATACAGAAGGTGAGAGTCTAATATAATGTCTGCTAATGTTAGCTAAAAACAGCCCAAGGGAGCTATTGGTAATACCACCCTCAGGGCCTGTCCACATGAAGAAGCGTTTTCCTGTAACCGCACAACTTTGGTAACGTTTTGCCCCACCATTCACACGCAGCCGGTGTTATCAGAGTCTGAAATGCAGCGTTACATACCAACAATAGTGCTGCTGCGTGAGAAGAGACGGACCCATAGACTGTTTACTGAACTGTACTCTGAGCATCATGCATGTGAATGAATTAGCTAATGTTGCTAAGGTGTGAAAAGTCTCTAAATCTAGTCAGGAAGTGCCTGCCTTTGAGTGCTTTGGTACAGGGAAAAGGCTCACAGCAGCACCCTCTGACTGATGAGTGTCTCTAACTAATGAAGGGGACTGTGTCTGATGCCATATGGGACTAAAGAAATGAGGCAGTGGCACAGCTCTTACCTTGCCAATGTATTGGTAGTCACTGCCTGTATACTCCTCCTGCAGGAAAAACTGGTTCCACATCCAGCCTCGTCTCACTCTTCTGAGCAGCTTGTCTCCTCCGACGGCAGCTGCACTTCCCTCTCCATCTACGCTCTCTATCCTCCATCCACTCAAAGTCAAGGCGTCCAGAGACAGGCCAAGACAGAGCCACAATAAGCCCAGCAACGTAGTCCTCATTTCTCTGGAGGAAGTGCAGAATGTACAGGTCACAAATGTTTTATCTTCGCAGCTGGATCACTGTGAACTGGGAGAAGGCTCTATCAGTCATAGTCCATCAGGTTTGGACTGGCAGGAAAAGGAGCTGTGGAAGAAGCAGAAAGAGAAATGATCACATGCTGGGCTACACATTTAATAAGAGCACAGTTTGAGGGCAGAATTGGTTCATGTAGGAGTGAATTTTCATCTCATTTAGTTGGAAATATATGCAAGTTGTAAACAGAAAGAACCCCAGAAGCAACAGCTGCAGCACACTGGTTTGCGTGGTCGGTCTATAGCTACTCTTGTGGTCATTTGAGAAGCAACTGTGCCATCAGGGAAATGCAGTCCTTCACTTCCTGAACAGGTGGAGAAATGATGAGTGCAGCTAATTTATGAAAAGTCAGCCAAACAAAAAGCATTTAAAGTATCATCTCCACTGTATTTTTAATGTACATCGTCTGCATATTGAAAATTCTTAGCATGCAGCGGCATAGTTATACTGTGCTTGTGCATGTAGGAGAAATTAACGGAAGTGAATTGTGACAAAATTCATTGTTCATACAACTATGATATTTCATTCTGTTATAGTGACCAACCGATATTGTTCATTCATTCATTTATCTTCAACCGCAAGGGGGGGCTGGAGCTGATCCCAGCTGACATTGGGCCAATATTGTGTTTAACAATAATCTCATTATATCACACGAGTTTAGAAGAGATTGAATTCATAGACCCTGACACAATTTCTTTATACGGAGTGAGACATCTCGCTTTCTACCTATCTCTGCTGGGAGTCACATGTGCGTAGTAATGGCAGGTAAACGTCAGTGTGACACGGCTGCGGCTGATGTAACACCGTCTAGCCCAAAACTATCAAAGGTATGGGAGCATTTCACTCTGCATGCACCAAGGAAAGTGTGAGTTTGGTTACGTATGAGTATTTGAAGAGGATGCATGTTGGATTTCTGGACGATGAGTACAGAATGTAGTGCGCAAAATTCATGACAAATGCACTTTAATTGTCTGTTTATTAAGGAAACAGTCTTTAAACATTATTTTCTTGTTCATGATTCTTTGGTTTACAGAAAAAAATGGATACTTTTCTCATTTTTGTATTTTTTAATGTCTTATATCCGCACTTTGCCAGTCTCTAGATTTAAATGGACACGCATTTAATTTAAGCATTTTTATTTCTATTGGGAGTAGTATCCTAAACAGCAGAAATGTTTATTAAAAGATACACTTTGAAGCCGCAAGCCACCTTCACCGTGGCCTTTCCAAGCCCCCCTGCAGCATATCACCACAGAGGAAATGCTCTCAACGAGGAAGAGCAGGGAGACAGAGACGATCCTCCCCCACCGAGCAGCCGTGAGCCCAGCTGAGGGGTGTTAAAGTATTCGGTTCATTATGAAACTATGGTGGACCTAACTTTACCCTGACTGTAGCTAATGAATGGGAAACACTGGATTAGTCATTTTGTACCGGGCTGCAAAAAAGTTGTTGTATGACATTTGTTGTTAGTTGATTTGACACCGCACTGCCTGACTGTGGATGTGACTGTGGTGCACGCAGACATCACAGTGTGGATACTTAAAGGATATATGATGCAGCCAGCATACAGTGTTAGCATCAGTGGTGGATACATAAGTACTGCACTTAAGTACAATTCTGAGGTTCTTCACAACATTTCAGAGGAAATATTGTATTTTTTACTCCACTATATTTATTTGGCAACTTCAGTTTCTAGGTTCTTTACAGATTCTGATTAATAATACAAAACATTATCAGCAAATGCATTAAAATATATTGTTATAGATTAAGCTACACATACTTTATATGAAGTAAATACAATGATCCCCACCTTTATCAGCTGCAACATAAGACATTTACATTAATCTTTCTATAATTATAACCTGATAATATAATATTCTGAAACACGCATTTTTGCATAATGAGTACTTTCACTTTTTGTACTTTAAAGGTGGTTATTCAAATTTTCTTTGATGATCTGGACACAGGCTATTTTTGAACGCACAGTTCATGTTTAAAATAATTTAACAAAATAAATGATATACAGCATGAAATTGAATGCAAAGTTACATTTGTCTTGTTATCTTTGCCTTTTTGTGCTGTTGTTGATCTGGAAAATGATCCAAACCATGAGTTTTGTGATCTGTTGCACCCCTAATACTTAACATATTGACTATGAATCAAATGTGTAATGTGAACATGGTTGCATGTAGTTATGAACCTACGGCCAATTATCACCAACCTGCAGTAATCAGCCTTATAGAGCATTTGAACCTCTTTAGACCATTCTAGGAAACTTTACCTGACTGTGGCTCATAAAAGTGTATTGCCCGGAGAAACTGGTGAGAACTCTCCCGCAGGGACTCATGACATTTTCTTCCATCCTTGGGGAGACGTATTAATGCTTGGTGATTCAAATATAAGGTTAAATCTATTGCTACTTTTCATTTGGTCTGGATTCAGTCCAGGTTTAAATGTTTAATCATCAGGTTTTCGCAGTTACAGATCATTTTAATCCTTATTGGTTCAACCGTCTAGAAAGATTTAAGGCTAATTCAAGATTCAATTCAATTCTTCAAGACAGAGGCTTTTCTCTTTGGGACACTTTGAGACATTCATCTGATTTTATAGTAAAGATTGGGCCGGTTTCTTCAAAGTCTTCGGTGAATTACCAAGGGCATAAACTCTATGCACAGATTATGGATAGGAATGTAGAATCTGTAGCAACAAGACAAGATTCAGGTAGCATAAATGCTCTGGTTTCTGTTTGTATACTGAGTCATATTGACCAATCAGAATGCTTCTGTTGCATGTAGGTAAACAGTCGGTAAAAGCATGGAGAGCAAAAGAGGCGGAAATGTAATTACACAACCCGAGGGCTATCGTCTGACAAAGATTTAGCTTTTCATTAGCTTTTTGTTCTTATTAATCTGCACTCTTGGCAAGGATATCCACCGGAAGCCTGAAATATTAGCCCTAGAAGCTGAAGAAAATTACAAATCAAACAAAGTTTCTTGCTAAAAAAAAAAAAAAGCCCAATTGTTGGATACACCGACCTTAAAAACTCTTGCAGGAGCATTTATGTTACGTCTCTTTGACGATGCTGCCACTTTTTCATACAGTAGCTCTTCACAAACTACACACTGCAACAAATTAGCTAATGAGAGTTATTTTTAAATCACACGTCTCAATGCAGGTAATTAAAAAGAAGAAGTAAGCCTTCTCCCTGTGTAAAAGGGTGATGCAAATAAAGGGCGCACTCACACTGTCCTTCCGCACCGTGCCCCGTGCTTTAGGGTCCTTGTCCCCCCTCCGCGCCCCAGGCCCGTTTGTACTCACACTGCCTGGGCCTCGCGCAAATGCTTCTTGCTGCCTATACGTCATCACGCCGTAACACGTCACACGCATTGATTGACGTCATCGCGATGCGTGGCTTTGTTTCCAAATCTTTCCGTAGAGTTTTTGTGCGTCTTGTCGACTGTTTTTGAATCTTTTCATCCACCAAATCTGCAGTAAACACTCCACCTCCGCATCACACCAACGTGAACCTTTCACCGCCATTGTTGTTGTTGTTAAATGTCCGCGCATGGTCCGTCCTTCTATTTTCTATGTTCGAACAGGCGTACATATATGACATCAGAACCGCCGTAGGCATCGTGCTCGTACACGTGCGCACGCTCGTGCTCGTACATGTGCAAACGCGCTCTACAAAAGCCCACCTCTCTCAGACGGGCCGTGGATGGCCAGCTGGCTGCAGTTATGTGCAGAGCGGTTGCACTCACACTGGACAAACGCACTAGGCTTTACCCGAAAAAAAACGGTTGTGGCCCGGTGCGGAAGGACAGTGTGAGTGCGCCCAAAGTATGAGTATGTAACCCTGCTTTCTAGATTGGTAGTGTACCAGGACAGGCAATGCAAGCGAGGGCAGAGCTAGAACTCTTCTTATCGGTCCCCACAAAAACAAGGACCCGTGGAACCGACATCATACTACTCATATTTATCTCTAGCTTTTTAACACCGAAAGTGATAACAAAATATTATAGACTAAATTAATCTAATCTACAGAGCGTCCATCTCACTCTGCTGTTCACCGGAAACAAGATATCACCTTAGTACTGTTATCTGCCTGGTTGTGTGGAGTCTGTAGGTGTAAGGCCTTACACCCGTGGATAAGGGAGGTATGTGTAAATACTGAACAGAGAGCACATCTTCCTCTCCCTCTCCTGCATGCATCATTTTTCTCGGCTAAAATAAACGTTTCCCCTCAAAAGTGTGATTGGCCGCTGACTTAGTGGTTGAAGCATCAGGAAAAAGAAAAAAAAACTGCCTTTGTGCACTTAAAAAACGGCGCTGGATCAATAAATCCATACGCATTCACGTTGAAGGATCTGGAAGGAACGATTACACAGCAATTACGCCGCTGAAAGGAATTGTGCTTTTATCTTCCCACACAGAGCTCTGTCAGTGTCTTGCTGCAACGAGCAAAATCATGTCCTTTCTAATCTCAGCTACTTTCCATACAAATGTAACTCGCTGCATTCTGTTGACACAGCAGAGCGACGCTCACACCAGACCGCTGTCACATGTCGAGGATTCGGCAAAGACTCTAGGACAATAAAGAGCGGGGGAAGTGCTTCTGTGCGGCTGCTCATCAGGGAAACACACGTGATCACGAAGCGACTGATTCAAGGAGACTAATCAACTAACTGTGCTCATTGTGCACTGACCGCGCACAGCTTGATCTGAAGGATAATCCACCCCATCAGTTCACATTTTCAGCACTAGGGTGCAGCCCTGATATGCAACAGTGTCTTTTTCACCACCAGCCATGACAACGAGACTGTGCTCATCGCTCCACCAGCAACTTCTATATCCCATTATTCTGATTAACGTACACACCGACATTATTCCCACAGCCTGCATATTAAAGACATTTAATCTACTTCGTGGTATTCAAGTAAGTTATTCATTTTGTCAACAAACCCCAAAAGCATTCGGGCTCATTCTCTCCCTGGCTTGTGCCCTTCCTCGCCTCGATCTTGCTCTAATGCTTCCTCTCCCACTCTCTGCCTGCACTTCATTAGTCCCATTAAGTTGGTGCTATATGAAAAGACTTTAATTTAATCAGGTGAAGAACACACGGGAGACTGATTGATTCTGGCTGGACTCCTTCACTCGGTTTTTTAACGAGCCTCAGCGCTCCATTATCGTGCAGTTGAAAAGAGGCTGGAGCCTTCAAGTTTTCTGGTTCAAAGGGATTTCCCCCATCGCCTCCTCACTCTGGTGTGTATGTGAATGTGTGTGTGAAGTCACTGAAATGCTCTTGAAGCGCTGTTGTACTGGCCTCGGTCCAAGCCCTAAAGAAGCCAGCACTAAATCACAGCAGACGAACTCTCAGGTCTGCTGATAACTCAGAGTAACTCACTCAGTGTCAAACGCTTGATATTTTCTTCCATCACAAAACGCTTTGAGGTGTTCAAGGAAAATCAACATTTCAACAGTTGATAATTGTAAAGAACTTCAAAATGAAAAAATGTGGATCGTTTTTCAAAGCGTTCACGAGTGTTTAAGCGCTCTGAACGTATCCGTCATTCCAGGAGAGGTCTTCAAATCATTTAGCTCTCTACACCGTCTTTAATTCTGCCAAGGAGGTCATATTCTCCGTGCGGTTTCTTGGTTTGTGAGCAGGATTACAGAAAAACTACCGGCTCGGTTGTCATTAAACATTCTCTCGTCTTTCCTTTTTACATGTTTTTGTTCCATGGAATGAATAAAGCTCAAATGCACGACCTTAATTAAAAGTATTGAGGTTAGACACCACAGGCAGAAACATCTATTTTATTTTACGACACTGTCTGTTTGTGTGTCTATAGATTTCTCTGGAATTCACCAAAACTTGGCATTAGATGATGCCTCATTTACATATTTAAACATTATGACTTTAAAATGATTGATGATCAGTTACGGCGTTTATGTGCAGTTTAAAAACTCGATTATAATCTGGTTAAGGGCATACTATGGTCTCTTAAACACCATGTAAATAACGTACCCCGGGGTAAAATCGGGGTTGTCATACCTTCGTTAACAGACCTAGAGAGCTCCTTCAGTACCCTGATTATTCATGCATGTAAACAGCCTTCTCCGGTTACTATTGGGTTTTGCGTCTGCACATGCTCCGTGGGTTATAACTCCCCCTCCCCACTCTGCAGCGGTGGCTTTTGACCCGGAAATAGAATAAACCAGGAAGCAACGGCGCCAAAAACAACGAAAAAAACAACAATAGAGCGCTACATTTAAACTGAGGGAGGACTTTGTAACGGAAAGTAACATCACAACGAAGAAGACCCCTTTCTGTCATAATTCTGTCCAAAAGTCGGCCGTTTGTGTTTTTGACAAAGGTGAACCGGAAAAAAAGGCAGCATTCAGACCAGCTGTGTGTTGGCGGAGCACCACCCACTGTACCGGAGGAAGAGTTACTCCGTCATTTTCCCACTCAACCCCCTTTTGTGTATACGAGGGGAACTTTATGAACGGATTATTCCCTTAACTGGGGTAAGGCCCTTTTTGGGTTAATGATGTGCATGTAAATGCACCGAATGGGTGTTTTTACACTGGACATAGAGTTGATGCGGCTTGGCGGCAAAGGCTTGACTTGGGCAGAGGTGTCAATGATGTGAACTGTTGTGCTTGAACCAACTGCTGGGAGTTTTAAAAGCAGGAAACAGCTGATCACAGGAGCGAGAGACAGCAAATTATGGACCATCCTGATGAGCAAGTAGATAGCCTGTGAAATCTGTGAGATGCTGACCATCATCTAAACCTCAGAGAGAATCTCTGGAAAATCCTCGGCACACACACGCACAAGAAACCTACAGTCAGTGAACTGTGGAAGAGACTGAGTCAGAATGGACGCAGATCAGAGCAGTGTGAGAAACTAGTGATGTCCTGTGGGCGCAGATGTGCTGAAGTCATTCAAAGCTGTGGCCTCTACACTTCCTGTTCATGTTTGAATCCTAGAGAAGAAAACATTGTTGAAATCTTCTCTTCTGACACAATGAACACTGTTCTCTCATTTTGATCACTGTGTTTTTCACTAAATAAAGGTTTTTGTTGAAGTGCCTTGGTTATTTCATTTGTACCTGCATATTTAAACCAATTCAAACGTGACCCACTCCCCTGTAGCGTCTCCTCTTAATGCATACGTACTGTAGACGGTGTCAAATATTAAACTGGAACACTGATGCAGAGACGAGTAGTCTGTAGGCTGATATGGGAGCAGCTACACCAACAGATCTGATGATATCCTGCAACACTGCTCATTCCCCAACTGGCTAATTATGCGTGATAATCACACTGGTCACAAGATTGGAAACTCCCCAAAGACTCTGTTAGGATTCTGTTGAGACAGAGGGGCATTCAAACATGTTGGCAGGGTGTCGCTGCAACAAAAATATCAGTGGAACTGTTGACCCTAAAAAAAGTCGATCAGCAGTTGATCTTGAGCACCATCTGCTCAAAGGATTATCTGCACAAACGCAGCCGCAGCAGTAACTGAATGTAAACAGAGCAGATGATACAGTGATAAGTCACGCTAAGATTACAGGAGGACAGAACAGTGGACACGGGGCTGCCTTATATGCAAATGAGGTGACAAAAAAAAGGTCTTTTGAAAAGAAAACGCACGTTAAAAAAATTATCGAATAAAGTTGAATGGACATGACCCTTCACAAGACCGCAGGTTGACGTGAAACTGGAGACCGAAACATAAAAGAAGGACACCAAAGAAGATAGAACTTTTAACGGTTTTTATTAAACAACTTCCCAATCCCAACAGGAAACAAACATTCCTGAGGAAAACTAGCAAAATACAAATGAGGATCTTACCCAAAAAAGGGACCTGGAGATGCAAAACTCTAAACTCATCAAAAAATGGATGGGGGACCAGGCCACCCCTTATAGGGACGTCGGAGCTGGCCCCCCTCCCTACCTCACAAAACCAAATTCATTCATTCATTCATTCTTGAATTGCCCCCCGGGGACAAAAAGTTTTTTGAATTGAATTCATTCATCTTCAACCGCTTATCCCAGGGTCGGGGTTGCGGGGGGGCTGTCCACCCTGGACAGGACACCAGTCTATCACAGGACACATAGAGACGAACAGAGACAGACAACCATTCACACCTACGGGTGATTTAGAGTCATCAATGAACCGAACACCTGCACGTCTTTGGACTGTGGGAGGAAACCGGAGAACCCGGAGAAAGCCCACACAGACACCGGGAGAACATGCAAACTCCACACAGAAAGGCCCAGGCCGGGATGCGAACCTGGAACCTTCTCGCTGTGAGGCGACAGTGCTAACCACTACACCACTGTGTAGCCCCAATAAAAAAACAAATTATAAACTAAAAACCAAACAAAGAAAGAAGGCCTCCGGCCATCTCCAGGCCAAAAAAACAACAACTACTAAATCAAAGATTTTAACAAATCATAATGTGGGACCAAAGGTGCTGGTGGGTCTATGTCTCCCGAGGGAATGGTCTTGCTGGCTTTATATAGCAGGTTGGCAATCAGGGAGTTGATCGGCTGCAGGTGTGTCAGCCTGATTGCCAGTCTGCTGAGAAAAGGGAAAACAGGTTTAGACACATGGAGATCTTTCATGGCCACACGCAACACCAGCTGTGCGAATGAAGCGAGCTTTCCTATGACGTGCAGTATACGAGCAAGTTAGCCACATGTTCCACTGTGATGTGTCCAACAACTGATTGCGCTGTTGTCAATCTAACGTGTTCAAACTTATGGTTCCCTTCAAATACACGTTTAAACTAAAATGGCAGTATTGCAATAGGTTGGGCTCGCTCTTATCCCTTTTCGACCAACCCAGACCTGGTTCTAGTGCAGAGCTGGTGCTGGTGCACCGTTGGTTCAACTTGCAAACCTTCTCAGAACTTGTTAGGTTTTCCAGAGGCTGAGAGCCCCCAGAAAGCCACGTCAGTACATCACTGTATCAGTCTGCAGTTCCTCTAGAAATGCTAACGCCCACCTCAAGCACAACAACAACAACAGTGGACTACCACACACTTGTACTGCCTGTGTTGAAGACAATGGATGGAGATTTTGTTCGAAAACAAAGGCGATTTTCTAGCACGTTTTGTTTCTTCTTAACACTGAACGTCATATGTTAATGTTAGCCTTTGGTGGAAGCTAAAGTTAGCTAGCCTTACCTAGCAGAGACTACCTGTAATTGATTACATCGCACTTAAAATTAATGATCCACTGATTTAAGTCTTTACAGACAACGTCAGAATCAAATGACTGCAGCTGGAGCTGTGTTCAATGAAAACTGCCATGACACCAGACATACCCATGTTCATGTTTGCTTTCCGAGTTGTTAATAGTTACTTTGATTCTCTGAAAGGAACTGTCTATAATTATTGTGCATACCTGTGAATAAACTTGACTTAAACCGTGTTTCTCTGTTGAGCATACTAAATTCTAAATTCACAAAATCTTTTAAAGCATGCAAGACTTTGTGCTTCCGTATCAAGACCAGCGAAGAGTTGGTGCCGCTCTGGAAACAGTTTTCTTGACCCAGAATCCGTTGTTTGGCTGTCGAAACAGTAAGAACTGGTTCAAGATTAAGCACCGGCCCTGAACCGGCCCTCAAAATGTCTTATTTCACCTGTCTGCATGACTTTTACTGTACCTAAAATGTATTCAGACACTGATTGTGTTGTGTAGCTTCGGACTCAGACTTCCTGCTGTTGCACTAGAACACATATATAACAGCATAAATAGTTTAGGGGCAAATCTTGTGCCAGAAAAACAAGCATATGTTTCCAGCCAAGGCGAATGATGCATGTGTCCAATCTGGGTGCAGGAAGCACTCATGGAGATGTCTGAATAAAAGATACAACAGTCAATCATAACTCTACAACCTGCTAAAAGGCATCTGTCCAAAGCAAATGCCTAATGAGCGATGAGGCGGGCGGTTATCGAGCCACCGCAAAATACAGGGTCCTTGTGATGAAATGGTGAGGTCCAGTTCAAGTACAGCACAGGAATGAAGTACTGAGTCTATACGGTAATTCTGAGACTCAAGATGTACAGTCCGAAATGCAATCACCTGTTTACATGTGCAGGGGGCTGCAGACAACACAATACAGCGAGGAACTACTCAGCCAGCCTCATAACTGGATGGCCTGTGTGCGTTGATATGCTCAACACAGCAGTGAGACTGTTCTTAAAGCAGGATTCACACCGCAGTCTTACCCACTTTCCAACAGTAGCACAAGCCGATGTGATATTTCCTCTCCAATCTCCCCTCCTTTGTCTCTACAAACAGTGATAAATGTTCATGACCTTCAGCTGACAATCACAGCACCTCTCCTCCTCTGTCGCCTCCATCTCCTACTTCTCCTGATTCATGGCTGTGCGTGTGCCCATGCTTGTGGGTGTGTTGGTGTGTGTGTGTGTGTGTGTGTGTGTGTATGTATGTGTTGCCACCTTGCAGACAGCCACTGAGGCCTCTGACAACTCCCAGCGGACCAATTAGAGGTGAAAAAAGGAGAATGTCAGCCACAGAGCTGCCGTGTGTGTGTGTGTGGGTGTGTGTGTGTGTGTGTGTGTGTGTGTGTGTGTGTGTGTGTGTGTGTGTGTGTGTGTGTGTGTGTGTGTGTGTGTGTGTGTGTGTGTGTGTATGACAAGTACAAACCCAGCCACCCCTTTCCATCAGAATAGACCAGCCATCTGAAGGCAGCCAACGGCATCCACAACGCCTGTCCAGTTTTAACACTGTCTCTGCCTCAGACACACACACACACACACACACATACACACACACACACACGCACACACACACACACACACACACACACGCACACACACACACAGCCTTCAGCTAGTCCAGTCCCTGGTCCTTGGGAGTCTGAAGTCTCATTATGAATAAACCATAAACGAGGTGCAGAAGCTGCACCTTGACTTTCGACACTTGACTACAAGTTTCTAACTTTTTCAGCAACTTTTTTGTGATCCGCGTGACATCGCCATGAATCATTCTCTCTAATATAGACCAGACATTAGGAACATGGAGACACGATGTCATTGAACCACTCAGTCAGTTAGCCAGTCACGGTCGATACATGTATGTCTTCCTAATCCATTTAGCTGTCTGTCTGTCTGTCCGTCTGTCCGTCTGTCTGTCCGTCCGTCTGTCAGTCTGTTTGTGTGTCTGTCTTCTTGTTAGATATTTAGTCTGAGGGAGACTGAGAACCCAGCCAGCAGTAACCCAGTTTTTTGACTTGGTGTATGTAAACATCATATCTGGGTTATGATTATGAGGGACCCAGATAACTCTCACTTAAAATAAGTCATACTGGCATGGAAGTAACTTTCTCGTCATATCCGTACAGCCACACTACATATTACTGTTACATTTGATTCTCCTGTGTAGAGACTGGACAATAGAGGCAAAGGATCTATTGAAGTATACACTGGGGATCAAAATTAGAGAACAAAGTATTAATACTTGATTTATTCTGAAATATTGTTTTTTTTACTGTTCAGAATCTGATAGAATATCCGCTGTGGCTAAACCACCGCTGTACTTGCATGTTTCTATAAATAACCAAGGCACATCAACAAAAACCTTCATTTTTTGAAAAGAAACAAAACAAAACAGTAACCATTGTGTCAGAAGAGAAGATTTTGACAATGTTTTCTTAGGGCCCACTCACACTGTCCTTCCGCACCGGGCCAAAACAGGTTTTTCGGGTCAAGCCTAGTGCGTTTGACCAGTGTGAGTGCAACCGCTCCGTGCATAACTGCGGTCAGCTGGCCGTCCACGGCCCGTCTGAGAGAGGTGGGCTTTTATAGAGCGTGTTTGCACATGTACGACCACGAGCGTGCGCACGTGTACGAGCACGAGCATGCTGCCTACGGCGATTCTGACTTCATTTATGTGCGCCTGTTCGGACATAGAAAATAGAAGGAGGGACCATGCGCGGACATTTAACAACAAGAACAATGGCGGTGAAAGGTTCACGTTGGTGTGATGCGGAGGTGGAGTGTTTACTGCAGATTTGGTCGATGAAAATATTCAAAAATAGTCGACAAGACGCACAAAAACTCTGAGGTCTGTGGAAAGATTTGTAAACAAAGAGACGCATCGCGATGACGTGTGACGTGTTACGGCGTGATGACGTATGGACAGCAAGAAGCATTTGCGCGAGGCCCAGGCAGTGTGAGTACAAACCGGCCTGGGGCGTGGGGGGAGAAGGAGGGGGGGGCAAGTAACCTATTGCCCGGGGCGCGGTGCGGAAGGACAGTGTGAGTGCGCCCTTAGTGCTATAGGATTAAAAAATGAATAGGAAGTGTAGAGGCCACAGCTTTGAATGACTTCAGATTGTGCTTGTTCCTTCCAGGAGAGCAGGATGAGACGCTTGACAATCAGAGAGGTGACTGCTATAAAGGGCACATCCAGGGTTAGGGGTGAAGTCTAAGGCAGGACCAGAACCTTTGTAAATGCTGCTTGATGACCTTTACATCAAGGACACGAAGGGTCCACATACAGGAAGCTTTTAACCAGTCTCCTCTTGGTCAAGTGTGCTCTATTGAACTATTTTGAGTTGTATCACGCTGTGCCTGGTGCAAAGGAGAAGACGTATGTACTAAGTCAGGATCAACTTCCATTGATCATCTGTCAGTTCCTCACTGAGATCGTTGTCCCACATTCTCCTAACCTGCGATCTGCTATCCTGCAAAGAGCGAGGGGACATATCGCAAATGCTGTTGTAAAGAATTGAAATTAGATCTTTATCAAAGAAGTGATTGAGCTGAGAAAAGTTAGCATCAAAACCAGAGCTGTATTATTTACTGTAGTATTGTTTAAAGGAGTTTTTAATTCCCAAATGGTCTGTAAAAGCCCCCCCCGCCCCCCCGATTATAAATCTAGGAATTAGGTGAGATGATTGGGCTCTTGCTGAGCTTGCTGGGCTACTAGTTTGCCTGTTTAATCACCTTAATCATAAACATTAAATTGCGCTTGTGTCAGTATTAGTAAAAGTAATGCGGCGTTGTCTGTGGAAACTAAGTCATATTCTGTCTGTAATCACAGCCTCTCTTTACGAAGTGCTGGAGACGGAGAGGAAGAGTAGTGGTTACCAATCTCTGCAATAGCTCGTGAGATGTCATTGAGTTTTGAGTCTGAAATGCTATGCCGTTGACATTTATCCTTGCACATGGGCCGATGACCTCCAATATGGCTGCCAAAGGGCACATTACATCACATTTACGCCGTATCAGAAGCGAGCCACCACTGCCCAGGCAAAGTTAAAAGGAAATGCTACATGCCATTTATCATCATGAGTTATTGAAATATTGATTGCTAATGGTCGTTTCCCTCATGTGGACATAGCATAGCTGTTTCCATTCACTGACTACGGGAGTTATAGCATGTGCCCCCGGTCGGGGTGGTCTCATGCTATTTTCGGACATATAACAACAAGAAGTAAGGCACAGTAATTTGTATGTATGCAATGTTTTAATAGAATATGACTTAGTACAAAACAGCGAGTCTCCACATATGGTGGGTTGAAGAGGTGGATGGAACATAAAATACAGAACTTTAACCGGGGGGAGGGGGTTTGGTTCCCAGGTCGTGGCCGTTCGTTTAGCAGCCAACTTCTAGTCCACCCCGGCCTTTTTTCTAATCCTAACCAAGTGTTTTTCATGCCTAACCCTAATCGTCACGTTTTCTTGGCTAAAATTGGTCACATAGCATTTTTTTTCTGCAAAGCACTTCCAGTCTGGCGTCTTTTTTCGGGCAGCGTATGAACAAATTTCTGTTCATAGCGTTTTTTTTGATGATTTACTACAAACCTGCAATGAGAATATGTTGCCCTGGTGTACCCTCTTATGTTTAAAGTTGAAACAAGAAAAAAAGGAGTGTAAATAGCAACTGTTTTCAGAGATGTGACGGATGACTCGAGTGGTCAGTTTCACACAAATCCTGAAGAGATGTGATTCATTTAAGATGGTTATAAGGCAACCACCAGTTTCTACCCATGTGGGGTGGAGTCATTCTTACATGCTCAGCTAAAGTCGTACAACGTCAGGTACAAACTGATTTTTGAGGGAAATATCTTGTAAAGGCTGATCCTGATGAAAACATTATAATAATTATTGAGGTACATTCTGGGCCAACCACCTCGCAGCCTCGCATCACCAGACGGTCATCGTATTAAATCCGCCACACATGAGATAAAAAGCTGCGATTGGTCCGTACTATGTCCAGTTGCTGGTAATCTGTCTGAATGGGAGAGGGGACAGACCTATGTGCCAGAACAAATAACACGAGTTTGGCAGATTTGCCTGGTTTCTAGGCTACCTGCAACGGATTTCTTAGCACCACATCAGCGACGTCGTCTATTCAGTATTCACTGTACCCAGGTAATCAGCTCATCATCCACCAAGACAAGTTTTACAGCCCTGTGATACAAAGCAGAGATCAATAAGACCAACACATCCATACACACACACACGGCAGCAATGATCTTTGTGTGTGAAGGGCAGCTGGTGTGCAGACAGTGTGCGGTCCGCAGGCCATCACACAGCATCCCGACTCTGCTCGACATTCCTGCTGTGATCAAGACTCTTATTATCTTCATCCAGCTTCTTTCTTTCAAAAACCAAGTTTAATAAGCCGTGGAGGGCAGTGCAAAACGTCCTAAAGCAAAGACCAGAACTCTGGTGGGTCCCCATTAGTTGGAGTATTGCCTCATGATGTTTTGTGAGTTTCAAATGAAAATAGCACAAGTCACAGAAATACATTTCCAGCTCTGAATGTGTCTCCTTCACACTGTTTTACCAAAGAGGCCCAGCAAGAAACATGGAGTCATATGTCAGTGTCTGAAAAGTAAACCAGCAACGAGACAGAACCAGTGGCAGCTACTAACAACTCTATTTAATCAGCAGAGATAATAGTTAGAGTTAGCAGCAACACAGATGATAAACAGGACTGTAGCTGAATACATTAGCATGGACCAGATCCCTGTTTACACTGTGGAGAAACCTGACTAACAACAATTTATTCACCAACTGAATCCAAGGTTTAAACTCCTACATGGAATAATTTGGGGCACACTCACACATCCATTTGTACCATGGCAAAGCACGTTTCAAAAAGGCTATAGTTCGTTTGTATAGTATAGTTCGTTTGACCAGTGTGAGTACAACCTTACTGAGCCTAGGCACGGCACGTTTTCCGGCCATGGCCCGGTATGGAGAGGTGGGCTTTTGTAAAGCATGTTTGCACATGTACGAGCGTGTGCATTTGCGCGAGCACAAGCAATGACGGTGGTCCTGAGACTATTCATTTGTCATTTCAAGAGGGGGGAGGGGGGGCGATCACCCTAAAGCACGGGGCACGGTATGAATGGACAGTATGAGTGCGCCCTAAGGGTACATCCACATGATCGAAACACACGGACTCGAATCAAGAAAGCAAGGCCTGCTGGGAAATCTGTTCGACCAATGGAAATCTGTTCACACGTCCAAACCGGATGCTGTGATCAACTCTGCCAGGAGTGAATGTAACTCAGTCACAGGTGTAAACAATTAACTTGCTTAATTGGCAACGCTCGCAGAGCTTTTCTTTTATCACTACTAGTGTTAAAACACCCACCGACTCAAAATGATTAACACTGATAAAACAGCACTACAGATCTCGCTGTGCAGCTCTGTGGTTCATGCACACCACCTTCAACTGTCGGCACACATTTTAGTCTAAGTCTACATCCGTGAAAGATTTACAAAGCTCAAACAAAGCATTTCTTTCTTGCCTGAGAGGCTCTTGATGTTACACCTTGGCTTCTCCCATAGAGTATATGAGATGTCTGGGCCAAATAAGACATAGTGGCTGTTTACAGCTGGTCAGAGTGATCTGATCACACGTGGACAGCTCTAACGATCTATCGGATGTCAAATACCACATCCGGAGGTGATTCAGGCCGCATGTGTGACATTCTGATAGTAGTGAGAACAGGTACGTGAATCTGTCCAAATTAGGGATCGCCTTCTCAACTGAGCCCTCTGCCTGAGAGGAAGTACGTCCTCATTCACAGGCTGTGTCCGTGACATCTGAGCATGTAGAGTACCTTGACTACAGTATTTTTGTATTTTTAAACATTATTACTTTGAAAGTGTTTCTCATGTCAAAGAAACCACCGACAAGTCACTGTAAAATGGATGAACACATTTATTTCCTACAAATTCTTCACAATAAAAGACCTCCGTTATTTTGTTATTCAAATGCTTTTATTGTGAAATCAGGAAATATTGGAGCTCCATCTGCACTAACTCAACATGAACAAGGAGACTTTTTAAAAAAGTATTGTGCTCTCCTGCACAAATCGCGGCAAATAAACATAATTTTTATGTTCCTGAAATGGATCGCATTAATCATATATGATATATTAATTTTATATATTATTATTGATCATATTACACGCAAATCGCCGTTTGTGAGAGATCAGAGAACAGTTCTGCACACAGAAAAACGTGGGGGTAAAAGTGGGAATTCCAATTTCCTGTAGCGGAGTATGTAGAAAGGAAATGTCTGCACACCTGAATGTGTGACGGGTGTGTCAGAGGAAAGAATGAGAAGAACTCCTGCACTGTCTGCTTCACGCTGAAATATCCAGTAACACAACGTTTCAGTCTTCCGACCTTCATCCGGTACATGAGCAGCAACATGATGTTTGCATATACATATATACTAACCCTAACATCCCATGAGAGGACGATAGAGGACGAGTGATCAAATCCTGTTGGTCACCGATCACAAAACACTGGCATCTACGCAAATGGAAAATAATAGTCTTGAATCTTGAGAGTGAAATACCACACACCGTGACTAATGTGATTATTAAATGTCGGTGCTAACAAGGACTCCATTATGGTCGCGTTTACTTTGGCTGAGTGCGTCGCTCCACTCTCAAGCAATAACATAATCATTTGTAAAGCCCTAACAGCCTCCATTTGGATGCGTCCACACCTTCCAAACCTCTTTCCCTCAAACTGATTTCAGGACAGACAATACTATACTATGGGCATTATCTCATCTCATCTCCTCTTCAGCCTCTTATCCGGGGTCGGGTCACGGGGGCAGCAGCTCCAGCAGGGGACCCCGAACTTCCCTTTCCCGGGCCACATTAACCAGCTCTAACTGGGGGATCCTGAGGCGTTCCCAGGCCAGTGTGGAGATCTAATCTCTCCACCTGGTCCTGGGTCTTCCCTGAGGCCTCCTCCCAGCTGGACGTGCCTGGAACACCTCCCTAGGGAGGCACCCAGGGTTCATCCTTACCAGATGATCCTGAACCACCTCAACTGGCTCCTTTCAACGCAAAGGAGCAGCGGCTCTACTCCGAGTTCCTCACGGGTTGATATCAGGTAGCTTTTAATGGTGATAAAAATCTCATCCATGCAGCTAAAAAAAGGCTGTTTATTCAACAAAAGCACAGCAGTATGAAGAGTCCGGACCAGGTTTTGAGGACACTCCGTGTTGAAGGAAATCAATTAACTTGTTGGTGGTGTTGCACACAATGTGACGGCGGGATGAGGGACTGAGTCAGTCAGCTGGCACTGATACCTTGTTGAGGGACAGCTACTGGGATGGTCAATCGGATGTGTGTGGCTCGGATTTTATTCTGCACTGTTTGCATTTAATGTCTTTCTATTATTAGCATCTAAAAACCTGCAGAGTGACCCTCTTTCTCCTATCTGCCCTCTCTGCTGTAGACCATTTGACGGGGGTGTTGGGGTGGGGCTGTACACGCAAAAGCTCTCAACAGTGTGTCCATTAAACGACCTACATACTGTATATGGTATTTAGTGTAATAGTGTTTGAACAATACAGAGTAAATGCATGTTAAGATCTTTACTGCATGCAAAGTGAATGCCATCCAGGCTTCTATATGAACAGGACAGAGAGATTTGATCCAAAGCTCTGAGCTCTCGTGCATTACACTGAAGCCTTCGACCAGCAGGCTTTTAGTCGAGTGTAACACTTCACGAGAACTGACAAAGCACACAACAGGACATGCACATCGTGGGTCATGTAATCCCTGGCCCCTGTGCTTGACCCCAACAAACACACACACACACACACACACACACACACACACACACACACACACACACACACACACACACACACACACACACACACACACACACACACACACACACACACACACACACACACACACACACACACACACACACACACACACACACACACACATTGGATGACCCATTCCCAGCAATTACAAATTCCCAACCAGCCTAATCCCCCATGCAACCTGAGCTGCTTTAATCTGAACAAAGGGGAGATAATAGATGTTGAAGTGTGTATGTGTGTGTGTGTGTGTGTGTGTGTGTGTGTGTGTGTGTGTCTGTGTGTGAGTGTTGGTTTTGCTATCCATCAAAGACCCAGTTCAAGTCGTACCCCTTTGCAGACTCTGAAGTGTGCTTATGTTGTCCTGTATTTGTGGGTGAGATGTGAGATGTAAGCCTCACTGCAGATGAAAGGGTCTGAAAATCATCAAATCATGGGCAAAGTGACCAAAATGATCACTTGTCAATATTTTAGCTGTATTGTTAAAATGTGCTGAAGAGGTCAGAAAAGCACAAATCCGCACCAGGTGTTAGAATGAAAGCCGCAAATAAAATCAGCAGCACTCTTTGTTTGCAGAAACATTAAAATAATAGGCAGATTTGCCTTCAGACATGGTTCTACTGACAAAACAAAACAAACCAACATGGCTGCGCCTGTGTCTGGGTCACTGTTGCTAACAGTACTTAGTGTTTAATGTGTATCAATGATAACTACAATAAGAAACAGTTATACTAACTGTCAGGATTTTGCCCCATTTTGTCATTAAAACGCTGTTTCACCAGGATATAATTCAGTGTGTGTGTTTGTGTGTGTGCGTGTGTGAGTGTGTGTGTGTGTGTGTGTGAGTGTGTGTGTGCGTGCGTGTGTGTGTGTATGAGCTCTGATGATGGTTGCCACGTGCATCAATAACAATTAGTGATAGATAGTGCTGTTGGTACCAGATGGTACATTGGGATTTACAGTGTTATATAACCACAGAGAGAGCTTGGGGAGGGGGTCAGCAGGACTGGGGAAGATGAGAGACCTGACACATCATGGGCAGTTTTTTTTTTTTATCACACACCAGCAGACCCACAGCCCAGCAGGACACAGTTTGGAAAATCATTGACCTGAAATCCTGGAATGTGACGTCAGAGTGTCTTCCTTTGGTGGGGTGGAGTCTCCTTTCTCTGAAACTAGCAAGGAGCACTTTTGGATTTCACTGGGGCTGCAACTGTCAGTTAATCATTAATCTGGACCTTAACTCCATTAATCAGTTATTTTAATTGTTTTTGTCTAAGGGCCCAGCCACACGAGAACGCCTTTTCCTGTAAACGCACATTTTTAATACCGGTTAGGCCGACCAACCACACGCAGGTGGCGTTATCGGAGCCTGAAAACGGTCTTTTCTGTAACCAGGACCCAGAGTGGGAATATTTGGGCGCACCCACACTGTCCTTCCGCACCGGGCCAAAACAGGTTTTTCGGGTAAAGCCTAGTGCGTTTGACCAGTGTGAGTGCACCTGCTCCGTGCATAACTGCGGCCAGCTGGCCGTCCATGGCCCGTCTGAGAGAGGTGGGCTTTTGTAGAGCGCGTTTGCACATGTACGAGCGCGAGCGTGCGCACGTGTACGAGCACGAGTACGAGCACGAGTACGAGCACGACGCCTAACGCGGTTCTGACGTCATTTGTGTGCTCCTGTTAGGACATAGAAAATAGAAGGAGGGACCATGCGCAGACATTTAACAACAACAACAATGGCGGTGAAAGGTTCCCGTTGTGATGTGGAGGTGGAGTGTTTACTGCAGATTTGGTCGATGAAAAGATTCAAAAACAGTCGACAAGACGCACAAAAACTCCGAGGTCTATGGAAAGATTTGTAAACAAAGAGACGCAGCGCGATGACGTCATCAATGCGTGTGACGTGTTACGGCGTGATGACGTATAGGCAGCAAGAAGCATTCGCCGAGGCCCAGGTAGTGTGAGTACAAACGGGCCTGGGGCGCGGGGGCAGAGGGAGGGGGGGACAAGTACACTAAAGCACAGGGCGCGGTGCGGAAGGACAATGTGAGTGCGCCCTAATGTATATGGTATATAAACCCAAGTGAACAGATATCTTTGTAAAAGCAAACGGAGCGTTAACATTTACGTGTTAAGGTTGTCGTAGTAAAACTCCACTGTGTGCTGAAAAGGCTTTAGTGTGACCGTGTCTGCCGGTGTAAAAGGCCGTTTTGAAGGACTCCTTCCTTACTGTGTTTACGAGGGTCTGCAGTGGAGCTCTGTTTGCACTTCTTTCATTCACAAGAGCATTTACAGCTGCAGTTGATCATGAGAACTCCTGTTTTATGGCTGACACAGAGCCAAGAAACAGCAGGAACACACATACACAGGGACAATGCTTTTGTCACTCTCCTTTGGAATGTAGCAGGTCGTTACAATGCAAATGGGCAAACATGTACCCTTGTAAACCACTGTGTGTTTACACGAGTGTGAAAGGAGTGTAAAAACATACAGACAGGACCAGGTTTTGTTTAAGTATAAGTTAAGCCATTAGCTGAGATGAGCATCGAAGATGTGGTCCAGTATTCCACTTTAATTCTCAACTGGAGACATGCAGCTGTCCAATCACACACCTTTTCAATAAATCACAGATTCCTCTTCACTGTGGGGATCAGTGGAGTTTCCTTTCATCTTAATCAAGGATTGGTGCAATTTGGAAGCAGTTAGAAGAAGAAGAAGAATTACTTTATTTATCCCGCACGGGGAAATTGAATTTTTTCACTCTTATTATACATGTTACACACACACAGGCCAGAAATACACACATGCACAGACAGGACCTATACATGCAATTAAGGAGAGATGTTAGAGCGAGGGGGCTGCCAGTGACCAGCGCCCCGAGCAGTTGGGGGTTCGGTGCCTTGCTCAACAGCACCTCGGCAGTGCCCAGGAGATGAACTGGCACCTCTCCAGTCACCAGTCCACGCTCCATACACGGTCCACAAAGGGACTTGAACCAGCGACCCTACGGTTCCCAGCCAAGTCACCTATGGACTGAGCTACTACCGCCCCCTAAAGGAGTCTAAAGAGACAAATCCAATTGTTCCAAAAAGCATATTCACATATTTATATTCAGCCAGCTCCAGCCCGAACCACCTCAACTGGTTCGGGCATCTAGTAAGGATGAACCCTGGACGCCTCCCTAGGGAGGTGTTCCAGGCACGTCCAGCTGGGAGGAGGCCTCGGGGAAGACCCAGGACCAGGTGGAGAGATTATATCTCTCAACGCTGGCCTGGGAACGCCTCAGGATCCCCCAGTTAGAGCTGGTTAATGTGGCCCGGGAACGGGAAGTTTGGGGTCCCCTGCTAAAGCTGCTGCCCCCGCGACCCGACCCCGGATAAGAGGCTGAAGATGAGATGAGATGAGACAGCTCCAGCTTCCAGCCCATTCTGTTCTACGCCACGTCCAAAAGTGACCAGTATTAAGCACCTGGTGACCATTCAGGCTCAAAACTAGCTGATAAAACTCTCAGTTTAGATTCACAAACCAACCTTTAGATACATAGTTTACACATGCAATCAACCCTTTTGATCCTGATGAGGTAACTACCAAATATAAACACTCAATTTCCAGTTCATTAGCATCTCTATGGCTCGCTCTGTCAGTCAGTTCGTCAGTCCTCAAATGTTTGGGTTTGGACTGGACCTGCAGCCCTTTGCTGCATGACCACCCCTCTCTCTCTCTCTCTCAACCCACATCCGGTCTGTCTTATCAAATCAAAGGCTTAAAAACTGCCAAAAACATAATCTTTTAAAAAAAAATGACAATAGTAAGATAAGATAAGATGATACCAGGCAATACCAGGGTAAAAAAAACATTAAAGTTGCAGTTGGCATCATTTGTTTGATCACATTCACTGAAGCCAACAATAGCCAGCCTACCTCCATGTAGTATGTACCCCGTGCCGTTTATTGACGGGAGAAGACACCGGCACTGATGAGCACTTGATTGGAGAAAGCGGAGGAGCTCAGTGTTAGTTGGGGAGGGGCGTGAGAGTCGTAAACATTTAATGTTTGACTGAGTCAACTCGATCAGCCAGACTTGCCGACTACAGCATTAATAAAAAGGCAAGACAATAAGAGAAAGCGACAATACGTAGAGAGGTAAGATGGGATGACATAACTAAAATGACAGTATTGCACATACAGGTAAATATGTGATGTGGAGTACGTTAATGGGTTTTCTTTGACAGTAATTTATTAAATAAAAATCCTTACAAGTTGTATCACAGATAAGCTTCAAAATGTGGACCAAATATTTCACAATAAAAGCTTGCTGATGTAACGTGCAACACACACCGGATGTGTTCCCTAGCTTCACGTCATTTGACATATTCTGGACACCACCACACCCACAGATGAGCCGGTCGAGGTACAGTACATCAATCGGACGGGATGCATCAATGCAGGTGAAGGTGATCAAACCACTGCTCTCCCAGGGAGTTGACACAACGTCAGCGCTGAGGAGTAGAACTGTGATGTATCCTGATGTGGCGACAGTGTGTCGCCTTCTACATTGAGATGCATAAGTGTTAAACACCACCTTTGTGTGTTGCACTAATGAATTTTCACAGCACCAGCACCTGTGATACCGAGTTTTACATGGTAATGACATGAGTTTGAGGAGTGAAATGACTTCCTCCCTGAGGAGTGAAAAGCCCCTTTCACACAGAGAATCAGCAACAGCGTCACAATGAAGGAGCGCCGCAACACCAGCTTTTTGTTTATTCGCACTGGACCGGTTTGACCAGTGTACGTGCCGGAGAGGTGGGCTTTTGTAAAGCACGTTTGCACATGTACGAGCACGAGCGCGCACACGTGTACGAGCACGAGCATGAGGCCTACAGCGGTTCTGACGTCATTTTCTGTGCGCCTGTTGGGACATAGAAAAAAGAAGTGGGGACCATGCGCGGACATTTAAAACAATGGCGGCGTAAGGTTCACGTTGGTGTGATGCGGAGGTGGAGTGTTTACTGCAGATTTGGTCGATGAAAAGATTCAAAAACAGTCGACAAGACGCACAAAAACTCAGAGTTCTATGGAAAGATTTGGAAACAAAGCCACGCATCGCCATGACGTCATCAATGCGTGTGACGTGTTACGGCGTGATGACGTATAGGCAGCAAGAAGCATTCGCCGAGGCCCAGGTATTGTGAGTACAAACGGGCCTGGGGCACGGGGTGGGGTACCCTAAAGCACGGGGCACGGTACGGAGGGACAGTGTGAGTGCGCCCTTAGAAGCATCCTGACCTGTATATTATCTAACAGAGGAGTATACACTCTATCCAAGGCCATGGCGAGTAGAGAGCACTTGGCTTTCTGTGGTCATGATTGTCCTTAAGGGATTAAAGCCTTGTTATTTACTCAGCCTGACTCACAGGCCTCAGCTATCAAACACCAACAACACAACGTGAAACATGTAGAAAAATTACAGTTGGAATGAGCCAAAATGAGATTCAAACATGGTCACTGTGTCTTCATTAAAAACAGGAACTATGGTTTAATCTCTACCATCTCTGGTAACAAAAGAGAGTATTTTCCATTTCAAGCCTACAAAAATACAGTGAAGATAAAACTGGGCCAGAAAACATGTTAAACAAAAAGTTGACAGGCCATCTAGAGCACAGTAATAAAAGCTCTCTTTGAAACACAGACCCCTTATTATACTGTTTTATCACAGCGGCATGTCCTGTCCAATCCAATCCAATCAAAGTGAACCACATTCAAAAGGAAACTATAATTGAACATCTTCACCTTTGTCTATATTGTTATTCTCTACAGCTGCTCTCCACAGCCCCTGAAGACAGATACTGGGAAATACAATGAAGCGCGGTGTGCTCAGTCTATCAACTACTCTGTTTCTACGTACTATGAGCCAACATTAACATGTTTGTTTGCTCCTGTGTACCCTTTCACCCCCAATTACAGCAGAAAAGGCCTGGTGATGAGGAGCATTTCACACCAAACAGATAAGACAGTCACACGGGGAGAGTTCATCTCATGCATATGTGCTGGTCTTTTCAATCTTCTACAGTCTGGGAGTTCTCACCCCGTCAGCTTTACTGACACCTGAGAAAATGTTTTAGGTCAATCCCTCAATCATGACTTCCCCTTGTCATTTCCATCATTATCAAGTAGTTTTCCAACAGACACTCCAACTAAATGTCACAGAAACCTTTAAAGTAGAAATAAGAGCGCACTCACACTGTCCTTCCGCACCGGGCCAAAACCGTTTTTTCAGCTAAAGCCTAGTGCGTTTGACCAGTGTGAGTGCACCCGCTCTGCGCATAACTGCGGCGAGCTGGCCGTCCACGGCCCGTCTGAGAGAGGTGGGCTTTTGTAGAGCGCGTTTGCACATGTACGAGCACGAGCGTGCACACGTGTACGAGCACAAGGCCTACGACGGTTCTGACGTCATTTATGTGCGCCTGTTCGGACATAGAAAATAGAGGGAGGGACCATGCACGGATAATTTAACAACTACAACAATGGCGGTGAAAGGTTCACGTTGGTGTGATGCGGAGGTGGAGTGTTTACTGCAGATTTGGTCGATGAAAATATTCAAAAACAGTCGACAAGACGCACAAAAACTCCGAGGTCTACGGAAAGATTTGGAAACAAAGCCACGCATCGCCATGACGTCATCAATGCGTGTGACGTGTTACGGCGTGATGACGTATGGACAGGCAAGAAGCATTTGCGCGGGGCCCAGGCAGTGTGAGTACAAACAGGCCTGGGGCGCGGGGGGAGCGGGAGGGGGGACAAGTACCTTAAAGCTCAGGGCGCGGTGCGGAAGGACAGTGTGAGTGCGCCCTTATTGAACCAGGGACGACCTTGGCAGATCCATGTTATGTTCCTGTCATGTACCAGTACTCCCTCTTTCACTGCTTATTCTCTCTCTTCCATCTCCAACACACTTCTCCTCTTGGTTACCTCAGGTTAGCTATCAGACCCTAATTAGGTAGCTTGCATGTAGGATCAAAAAAAGCCTCTCATCTGATTTCAGTCAAAATGGTAAAGCTGTCTTGAGAATTTTGACATCCTTCTGACCCGGCTTTGATGAACAACGATCTACTGTATTTGCAAACACAACACAGTGGGCCCAGGCAGCTGTAATTGGAGGAGCTGTCAAGCCAGAAGAGAGGAAGGCTGAAGTTGTCTTCCAACAACAATTTAGCGGCTCCCTTCCAGACCGATGCAGCCGAACACCTGTCAGAGGAAAACTGTTCATTTGATGTGAATGCTTTCTGCAGTGTGTTAAACGCTGCTGCTATTCACACGCACACCAATTTGGTATCTGCTGTTATGGAGAGGGGCTGATAGCTAACCGTTACAGTTGTCATATATCACAACCATGCACACGTGGTTCGAAACCCTCCTTCGGTCTCTGCTTGCCGTGCGGTTGTAGGCTGTCGCGGTGATAGAGGTCCCCAGGTTACAAAACAGACTGTTTGAATCAGCAAACTGTCCGGGACAACGTGGACAGGAAATGTGCTTCCCATGGAAAAAATAATGATCAAAAGGTCTCACACACACACACGCACACACACACACACAAACACACACACACACACACACACACACACACACACACACACACACACACACACACACACACACACACACACACACATACACATACACATACACACACACACACACTTAATCCACTTAATGTACCTGACGATGCACCTGGACCCAGTCTGTGTTATCACCTTATACACACACACTCACCCCCTCACACACATACATACAGAGGACAAAGACTTTTGTCGGGGCAGTTGTCCGGTGTCAACATAAATTAGCACACAGAGCGGTTTCAGGGCTTCATTAGCATCCAGAGCTTCATAATTAAAAGTGTGTGAGTGGCTGCTCTGTCAGACCAAATCATGCAGAGTGTTTGTAATACTCATCTAATAACAGCGTTTCTCTATTTCTGGTACACACAGTGACTCTGAAATCAGACATGTTTCATTTGCTTTGGCAGGTAGGTCTGGACCCTCTCTCGTTCAGACAGATTTACAGCTGTTCCACCAATATTTTAAACATTCAAGTTCCTGTTGTCTATTTAATCCTGTTCAAGGGTTCGTATGTATCAATCAAGGCTGCAACTAACAATTCTTTTCATCAATAAAATATCAAAAATAGTATTAAAAAAAATAACCATGACAATAAGAGTCCAACAGCAATGATTCAAATGTCTTTGATGAAAGATTTTGTTCAACCAAAGGTCCAGAGCCCAAAGATATTGAATTTATAATAATATATACGAGGGGGAAAGAAGCAAAGCAGAGTTTGAATCAAAGAAACCGAAGAAGCAATTATGATTATACGTCAAGCTGTCAAACTCTCGTCACTTTAGTCATTTAAAGACGTGCACTTTGTCATTAAAATAATCCACATACAATAAAAGCTGGGCGATAATTAGATGTGATCATTAACTGTATTATAATGAAATAATATAACATATTGTGATAAACAGTTGCAACAGTAACGTCATCTAAATTGATACTAATCAGCACCTACTCACTTAAATCTTTTAGAAATTTTGTATTGGTGTATATGTATTGGTTGCATATTTAATTCACACAGGAACACATAAAAAAAGGCTTTGCTATGTGGTTATTTTATATTCTATTTATTGAATGAGCAGAAAACATGCTGTATCATGATATACGGTATAATGTCGTTGAGATATGAAACGAGCTATGCGGGATAGAAGATGTTGGCCATATCCTCTAACCCTAGATACAATGCACATGTAGCATGTCGCTGACATTTGTTTACATTTATGTGGCCCTCAGGGCGCACTCACACTGTCCTTCCGCACCGGGCCAAAACAGGTTTTTCGGCTAAAGCCTAGTGCGTTTGACCAGTGTGAGTGCAACCGCGCTGCGCCTAACTGCGGCCAGCTGGCCGTCCACGGCCCGTCAGAGAGAGGTGGGCTTTTGTAGAGCGCGTTTGCACATGTACGAGCACGAGCGTGCGCACGTGTACGAGCACGAGGCCTACGACGGTTCTGGGGCGCGGTGCGGAAGGACAGTGTGAGTGCGCCCTAAATCAGCAGGGCATGGGTGTTAAATTAACTTGTTACCCACAGTATCTTAATAACAGCTACTCTGTCCGAGACGGCAAACAAGATGCCATCGGCACATCCTCTTTGAAGATCACAGTTTCGTTTCAGAGCTAAAAGATAGCTCCGAGTACAAAGCTACTGCTCATCGTCAGCTAATGAAGCCTACAATTGTAAAGACTCAAGATGTAAGCCCCAAATATGTCTCTGAACTCTCTGAAACAAGCCCAAATAATCTAGAAAACCACTTCCCCCACTGCTTCTGTCTGTGGAAAGTTGACTGCTGATAACATTAATGTCATCAGATCCTTGCTTTCCTTGATCCTATCATCATATTGATCATTTGTGCCAGTTTAAGCTGATCCTACATGGGTCAACCCTGTTTTAGAACTGCCACTGTTGAGCCTTTTATACACTTTAATACCAAACGTTATTCATCCGAGGGACGGTGTACTAAATGCTCTTCACGCTGGAACTTATGGCGTCATTACAGATCGACTTAAGCCCCGTTCACACATGCACCTAAAATTAGCTAGACATTAACCAGCGAGAAATTGTATGTGTGAGCATAATTATCCAATTCTGTCAGACCAGAGTTTACCCTGTCAGCTCCGGAGTACAAAGACCAGGTGATCTCTGAGCGAGCATACGGACGCTTATTCTCCGGTGCATCCGCACGGTTGAACTTGATGACAGCTAACAAGAAGGGTGATTTACACAGAGACGGTGAGGAAAATGTCTGGAGAGACCAGAGAGAGCTTCTGTCAGTAAGGGCCGAGACCAAAATCATCAGACAAATTCAAAGAGTGGCGAGTGTTTGTGACCAAATTAAGAACAGGCTCTGTCCTGTGCTGTAACCACGTCAAGTCCTCCCCCTGCATGCTCCATCCAGGTACAGTAAGGGCCTGTCCACACAAAGGTGCGTTTTCCTGAAATCGCATAACTTTAATATCGTTTTAGCGGACCGAGATGGGCCAGCTTACTAAATTGGACTCGCCTTGGTTTTGTTTGCCACTGACACAAAGATGAACCTGTCGGTGAAGCCAAGAGAACTCGACAAGCCGTCCTTTCTGCATTAAGTGAAAAACTGAAGAAAAGATATAAATGTGTCCAGCCCTCCGTCAGGTCCATGAACACATTGGGCCTGTTTCAAAGCCCTAATTTGCAATGACACACTAAAATACTTCATTCAGGCTTTTCTGGTCATCTCAGGAGCCTTGCTATACTTAGGGCGCACTCACACTGTCCTTACCTTACCGGGCCAAAACAGGTTTTTCCGGGTCAAGCCTAGTGCGTTTGACCAGTGTGAGTGCAACCGCTCCCACATAGCTGCGGTCAGCTGGCCGTCTGAGAGAGGTGGGCTTTTGTAGAGCGCTTTTGCACATGTACGAGCACGAGCGTGCGCACGTGTACGAGCACGAGTCCTACGGCGGTTCTGACGTCATTTATGTGCGCCTGTTCGGACATAGAAAATAGAAGGAGGGACCATGCGCGGACATTTAACAACAACAACAATGGCAGCGAAAGGTTCACGTTGGTGTGATGCGGAGGTGGAGTGTTTACTGCAGATTTGGTCGATGAAAAGATTCAAAAACAGTCGACAAGACGCACAAAAACTCTGATGTCTATGGAAAGATTTGGAAACAAAGCCACGCATCGCGATGACTTCAATCAATGGGTGTGACGTGTTACGGCGTGATGATGTATGGACAGGCAAGAAGCATTTGCGCGAGGCCCAGGTAGTGTGAGTACAAACGGGCCTGGGGCGCGGGGGGAGAGGGAGAGGGGACAAGTACCCTAAAGCCCGGGGCGCGGTGCGGAAGGACAGTGTGAGTGCGTCCTAAAATACTTCATTCAGGCTTTTCTGGTGATCTCAGGAGCCTTGCTATACTTAGATCCATCCTGAGTTTCAGCGATACTGAGGATTACATTGCTTTTATCTGTTCTTGCCTTAACCGCTGCAGTGCCCTGTTTGTTTGCCTTTGCCAAAAAGAGAACGCCTCCAGTGTGGCGAGAGTGCTGAAGCAAGGCTTTTACCTTCAACAAAGAGAGAGGCCAAATATCTCTGTCTCCTCACTGATGACCTCACTGATTTTTCTAGTGATTATGTGCAGATGTTTTCCTGGCCTGGCTGCAGGTTATCTCTCTGAACTTTTAACTGTTTCACAGACCACATACCGCAAGACTGCCCTGACTGTGTCCAGGATAAAGACTAACTGAGCGACGTATTCTCATAAACAGGTCCGTAAGATATCGTTCAAAAAGGTTCTGCACAAAAATTTGCATAATCTTTTATGAAAGGGTGAAAGGAAGGTGACGCGAGAAGTTGATGGACCGGGAGTGGGCTGTGATGGTTGCTTCTGGTGTCAAAAACTAAGAAAAAACAAAAACTACTGTTACATGACGTGAAATGAACCTCGCTCGTCCAGGTGAAATGACTGTGTTTTGGGACCCATCCACCACCCCACCGTCTCTGGCTTTAAATACATGGAATACACACAAACTGCAGTGCATTGCTTTCTTCAGTAACGAAAATGTGGAGAACTTTTCATGGTCATATGAACAAAAATACATGAGAACAGTCTGAACTGAGACAGCCAGTGTCTGTGTCTTCCTCCACACTTCTCTTCTTGACACTTATTTTTCCTTACGGCCTTGAAACAATCTATATGCTTTACCACTACCCCACCGTGTCGCCTCACAGCGAGAAGGCTCCAGGTTCGCGTCCCGGCTGGGGCCTTTCTGTGTATAGTTTGCATGTTGTCCCCGTGTCTGCGTGGGTTTTCTCCGGGTTCTCCGGTTTCCTCCCACAGTCCAAAGACGTGCAGGTGTTGGGTTCATTGATGACTCTAAATCACCCGTAGGTGTGAATGGTTGTCTGTCTCTGTTCGTCTCTATGTGTCCTGTGATAGACTGGCGTCCTGTCCAAGGTGGACCCCGCCTCACGCCTGATGTCAGCTGGGATCGGCTCCAGCCCCCCGCGACCCCGACAGGGACAAGAGGCTGAAGATGAATGAATGAATGAATGATTGAGTAACCCCAAGGGGTGGGCGACATGACAATATTCAATATTATATTAAAAAAAACCAATTGACATATATAATAGTAAGGTAATTTGGATGACATTCTGATACTTAACACTAAAGTCGTTAAAACAATGAGAAGATCCTCAGGACAGCAGACGTGGCCGTCTCGCCCGACCATAGTTACTCTGCATGCTTCTTTATTTTATCCGCATCGTCTTTTCATTTGCTATAGTTTATATTATTTTCATCAATGCTCTTCATCCTTCATTCATCGCATTGATCTTTTATTTCTCTTTGTGAGGCACTGAAAATGTTTGCTGCTTAACCACTTCTGCATCTCACGGCCTTATGGATGGTGGACCTGAAGTTAAGGTTTTTTGTTAAACGATTTCCACAGTCAAGGATGAATTTTATCGCTCACTCAAACGCTGACTGTTTGAACTGATGTATTTTCACACAAAGATGAGTGAGAAGCAGAATCACTTTTCCAAGCACTAGCTTGCTTATATATATATATATATGGATGTCCATGTCATTAGCAGCAAAACCACCTATTCGTATTCCTGCTTTAACATCTAGAAGAACTTGACTTGACACATTAATTAGCAGCGTCTTCACATTATTATTAAATATTTAGCAAACTTACCAAAAAACAAGGAATATTTAAATGATATTTGAATCTATAGAGCACATCCACAGTGACCTCTGCTGCCCGGCAAGGTAGACTAGTGGGAGAGGATTATATAGTAACACAAGCCAACCCTCACAGAAAACATACGGTGTACAGTGGGATGGATGCATAGCACATTTCTGAGTCTTTAATCGGACTAATAGTCACAATATACTCACTATGTGCCAACCAGGCAGCAGGCTACTTTTAGGCTACACAGAGGTCACGTCTGAGTTAATGAGGAATGACGCAGGATACGTAATAGGGAAGATGGAGGCCAGCGCTAAGTACATCTCTAAGGCACTTCCATGCATGCTGGGAAACCCCAGAATCCAACAAAGTATAAATCAATGGATCTCAGCATGGGGGCAGAATGACTAACCAGGGCTTTAAATTCCACCGGTCCGTTCAGCGTTTCCACAGTTACATTTTTAGGGGTTAAGAGTTGAACTTCACTACAGTGAAAAGTCCTAATTATTCCACATATTATCTATAAGAGGACTCGTTTAACTACTAGAATCTCCCCAGCAGGATGTGGTCCTACTGGGCCAGTGCTGGTTTGTTTAAAACCCAGTGAGTCAAGCCAAAGTGTATTTCCCCCGTTGTTTAGACGGAGCGCTGTCAGAGGTAGCAGGCTGTAAAATTAACGACCAAAGCTGCTTTATCCTCCTTTAGAGCCTCTGACTCAACCTGGACTTTCATTAGCATTCTTTCAGTGGAGAGCTTTATGATGGCTAAACGCCGCTTTTAGAGGTTTCAGGATCATACGAAAAGGAAAATTATGAGGTACATTTTTAAAAAATGTCATGAATACTGATTAAAATGGTCATTAAACGAGAAATATAGCTTATAGAAAAGAGTCTACTATCAAAAACAGACTATGCATCACGCTCTTCTTCTCTTAAAAATGAACATTAGAGTCAACACTGTTGCTACACAACTGTCCAGATGTTGCAAACCCCACCCCACCCCCGGTCAAATCCGACACTGAACAGCCTGATTCGATGCCAAACCTGCTGCCATGAACACTCAAGATGTCCAGTGTGAGACGACACATGTTGAACAGCTGGGCGTCCACAGAGACTCTCATTACCTGACACTAAATACAAACGAACAAGTCCACAGACGCACCTGAATAACAGCTCAGAGTCGAGGTAAAGGAGGGAAAGCAATGATTGAATTCGCGTAAATATGATGTAGATTACAAAAAATAGGTGTTTGACATTTGATCTGACTGATGTCACAGGAGATTTGAGGAGATGGATGTGAAATTTGCAAACATCTATATCCTTTAATTAGATGGAGAGACCAAGATGGAGTCAGAGAGAGAGAGAGAGAGAGAGAGAGAGAGAGAGAGAGAATTGGAAAAGACATGAACATGAGTCAGAAGGGATCAGCATCACACAATCATTCTGCTCCAGTCTCTGCCTCTCTCTCTCTCTCTCTCTCTCTCTCTCAAACCACAATGACTGAAATAGAATATTAACATTTCATTTTTCAAGCTTTTCCCACTGATGCACTCCAAATATTATATATTCACTGTGTTTCGTCCATTTCCATTTCCACTCACAAGTTTCCAAGATGTGTGCTGCATCACACACAGAAGGACATTTCCGACTGGAGAGAGAAACCACCACACCGAGAAAGCAAACTTCACCAACAGACCATATATAACCCGTCTCATCCGACCCTCCAACCCACATGTAGGCAGCATATGAACCCGTGCACGCGCATTTTTTAAAACCACAATACAACAACACAAAGGGAAGCAACTCATGAAAATAATAATTATTATAGGACCATATTTAAAAATGCTTTAACTTCCCTTTAAGTTACCGCTGTTGCGCTCTGCGGACTAACTTTCACGCACCACTGACGGGATAAGAACCGTTCTGGGACCCGATTTGAAGAACTAATTATCTGCTTTTTCAAATACCCTTCTACAGGTTAGTGTTTACAAAAGCTGTCCCGAGGAAAAGGCTCCTGTGAAATGAAGTTGCCAACTCTTATTCTAGTGCCACAACAGTCTCTGAGGCTCGCAGTGGCGCGTGTCCTCCCGTCACACAGCGGTGACGGGCTGAACGCGGCTCAATTCAACTCTTCATCTCCGACACCAGGTGCGTCTCCGCGAGAGACTCCGTAGAGACCACCGTAGCGACAGCATCACAATAATGTCCGTGTGGATTCGTACGGGAACAGTGCGCCGCAGCGGGGACGGTGTCACTTACCGCTGTGTGCCGAGGATGGAGCGTTAAAACCCAGAGCAACCAACTGCGCATCCAACGGAGACTGCTCTCTGTCCCCTCTCTCCTCTCCTCCTCACTCACCCTGCCGCTCTCTCTCTCTCTCTCTCTCTCTCTCTCTCCCTCTCTACCAACCCCCCTCCCACTGCTCCTCTCACCAAATCAACAAATTGAGGAGTTGAAATGGCTGCTGATTGGTCATTACAGTGCTGGTCATTAAAGGGGCATGCGCACGCTCACACGCGCAGGAACACACACACGCAGACGCACACACACACACACGCACGCACGCACACACACGCAGACACACGCGCACACACGCATGCTACTCCAATATCTCCATCCCGACTCCTACCGACGTTTCAATCAGCCCTTTTGTGACTGCTCTCCCACTCTAGAAGTTACAGTATTCAACACAATTAAAGACGCTGATTAAAGCTATTCTTACCTTTCTGCCATTTGGACACTTTTCTTTTGACATCGTAAATGCGAAGGCTGTGGAAACTCAGGTGTTGAAACTCAAACATATCTCTGTTAAAACTCTGGTAAAATCCCCCCAAAGGTAGCGTTGGCCTGCCAGTTTGGGAGTTGTCTCTGGGTGCTGTCCCATGGACGGTTCCGGCCCGGGCGACTAGAGGGCTCTGCACCTTGGTGCGGAGGCTCCTGTCTGCCCGGGTCGGGGTGGTCTCTGTGGCGGTGCTTCCTGTGACCTTGGACTGGGATCTCTCCCGGTGTGGTTGGACCCCCAAAGGTAGCTTCCTCTAGCCTCCTCTGTTCCTCAGGTCTCGCTGCCCGGCCATGTCTCTGTAGTGACAGCTAGTGTTTGTGTAGGTGTGAGTGTGTGTCTGTGTGTCAGCGTGGCTGTGTGTGTATGTGTGAATGTGTGTATGAACGTATACATATGTGTGTGTGTCTCTGTGCATGATTGTGGGAGGGTTAACTTTCTCCTCCTGATTTGATTTGATGTTTCTCTTCTTCTGTACGTCTCTGTGAGGCACTTTGTGATACTTTTCTGTATGAAAAGCGCCGTATAAATAAAGGTTGATTTGATTTGATTTGATAAAAGTCTGAGTGGTCATGTTATTGTACAATAAAGGCAGGGGGATAAGGTTGGGACTTTGGAGGGAGGTTCATGTTCAGTTTCTTTTGTTGTTGTGTGACAATAGCCTCGTGCTTCACGAGACCCCAGATATCCTCCAGGCTTCACTTCACTGTTTGATAAATATATTGCAACTTGTTGCTGCTCACTGGGGAATTATTGGGTCTCTGTAAAGCATGAACACGTCATAGTGTGTCTGGAGTGTCGTCTAGACCTACTCTATATGTAAAGCGTCTCGAGATAACTTAATAGATGATAAGATTTTTTTTATTAAAGGCGGAGTCTGCAATAAATACAGGGATGAAGGGCTATGATCACCAGGTGTGTGTGTGTAAAAAAAGAGATAAACGAGATAAAAGCCAAATTTAAAAACATGAGTTTGAGCCACTTTGCTGTTTACAGAACCTTTTCACTGCTTCATCAGTGTTTCTGCCAAATCTCTATATTTCCTTGTTTAAAATGGTCTCAAGATGCAGTTCCTTTCCAAACCGCGACCAGCGCCAAACCTATTTTTAGACTCAATGCGATACGTCCTCTCGACCAATCAGAATTCACTGAGCGTTCTATGCGATCCAATATGGCGGCGCTCTGAAGCGGAAGAGTTTTTTGTGTCGTCCGTCCGTTCAACATGTTCAGACTGAGCCATAAAAACCATTTTGACAAGAGACATTGAATATTAACCAAATGTGTGGGTCTGGGTAAAAAATTTTATTTTCCTGAAAACTATTAAAATGGATTTATAGCATTTTGGAAAAGAGCTCCTCAAATGCAAATGTGTACATGCTTTTACGATGCTCCGTCTTCCAGACAATTAAGGTTATATGTATTGTGATGTCATGTGAATTATGTACTGAATGTATCTGTAAATACGTAAATGTGGGCGTGATAAAGTATGTCAAGCTTTAAATCGGCAACGAGTTGTTGTAAATATCTATTTTATTTTGAAGGGGTAGGATGAAATAGTTCAATTAATTAAGAATTTAATACGTTTATACTTCTTCCTTCTTCTTTTTGCGCAGGTAAATGAATGAAAACGGGGAATGAAATGAAGCTGAAATTAATGTTATCTTCTGTCTTTTGTTCATTTGTTTTCTCTTGTTTTCATTATTTATTCATTTTTGTTGACTTTTACATGCTCAAAATAAATAAATGAATAAATACAAATACAAAAAAAATATGTGTGCACTGTTCTTTTAGGATTAACACTTTATTCAAGGACAATTTACACCTTTATAACTGAAAACAGCAGAACTCAGACAATTAACGAGCGAAAAAAGGAACAATTTAAACACGAGTAAACAATGTTTAAAAAACAAAAAGGATGCTGGGTCATTATTTGGACCAGGGCATGTTTGTGTGTGTGTGTGTGTGTGTGTGTGTGTCCGTGACTGATGGTGCGTGACTTGACTTCCTTTGTTGGACAAGCAGTCTCCTACCCAGCATGACAGCGGTCTGGACCCATTCAGTGTGTACTGAGGGAGTTGTGTTACTCATGGGGGATCGATCCGCCAGCAGGGATAAGGGAATGCAAAAGGAAAAACTTCCTGAGCAGCAATTCTCTGGATACATTTGCGAGCTTGTGACGAAACGTCCCATAACTTTGGGCAGTACCCTAAACCGTCAGTTAAGAGCGCACTCACACTTGGCTCAGATGATCTGTGCCGTGCTTTAGTGAGACTGTCCCCTTCCTTCTGCATCAGCACTGTAGGAGGAGAATTTTTTTTTAATACTTCCTACCGTCATACTACATCATCATAGGGAGGTCTATGGAAAGATTTGTATACAAAGCCACACACACGCGATCAATGCTTGTGACGTGTTACGGCATGATGACGTATGGACAGCAAGAAGCATTTGCCCGAGGCCCAGGTAGTGTGAGTACAAACGGGGCATGGGCGCGGGGGGGAGAGGGAGGGGGGACAAGTACCCTAAAGCCCGGGTCGCGGTGCGGAAGGACAGTGTGAGTGCGCCCTTAGAGCATTGCTGATGGGTGATCCAGCTTACCATTACAATCCATGACAAGGGCCTACTAGAAGGTAGAGTAGGGCCCTACTACCTCCTATCTATAGCAGTTGTAACAACTGATGACACCCATTCAGTCGCCTGACAGCAGTCGAATGGGCTGGAAAGTGATGAATGAGGTCACTACAACAGTGAAGAGGAGTTATGCAACATGTGTTCACTTCTGGTGTTGTTGTATTAAGCCGACCAAAAAAAAAGAAGTTAGAAAAGTAAGAACAAATGTTTATCTGTGAAATGGGAACAGGACGAAGATGGGAACACGGTGCGTTTGTGCAACTTAATCATCCACATCCTGACCTGCGGCCTACATTTACCTATATCTATATCTCGTTTCCTGTCATTCTTAAAAAGTTTTCCGTCCACACGGCATCGACTCGAGAAATATTTGCGTCCACACAATACCAGTGAAACCAGCTGAAAACGCTGTAATACACATGCCAGGCCTGGAGGTGGCGCTGTAACTGCCAAAGAAATACACCAACAACGGAGAAGAAGAGACGGGGAGACGCTGTGGAGAATACAAACACCGGAGAGTTTCTCTCCAAATCCTCCTCCATCCTAGAGACAAACGTGTCCCTGTTCCTGGTCTTAGTGGAGACTTTGGTGCTGTTCTGGACTCTGATGCACCAATCACTCTGCAGTTAGTGTCCTCACTGAGCAGAGGGTGCTGCTGGGAGCCCCTTCCCCGTCTCAAAGCACTCACAGGCGCCACTTTCTCACTACATTTAGAGACTTTTCACACCTTCTTAGCAACTTTATTTAGAAACAGAGCCTAGAGCAGTTTAGCTCCTTATTCAGAGCATCAGGGAAAAGGGAGAAATCTGTGCTGGGCCTCATTCAGTCCCATGCATGTGGCTCAGAGTCCAGTTCAGTAAACAGTCTCTGGGTCCGTCTCTCTCCTCTCACGCAGCAGCACTGTTGTTGTAATGTGACGCTGCAGGGTTAGAGGTCGGAGGTGGGAAGATGACGCCATCCTTTAACAAAGTATGAGGTTTCACCGTCCAGACGACAACTCCATGGGGGGCGTTTTACAATCTTCAAATCGTCCCGATAACACCGGCTGTGTGCGTATGGGCCCTTAGAAAGCCTTGATAATGGCCCTTGGAAATGTGTGCAAACACATTTATAAATCAAGTCAGAAAATGTGGACTTGAATTCTTTGATAAAACCGTGTGACATGTTTTTTAAAAATTGCTCAATTTCATAAGTAATTTAGTTTGACATCAAAACTGGAGTTGTGAGTGTGAGTTGCAGAATACAGTTGACATGGCTCTGTGTCCCATTCTGTACTGACTGGATAAGAGGATCCTCTCCCATTTTAACAGTAGGCTGCTTTTTACGAGACATAAGATCCACAAGATGCTGTATATTCAGTGGGTATTTTAATCATAAGAAAAGGCCCCAGATGTTTTTCTCATAGCTCATGCTTCATCATCTTAAAGGCCTAACGGGGTGGAAGATTTAATTGATTACAGTACCTCTGTAGACTCATCCATCTATGTTATAAGTCACCTTCTACGGCTTTCAGAGCTAACTAACATGGAAATAAAGGATTGCTGAGCATGTCTCAGCAGTTGTAAACTAGGAGTTATTGCACTTCCTTTGAGCCAAAGACTCTTCCAACAAACAGTTAAAGTCAGAGTGAAGGAAAGCCAGGATGAAACAAGACGTCAGGCTTGAACAGTTGTCATGTTTTCTTTGTAAAGCCGGTGATGTGTATTTTTAAATCATGCTCTTGTTCAAATATCATAAAGAAATGTCAGGCTTTGAGTGGCTTTAAATTATAATCACGTCACATGTTCTTGGGAATTAAAGCCAGCCACCTACAGTGGCTGCGAGTATCACAGGACACAAACATTTTACATAAGATGCATTGAAAATGGCTATTGTTTCTTTCACTAATTCAGTCCGTCTGTGAATATTTGAGAGGATTCTCTCAGGCTTAGCACAGGAATCTCTAATCCGCCTTAAATCAGTTACACCATATTGGCTGACTGGCTCTGGCAGCGCTGTTTACTGTGCCTTGCCAAGACAATGTGAAAAGCCGGAGCTCTGACTGAATGAGGATGCTGGGATGGAAGCAAGGAAATTAGCTTTTCGTTCGTTCTGTTCGCTCTTTCTGCGGCTAAGTAAACACGGAGGTGGACATTTTCCACAGTACGATAGCACAACTTCAGTAAATCTTCTTCTTGAAGATGGAATTGAGAAATCTGACACCGTTGATATCCATCAGTAGCCATTTCTTTCATTCATTCGCCATATTTAATCAAGAAACACAACTCTGAACACAACTCTCCTCTGCAGGAACAACCAGTAAAGTGGTACTTTAGGATTTTAGAGAAAATGCGGTAGCTAAAGAGATGACATGACTTGCATCTACTCTTCATTTCCAATATACTCCATAGGCGCGTTTCCATTTAGGTAAAATGTGGCTGCTGGGACAGTTGGAGGTTGCACTCTTACTTTGACAAGCCCATGCAGAGATGCACGTGCACAGATCATTTCCTGCGCTCTGGTATGAAAAAAAAAGCACTAAGGGTGCACTCACACTGTCCGTCCTTACCGTGCTTTAGAGTACTTGCCCCCCCTCCCTCCTCCCTCGCTGGCGAATGCTTCTTGCCTGCCCATACGTCATCACGCCGTAACACGTCACACGCATTGATCGATGTGATGCGTCGCTTTGTTTACAAATCTTTCCGTAGACCTCGGAGTTTTTGTGCGTCTTGTCGACTGTTTTTGAATCTTTTCATCAACCAAATCTGCAGTAAACACTCCACCTCTGCATCACACCAACGTGAACCTTTCACCGCCATTGTTGTTGTTGTTAAATGTCCGCGCATGGTCCGTCCTTCTATTTTCTATGTCCGAACAGGCGCACATAAATGACGTCAGAACCGCCGTAGGCCAAGTGCTCGTGCTCGTACACGTGCGCACGCTCGTGCTCGTACATGTGCAAACCTCTCTCAGACGGGCCGTGGACGGCCAGCTGGCCGCAGTTATGCGCGGAGCGGTTGCACTCACACTGGTGAAACGCACTAGGCTTTAGCCGAAAAACCTGTTTTGGCCCAGTGCGGAAGGACAGTGTGAGTGCGCCCTTAGAAACAAGAGCCAATCACATGGCAGCAGGGCTTCCTGTAAGCGTGACCATCTGGTTTGTTTTTTTCTTTATAGGCTTTTCCCCCCTCTCATTCACAAAATGTCAAATGAAAATTTTATGCAGATTTTCTGTTCTATTCAAATTCATAACATATTTGATTGCAAACTGCTTCATCAATATGTAACTGGACAACGTTTTCTGCATGCCCTCTGACTCTAAAACCGTGGGCACGTATAATGAAATCATCTTTCTTCATCTTCACTGCCTGCGCTGCTTATGGGCAGGAGTCACTTCACAGTCATCCATCTTTGTTTTCATTGTAGACACGCAGGGTCACCTTGTCATCCAGAGCCTGATGTCTGGGGACTGCTCCAAAGTCCTGAACAATAAGAATATCAGAGTGTCTGCACAAAGTGAACTACTCACACATTCACACAGCATCAGCGTATATGCTAGTACCTCATACTGCACACTTGTATTTGGGAGAAAACAAACTAACTCTCACGCCCACCTTGACTTCATTTTTGGCCAGGGGACGTGCTTCCGGGGCTTAACTCCAACACTAGGATGGTTTGATTTCATGCAATCATTCAGGCGCAGCGACTGTCAAAAACAAATAAGCAGCCGTTTCAAACAAGAAGGGAAACCAATCCTCGTCTTATACGGGCAAAACCCAGCGGCCCTGCCATGCAGACATCAAGCAATACAGTGTATACAGACGAGGTTAAATAATGAAAACAAGGACAGAGAAATAAACAACCACACAGGTAAGAATAACCTGTTGTTAGTATTATATGTTCTCATCCCAACGTGTCACATACTGCTGTTCTGTCAGGACCCTTCACTTTAGGCTTTACTTCAGTGTCCTGGGTAGCCCTGCGTGTAAAACTGCAAGCTGATTTTGTTACGCTTACTTAATTCTGCTGCTATAGGCCTAGGATAATACTGTTCCTGATACTCTGAGCTTCTCTCCTCTCTGTCTGTATCATTCATGTCTCATCAATGCCTGTTACTAATTCAACTTCTTCCCCGGAGTTGTTTGTGCTTTGTCGTCTCTCAGGTCTCTGCTGATCGTGGTGCCTGCTACCGTGGTCCTGTGTGCAGGTCTCTGCTGATGGTGGTGGTGCCTGCTGCCATGATCCTGCATGACGCTTCCTGCTGCTGTTATCACTATAACTCATATAAACTATCATTAGTCTTATAAATTTGTAGCCACAAAAACACCATCAGTGAAACGTATCTCGTATTTTCATCGACCAAATCTGCAGTAAACACTCCACCTCCGCATCACACCAACGTGAACCTTTCGCCGCCATTGTTGTTGTTGTTAAATGTCCGCGCATGGTCCGTCCTTCTATTTTCTATGTCTGAACAGGCGCACATAAATTACGTCAGAACCGTCGTAGGCCTCGTGCTCGTACACGTGCGCACGCTTGTGCTCGTGCACGTGCGCGGGCTAGTGCTCGTACATGTGCAAACGGGCTCTACAAAAGCCCACCTCTGTCAGACGGCCCGTGGACGGCCAGCTGTCCGCAGTTATGCACGGAGCGGGTGCACTCACACTGCTCAAACGCACTAGGCTTTAGCTGAGAAAACGGTTTTGGTGCCCGGTGCGGAAGGACAGTGTGAGTGCGCCCTGAATCATGAAAAAAAAAAACAAGGTGAAAATGCTGCCCCCTATTTTTGGAGCCACACAGACCTGTACAATAGATGAGTCGATTTTGAGATATCACTGGACGATTGAAAAGTTGTTGGTGGTGTGACATGAAAAGTCCAATGTCATTAAACCAACAGCAATCCATGTGCAGTGATAGTTGTTGAAATATTTCTGTGGCCCAAAGTGGGGGACCAACTGAACCTAGAGTGACGCTTCTTCAAAGTTAACTCCCAAGGTTAATGGAACGCCATGACTGTCACCAAAATACACTGGCCAAATGTGAAGATAGTGAATCAATGATGGGATCAGACAAGTGAGGGATATCAGAGAAGACAAGACACTTTAGGTCAGTCAGCTTGTGCAGCCATTGTAAAACATAAGTAGAAGTTGAGCCTGCACAGGTCTGACAGCTTGGTGGGAGTGTATGAAATACCTAGAGCTTCTTGTTGATGAAGTGCTTTATGATCAGTGTGTTGGTGATTTGGCCTAGCTGGGGAATAGCTGCGTATTCCGTAAATGTAATATCCGCCTTGCAGGGATTTGCGATGGCCTTGCAAAGAGAGTAAGACGTTGTCAACATAAAGACTGATTTTATGTCAAAGACAGGCAGTTTGAATTCCTTTGATGTTACTCATCTGCTGAAAATAGAGAGAACACAGCAGTCAGGTGTGTGATGACTGCTGCAAAAAGGGAAGGATTCACCGTGCTTAGCGTGTGTGTGTGTGTGTGTGTGTGTGGGGGGGGGGGGGGGGGGCTGCTTAGGACACCAGAAGGGCTTGTACTGGCCCTGTGACAGTATATTTATGTTGAAAATGTTGGACTGAGACTTTCATCATGTCTGTCAGCATCCGTCACCGTACCGAGGTGCTCAGGCTTTGGCTTAGCAAACGCCAGACCCCTGCTGCTCATAGCCGCACGCACAAACGCACGCACACACACACACACAGGAAATATGTACATTTAAATAAAAACACGCAGTAGCGTACATAGATTGACTAAATGTATCCACCCTTTTCCATACACACTACACACCCACACACACTCGTACACATACACGCAAACACTTGTCAGTTCATCAGCTTAGGCAGTTACAAGTGGGCCTGCCAGTCTGCCTAGCTCTATCAGTGAGACATACTGTGTGTGTGTGTGTGTGTGTGTGTGTGTGTGTGTGTGTGTGTGTGTGTGTGTGTTCGTGTGTGTGTGTGTGGGACTGAGCATGTCTGAGCGGCTCTCAGCTAATCACTGAGTGGAGCATCTTAGAACCCTCTGATGTCCTCTGAGATTTCCAACACACACACACACACACGCTCACACACGCTCACACACACGCACACACACACACACACACAGTCCAGGGGAGCTGGGCTGCCTGAGGCCACGGGAGAGAAAGAACAAAGATAGTCCTTTGTGTTGTATTCCTCCTGAGAGAAGCAGTTCAAATACAGGAGTGTTTACACGCAGAAGTTTGAAGGAACAACAGGATTAATCGAATGTCTTACCTTTAAACTGCCGTTCTCAAAGGAAATGCACAGACATTTGCAGTTCAATGGAAAAAGGATTGATTTATGATTTATTTTTATCCTTCCTGATGTACATTAGAGGTGGGAATCTCCCGGTGTCTCATGATTCGATTCAGAATCGATTTTCAATTCAGAACGATTCTTGGGCTGGTTGTGTAACACTTTATTCTGAAAACTGGACGTGGACAAAACAAAAACATTTGAAGTTAATACTTCATCCCCTCTCTTCAGGTAAGAGTTTTATACTGCAGAGTGAGACAGAATTTTACCTTCATGTCAGCTCCTCTGAGCGGTTTCAACGCATTTACCATAAATGTCAGAATACGGGAGCAACACAAATTTAGGTCCGGCTGGTTTGACTACGGAGGAGTGAATGACGTTGACGTTGTCGAAGTACTTAACTTTCATTTCGCAAACCTTGCATATTCAATTCAATTCAATTTATTTATAGTGCCAAATCATAACATAAGTTATCTCAGGACACTTTACAAACTAGGTAAAGACCACACTCTATGATAAACATAGACCCAACAATTCCCCCGTAGAGTACGGTGGCAACGAAAACCTTCCCCATTACAGGCAGGAACGTCAGACAGACCCAGCTCTATATTGAATGAGTCAAGTCCAGCTCCGTCTTCCCCTGGAGGCTGTGGAGTCCAAAGTGTGCCCAAACACTTGCCTTCAATGACGAACGGCTGTTCTACGTAAGCAGCAAAGTGCGGACAGTGAGTTTGTTGAAAATTTGGCATCTAAGAAGACAAGAATTGTGATTTCTACAATAATCGAATTTCTTGAAAACCCCTAAGGTACATATCTCAAAAAGCAGTTTTACTGACACTTCTGAGACACAGAAATCCCTAGTTTAGGGGTGGTAAACACTGCACGTGACTCTACCCACCCGGAATCCCTTATGGGGCGTTCACACCAAACGCGAATGGCGCAAATAAAATCGCTTGCTCACATTTGTCACATTTTTGATGATCGCTTAATTCGCGTCCATCACATGTAGCAGCCGTGGCGGCTCACTACCTGAAGCTAACCCCCGGCCTCAGCCTACTCTGCTGTTGTGCTAAATGGAAATTGATGCTAGTGCTAACAGGGATCTGAATGCTTTTAAAAGAACATGAATGAGCTCTCAGATGAAGTGTGTTGCAGTGAGATAAGGCCGTCAGTGATTTAACCTCCGAAGCCGTAGAGGATGCTGACCAGTCTCCGGTAGTTCAGATCAGCTTCCCTCTGCTCTGAAGACTTTATTCTTCTTCTTCTTCTGAAGGCACGCCGCTGCCGTCCACAGTTCATAGTTATATCCATTATATTATATCCACAGGAACAGACTGGTTTCCCCCAAGGACTGCAACAACGGTGGCTGTTGCCAATGCGGTGGTCCATTCGCGCCGCCTCTGCCTGAATCACGTGTCATCGCGCCATTGACATTGATTTTCAATGTAGAGTTGTCGCTCAATTAGCGTCACGCCCCATTGCAGCCTGCTGTGCAGTGACCCAGGATAAACCCATGAGTAACCCTTCACCTGACCAGGGTTTAACAAGGCTCTGACACGCCTGTGGTACCAAAGGGCAGACACATGCTTCTAACAACAATAAGTCCATCAAAGGGAAGTAGAATTACTGTTACATTAAAGCAGATATTGGCGGTGACTTGTATCACTCTCAAACACAAACTAAAAGAGGAAATTAAATAATGTTATTCAAAGTGAAATAACTTATAAGCAATAAAAAACTGTCATTTACTGATGTGATGAACCGGCTCAAGGTTCAGACCAAACAGAGGAAAAACACACAAACAGAAGTGATTATTAAAGTAAACCTTTTACAGAATTTAATCAAGGTTATGTGAAAAATAGCAATGCAGGCGGGTGCATGGCCGAACAAATGTGTGCAGAAAACAAAACAAAGCAAACCAAACAAACAAAGTGGAGCTGAGAGAGAGTGGGGCTGAGCGGGCAGGCAGCCGAGCTGAACTAGTGACCTGTCGGTCATGGACCAGTAGACCCTGTGAGTGTGTCCAAGGAAAAACTCTGAGGTCTACGGACCCCGTTTTCAAAAAAACAAAGCGACACATTGCGATCACGTCAATGTGATGACATATAAGCAAGAAGCAATTATGCAGTTGCCTGGATCTTGAACCAGCGGGGGATGAAGGAATGGGGATAACCTTGCTTAAGCACAACACGGTTCAGTCGGGCCAAGTGTGAGTGCACCCTAAGGGCGCACTCACACTGTCCTTCTGTACCGGGCCAAAACAGGTTTTTCAGCTAAAGCCTAGTACGTTTAAGCAGTGTGAGTGCACGGCTTGAAAGAGGTGGGCTTTAGTGGAGCCGTTTGCACGTGTACGAGCACGAGCATGCGCACGAGTAGGAGCCCTACGGCGGTAGCGGTATGTGCACCTGTTCGGACATAGAAAATAGAAGGACGGACCATGCGCGGACATTTAACAACAACAGCAATGGCGGTGAAAGGTTCACGTTGGTGTGATGCGGAGGTGGAGTGTTTACTGCAGATTTGGTCGATGAAAAGATTCAAAAACAGTCGACAAGACGCACAAAAACTCCGAGGTCTATGGAAAGATTTGTAAACAAAGCCACACACACGCGGTCAATGCGTGTGAGGTGTTATGGCGTGATGACGTATGGACAGCAAGAAGCATTTGCGCGAGGCCCAGGTAGTGTGAGTACAAACGGGCCTGGGGCACGGGTGGAGAGGGAGGGGGGACAAGTACCCTAAAGCCCGGGGCGCGGTGCGGAAGGACAGTGTGAGTGCGCCCTAAGTGCATGATGTGTATGGCTCATGGTCCTACGTTTACTCATGCTGTAGGTTGCCCCCGCGACCCGACCCCGCAATGAATGAGGACTTGTAATGTGATGTAAAAATAAAGATATTGGATGTTCTACGGGTAAAATAAGCTTAAACCAACAGTTAGGATCACACATACACTCTAATAATATTACATTTTATTTTCTTAATTTTTGAATGGGCTGATGTTTCATCTGAAAATGAACTTATTGAGAGAAACAAAGACCAACCTGTAAAAAACATACACCTGAGGATGTTTCTCAGGTCGCACGGTGGAGAACAGGCCATAAATAAAAAAACAACAGAATATCTGATGTATTTCACTAAATTGATATTCTGAAACTGTAACTGAAACTCTGATTTCTCTTGGTGTTACTACCCTCACAGCACATTCCTAGGTGGTGGTGGTAATGACAATTTTGAGCATTAATATATTATCAGCAAGACTAAATCTGCAATCAAGGTTCATTTAAGTTTTTTAATGAACAACCATAATCAGTAGAGGGTCAATAAAGCCTGATTAAGTTTTCTTATATTGTATGTAATTGTATTTTGCGAAGCACCTTATAACCCAGGTTTTAAAAAGGATGCTACAGAAATAGTTTTTATTATTATTATTATCATAATCATAAGGAATGCTGTAAATGTAACTGTCATGACAACAACTTTTATGCATATTGCACTCCGTGAAAATACAGTTATGCCATTCAAACGTGTAAAGATTCACTGTGTTTTATACGATGCGAAACAAACAAACAAAAATGTTGAGGCACACGATGCAGTTCCTCAACATCTGCTGTAGTTCAGGTAGATCTTGAGTGCACTCCGGGAGATTTCCATGTCCCATCCTGAGCTAACATCCAGTAACACACCTGCCCTGATCCTTAAGCCCCCAGTAGCGGTAGTACCTCAGTCCATAGGTGACTGGGCTGGGAACCGGAGGGTTGCTGGTTCAAGTCCCTGTGTGGACCATGAATGGAGTGTGGACTGGTGGCTGGAGAGGTGCCAGTTCCATCTCCTGGGCACTGCCGAACCCCCAACTGCTCAGGGCGCTGGTCACTGGCAGCCCCCTCGCTCTAACATCTCTCCACTAGTTGCATGTATATAGGTCCTGTCTGTGCACGTGTGTGTATTTCGGGCCTGTGTGTGTGTAAAATGAAAAATAATAGAGTGAAAATTGAATTTCCCCATTCACGGGACTAAAAAAGGAATTCTTCTTCTTCATAAAAACCGTGTTTCACCAAAACAGGCTCTGTGCTGGAGGATAATACCCCCCTCTCTTCTTCCCTTTTTACAGTATTTCCGATGTGGGCCGGGGGTTCAGAGATTAGAGACCCAGCCCCAGATCACACTACTCTTTAAACCAGTATGGTATGGTGGTTAGTAGCACGGTCAGCTGGCGTTCAGTGGGTGAATAAAGATTATTTCATTTAAGAATGAACCACAATTTTGATAGATTGTCGGGTTGGTCATTTAGGCGGTTAGTAAACATTGAATCAAATTTAACCCCATTAGATTATTAATCCAAACGTTGTAACGTTAATTCTTTCTTTTCATATTTGCTGAAACTGTCACTATATTCAAAGTTAACAATTCATCATGAAATATTACATCAACACCTAAAATTCTGCAATAACACGGTCAAACAAGCAAGAATCTCCCACTTCCAAAAACGAATCAATGACCGTAAACATAACCCCTGACTCCTATTTTCCACAATTGATTTTTTAACACACAAATTTTTAAAAAATCCTCCAAAGCAGCGGATTACGCCCTTTGTGAGGACTTTGCAGACCACTTCAGGAGAAAAATCAATGACATCAGATCCAGTTTTTTCATCCCAACAGCTTTTAACACCTGGATTATTGCTTTTACCAGAGGAAACACTCGAGAGGACACTTGGTCGAGTTTTGTCCTAGGTAAAGCCCTCAATTAAAATCAATATTTTAGAGACCCATCAGTCTGGTTTTAGGATGAACCACAGTAAAGAGAGACCTACATGTTTAAGCTTCAGGAGAGGGCAGGGCAGCGAGTGGATGGACGGACACAGAGCCCAGGCTGCCTATGGAGCTAGAGTTAGCAACCTGCAACTAAGAGCGTACTCACACTGTCCTCCCGGACCGAGACCCGGACTTTAGGGTACTTGTCCCCCCTCCCTCTCCCCCCCGCGCCCCAGCCCCGTTTTTACTCACACTGCCAGGGCCGGCCAATGCTTCTTGCTGTCCATATGCCATCACGCCGTAACACGTCACACGCATTGATCGCGTGTGTGTGGCTTTGTTTACAAATCTTTCCATAGACCTCGGAGATTTTGTGCGTCTTGTCGACTGTTTTTGAATATTTTCATCCGACCAAATCTGCAGTAAACACTCCACCTCCGCATCACATCAACTTGAACCTTTCACCGCCATTGTTGTTGTTGTTGTTAAATGTCCGCGTATGGTCCCTCCTTCTATTTACATGTCCGAACAGGCGGACATAACGCTACTGCCGTAGGGCTCGTGCTCGTCCACGTGCACACGCTCGTGCTCGTACATGTGCAAACGGCTCCGCTAAAGCCCACCTCTTTCAAGCGGGCCGTGGACGGTCCGCTGGCCGCAGTTGAGCGCGGAGCGGGTCCACTCACACTGCTTAAAGGTACTAGACTTTAGCTGAAAAACCGGTTTTGGCCGCGGCCAAAAGGACAGTGTGAGCAGGCTCTAAGCTTCAGGAGGGGGCAGGGCAGCGAGTGGATGGACGGACACAGAGCCCAGGCTACCTGCACCTAACTTATAGTTTGTTCATTCTGAACCCCACAGCTATGATGGCAGTGTGTCTTCTCTCTGTACTGAGAGTCGGCTCTGAGCAGGAGAATTCAGGTTTCTTTGACGTTTTTCAGGAGAGGAATGTGAAAACACCTCTCTAATGACAAACTTTGCTCAGATACAAGTCACTATAGTCAATGTCGCATATTTCCGAGGACAGAAACAGAATAAAAACACATTTCTGAGAGGAGAAAGACTTTAAGATACATACTCCATTGTACCAGAGGAATTGTGAGGCAGCACAGAATCCAAACCTGCACAACCAACTGTATTAAAACTCAAAGGCACAGGGTGAAGCTGCAGCCGCCACACGCTGCTGACTGTCTCTCACTTGATGGGTGATCCTGGCACAGGATGTGGACCGTGTGTAGTTGCATAACCCTGAATCTAAGCCACCCTATTTAACTTTTGCAGATCACAAGTGGCAATTATGTGATAATTGGACAAGCTAAAATGTAACATAAATACAAATATAAGAGTCATAAAGTCAACAAACTGACTCGTCAGTTAATCGTTGGCTAACATAAGTTGGCTAACATAAGCCACCAATGTTTTTGTTATACGTTGAGGTTTGACTTGTCCATATATTACACTTCTAGCAACAGGACAGAATCAATCTTGCTGTGAGAGATGCCCGGTCTTGTTGCATCATCAGGAAATACTATTACATGCTACGATTGTTACAGCCGACTACATTTTGACCAATAATTTCCTTATCGTGTATTTAGTATTTTTGTCATTGGGCACTCAGCCTTGCCAAGAACAGATTACCTCACACAACATTTTTCCAAGAGAAGCCAAAGATGTGGTTTTGGCACCTCAAGCGACCCATGGGGCAAGAAGAATCAAAGAGAGAAAGAAAACACAAGAATGAAAATCCAGTCAAGCTTGTCACCGAACACGCGGCTGTCTGCCACCATTTCCACAACTGCCAAGTGATGTTGTTGTTGATGAGGAATTTCCACAGTTCAACTGAGGAGAATCCTCCCTCTTTGTCTTCCTTGTCCATCTCTGGAAAATCCTCTTTCTCAGACAAGCGTGACACAGGATTAGATTTATTACATGAAATATAAAGTGAATAGAACCCGAGAAATTCCTGTGAGCTCTGGAGGAAGCATGAGAATATGTATGGCCTGTGGCCGGTGTTCGTCGTTAACAATTTCTCCTAACGTGGGCCCTTTCATGTGTACAGGCTTATCACAGTGTGTGTTTTTGGGTCTGCAAGGGGGTTACAACCCTATTTAGACCCCCCTATTAACCCTCTACCTTCCTTTCTCTTTTCTTCCAGCCCTCGTTTCCTTCCTTCTTCCATCACCAGAGCTTTCCCCCTTGTCTCCCCCCTCTGTGACGCCCTCCAGTCGTCCATCCCCCCTCTGTGATGCCCTCCAGTCATCCACCCCCCCTCTGTGAAGCCCTCCAGTCGTCCATCCCCCCAGTTGCCTTGCCCTCCCGTTGACTCTGTCCCTACTTTTTCCCTATCTCCTATTCTTTGGTAATTTCACTAGGTAGGCAGGAAAGAAACAGCAAATTTAGAGACAGGAATGCTTACCACGTTCCTTTTTTAAAACACCTCAGAGGACTGAGTGGTGATTCTGGTGCTACTGCAAACTACACAAAGAATATCAGACAACATCGAAGTGGGATGTCTGCAATCAAGGTTCATTTGAGTTTTTTAATGAACAACCATAATCAGTAGAAGGTCAATAAAGCCTAATTAAGTTTTCTTATATTGTATGTAATTGTATTTTGCGAAGCACCTTTGAACCCAGGTTTTAAAAAGGATGCTACAGAAATAAAGTGTATTATTATTATTATTATCATAATCATAAGAAATGCTGTATATGTAACTGTCATGACAACTACTTTTATGCATATTGCACTCCATGAAAATACGGTTATGCCATTCAAATGTGTAGAGACTCACTGTGTTTTATACGATGCGAAACAAACAAACACAAATGTTGAGGCACACGATGCAGTTCCTCAACATCTGCTGTAGTTCAGGTAGATCTTGAGCACACTCCAGGAGATTTCCATGTCCCAACCTGAGCTAACATCCAGTACATCTAGAAACACACCTGCCCTGATCCGTAAGCCCCCATAAAAACTGTTTTCCATCAAAACAGGCTCTGTGCTGGAGGATAATACCCCCCTCTCTTCTTCCTTTTTTACAGTATTTCCTATGTGGGCCGGGGGTTCAGAGATTAGAGACCCAGCCCCAGATCACATCAAAGTGGGATGTACTTATTTACAACACATGCACCAACACATTGGAGAAAAAGGTATTTGAAATGATTGACTTGAATTTACATCCTGCTCATTGTGACAAAGCTAGCTAGCTCCTGTTGGCCATGCTAACATTTTCAACCATGCTGATAAGGTCATGCCCAACTCATAACGTGTAATCTGGGGAAGTCCAGTGATTCATCATCACTTGGTTCCAGCCCGTTCATCCGCTTGTGAATTTATTTGATCTAGAAGATTAGAGAGGCTTTGACTCATACCATCCCATACCTCTTACTATGCGTCTGTTTTAGCGTCAATGCTGGAAAAGTAATAAAATTAATTGAAAAACTTCCCATGCATAACACAAAACCATGAATCCACCTTAACGGTGTACAGCCCTATGATGGCGGCCCCATGATGGCTGTGCAAATTAATGAGAGGGATGTTTATTTGTGCAGGTCTACTGTCGGTCTGAACTATGCCTTTGGTAAGTATGGTCACATGTTCACCATCTTATTTTAGAGCATGGGTGTCAAAGTGATCCAGTAAAGGGCCGTGTGGCTGCAGGTTTTCATTCCAACCAAGCAAGAACACACCTGAGTCGACTTACTCGATCACCTGAACTGTCTTCACACAGTTGATTTGTTGGACCAGGTGTGTTTTTGATTGGTTGGAATGAAAACCTGCAGCCACACGGCCCTTTACTGGATCACTTTGACACCCACGTTTTAGAGCGTCAACATGCTAACATTTGCTAAGTTAGCATAAACACAATATGAATCTTAAGCTGATGGGAATTTCAATTTTGCAGTTGTTCCCAGTCATCCTTAGGGGGATGGGAATATCTAAACCAGGGCTTACAAAAACGTAAGAATGCCGTGGCACACTTTTAGATCAGATCTCATAAGCAGAACAGTTCTCTGCACAACAGATTAATAATCCATTCACACACATGTAACAGTATGTAAAGCAACAAATGTAAGCAAATGATGACATATCATACAGTTCAGCTCAATGAAGAATAACACATTTAAATGTTTTTTAAGTTGTAAATGTTAATATTTAATCATAAATACATCATGGTAAATTCAAACTTAATTACATAATTAAAACCTTTTGTCATTTATTGTAAATGACCACTCACAACCCACCTGCAGTACCCTCACAGCCCAGGAGGGGGCCACGGCCCACGCTTTGGGAATTACCGATCCAAACCAAGCCCCCACCAAAACGACTTCCTGGTTGAACCAATGCTTAGGGCGCACTCACACTGTCCTTCCGCACCACGCCCCGGGCTTTAGGGTACTTGTCCCCCCTCCCTCTCCCCCCGCGCCCCGGGCCCATTTGTACTCACACTACCTGGGCCTCGCGCAAATGCTTCTTGCTGTCCATACATCATCACGCCATAACACGTCACACGCATTGATTGACGTCATCGCGATGCGTCTCTTTGTTTACAAATCTTTCCATAGAAAGACCTCAGAGTTTTTGTGCGTCTTGTCGACTGTTTTTGAATCTTTTCATCGACCAAATCTGCAGTAAACACTCCACCTCCGCATCACACCAACGTGAACCTTTCGCCGCCATTGTTGTTGTTGTTAAATGTCCACGCATGGTCCGTCCTTCTATTTTCTATGTCCGAACAGGCGCACATAAAGGAAGTCAGAACCGCTGTAGGCCTCATGCTCGTACACGTGCGCACGCTCGTGCTCGTACATGTGCAAACGGGCGCTACAAAAGCCCACCTCTCTCAGACGGGCCGTGGACGGCCAGCTGGCCGCTGTTATGCGCGGAGCGAGTGCACTCACACTGTTCAAACGCACTAGGCTTTAGCTGAAAAAACTGTTTTGGCCCGGTGGGGAAGGACAGTGTGAGTGCGCCCTAAGTGCCAAAAACTGCAGTTCTCCGAATGTTCACTAGGAGTAGTTTGCACAATAGAGCAGTTTCTCATTGACACCTATGTTAACTGGCTGAATTCTCACAGTATAATTAAACCTATTTAGGACTTTTAAAAAACATTCTAGTCTGTATGTTTAGGTCATATCTCTTAGGACACTTAGGAGGGTGAATATTTTTGTATCAGGCTAGTTTTTATGTATTGGAGGTTAAAGTTTATGAATAATTAGGGGCGTGGTCTCTTGAGTGACAGCTAGCCTCTGGCCCTCACTTCTTCTTGGAGGCTAGTTGTCAGGATTACCTGGACCTGGACTGTGGTTATTCTGGTGGTGGTGTTACCATGAGTGACAAGATGGTTTGCTCTTCGATCAACTGTACAAACAGATGGTTTAGGAACACACAGTATTAATGTTAGCTCTGTTATGCTAGTGAAATAGCCTCACTTGCACCATGACTTGCAGTACAGCCTGCTGTCTATGACACATACACTAGATGCTAATCTGGAGCACCGGGAGATTTCGGGCCATGCTGCCTGCACACAATTTACGCAGACAGTGCAATCTCCGCTAGAGACATGGGACTCCCACTCCCGTTTATGTAGTAATGTGTTCTGTTAGCCTAGCTCCTGAGCAGTGGAGCTAATGGGGCTAATTCATAAACGTCACCCAGACGGATGCATCTCCCTCCCCCCAAAGTCACATCAACGCCCTTTTTTGGTAAGAGGAAATGAGGAGGAGTCAAAGTCCAACAAGATGGCTGCTCCCAGAAGTGAATATGATTGGATCAAGTTGAAAGAACGATCAGAAACCCGGAAATGGCTTTACCCAGGTTAACTGAATAATACGATTGTTGAAGTTCCCCAAGTATACATGAGCGGGGGTTGAATGGGAAAATGGCGGGAGTAACTCTTCCTCCGGTACAGTAGATGGCGCTGATTGTTTCTTTTCATTGTTACGCTGACGACAGACAGAGATACCTCCCACTGAGACCCAAAGACCCGAGAAGCCCTGCTGCTGTCCCAGACTCCTCAAAGATGTGAACAGCTGAAACTTACAACACAATGACCAAACAACTCCAAATCTGAAATATTACTATTCAATCCACCCAATCACCATCATCAGTCACAATAGCCTGGGTCCACTTTCAGTCAAAGTCAAACCCATTACAAGAGATTTAAGATTTTACTGATCACTTCTAAAGCTCGTAATGGTCTAGCCCCTGACTATCCCATACGAGCCTGTTTGCAGCCTTAGGACGCACTCACACTGTCCACTCGTACCGTGCCCCGTGCTTTAGGGTAAATATCTTTGCTCTCAGTTAAAGCACTTTGTAAATGTTTAAACGTGCTATATAAATAAAGTTATTATTATTATGAACACAAAAATGATAACCCCCTGGCTGCACATGAGGAAAAGTGGGTCCAAAAGTCCAAAAAGGATTATTCCTCTGGGGTAAATTTGGTACATTTGCATAAATGAAACGGAGCTGACGGAGATGTGACTGGAGAGGCAATGTACCATCCGTCTTGTGCTGATTCCTCCTGCAAACAGTGTCACACAGTATCACAGCATGCCACACAGTAACACAACAGACACACAATGGCGGTAGTTACCACAGTGATAGCACTGTGGCTGCAGGGAAATACAGCCCTTCAGATGGCTCAGGCCTTTGATTCATTCCATTTCTAAGCTTTTTAATATAAAAGTTAAGACAAACAGTCAACATTGTCTGGCTGCGTTGAGATATATTGGATATTTACCCGTTGCTTTTTGCCAAAGAAATGGCCCTAATATTTATCAGCATGCAGTAAGTGTCCTGATGTGACTCACTCTGAATGGCCTGTGGAAGTCTGTGACTAACTGTGACTCCAGCCAAAGTGCACTCTCTAATCACGCTCATCTCTCCTTCAGCTCTCATTTCACTGCTGTCCATATTTGAATCATAACGAGCTTTCACATTTCAATTTAGTCACCTTGGTTTTTATGTAATTTCTTTCAATCTGGCTTTAAAAACTAAAAATGTGTATATAATATCAAATTTGAGTGTCTCGTTAAGCATCTACAGAAATCTGAGTGAAAGTAAACGTTCATAACTATTAGAAAACATGTTTCAAAAAACAGCTAATTTTGCTGTTTAGAGCACTTCCAGGACTGTGTGGGCACGGCCGATTGAGTTGGATTGACGGCTCCCCCCCTTGTTTTCACTGGAGTTTCCCATGACATGGCAGAACTAGTAAACAGCAGCGTAGCCCAGCGCTGACTTCCACGTTTGAGCCGTCTGATTCAGAATGTGAGGACGGAGCAGAAGCCCTGGCAGACAGCACTTTCCAACGGGGAACTAAGCTGTTCTACGTCCACCAGACTCCTTTGACCTGGCAGAACACAGGAGTGGCTGATCTACCACCACCGGCGCGTTACACGGCGTCCACAGCAGCGATGTTACAGTGCTTAGCTTCTGTGGCGTCAGTTTAGCACAGCTAACGTTGACTCAGCCAGTGCTAGTGTTCACATTATTCACAACCTAACTGATTAGCAGATAAGAAAACACCTCACTGATTAGAATACTGTGGTGCTGTTAATAGATCGGCCTCAGTGCTTTTGAGGTTGGCCTTTAACATCTTATTTGTTTTCTGCACTAAAATCAAAGTGTAAATGCTGAAGCAGACGCTGCTTCTTTCCTGCAGTCTTGTTGTCACTGTGAGGCTGCCAGGCAACCAGCTAAACACATCATTATCAGCTGACAGTAGGTAAAGCAGCTGTGGTGGTGTGTCTACCGCCAGTTACATCTCATTTGCTGTTAAATTTACATGTAATAAAGATGATTACTGACGGTCTTTGGCGTAAACCTGAGGCCTCTTTTATCAGTCCGAACCATGTGGATGTCTGTCACTCGGGCACCTTGAACCATGACCATTTCCTTTTCCTGCTGACTCCATCCTGCCAGCTTGTCTTTATTACCACACCCTGCAACTCATCCTTCCTGAACACACGCTATGTGCTCACAAACAACACGCCACCAATTGTTTCAGGGATAAAGCTGAATACGAGCCGGTCTCAGGTGGTGTTTGCCTTCCCTAAGCTGTAAATACCTCATCATTGTTTGGTCATTACCGCATGAAAGTGAAGCAGGATACATACTATTAAGAGATTTCAGACTTCCTTAAATGGACATCAAAATGTCATGTTGAAGCTTTTTGTAAATGACTTGACTTGCTGACTACAGTTATTTTTTGATTGCTTTGACGCAGTAGTCGACTCAATATCCACATTTTTCAAAACTGTTAACGCAAACGCCTAAACAGTGGCACCAACGGTCAAAATGACTCATTTTGCCTGCAAAAGGCTCGAACGCCGCCAAAACATTTAAAATATGAACCCCTCTCATCAAGCCAACTCCACTCACCTGTGCTCTCTGCTCTGGCTGTATTTAAGCCCCAACTCCACACTCACTCATTGCCAGATTGTTCTCGATGCTTGCACCAGACTCTCCAGCGTTACTCTGCCTGATCTCCCGGTTTCGACCCAGCCTGCCTCCGACTATCCTGTCTGACCGATCTCCTGGAAACCACCTCAGCCTTCCGTCCCTGACCACGATCCTCGCCTGTCCCCTTCTGGATTCTGCCTGTCGGCTCCTGTGGCTAACTGGTGGTTACCTGGTTCAGCTCTTCAGAGTGAGTGTAACTCCAGTCTCCTCTGTGGCTACCTGCAGCGCCGTGACTCTGATTATTCCCTGCACCAAAGCCAATAAAATTTGTTACCAACGATTCCTGCCTGTATTTGTGCTGCTATTGGGTCCCAACCAAACCCTTTCAGTCATTAGACAAAACACAACATTCGGCTCTCAATGTAAATCAGTGCTGCGTTACTGGTCAGCAGCTCACACATCAGTGCCAATTTGCTTTCTTGCAAAACATAGATCAGGAATCATAAACAATGATTTTTCAAATTTTACTGAATGTAGTATTCATTCCATCCCTTGTTAAGGCGACATACATTATATACTAGATAGACACGGACCCTGAAGATAAAGTAAGCCAGTATGGTGGGCATTTCAGTGTGTGCTTGTGTGTGTGTGTTTACTTAAGCTATCATTTGATGACCTCTAGAAGCACAACAGATACAGCAGCTCTCTTGATAAAGATGTAGAAATGGGTTTCATTTGAGGAACAGTGGGAAAAGCAGAAACCAATGTTGCAGCCCCACAATAAACATCAGGACTTCCTACGTCTCACGCTGTATGTTGGCTCCTTAATGATGCCCTTTAACCCTGTTTTCTGACAGAACACATCAACAAAATCTGCTTTTGCTGATTGCATGCAAATGTAATGGATGGAGGCACACTGAGAGAGATGCAGCTTCAGCGTAGGCAGCACGAGATGAGTTGAAGAGGAGTCAGACTGTCTGCAGGATGTTATCCGGGCTCTTTTAAGTTTATTCCCCACAGCTTTCACTGCGGCATTGTGTATTTGTGAGCAATCACTCAGTTATATCTGACCGAAACTCTTCTAAAAGCAGAATTCACAACTGTGGTGCTGCCAAGACTGATGAATAAATACCATTTGATCAGATCTCTCCCTTTCAATTTGTCAAAGAAATCAGGCGTAGCGTCAGTTCTGGTAGGCCACGACGTCAAGCTCTAAAGGCATAGCTGTCATCACCGGTGCAGATCAGCTGATGGCTCATCTGACTCTGCGTGTCAGCTCTCTATTGGGTAATTGCATTCAGAGCGGGGTATTTAAACTGCTCTTGCCCAAGCCTTCTTCTTGCCTCCTCTGCTGGCTCTTCCGTATCCCACCTCCACCCCAGCTCCTTCTGTCATTAGATTAATGTTGGCCGCTCTGCTCGGTCTGGGTTTTCTTTCTGGGGCGGCAGTAGCTCGGTCCATAGGTGACTTGGCTGGGAACTGGAAGGTCGGAGCGTGGACTGGTGGCTGGAGAGGTGCCAGTCCATCTCCTGGGCACTGCAGAGGTGCTGTTGAGCAAGGCACCGAACCCCCAACTGCTCGGGGCACCGGTCACTGGCAGCCCCCTCACTCTGACATCTCTCCATTAGTTGCATGTATAGGTCCTGTCTGTGCATGTGTGTGTAAATTGTGAAAATAGAATTTCTCCATTGCGGGATGAATAAAGGAATTCTTCTTCTTCAGTTGCTCAACAGTCCGCAGTCACCAAACATTTTCAATGGGACACAGGTCAGGACTGCAGGCAGGCCTGAGGGATCTCAGCATGCAAAATGTGTAAATCACGCTGGAAAAATATATATATTTTTATGTATTATCATTTCAGGCTGTAATAAAAAAAGGAATTCTTCTTCTTCTTCTTCTTTGCTGCTGCGCTCCCTGCTTACGGCGTTCACGATGGCTCATGACAAAGTAGTCCAGACTGAAGTACGTTTTAATGTTGAACTGAACGTCTCAGTCTTTCAATTTGAACTAAGGGTGCACTCACACTGTCCTTCCGCACCGCGACCCGGGCTTTAGGGTACTGGTCCCCCCCTCCCTCTCCCCCCGCGCCCCAGCCCCGTTTGTACTCACGCTGCCTGGGCCTCGGCGAATGCTTCTTGCTGTCCATACGTCATGACGCCATAACATGTCACACGCATTGATCGCGTGTGTGTGGCTTTGTTTACAAATCTTTCCATAGACCTCAGAGTTTTTGTGCGTCTTGTCGACTGTTTTTGAATCTTTTCATCGACCAAATCTGCAGTAAACACTCCACTTCCGCATCACACCAACGTGAACCTTTAACCGCCATTGTAGGGCTCGTGCTCGTGCTCGTACATGTGCAAACGGCTCCGCTAAAGCCCACCTCTTTCAAGTGGGCCGTGGGCGGACCGCTGTCCGCAGTTATGCGTGGAGCGGTTGCACTCACACTGGTCAAACGCACTAGGCTTTAGCTGAAAAACCAGTTTTGGCCCGGGACAGAACGACAGTGTGAGTGCGCCCTAAAGACAACACATTACCCACATGTCACTGTTCCTACATTGGTTTCCAATTGTTACTACAACCCCTATTCACACAAAGTTGGCACATTGTGAAAACGTAAAGTAAAAGTAAAGAATACAATGATTTGCAAAGTAATAATAATGGAATGAGCGACTATTCACAATCCACAGTGATATCTTTATTCTATCTTTCTCTATTTTCTTATAGACAGAAACTAAAAACGCACCTTTTTGAACTCCACTCTTATATGTTTTGATTTATTTTGTTTGATCACCGTTTGTTCTAGTTCTTCGTCCAAACTCTTGTAACTTTGTTGCGAAAAGTTAATCTTTTATCATCCATAGTATCAAGATAATAAGAGCAGTCCCGCCATTTGTAGCTCAACCAATCACTGTCCATTTGAAAGCAAACCAAATGCAGTTTCTCTCTGAACAGTGTATTGATTAGAAAGGTTCTACCTTATCAGTACCTCGACCACAACAATGGAGAGTTGAACAATGCCCCTTGATCCACACACACTTGTTTTGTTTGTGTGTGTGTGTGTGTGCGTGTGTGTGTGTGGGTGGAGGGTGAATGAGGTCATAGATAAGAAGCAGCAACGAAAAAGTGAAAGATTGACTGTGGTGGGTGGGCAGGAAGAAGGGAAAACAGAGCAAAAGTGAGACAACAGAAGAAGAAGAAGAAGAGGTGTGTTTTTATCTTTCTCTGTGAAGGGTTTCACTCCGCAAACTGACAATGTTCAGTCTTCCTCCACACTGTTCAGTGCTCCCAGGTCCTCCGTCTTCTCTTTTCTCTATTTTCTACAGTTGTGTCAAACGTGTCAAACACACCAGGAGCTGTTCCCCTAGTTTGACATATGACAGTCTCAAACACCCAGAAATGTTGAGTGGTCTGATCCTGCACAGTCTCAAATTGCCAGACCTATCTCCGGAGCAGTGTCAGAGCTGAGGAATGGTCTGGCTGTACATGTTAACATTCTGCTACAGTCGTTAAAACAAATGCGGCGGTCACGCATTATACCTGCACTGCACATCCAGAATGATAACCATTCATTTATTACATTTATTCAAATAAATCTTGCTGAGGATAAAGCATGTCATAGCACACAAGCAGACACATTATGGTGGAGTTAGTGCAGTTTACAGCAGCTTACTTTACTGTAAAAATGTAGCAGAAAATGGCCGTAATAAACAGGTAATGCACACAAGAGTAACAGGAGTTCATCACATTATATTTAAATAGTCATTCACATTTTAAAGCAACAAAAAAATGACTTTGACAAACCATCACCAAGGACACTGTAATGAAAAATGTGCTTCAGCCTTAAACTATGTTTGAATATGTATGAGAGTCTCTGTGAGCTACCTTACACAGAAGAATGACCTCCACCTGTTCACAGAGTAACATACAGATTTGAGATTAAAGGGAGAAGGGGGAAATTATATTGGACTGGTACTCAGCAACGAGCTTCTGTGATCAGTGCTTTCTTAGTTTAAACAAACCACATGGCACACACGCAGTCAAGATTCAAGTACTTCATTGTCATTGTGCAAGCACAACAAAATTTGTGCTGCTGACGCACAAAGTACCCATGAGCATCTGTATGACATGCACCAGGCTTTCAATTGTAAACACACCGCCACCAGCATCATTAGATGTTCAGAGCAAGTGCTCCAGGACAGAATCCAGGTGGTGAATGGGTGTAACATACAGTTGTCAGGACTTTTTTGGATGCAGTTACGGATACACACAATGTTATAGTAAACCACAATTATTCTTTAATGCCAGTAGTTTTAGTGCATTAGCTTGCTAACAGTTTACTCAGGTGAACTATCGTGCTAAGAGACCAAAAGAAAGGAACTAAAAATAATGTATATATATATATATATTAGAAATGAATAAATCTGAGAGCGATGAATAAACAGTTTAAACAGTATAAAAGCAATGGATAGTTTAAAGCATGGGTGTCAAAGTCAAGGCCCGAGGAATTAATTATCTTGGCCCCCGGGATGATATTTGATTTGTTTCAGAACCGGCCCGCACGCCACAGCCACCTGCTGGTGTTTTTCTTGCACCAAAACTACATTACCCACAATGCAACGTCACCCCCGAACTCACTGCAAAAATGTTATATTGGATTATTCATTTAATCATTAAATAAAATACAGTACACTGTGTTAGGTCTTGGTTCAATAGGTTATATGCAATCATTGTAATATGTTTTAATAAACATTGAACCAGTCCGGCCCTCGGCTCGTAGCAAATTTGTTTTTTTGGCCCTCTGATGTATTTGACTTTGACATCCCTGGTTTAAAGTAATGGATTAGCAGTTGAAATTGTTACGTAGATAAATGACTCAAATAAAGCTAATAAGAAATGGATGGAAAAATGTGTCACATCAGCTCAAAGAACATCAGGAACGTCACTGGTGGCATGGTACTTGAGTTCATGTGATTGGTCTTCACATGTTTAGTCCTTTGCTTGGTGAGAACTGGTGTTTTGTCCTCCGTCCTCTGACCAGCTACTCCTCACAGATTCATTAGCGGCTTCTCACTCTCAAATGTCACACAGAGAGCAGACAGTCCGCAGAGAGGAAATGAGAGCAGACAGAGAGACAAAAGAGCCAAATACTAGAAGTAGAGCTGGAGAATCCTTTCCATCTTTAATTAACTATGTCAATCATAACACATAGATAATATGGCAGATAAATTAAATTCTTCCCATCTCTCTGTTTAATTAATTCAGTGATGCATACCACACAGCGTGACTCTGGCCTGAACCCAGATGTGAAATATGGAGGACCACATACCAATGTTGGTGCAGATAAATACATGTTAACAACAAGATTGCTTTTGCATTGCATCAGTCTAACTGCACAATCATTCTACAATGTCTATCATTATTGAATGGGGCAATCGCAGAATGATTTCCACCGAATGACAAATGTCAAGAACAAAAGCAGATGCAAGGTGATAGTTTTGAGCTTCTATGGGTTTATTTTTATACCAGAACGAAATGGCGGCAGCCTGAAAGCTAAGAAGCAAACAATCAATGACCTCAAAGCGTGCATCATGCTCCAAAAATGGTCTACAAAGTAAAGTAGATGCAATCGAAATTGCCATTCAATCTCTTATGAGTCAATATGTTTAGCTTTCTTTGTAAATACTCAAACATTTCAGCAAATGACCCAGGGTCGTGGAACAAAACTGGCAATGTGTAATTTACCGTTTCTTCCATCAGAAAAAACTTAGAGCATATTTATAACAAATTCAAAACAGGCAACATCTTAACAATCCTATGGCCTGCTGGTGGGCACCACGGTTATAAAGAGTGAAGATATAGTTATCATATTTATCATAGACTGTATATAAAGATGGATGACGTGTCTCCACTTCCTCCCACTGTACAATAGTGAAGCCAAAATATCCTGGATACGGGCACCGCCATGTTGTCATTCTGCAACCAGAGTCTGTGCAGTAGTGATCGAACAGCAGTCCCGCCCTACACATCTGTCAATCATAACAGCTTCAGTTTCGACCCGTTCGTACATACGTACACAGATTTTCTGGGGTATTGGCAAAAGGCCTAGCCTCAACACAATTCCTTTCCGCTAAAAGTCATTTTGAGTTCAACCTTATCACAGATGACCCAATTTTAAAAATACTCAGTCATGAGAACTTATGCCACATCGGTGTATCTTCTAAAAAAATATGCATTTATTTGATTTGATTAGGATTTCATATCGTTTTTAGATTGTACATAATCAATTTTCAAATAAGAAGTGTCAAAAACTCAACCGTTCCAACTTTCCAATACCGTTACAGACCATTTTTCATTGTTGCAGGTCATTTGCAGTTCAGCTTTAGCTAGGCACCCAGCTCCGTGGGTCTGATCCTGGACCGCACTGCCTCCCATCCGGATCAGCAAACTCTCTACCGTTTACCACCATAAGCAATGCCACTGTGATTACCAGTGGAAGGGTTTGTGCTGGCTGAATTAGAGTTGAATTGGAGTTGCTACTGCTGGTTCAGGCTAACTGTAGTCTTGGAGCTAATTGCTAATTGCTCACATAGCATTAGATGAGTTGACTATATCATACAGCTACTGCATTCAATGTTATGTGGTGAATTCAGCCTTTGTGGTCTTTGTTGGAAGACAGATTATGTGATGTTTGCCATTTGACTTTCTGACAGAAGACTCACCTCTCCTCCTGTGTGCGTGTTACGCGAAAAGAGCAATTAGAGCGGTTAAAGGTTATATGATGCCACTGACAGACGACCAGGGGACAGGTTCTGTGTCGTTGAATAAAATTACAGATTTCTATGGTTTGAATATTGTTGGAGGATATAAGTATACAACTCAAGAAAATATAAAACATAGGTACAGTCTTTAGACACTAGATGTAATAGTTAGTTTTCAAAACAAACGTGCTGTTGAGAGAGTATTGGGGGAGCTCCAGAAGTCCTCATTAAGTTCAGGGCTGAGGCAGAAATTCATATGATACAGCATGATTGTGTCAGACAGCAGGGCCTGTGCAGTATGTGAGGTGCTGCTTTTTTTCCCGGCTGCTGACGGCTGCAGCCTCCTGACAGGATGGAAAACGTCAGCAGAGATGACAGCAGCAAATGATCCTTCACAGATCCTTCACTAGAGGGACAACAGAGCAGAGGTGAAAACCGTGATCCATCTATGTCTCTTCCTGTCTGTCCCGCCATTTTACTTTGCTCCGTATTATTCGCTCTCCCAACAATCTAGGTCAGTGTGCCCCATCTATCCATCCATCCATCCATCCATCCATCCATTCTGCAGAGGAATGCAAGACCCGATGCTCCTGCCAATCACAAACTGATTGGTTTGGCTTTGGCAAAGCACCTGTCAGTCTCTTTGCCCGCATCTCCCTACTTACCTGTCTGTCTGTCCATCTGTCTGTCACTCACTTAGTACATGAATATGTAGGCTGAAAAATTGAGTCTATCGTCACTCTAAAATGAATTCAAGTGGGCTGTTCATGGCCACTTAGAGCGTGATCACACTGTCCTCCCGGACCACGACCCGGACTTTAGGGTACTTGTCCCCCCTCCCTCTCCCCCCCGCGCCCCAGCCCCGTTTGTACTCACACTGCCTGGGCCTCGGCCAATGCTTCTTGCTGTTCATACGCCATCACGCCGTAACACGTCACACGCATTGATCGCGTGTGTGGCTTTGTTTACAAATCTTTCCATAGACCTCGGAGTTTTTGTGCGTCTTCTCGACTGTTTTTGAATATTTCCATCCGACCAAATCTGCAGTAAACACTCCACCTCCGCATCACACCAACGTGAACCTTTCACCACTATTGTTGTTGTTGTTAAATGTCCGCGCATGGTCCGTCCTTCTATTTACATGTCCGAACAGGCGGACATAACGCTACTGCCATAGGGCTCGTGCTCGTACACGTGCGCACGCTCGTGCTCTTACATGTGCAAACGGCTCCGCTAAAGCCCACCTCTTTCAAGCGGGCCGTGGACGGTCCGCTGGCTGCAGTTGAGTGCGGAGCGGGTGCACTCACATGGCTTAAATGTACTAGACTTTAGCTGAAAAAACGGTTTTGGCCGCGGCCAAAAGGACAGTGTGATCACGCCCTTAGATAGATAGATACCGGCAACGGCGAGTACCACCTTACAGACCAACCACTGTCAGCAGTGCCACTAACATGGTGGCTCATTTACATCTAAGGTGTTAGTGTCACTACAGACACACAGATAAGAATACTCAGCAGAGGCAAGTAAAAGTGCTTTCATTAGTGGGTCATATGATCAGTCACCATTGTTTTAACTCACTTTTTGATAGATAGGAACTTAATAGACAATTAAATAGATGAAAATCCTACGGAATACAACTTTAACCTTTCCAACCAATGCTTTATAACTGATCAGCCGTAGTAAATTACTATTTACGTTAATTGAGCCATTAGGTACAAGTACAAACAGCAATTAACCTGCAGCCGAAATATCCCAACTTGACTACATTTTTTTTTTATAAAAAGTATGCTTTAAATAACATTTATAAATGTGTGTGTGCGTGTGTGTGTGTGTGTGTGTGTGTGCGTGTGTGTGTGTGTGTGTGTGTGTGTCATCAAGCTCTGCCTTGTGTGTGTGGATGTCCTTGACTTATCTTGGCTGGTGTTGGAAAATCTGTGTTGCCTGTTGCTCATCAGGAACCATCTGTGGTGATAACAGATTTAATGTGGAACAGGGTTTCACAAACACACACATACACACACACACACACACACGATTCAACCCTAAAATTCAAAAGACAAACCTTTGAACACACTAAATGCTCAGCCACCATGGCAAGCCCCTCCAAGGCCGGGCTCTTTCTCTCCTGGTGGAGGAGCTTGACCAATATGTGGAGTGGTAGGAATAGTCTTACAATGACTCATGAGTTACTTAATTAGAAGTCCAACATTCAATATATACTTAGCTTTTAAATGCATTTGGCCAAATAATATTCAACAAAATAGCTCTATGCCTTATACGGGTGACCACAAGACAAAAACATATTTAATGTGCAGAGGTGAAAGACTTCAGCTCAGGACAGGGCCCATGCAGCCATAATTAATAACAATATAAAAAAATCATCCAAAAATGTATTTATACCATATGCATAATCAGACAACTGTAGTGGATTCAATGCTTCAGATGAAATGGCTATCACAACCTAAGAAATGCAAGTAATAATATATAACGTGCAACCAGCCGGTTACTGTGCGCTCACTTTTAACACCAACTGGATCACTGTGATTCTATTTCAACAACAAAAATAACTTGTAAGCTAAGCATGTGTCCTGCTGTGCATCGGGTAAAATGTTATGGATTAAATGTATTTCACAATGCGTTATCTCAGGAACCCTTGGAAACCTTCTATTCAAATGTGGCACACATGTCCACTTTAGGGATGACAAAAGGATAAACTTCGTGAAATTTTGCAGGTCAAAGGTCGAGGTCACTGTGACCTAAAAAAAAAGTAGTTTTTGTCAGTTGTCTTACTGAATGATGGGGATTTTACACTAATCTCTGCTGCTGATTTTAAAGATCTGAAGATGTGTGTGAAGCATTCATGTTTCACCACTTAATTTATCTTTATTAAATTCCTTCAGTCTTTACAACATGCATTATGCAAGTCTGGACACAAATGGATCCATACATCCATCCTTTTTCTCCTACTTTTCTGTGTCAGCGTCACTGTGACAACAGCCTAAGCATTGTACCCCAAAGGTCCCTATACCCATCCACGTCATGCTTGGCCCTTATATACTGTCATATTTTTCTATCAATTTTGGCAGATTTGAAGCAGTCATTGAGTCGTAAAACATCAAAGCAATCTGGAAACACTGCTTAAGCACCCACCACATTAGAAGTTGGTTTGGTGGTAGACAATAGCTGTCGACATGACAGGAGTTTTTAATGGAACAGAATTGCATTACAAGAAGGAGACTAAAATGTCCGTTTATTGGCAAAAACTAGACTAAAATGTCCTTTGTTTTCTGCGACTAAATCAAGACTAAATAAAAAAGACTAAGATTAGACTCAAATAAGACCAAAATGCTCAGACCTTTAGTTGACTAAAACTTGACTGAACAAAAGAAGATGAAGGGGATAAAAGCTAAAAAGCACATTTGACACCTGACTAAGACTAAAACTAAAAATAGATGTCAAAATGAACACTAGCTTTACCATTCATGAAATACATGTTCCTGATTCGGTAGTTTAGTTTTTTTTTTGTCTCCTCGATCTCCAAAGTTTGCAGTTAACCTTCAACATTTGACAACCAGCACCTTACATATCCACTGTTTCAGCTCACATTTGCCCAAGGGCACAGACAATGTTCGCTGACGTTCATGTTCCTCTACCCTTGGCAGTAGAATAATGTATTAGTTAGAGCAATTCAAATCTCCCCTTACAGCTTAGTCACACAAGTGGCTGAGCTCATTCAACATTTCCACTGACTGGAGCTCAGTTCCATCCCCATCTCCATCTGCTTGGGCATGAGTGGTTGTGAGAAGGGCTAACACTTGTGTGTGACCACTGGGTATTGGTGGCAGTGCCTTTGCACCTAATTACTTACCAATTGCTCTTTCAAATTTGGCCAATTTAGCAATAAAGACTAATCCCAGTAGAAATTGTAGTAAAGGAAAAGAAACTGTATGTGGTCTGTCAGACACATCCATGCTCATCAAAGGTGAAGGATGTCTTGTTGCTTTTTTTATTTTTCCAAGCTCCTTCACTCATTTTACAGTATTTGATAATGTTAGCCCATGTTAACCACGTCCCATTGACCCATGCATGAACTTAAGCTATACAATGGACACTACAGATGAAAGACCAATTGAAAAGCAAGAGAGCAAGAGTTTCTCCAGAGGAGAGAGTGTTTAGAGCTGTGCCTCAGTAAAAACATGTCTAATGGCGCAGACATTTGCCTCTGCTCCTGACATGGCTGTTAGCTAGCCTGGCTTGATGCTGGTTTTTGTACCTAGGAAAGTTCTGATTAAAGCCATCAGATTTCTTTCCTTGCACATAAGTATTGCGATAACACAAGATCATGCAAGAAATACGGGATTACATGTCACACGAAAATACATCTAGTTAGGCTCTAAGGGCGCACTCACACTGTCTTCCGCACCGCGCCCCGGGCTTTAGGGTACTTGTCCCCCCCTCACTCTCCCCCCGCGCCCCAGGCCCGTTTGTACTCACACTGCCTGGGCCTCGAGCGAATGCTTCTTGTCTGTCCATACGTCATCACGCCGTAACACGTCACACGCATTGATTGACGTCATCGCGACGCGTCGCTTTGTTTACAAATCTTTCCATAGACCTCAGAGTTTTTGTGCGTCTTGTCGACTGTTTTTGAATTTTTTCATCGACCAAATCTGCAGTAAACACTCCACCTCCGCATCACACCAACGTGAACCTTTCATCGCCATTGTTTGAAATGTCCTTGCATGGTCCGTCTTTCTTTTTTTTTCTATGTCCCAACAGGCGCATATAAAATGACCTCAGAACCGCTGTAGGCCTCGTGCTCATGCTCGTACACGTGCGCACGCTCGTGCTCGTACATGTGCAGATGTGCTTTACAAAAGCCCACCTCTCCCAAGCGGTCCATGGCCGGTTGCACTCACATTGGTTAAACGAACTAGACTTTACCCGTGGAACCTGTTTGGGCACGGTACGGATGGACAGTGTGAGTGCACCCTTAGTAGATGAAAAATCATGCAGTACTTTTCAGAGGAACGATGCTGGTTCTTCCAGCTTCTTACTGTACTTACCTGACAGTACCACGCTTTTACACCTAAATAAGTTCTGGTATTATCTTCTACATATTAGCAAAATGCTAGCCGAAAAACATCCTGACAATACAACTGGTTGAGTCCATACGCGATTCAGACTTGTGTGTTGAAGGAGAGAGAAAGAGGTGAAGGTGGCAATAGAAATGAGCTTTCATGCCTCACAAATCTTTCCCAGGCCTCATACAGTCGCTCACAGGTAATAATACAAATAAGCCTTTCCCACAACCCTCTTTGCGGCATTAATATTTTCTGTTGCAAACAACTCTTGTTTCCTGTGAAAAGCTGAACCTCTCCAAATGTCTTGCTGCAAGTGAGTTCAGACTCAGCACAGGATGAGAATGGGAAAACTGCTGATGCAGTCTGGGGCCTCCGCTCAGGAGACTAAAATTAGATTATTTTAAAGGCAGTTTACTAAACTTAAGAATCAGCTGGTTTCTCTGTAAAAGTTGTTGCAAAAAACCCATAAAAAGGTGCAGCAAAGGAGAAGATCCTGGGCAGTATCCTAGGATTACATTCTAGTTGGTTTAGTCATGAATTAGTACTTTGTAGAAAGTAGTGTGCCTAGAGAGGAGCAAAGCAAGGCCATTTCAAATGACAACAGTTCAAACAAACAACCTAAAACAAGTGCTTCCCAATCTCGAGGGTGCTGACCATTGAGGGAACGGAGAACCTGAGTCTGACAGAGGAAGCTCTCATAGCTAATTAGCTCGTAATTATATAATCAAACATTCCCAATTGACAGTCAAATGCTGTCGTTTTATGTTCAAATGTTAAAACTGCTTTTGTTTTGTTTAAACCACTTGAACAGAAGGAGATAAAGGGTCACAATAAAGGTAAAGCCTTGAGTCTGTCGGGTCAAATATTCTCTTAACTTTCCTCCAAATCTCAGTGAAGGTAAGTGTGTGTGTATTTGAAGAAAGAGCGGGTAGATGTGGATCTTCACTACAGATTCAGTAAGGTGTCTGCTTTGGTTTGCGTAAAGCTTTAGCAGGATTTTGACCCTGCGAACCTTTGCTTTGATACCTGAGAACTCGTGAAATTCACTGAAAGCACCTGTTCAAGGTTATGTAGTGCAGTGCAGTAGCATCCCTGCAACAGTAACATTTGTTTTGGTAATTTCAGAGACGTTTTTGAACTCAATAACTGAGGCCCTGGTTGTTGTTTTTTAGTATTAGACCACATTACATTGCATGGTGTACCTATTTTAAATGCCCTACAAAAACATATTTCCTTGATCAGCTCAATGTTCTGCCACAGTAAGAACATCATTTGATATTTCACGCCTCACCAAAAAGCAGTCATTTGTGCTGTCCCTTAAAGGCGTGATATCACAGATGTTTGAGCTGAGGGGAACTGCAGTCTGGCTCGTCACTGGGAGGGAACCCTACCATATACGTAGAGTCATTCGATCTATAGCTCATATACAAAATATTGATAAGTGCAGCCAAAATGCCTGATACATGAAACTCGAACACGCGAGCAACTTAACAAATTATCCCCATATACATTTTAGTTTTAGTTATTTTCCCAGGTGAACCTTTTCCTTTCTTCTGTATTGTATGTCTTTAGAAACTTTGTGAACATAGATTTTTTGATAGGAAGTATTTGGGTTTTGGCGTAAAGCGACAACTGAGAGAGGGACCCAAACGCGAAACTCAGTTCAAGGTCCAATATTTTAAGGCTCCGGGTGGAGCGGTGGAGCCAGTGGAGGCTGAGGCCGTAAGACCCAGGTGGTCAGCTGAGAGGGGGGGCGGTGAGGTGAGCAGGGAGACGAGATGAGGCTGGATGGGGAGGCCAAGTGGCAAGGCTGGGGCAATGAGGTGAGGAGGGAGGCCAGGAGCAGATCTGGCTGGCACGAGCGGGGTGTAGGTGAGTGTGGACAATACTGGACAACAAACAAGATAAGTATTAGTATAACACACTAGGGGAAAATTACTATCTACTATCTATCTAAAAAAAAAAAAAAGAGAGAGCAAAGGGAGTCAGTGTACCACATGGGAGAGTGGACGATCTGACTAAGAGTGACTGGAGAGACCGGGTTTTGACCGTGGCTGATGATTGAGAACAGGTGTGTGGCCTGTATACCTGCCAGCTCATTAGACCTGCTCCTAGGAGACAGGAAGACACAGACACGGGGGAGGGGAGGAAACACTGGGAACACAGATTCATGACAGGTTGGGGTTTGGTCAAGCCATAAAACCCGTAAAGACTGTGTTCATTAATATGCAAAATAAATCACGATACTAAATTTGTTGTCCAAAAGCCAGCGTATTTGGATTGTGTGAATGCACTTTACTTTGAAAGCTCTGTTAAATCAAACCACCGCAGAGCTTTTGCTAGATTTGAGGCAGTATGTTAGGGTTCAATTAGCGATGAGTCGGCCCAGACTTTTTACTGCCTCTTGTTATGAATAAAGGAAAGCAATTCTCACTAAAAGCTTTTCATGAACAAGGCAAGTTTTCTCCTCACAAAGTGCTGTTGTCCTTAATAAACCTCACCTACTGTATGTCGAGTTGTTTTCATATTTAGGACCTAAACTTTAGGTCCTTCTCTCTTGGACCAGCACTAAGTTACACCAGCTATCTGCGAGATCAAACATAGTCTAGTTTGAACATAACTTGTAGTTTATGTCGGACAGCACGCTACTAACATTCGAAGGGTTGTGACAACTGAACTAGTTCCAAAGTCAGCATGAATTACAACTTAAATCTTACACATAACCCTTTGCAGGTGTGATGTCCTCCGTAAAATAGCAGCTGTCATGGTGCATCGTTAAGCTTTTAACTGAGTCCCCTTTTAGGGCGCACTCACACTGTCCTTCTGGCCGGGGCCAAAACCGTTTTTTCAGCTAAAGCCTAGTACCTTTAAGCAGTGTGAGTGCCGTCCACGGCCCGCTTGAAAGAGGTGGGCTTTAGCGGAGCCGTTTGCACATGTACGAGCACGAGCGTGCGCACGTGTACGAGCACGAGCCCTACGGCAGTAGCGTTATGTCCGCCTGTTCGGACATGTAAATAGAAGGACGGACCATGTGCGGACATTTAACAACAACAACAATGGCGGTGAAAGGTTCACGTTGGTGTGATGCAGAGGTGGAGTGTTTACTGCAGATTTGGTCGGATGAAAATATTCAAAAACAGTCGACAAGACGCATAAAAAAATCCCAGGTCTGTGGAAAGATTTGTAAACAAAGCCACGCACACACGATCAATGCGTGTGACGTGTTACGGCGTGATGGCGTATGGACAGCAAGAAGCATTGGCCGGCAGTGCGCCCTTACTCTTTAGTATCTTTTAGTCCTTTAATTTTCTCTTAAAGGTTTTATTATTCATTTACTTATTTATCTTTGTTTTGCTCTCAGTAATTTACATTCATTTATGTTGTTTTAGGAGGTTTTCCATGTCTTTTACAGCGTGCTCACACTGTCCTTCTGGCCGCGGCCAAAACCGGTTTTTCAGCTAAAGTCTAGTACCTTTAAGTAGTGTGAGCGCACCCGCTCCGCGCTCAACTGGGGCCAGCTGGTCCGCCACGGCCCGCTTGAAAGAGGTGGGCTTTAGCGGAGCCATTTGCACATGTACGAGCACGAGCGTGCGCACGTGCACGCGCACGAGCCCTACGGCAGTAGCGTTATGTCCGCCTGTTCGGACATGTAAATAGAAGGATGGAACATGCGCGGATATTTAACAACAACAACAATGGTGGTGAAAGGTTCACGTTGTGTTTACTGAAGATTTGGTCGGATGAAAATATTCAAAAACAGTCGACAAGACGCACAAAAACTCCGAGGTCTATGGAAAGATTTGTAAACAAAGCCACACACACGCGATCAATGCGTGTGACGTGTTACGGCTTGAAGGCGTATGGACAGCAAGAAGTATTGGCCGAGGCCCTGGTAGTGTGAGTACAAACGGGGCTGGGGCGCGGGGGGGAGAGGGAGGGGGGGACAAGTACCCTAAAGTCCGGGTCTCGGTCCGGGAGGATAGTGTGAGCGCGCCCTTAGTACCTATATCATTCATTGTCTGTTAATTCCCAGCTCCATTGTTCTCCTCATGAGGGCCCTCCACTCCGAGAGCTCTGTCTGGCCTGCCTGCGGGGGGCCATCCTGGGGGTAGTCCGGGCCTGGATAGTTGGGGAGTCCTGCCCCAGGGATTTATGGCCGTGGTTTGGGTTCCTATCTGTCTGGGTCGGGTTGGTTGCGGGCTTAGACGGCTCTCCACTTGGTCTATCAGTGCTCAGATCTACTCCATTATATCTAGTGGGGGGCAGGGTGTACATACTGTATCTGCGTAGCATGTATGCATGTGTATGTATGTGTATGTGTTACATGAATGAGGGTGCGGGCAGTGGGGATGTTAACAGGGTTTGTTTTATTTTCTTTTATGTAAAGCATTTTGTGCTGCATTTTTACATGTATGAATATAAATAAAGCTGATTTGATTTGACTTGACAGGTGGGATAACTGGAAGGATGAGACGGAGCGGCCGTCTTTTTGCAGACCTTGGATATTCATTATGATTTTGATTTATACTCACTCTCTCTATGAGTGGAGAGCATAGTTGCACAGCAGACATGTAGCATGACATTGACAGAAACTGCCCAGTCCTTGCCTTCAAGTGAATCTTGCACTAACAGTTAACCAATTTAGGCGATCATTATGTGTTATATTGGAATTTCATCCAACAATGGTGTAGTGGTTAGCACTGTCGCCTCACAGTGAGAAGGTTCCAGGTTTGCATCCCGACTCGGGCCTTTCTGTGTGGAGTTTGCATGTTCTCCTCGTGTCTGCGTGGGTTTTCTCTTCTCCGGTTTCCTCCCACAATCCAAAGACGTGCACGTATTCGGTTCATTGATGACTCTAAATCACCCGTAGGTGTGAATGGTTGTCTGTCTCTGTTTGTCTCTATGTGTCCTGCGATAGACCGGCGTCCTGTCCAGGGTGGACCCCGCCTCACGCCCGTAGTCAGCTGGGATCGGCTCCAGCCCGCGACCCCGACAGGGATAAGAGGCTGAAGATGAATGAATGAATGAATAATAGGTTACAATTATCTTACATTGTGGTGAACAATTTCACCACTTGATAGAGTTAGGGTTGTATTATCATCAAATCACAATGCTTTGTCCAGTTTAGGTAGCTTATGGTTTTTGTTCGGTTATAAACATTAGCTAATTTAGCCGTTAGCCTTTTTGCATCAAGTGTAAACTTAATTATCTGTGGAAATGTTATGTTTAGTGTGGACCATATACATATACTAAAGTTGGCTTCACATCTATGTTCTCTAAATTTATTTACATTGTTGTTTCTTTATGTTCATTTATGCCCCTTAAAGGGTTTGGGTGAAGCAGGCAGACATATCTCCTTTTCAAGAAAAGTGGCAGCAGTGTAGAAGTGAGTGACTAGGTGAGTATCATTTTTTAGTAACCATAGCAACACAAATTATTGACATGAAAATCGCTAAAGTAAATATACAGTGTTAAAGGAGATTACTGAGCTACACAGACGGATTTAGTGAAGTTTTAAAATAATCCCCAAAGTCTTTGAATATCCATGTCAAATTGTCAATATATTTATGACATGCTGTTAAGTTGTATTTAATAGTTACCTGAATGAGTAGCGTTTCAAATACGTGTGACTAACCTAGCAACATAAATTAAGCGTGTGGGAAACAAATGACTTGCAAGACAAATAGACACAGTGTTCATTGAGGTTAGGCTGCTGTAATGAGGGAGGGGGTGGGCTATCAAGTTAGACAGGAACAGAAGTCCGTGCTGTAATTACTGAGTCCCTTCACAACAACTTATCTGCTCTCATTAACCACAAGACAACAGGACATGCCTGGTGTCATTGCCTGTGTTTGCGTGTTGTCTCCTTCTCATTTTCTCTTCCTAATTCTTTTCTCATCCTTTACTCTCCTCTCACCAGCAGGACTTACATCTAAACGTGCTAAACTGCTACTCACACCGCATCAGATTTATGAGCCACAGGGGTTGCTCTGCACACTGCCAGCCCTTTAGCAGTCATTGCCAGTGACCGGGGCACTCAGCAAGTGCTGCCCAATATTATCCCAGTCAAGTCATAGAAGAGCGGCTCAAAAGCCACAGGCATCATGTTTGTTATCTTCACTTCACCATGGCCCTTAACCTGTCCTCTTGTAATGGTACTCAGTATCCCACTACAAAGACGGTTTAGTCCTTCAGCTCTCCTTTCAAACTAATATCGTTTCACGTCCGTGACACACCACCTACCTCCACCTGTGCATGATGGCTACCGCGTTGAACTGCTGCTGCCTGCACGCATATGGTGTAGACACAGACAGTGGATTTAGAAGAAGAAGAATTCCTTTATTAGTCCCGCGATAGAAAGACATTATACCCTATTGAAAGTCACTATTTTTGTTTTACAGCTTGAAATGATAATACATAAAAATAAATATATTTTTCCAGCGTGATTTACATATTTTGCATGCTGAGACCTTCGATCCCTCAGGCCTGCCTGCAGTCCTGACCTGTGTCCCATTGAAAATGTTTGGCGCATTATGAAGCGCAAAATCAGACAACGGTGACTGCGGACTGTTGAGCAACTAATGAAGAAGAATTCCTTTATTCATCCTGCGAATGGGGAAATTCAATTTGCACTCTATTTTTTCATTTTACACACACACACACACACACACACACACACACACACACACACACACACACACACACACACACACACACACACACACACACACACACACACACACACACACACACACACACACACACACACACACACACACACACACACACACACACACACATGCCCGAAATACACACACATGCACAGACAGGACCTATATACATGCAACTAATGGAGAGATGTCAGAGCGAGGGGGCTGCCAGTGACCGGCGCCCCGGGCAGTTGGGGGTTCGGTGCCTTGCTCAACAACACCTCGGCAGTGCCCAGGAGATGAACTGGCACCTCTCCAGCCACCAGTCCACGATCCATTCATGGTCGACACAGGGACTCAAACCAGCAACCCTCCAGTTCCCAGCCCAGTCACCTATGGTGGTTATCTGTTGACTTTTCAAAGTAGAAATTCCCCACAATGACAGTTCAGCGGCAGAGGACCGGAAACCCTGATGATGAGCAGATGAGACTTCTTCAGACGGGGGGCTTTAAAGAGACAGGTGCTGAAATCAGAGATCAGATCAAAAAGGCTCTTCTGATTTGGAAAGCTCTGGAGGACAGTTTTTCATTTTTTTATTCTATCTCTAGGTGTAAGGGAGCGTACCTATGTTCCCCATGTCCTATATTCCCAGCTTTGTATGCGACCGGGAAACATCTGACCTTCTTTTAAGAAAAGGGTCCAATGTGTCCCGGTAGTCACAGAAAGGGTCCTATGACTGTTATTTTTTCCAAAATTAGGGACGCATTCCACGTCAAATAGGCCTATGTAGACCCTAACCTTGACCCTAACCCTGACAAAATGCTGAATTAATTCAGCAGAGGCAGAGGCTTATGCAACCGGGGAACACAGGGATGACCCCAGTTGTAAGAGGTACCCTCTTTATCATGTCTGCGTCATATTAACTACTTTTGAGTAGCTCATATTTACGAGTAAACTTCTCCCAGTACAAGAGGAACTTTGAGTGACATAAGTGTATGGTGATCTGTTGAACATATGCACAGAATTGGCGATTTTTTTAACCATTAGCAAACTAGCTAGCTAGTCGCTAAATGAGCAAAATTTGACATCTTAGGGCGCACTCACACTGTCCTTCTGGCCGGGGCCTAAACTGGTTTTTCAGCTAAAGCCTAGTACCTTTAAGCAGTGTGAGTGCATCCGCTCCGCGCATAACTGCGGACAGCGGGCCGTCCACAGCCCGCTTGAAAGAGGTGGGCTTTAGCGGAGCCGTTTGCACATGTACGAGCACGAGCGTGCGCACGTGTACGAGCACGAGCCCTACGGCAGTAGCGTTATGTCCAACTGTTCGGACATATAAAATAGAAGGACGGACCATGCGCGGACATTTAACAACAACAACAATGGCGGTGAAAGGTTCACGTTGGTGTGATGTGGAGGTGGAGTGTTTACTGCAGATTTGGTCGATGAAAAGATTCAAAAACAGTCGACAAGACGCACAAAAACTCTGAGGTCTTTGGAAAGATTTGGAAACAAAGCCACACACACGCGATCAATGCGTGTGACGTGTTACGGCGTGATGGCGTATGGACAGCAAGAAGCATTCGCCGAGGCCCAGGTAGTGTGAGTACAAACGGGGCTGGGGCGCGGGGGGACAAGTACCCTAAAGCCCGGGTCGCGGTGCGGAAGGACAGTGTGAGTATGCCCTTAACGTGTTATCCACACACTCACAGTACAGAAAGCATATTGCTATTGCCAGATGATTGAAAACTTAACCTGTGTAACATGAAAGCATGGTGGAATTAGCAAACCAGCCAGTCATCCGCTAGAAAACGAGCTGAACAGTGGGCTGATGGCCAGCGGCAGTACTGGGTCTGATCGCCCCTCCGCCTCACTCTCCCCCATTTAAGACCATATCCCAATATTTTATCTTTTGATCTGGAGTCAGTTATGTAAGTCCAGATATCAGTTAACGCCTCAAGTTATGCTAAGCAAACAAAGCATGGTCGCTGACTAAAGCTATTCTCACTACGCCCCGCGGCAACCGCCCTGTTAACTGCCCACCTTCAAAAATGTTTTCTAAACAAGCAACGCGTTTTCAGAAGCGGCTCCTCTAACCGGGTTACCACCCTGAGGTCAGCAATCTGTGCACGTTCACATGGGAGGTTACTGCTTCATGCCCTTGCCCCTGCAGTCAAAACTGCTCCCTCTCTGCAGCCTCCCCTTCATTGAAATGACTGGAGGCGGTGAGTAACTGTAGTGGTTCGAAAGCAGCGCAAGAAGAAGAAGACATACGTTGTTCCTTCTATCATCACACACATTACACACACAATGCCTGAAACACACACTCAGCTATAGCTTTGGCTGTTATTTTCTGTGTTTGGATCTCGGTTTGCTTTAAACCCTGAAAATATGCTGACTAATAAACAGCCTATGAAGTATTCAGTTTAATAAGCATCAGCTAAAGTCGGTCAGCATTGTTGGCTCACTTGGCTTTGAGGAAGGCGTGTTAGGGTCTACTCACACTTACCACTTGTACCAAGTCCAAGCACGATTAAAGTCTAGAGTCTAGTCCGTTTGATCAGTGTGAGGAGGGAGGGGGTCAATCACGCTAAAGCACGGCACGGATCAAATCGCGGTACTAATGGCAAGTGTGAGTAGACCCTTTGCCAAGTCACTGAAAACCAGTAAACACAGATCCTGTCTCATCCTCCTGTCTCTCTGTACCCATCTGCCTTTCTTTCTCCGTTTCCCTCCCCCTCATAGGTTTAATCCCCCTCCCCCGACTCCCACTGCTCATTCAGCTCACAGCTTGTGTGTTCGTCTGTCAGGAAGGGTGAAACTCGGAGTGAGGTAAAAGGGGGAACTTGAGAGGTCAGCGGTGCTGGATGATTAGCTAAAAAGGGACTTGAAGACTCCCACTGCTTGTTTCTCTTCTGCTAAGAGCTGCTGCTGTTACTCACTGGCTGCTACAAATCCCTCTCGTTTTTGAACGGAGACACAAATGAACTCTGGGCTTTAGACAGAGAAGACCGAGAGATGGAGAACAAAGGATTTACTGTATGTGTGACTGAATGCCTGTTTTATCTTATTGGCTACATCTTTCGAAAGCCGGTTTCAGCTTAAGACCCTCACCATCCAAAGAGTTAAGCCCTGTTTTTTAATTTAGGGTTAAGACATAAGATTAAAGTCCAGGGTTTGTCAAGCCTAACACCGGTGGTGTGCTAACCATCATGTACTGTAGGTAATACAGTGACTATAGATAATTATCTTTACACGTCACTTCAAAAAAGACAAACTATCCCTTTAAACTCTGAAATCAGTTTGGTTTATATGATTCCACAGTCTTTGAAAAAGCTGTTTGGTTTCCTTTGATCTGCATGAAATCCCATTATATCTGTGATATGCTAAAGCAGCTAGCCTGTCATTGGCAGAGCATAGGCGATTTAGTGTGGAGATGGCCAATCACAGCACAAATGAGAAAACCAGGGCAATTGGTATAATACAGGTGTGCTCACTCTAAGTTACTTAACATTATTCTTTGTTTACAACCTGTCTGACTGCAACTGTTCATGTTTCTTGGTCTGTAGGACGCAGATGTAACAGATCTCAGTCATTTACTTTGGTGATTTCAACGTAATCTGATAGAAATGATAAAAGCAAACAAAATAAAATTGAAACATAGTGATCCTTTAGGGCGCATTCACACTGTCGTTCTGCACCGCGCCCCGGGCTTTAGGGTACTTGTCCCCCCTCCCTCTCCCCCCGCGCCCCAGGCCCGTTTGTACTCACACTACCTGGGCCTCGCGCAAATGCGTCTTGCTGTCCATACGTCATCACGCCGTAACACGTCACACGCATTGATGACGTCATCGCCATGCATCTCTTTGTTTCCAAATCTTTCCATAGACCTCAGAGTTTTTGTGCGTCTTGTCGACTGTTTTTGAATCCTTTCATCGACCAAATCTGCAGTAAACACTCCACCTCCGCATCACACCAACGTGAACCTTTCACCTCCATTATTGTTGTTGTTAAATGTCCGCGCATGGTCCGTCCGTCTAACTTCTATGTCCGAACAGGCGCACATAAATGAAGTCAGAACCACCGTAGGCCTCGTGCTCGAACACGTGCGCGCGCTCGTGCTCATACATGTGCAAACGTGCTCTACAAAAGCCCACCTCTCTCAGACGGGCCGTGGACGGCCTGCTGTCCGCAGTTATGCCCGGAGCGGTTGCACTCACACTGGTCAAACGCACTAGGCTTTAGCTGAAAAAAAGGGTTTTGGCCCGGTGCGGAAGGACAGTGTGAGTGCGCCCTTAATGTCAGTTGTTTTGCTAAATGAGCATCAGTTGTCACAGGGCGCGTACCTACTGTATGTTCCCAGCTTTGTTTGTGACCGAAAAAGGGTCCGATGTTCCCCGCTTTTCACAGAAAGGGTCCTATGTTCCCCGGTCTGTTATTGTTTCCACAATCAGTGCCGAATACTACGGCAAATAGGCCGATGTTGACCCTAACACTACACCCTAACCCTGACCCTAACCCTAACCTGTAGCCCTAACTAAATGCTGAGTTAAATCCGCGAAGGCACAGGCTTATGTGACCGGGGAACATCGAACCCAGGTAACATAGGGATGACCCCCTGTCACATTAGTTTGTATATGGTTTGTTCAGGTAAAACAGTTTTTCCTTTTAGAGAAGCGACCCAAGTTTAGGATTCTGGTTGAGAGCATGAGTCAAGTATAATATGAGATTGCAGATTAGGACATTTTTGTTTTCAGTGGAGCCTTCAACTACGTACTAAGGATTGCACATACGTTAGGTGCAAGGAGTCCAGTAATGTAGTTTCAGAACTTCTGAGTCAAATGATGAATATATTACCATCACTTTCAATTACAGTGTCTTCTGCAGTTCAAAGGTGAACAAGTACAAATACCCAGATTATTTTCTGAAGCTATTCAAAGTTGCTTTTGTCAGAGGAAGCAGGATTTTATATAAAATGCTGCTGTCGTCTGGGATGGAGTAGAGAGTTGCTGTAGCTTTTACTGACTTGAAAAAAGCACACACACACATAAAGCACACTCGCAAATACACATGCACCTGTATACCGGCGCACAAACAGTCTTATAAGTACTCACTAAGCCATTCGGGTTAAGTCATTCTATTGAGGTTACATCTATTGACTGGGTCTATTGATGTTTTAGAGCTCCTGCAGATCCACAATAGCAGGAACACACAAAAAATTTCTTACAGATGCACACACACACACAGGATACACAAAAGCCGAAGTTGTTTCGTAGTAACACTGGACAACACACACACACACACACACAGACACAGCCACACACAGATAGTTTAAGTGACCCATGTTTCCTTATGCCTAGCACATGCTGTTTGTTTTCAACAGCTCTGTCCGAGACTATTATATTCAATATGACTGTTTAGAAATAATATTGCTCACATATAGACATAACTCTTGAACAGTCCTTTAGTCCAATACACAGCAAGTCAATATTGACATGAATAATGTAACCACAAAGGCACCAACATGTTCAGATGTCATGAATACTAATATTAGTTGGAGAGACCAAACTCAGTTTTTTGTACCAGGCTGTAAACGCATTTCTGCTGTAAAGTTGGGCATTTTCACATGTGGCTATAGTGATTGAAGTGGCCACTCTTGCAGGTTTTGGCACTTCCCTGTTGGCTTCATATCACAGACCTGGAGGTTGCCGCTTGGTTCAGACCAGCATAAAATCAAAAACACCCCCTGTGGCTTTCAGGGGGGATGTATTGGACCCTGAATCGGCATAATAAAACTGTGAAGTGAAAATCTCCCCTTCTCATTCATTTTCTGCATCAGGATTCGGATTATTAGCCATAGTCTTAGGGCGCACTCACACTGTCGTTCTGTCCCGGGCCAAAACCGTTTTTTCAGCTAAAGCCTAGTACGCACCCGTTCCGCGCATAACTGCGGACAGCGGGCCGTGGACGGTGGGCTTTAGCAGAGCCGTTTGCACATGTACGAGCACGAGCGTGCGCACGTGTACGAGCACGAGCACAAGCCCTACGGCGGTAGCAATATGTGCGCCTGTTCGGACATAGAAAATAGAAGGACGGACCATGCGCGGACATTTAACAACAACAACAATGGCGGTGAAACGTTGGTGTGATGCGGAGGTGGAGTGTTTACTGCAGATTTGGTCGATGAAAATATTCAAAAACAGTCGACAAGACGCACAAAAACTCAGAGGTCTGTGGAAAGATTTGGAAACAAAGCCATGCATCACCATGACGTCATCAATGCGTGGGACCTGTTACGACGTGATGACGTATGGACAGCAAGAAGCATTTGCGCGAGGCCCAGGCAGTGTGAGTACAAACGGGTCTGGGGCGCAGGGGGAGAGGGAGGGGGGACAAGTACCCTAAAGCCCGGGTCGCGGTGCGGAAGGACAGTGTGAGTGCGCCCTTAGTCATAAAAATGCAGACTTAACAAACTTTGAGATTGTGTAATGATAGTTTATGCCCCTGTAGAAGCCACAAGTCCATACGATATCAACCTTGTGTTCTTTGCAATCTCATGGAGAAGTACTACACTACCCACAAACCTATATGTAACAGCGAAGCTCGCTGTTACCATGGAAAAGTTAACCGCCCTCGCTAACAGCTAGCGAGCTGCTACCACTTAACTCTACACTTGTGTACGGTACAGTCTTGTACCATTGCCTTTTCTTCCATTTTCCAAATGTTGTACATCGACTCAAGTGTTTTATAGTCATGATTCATATCATAGCTGAATGGTTTGGTTCTGGGCTTAAAACTCTTATATAAGGATTTTCTAATACATCAATGGGAAAAATCACTTCTGGAACTGAAGCCATTCAAAAAGCGGACGATCACTGTTGAGTGCTATTATCCTCTAGTGTGGGGCCAACATTCGACACATAGTTTGACGGTTTTCAGCCCTCATTAGTCAGTTGTCCTCAGCTCAATGTATAACTGTCAGAGGACCTGTCTGACAGCATGAAAACACAACAAATTATTGTAACACTGCAATAAACACAGGTCACTGCAAAATCCTCTCCAAGCCTTTAGGCCCTGTTCCATTGTTTCATTAAGCCAGCCATAAATCAATACTATTATCCTGTCTGTGTTTATTAGCTGATATAAATCCATACTCATTTCTCTCTGCTGCACCATCATTATTCAGACGGTGACACAGGATGGTGACTCGGTGCTCATTCTGTAACTTCAGAACAATGTTAATGAGGTTAAAGCAGCGTTAAGATGACAACTTAAATAGGCAGGTGAGGAACTGCAGCCTCTTCATCGATCCCTCGTTTTGAAGTTGTCAGAAGCAGTATGATTTATAAACATGAGGCCTTACAACAGAGAAATTAAGCAAACTGCCATTTGTAACAACCCGTAAAATAAGTGTAATAATGCGGCAATGCTCCTGTCCTGCTTGCGAGCTGTATCACACAACTTATTTGTATATCACATACATTGTGGGCTGTCTTTGTTGAGTCTCAATGTCATGCGGAGGCTAGGGACAGTGCCTTTGTGGCCTGGTAGACTGCTGGTTTTTAAACAAGACTATAACCATGAGGCTGTTCTTGAATTAAATATGCACAATGACAAGGATAACTTGCTTTAAAAATTGTATCATTCATTAATTCATATTTTTTATTTCTGTGTGATGCAAAAAAACATTTGGCTCATCCCACATGAAATTAAAAGACACCACCATTTAAATGACATCTTTCAGAGCCTACTCACACTGTCCTTTTGGCTGCGGCCAAAACCGTTTTTTCAGCTAAAGCCTAGTACCTTTAAGCAGTGTGAGTGCACCCACTCCGCGCTCAACTGAGGCCAGCGGACCGTCCAGGGCCCGCTTGAAAGAGGTGGGCTTTAGCGGAGCCGTTTGCACATGTACGAGCACGAGCGTGCGCACGTGTACGAGCACGAGCATGAGCCCTACGTCAGTATCGTTATGTCCACCTGTTCTGACATGTAAATAGAAGGATGGACCATGCGCGGACATTTAACAACAACAACAATGGCGGTGAAAGGTTCACATTGGTGTGATGCGGAGGTGGAGTGTTTACTGCAGATTTGGTCGATGAAAAGATTCAAAAACAGTCGACAAGACGCACAAAAACTCAGAGGTCTGTGGAAAGATTTGTAAACAAAGCCACACACACGCGATCAATGCGTGTGACGTGTTACGGCGTGATGGCGTATGGACAGCAAGAAGCATTGGCCTAGGCCCAGGTAGTGTGAGTACAAACGGGGCTGGGGCGCGGGGGGGGGAGGGAGGGGGGACAAGTACCCTAAAGTCCGGGTCGCGGTCTGGGAGGACAGTGTGAGTAGGCTCTCAGTCTTACATGTGGAAAAATATACAAAAGCATATCGTACAAATGTAACTCCCACCACTTCCCCACGCTCACTACATCATGTGAATATGTATATATGTCTATTTCTATTTCTTCCCTTTTTTAATTTAACTTTATAACTTATTTTTTGCCATTTTTTTCCTTATTTTGTAATTTTCTGTTGCTGCTGTGACAAAAGAATTTCCCCGTCTGCGGGACATTAAAGGTTTTCAGATTCTGATTAACAGAAGGATGACTACAAGATAAAAAATAAATTGGCTTTTTTCTTAGCCTGGAAATGAATCTGCCCAATTCATGTTTCATTTGTTCTGGCACATAGGTCTGGCCCCTCTCCCATAAAGACAGATTTCCAACCGCTTGCGATCTGACAAACCAATCAAAGCCGTTATCTCATGTGGGCTGGGTTTAAGATGATGACTGACAGCTTCAGTGGCCAGTCTGAAGTTATGTCCATCACAATTTACCAGGATCAAACTGTTAAACTAGGCAGAGCTGATCAAATATGACTCAATATTCTGTTACTGCGTTGACTATTTCTCACAATAAATGTTTTCAGTTGAGAGAACGGACCCCAATGGACAGGCTACGTCCTTTTATATACAGTCTATGGTTTAAATCTGTGTCTGTTACCCATGTGTATATACAAACAACATGGACTTACCACTGGGATAACAAGGTCTGGCTCAATTTGATCTTCAATCTTGCATTTTCATGGTAAATTAAAATAAATTAAATTACCTTGATTAAATTCAGATATGAATATAAACGCTTTGACAACACACAAGAGGAATAATGCACTTTTTCTACTTTGTGAGAACATAAAAAACGGACCTTTTCAAGGTTGGTTCTTCGTGTTTGACGCTCACCAGGGGCAGGATTTCTCCATGGTATTTTGTGTGTTTTGTTCATTTAGGTGGATCTTTTAACATTATCATACAGCACTGAAAAGAAATGCAGTTTTCATGTTTTTAAAGGAAAAAAAGGAGTACAAATGTTACGAATAGCGCAACTGTGTACACAACTGTTATTAAAGTATGAAACACCCACTCAGAGATGAAAATTGGTAAACAGCATTCGGCCAAAAGCCCCGAATGGACTTGTGGTTCACCGCCTCAAGGATTCAATTATGTTTTCAAGGTTGATGGAAAAACAAATTATTTTCTAAAAAGGAAATCATTTAACTTGAATGTGAGGGGGAACTCTGCTATCATAACAGACTTTATCAGATTTGATCTTTCATATGCATACGTGTCTCTCAGTGCTCAGTTTGCTGCTCTCCATTCTCCATCCTCTTTCATTGCTAATTTCATTTTCTTAATTTGAATGTATTAATTCAATCATCCAACCATTTTCAACACTGCTTATCCTGCTCAGGGTCCCAGGGGTCTGGGGCTCAGCTCAGCATGCATCTGGAAAAAGGCAGTTTATTTAATCAGTGTTAACAAAGTATTCATTATGATCTTGAGGGTGTTTAGTACGAGGTAAATGCTTTTTTAAAAAAAAGAATACATTCATGAATAAAATGGCAAATATTGGACAGAAAATAACCCTGTGTTTTTTAATTTAGTCTGCTCATTTTAAGTAAGGGTGCACTCTCACTGTCCTTCCGCACCGGGCCAAAACAGGTTTTTCAGGTCAAGCCTAGTGCGTTTGACCAGTGTGAGTGCACCCGCTCCGCGCATAACTGCGGCCAGCTGGCCGTCCACGGCCCGTCTGAGAGAGGTGGGCTTTTGTAGAGAGCGTTTGCACATGTACGAGCACGAGCGTGCGTACGAGCACGAGCACGAGGCCTACTACATAATTTATGTGCGCCTGTTCGGACATAGAAAATAGAAGGAGGGACCATGCGCGGACATTTAACAACAACAACAATGGCAGTGAAAGGTTCACGTTGGTGTGATGCGGAGGTGGAGTGTTTACTGCAGATTTGGTCGGATGAAAAGATTCAAAAACAGTCGACAAGACGCACAAAAACTCTGAGGTCTATGGAAAGATTTGGAAACAAAGCGACGCATCGCGGTGACGTCAATCCGTGCGTGTGACGTGTTACGGCGTGATGACGTATGGACAGCAAGAAGCATTTGCGCGAGGCCCAGGGAGTGTGAGTACAAACGGGCCTGGGGCGCGGGGGGAGAGGGAGGGGGGGACAAGTACCCTGAAGCCCGGGACGTGGTACGGAAGGACAGTGTGAGTGCGCCCTAAGTTAATTTTCCAAATGTCCCAAAAGTTTTCAAAAGATATATGTAGACATTTTAGCAGGTATAAAACCCTAGCTGTGGTTCCCTCTCCAGCACAACCTCCCTTCAAGACCTGTCCAACGTGTCCAAGAACTGCTCTTCAAGAACTGTCCACCTCAAGATCTGAGCCTCAGCAGAGAAATCCTGTTTAGTTCTTAAAGCCGTACTTTGAAGGTACCTTCTTCTTTCAGGATTGAAGTCTACCATCTGCATTTATTTAAATGAGAAGGTTTGTACATTTCCTAATTGTAAATTCATGCATGTGTGTAGTTGGTGCAGGAACAGCCGCCCACGTTCGATGCGTCCCAGGAGGCTTCAACAGGGAAATAAACATGAAGCATCCTTCAACTCCAGTGACTGACCCAGTTCTTTCTGAGGCATTTTCAGATCACCCTAATAGATGCTTTGTTAACTACCGTATCTCTGGCTTAGTTTAAGGTTTCTTAGCAGGTCTTTACTGTATGTTAAAACTGCTCTTAAGGGGCCAGAAGGAGCAGATGAGCAGTGGGGAGAGCACACATCCTTGTGGGGCACCAGTGCTGATTGTCCAGATGCTGGAGCAGATTTTCCACAGCCTCATCTGCAGGATGATTTTGACCCCTCACAGGTTGGGTTTGGACCAGTGAGCTAAATAAACTTTAATATACTGCATCAGCAAACTACAAGCTGCATCTCCTCAGTACCTGTCAAAGTACAACCAATAGATGTCAGAACTTACATTGTAGTCCTACTGCACTTCTCTCCAAGCCCTCTCCTTCTTTTGTTCTGTCCGTACAGTACTGACGTTGAGTCGCACAACTCCAGGTGACACAGACAAAACGTTTGTGCTCCATTTCTGATTCGCGATGACATCAGGAGAGTCTCAACACTAATAAACATCCTGTGCCCTGTCACTGTAGGTCAAGAGTTAACTGTTGATCAGATTCACCACGTGAAGAAAATATACAACGCAACGTTTGAAGATAACCTTGGACCTCTGGGGCTACTGAATGCCAGGTTAAATCTCCCGTCTGTCGAGCTGTGTGACAGTGACAGATTAGCACCGGTGCGGAGGACGTTATTGTGTAGCTCCTCTCAGGTGTGTGTGTGTGTGTGTGTTTGTGTGTGTCAGGGGTCGGTGAAGAAAGAGAAGGTGGATGAATGATGTGTTTGTACTGCGCTTTCTCTCCACTCCTGTCAATATCGTAGCTCACATTTTATCCCTGTAGGCACGGAGTCACGTTTTTCCTGTCTTTGAAGACTGTTGCTCTAATTCCTCAGAATATACGTTTTATATGATCATAACCGAGATAAACAGGATATTTATGTCCATGTGAACTAATGTTGTCCTGGGATGAGGAAGACATGCGGCAGGGCTGATTACTAGTTTGTCCTTTTCAGGAAAGTGTTACAAGTCCATCACAGGGTACACTGACAATAGCAAACAGTTTCTACCCTCAGGCCACCACAAGTCTGGACCTATATACATGCAACTAGTGGAGAGATGTCAGAGCGAGGGGGCTGCCAGTGACCGGCGCCCCCGAGCAGTTGGGCGTTCGGTGCCTACTATTATATATGTTACATTGGCTCACCAAATATTAATCACAAATGTCTTCCTCTTTGCTGTTGAACCAGGGCACATGGGATTTCAACAGGACAGTCTTCAGCCATAGCAACCGGTTGTTTGCTGCTAGCAGAGGCGCTAACATTGTCGCCTCACAGCAAGAGGATTCCAGGTTCGAATCCCGGCTGGGGCCCTTCTGTGTGGAGATGTGTGCATGCTCTCACCCCCGTGTCTGCGTGGGTTTTCTCCAGGTTCTCCGTCTTCCTCCCACAGTCCGAAGACATGCACGTGTTAGGTTAACTGATGACTCTAACTTGTCCGTGGGTGTGAATGTGAGCGTTGGCTGTCTCTGTTTGTGTCTATGTGCAATAGACCGGTAAAATACACACAAATAAAACCAAATAAATACAATATTGCCCATTCCAACCACTGTAGTGCCAACGAGTTGAGAATGATGTCCAGGATAATAGTGTTCCACCACCAGCATGGAGGGAAAACAACGAAGGAGCAGGTACGCACCTCTGACTGTAAAGCAGATGGGATGAAGGCGGGCCGTGGGCATCGGCTGCCAGGGTCAGACTCGGGTGTGGTCTTCTGTCTCTGCGGCAGGAGCACGCAAAGTAAGTCAGCGACCTTACCAGTGGGGTATGACAACCCACTCACTCAGACTGACTCATGCATTATGTTCCTCCCTTCAGCAGGTTTGAGAGGGTTGGACCTGAGCTGGCAGCAGTGATGAGCACGGCAAAAATTAAAATGAGCCAATGCTTCATTATGAATGTTGCGGCAATTCTACTTGCTTTGAGGAATGAGCAAACCAATCTGAATACTGAGTAACAAAAGTGTATACTGTAAGAAGTTTGGTTTAATTACAAAAGACAAACAGAATTCAGAGTAGAACAGATGTACCGTAGTTTTCGGATTATAAGTTGCAGTTTTTTTCATAGTTTGGCCGCGGGTGCGACTTATGTGTGAAATCATTAACATATTACCGTAAAATATCAAATAATAGCCCGGGCTATTATTTATCTCAGTCACGTAAGAGACTAGGCGTATATCAGCAATCGTCACACACACACACCAGTCAAAATTGGGCGGGGGCGGGTCATGGCAGAAGTGCATTGTGAAATAAAGATGCTAGCTGCTAAAGCGGCGCATTGTCTACCTTTGGAGTTGGCGGAGTTGTTCAGAAGTGACAGCGAGGAAGAAGAGTTCAGTGGATTTAGTGATTAGCAGTGACAGAGTGTTTGGTAAACGTAGAGCATGTTCTATATGTTATAGTTCTGTGTGATTAGTGACAGAGTGTTTGGTAAGCGTAGAGCATGTTCTATATGTTATAGTTCTGTGTGATTAGCAGTGACAGAGTGTTTGGTAAACGTAGAGCATGTTCTATATGTTATAGTTCTGTGTGGTTAGTGACAGAACCATAACATATAGAACATGCTCGACGTTTACCAAACACTCTGTCACTAATCACACAGAGTGTTTGGTAAACGTAGAGCATGTTCTATATGTGGTGAGACAAGTGAGACTTCTACTTAGGAGCGACTTTTAATCCGAAAAATACGGTAATTAAACACTGGGTCAGAGCTCCTACACCATGGACTGGGGTCAGAGGTCTGACCCTGAACGTAGGGTAACACAGCGTATATAGTTTGGATGAGATGATTAGGTTACCAGGACAGAGGCTCACAATCAAAGGGGACAGGATCCACATGATCAGTCAGATGCATTGTTTTCAAGACAATGCCAATCACTGCACATGTGACTGACTGTTCATGTGTAGCTGAAGGTTTAACATGCAGCCTGGGTTATTTAATCCTTCCTTTGTCAGGGAAATGCATCCATCACTAAAACATATATGAACAGATGATTTAAGCAGAATGATACGTTGACACGACGAGTGCATCCATGATGAACTGTGAGATCTGGACATCGTGTAACGTGTTCGTCTGAAGGATCATTTATGAGGGAAAACAAGTTTTTTTGAGTGCAGGAATGAAGCTGACATGCACACGCAAACACACACACACACACACGCACGCACGCATGCGCACACACACGCACGCGCACACACACAACTTAATAGATTTGATAGTGCTGTACTATTCATACATTAAGAGTACTTGTCACTGTGGAATAACAATGGAGAAGGCTTTGGTGTTGATTAGAAGCTTGCACTGTTGGTTGTAATTAACAATCTCTCTCTCTCTCTCTCTCACACACACACACACACACACACACACTTAATTAAAGCTAGTTTTCTGCTGCAGTTGAACCCCTGGGTTGGCACCTCCCACAGAGCTACAGACAGTGCAATATTTAACAGCATGGCCTCCAGTGGGCCCTTAATTTCTCTTATTCTTTCTTTCTTTCTTTTTAAATGAATTAAGTGCCTGCTCTATTCAAGTTACATCCACATTTGCATTCAGCCAAACTCACTGCCACTGTCCAGTCCAATCAAAAACTGAGCGGCTCGACTGCAGCAGCTGCGGTGCTCAGTGCCTTGCATAAGGGCACGCTGACACAAGCAGATGAGCTGAGTCATTTACTTTCTCCACTACACAATGTTACAGCAACACGGGCTGAATTCAGAATGAAACCTTCAATGAAGTGTGGTAGTAGTAAAATGTATGTTAAGATCACGTCCATGCCCCGGGAGATTCTGTCCCAGCAGTACAAGAGGCCACGGTCATGAAAGAGAGAGCACAATAAAGGAAGAAAACAAAGAAAGCACTCATTCACCATGCATCACAAGAGGTGAGTTGATGTCCTACATGTACAGAGATCTCTTTCTCTGCTGAAGAGGTGGTCTGGCATGGTTAGGACCACTGACTGGCATGTATATGGTATCCTAGGACAGTAGTTCTCAACATTTTTTGATCTTGATCCACTTGCGCAATGGGGGATCCCGAGGTGTTCCCAGGCCAGCGTGGAGATCTAATCTCTCCACCTGGTCCTGGGTCTTCCCCGAGGCCTCCTCCCAGCTGGACGTGCCTGGAACACCTCCCTAGGGAGGCGCCCAGGGTTCATCCTTACCAGATGATCCTGAACCACCTCAACTGGCTCCTTTCAACGCAAAGGAGCAGCGGCTCTACTCCGAGTTCCTCACGGATGCTGAACTTCTCCCCCTCTCTCTAAGGGAGACTCCAGACCCCCTCCTGAGGAAACACATTTCAGACGCTGGTACCCGCGACCTCGTTCTTTCGGTCTTGGTAATTTGTTTTTTAAACATGTTATTAAAACTTTTGCCAATGCCAATGCTTGCAGTATGTTATCTGTTCTTTGAGGATCACACCATGGTACCAAGTCATTTTTTCCCAGCTTTTTAGTGTATTATCAAACTGTTCAATCTTTTGTTTTGTGCATACTGTCTGAACTGACTTTGTGACTGTCCTCAATGTATACCACACAATAAATGCCAGTATTTGGTAAGGATGGGAATCAAGAACAGGTTCCAGTAGAGAACAGGTAACAATCAGAACTAGAATCATATGCTTCTAAGCTGATGCTGCCATGAATTTCTGACACTTACGCGTTACGAGAAAATTACATCAAACCTATACTAGAAACGTACACGAGTGGGGTTATAACAACATTAGTGCCACATAGGCAGGCTTAGAAAATCAATTGGGGAAAAGATATGAACAGAATATATACTACGAATGAAATCATTTAAATTCCCATCCCTAGTATTCAGCCACGTTTGTGAAAGTGCCGTCCAGATTACAGTATAGACACAGATCTGGTGCTTTTTGTTCTGTCATCAGAGCAGACAAACTAAAAGTCAAAAAAGGGTCAAGCAGCTCTGTGGAAAGGCAATTTTTAATATACACCAAAATCATTATTTTTGGAGGATGACACAGTTTTGGTGTTATAATGGTGCTTTGACACCTTTACTTCACTTCATTTGGTCAGGACCAAGGTGAAATAATGACATTGTGTTACTGCTTATTTTATTTTTCAGTGTTTAGCATCAGGAGTTGGTGAAGGTAAAGACTTAGTTACATTTGCAAATTATGTCTGTATAAATTAGACAATATCCTGTTCACTTCCAGTAGATACAAAGCAACGTGCAGGAACAGTGTGAGCTCTATGTCTGAAAAAAACAACAACAAAGTCCCAACCTAGCGATTTCTACACCTCGTCTGAGACATGCCAGGTGTGTCATCAGTAACCATGCTCACGTGTTTTGTGAACTGTCAGGTAAAACATCTGGTGAAACAGATGTGAGTCACACCGATGCAAAGAGAGAAGCCGCACCTCCAATCACACACACACAAACACATGGTAACACACAAGTACCTAATGATGAATGTTGCTGCCTCTTCATTAATTCTTATCCCCACCTTGTGTCTTTGCAGGTTTCATGCTTTGTCAAGCCCAGTGAAACGAAGACTGACGAGTTGTCGTGGCCATAAGGCTGCACTGAACAAATCAACACACTTACTCTCTTTATGTCCGTCTCTCCCGTCCCGTTTTGCCCTTTCTAGTTTTCTAAAATCTATCTATATCTATCTCTCTCTCTTTCTCTCTCTCTCTATATATATATATATAAAGTCAGGTCTCCATTCAGTTCCCTCTCTGTGTAGCTGTTGTCAAGTATGCTTTAGTTCAGCTTTAGTGCTAAGAGTTTAAATGGCTGTTTCTCCAGCCTGACCCAAAAAAAGTGTAATACAAAAAGACAAAGATAACAGAATGCATTAATATCTATCCACCAGTCGAATACGATGTTGTTTGTTTTTCTTAAAATGAAGATACAGATTGATTTTAAATTCAGTAAAATGTGTCTCTATGTGCCCTCCGATAGACTGGCGTCCTGTCCAGGGTGTACCCCGCCTCACGCCCGATGTCAGCTGGGATCGGCTCCAGCACCCCCAGCGACCCCAACCCCGGGATAAGCGGTTGAAGATGAATGAATGAATGAATGAAAATGCGTCACATTTGCAATTTGATGTCCTGTCTGTGTGAAACTGAGGCGTAATATTCTTATTTTCCCAAAAGCCGGCTCTCTGGGATAGGCGTAGCCTAAACATGTGACCTGAAGCACAAAGTTGCCCTCTTGTTACAGTGGTCACCGTAATCGTTGAACTTTTTTCTCAAGTTCTTTACTTTGCTGATTACTTGCGTCTTCTCCCGATGAAAGTCACGTTGACAAAGTTCCTCTGCTGCCTTTTCATAAAGAATCCCATCTTTCAACGTCCCCGTCCCAGCTGTGGGTCGCACAACAGTTCACGTCAACGACACCTCCCCCAAATGTGCCGGCAAGACACAAAACTCTATTTAAAACAAAGTTTACATTACAAGCTAAATTGTTTGGTCTGTCATGCCAAAGTGTGCATTGTGTTGAGATGAACAGTGTCTTGGCCGGTCTCAGTGGCAGAAGTCAGAATTGGCAGAATTTCTGAAGTGGACGTTGACGCGTCATTCTCCATATTTGGCAGATCTCCGATGTTCCCATGTCTGAACCACGCTGTCGTTTTACAAGTCAGCCTCGGAGAAAAGCTAGAATGTAGTCACCACATGAGACTCAACCGAGTGCGAGGAGCTTCCAGCCCCTAGGATATGATGTGATGGTAATGATAGGATAGAAAAGAAAGACGGACGGACGATAGGACCGAAGGAAGGAAAATTGGTAGGAAGGAAGGAAGGATGATAAGCAGGAAGGAAGAAAGGAAGATAGGTAGGTATGAAGGTAGGAAGATAGGTAAGACTGAAGGAGGACAGATAGGAATGAAAGGATCATAGGAAGGAAGGAAGGAAGGAGGAAAGAAAGATAGGGAGAAAGGAAGATGGAAGGCATAGGAGGAACATAGGAAAGGAGATAGGAACGACAGGAGGACTGATAGGAATGGAAGGAAGATAGGAATAAAGAAAGATACAGTGTGAACATAGGAAGGAAGGAAATAATAAAGAAATATAGAAAGGGATGAAGTAGGAAGGAAGACAGATAGGAATAGGAGCAGACAGACCGACAGACAGATAGATAATTGTGTTTGTCCTAATGATGTTGGTTTTTAGTTAGTTTCTATTTGTACATGCTTTAAATGTTCATGGAGACAGAGTTTAACCTTGTGAGCAGGAGTCGGTGTAAACGATTTCTGCTTTTATCTTTCACTCCTGTCCAAATGTATCAGTTTGATGATCGTTGGCCCAGGTCAGGGGGATGCTCAGGTATGTTTTCTACTGCCAAACCAGAACATTTACTTAATCGTGCACACTAACTGGAAAAGTTTGTCTCCTGTCTTTGCAGAATCTCCTCTGTTCTGTATCCAGCAGAGATGTTGGTTCTTTACAACTACTAGTTATTCAAGAAGCCTGTAAGTGTGTAAATGTCCTCGGGTTGAGCAGCATCTACCTCTCCTGTGGACGGTCTGCCCCTGAAGTGTCCATCTGTCTCCCCTTCTCTAGTTACGCTGCTGCTGTCGAACAGACTCTCATCTCTCACTGCAGCCATATGCGTGCTATTGATCCCTGCAGTCCATCAGTCAGTTCAGCTTCCACTGTCAGCTGCTCATCAATGACAAGTTGACCTGATATGCCCTTAAGTGGCATCGATGACTCTTTATTACATGTAGTTAGCTTTAGGCGCTGTCAGCAAACTGAGTAATGATGAAAGGGTAATGAATACCAAGACATGATCAAACTTTAGCCATAATCCAACAAAAAATCAATAACAGAAGATGAAAGTCAAACAATATTCACTTATATTTGAAGATTTTATGACTACGAGCATCATCTCAATGACTACTTCTAACATACACAAATCAAAGGAATATATTTGAAGTGACAGTGCACTTCATGTACAAAGGGTGCCCTATTGAGCTCTATTAATGTGTCGTATGAGGATCCCTCATGAGTCCAAATGTGACACCACATTCAGGAAATTCAATGCTGCTTTGAGACTGGTTCAAGTAGCCTCACAAGTAGGCCTCTTAACACTTGAGTGGGGTCCTTTCTGCAGTAGCAGGTGTGTGACTACAGAACCATGAGAAGAGGAAATGAAAGGAGAAGCTCCATGCAGCTGAGGGCTGAACTCATTTTAACAAGCTAACAGGCAGAGAGTTCGGGATTTAAACATCAAAGATGTTATGTCATTTTATTAAGTGTTAAGGTGCCCAACCTTTTATTGTGATGCCAGAACAGAAGACAAGATGTCCTGTATGTCTTATGCTGAAGGAGTTTATTTATACTTGATCAAGGAGAAGAGAGGAGTCGTCAACACAAAGTAGTGAAGCCACCTCAATTCTAAGGCTCAGACAGCAAAATCCCAGATTCTTATACTACTAGAGGGGGGACTGAGACCCGTAGAGGAGATGCGCTAACACGGTTCACGTTGGTGTGATGCGGAGGTGGAGTGTTTAGACGCACAAACACTCTGAGGTCCATGGAAAGATTTGTAAACAAAGCCATACATCATGATGACGTCATCAATGCGTGTGACGTGTTACAGTGTGATGACGTATGGACAGCAAGAAGCATTTGCGCGAGGCCCAGGTAGTGTGAGTACAAACGGGCCTGGGGCGTGGGGGGAGAGGGAGGGGGGACAAGTACCCTAAAGCCCGGGGCGCGGTGCGGAAGGACAGTGTGAGTGCGCCCTAATACTGCCAACATAAGGTCCAACACGGACGATCAAATAGGGAATACCCTCTGATAAGAACCTGTGTCTCTCATAAAGGTAGTCTAGGAGCGCAGCTTCCTCAGCTTTAAGTAGCCGATCCAGCACAAAGGTATAGGTCTAAGCTCTTAGTCTGAGTTGAACACTTTTGTGTCACAGCTGACCCCGGCTTTGAGCGCAGCATACCTCACTGACCCACTCTGCCCTTTCCCAATCAGTTTCCCATGACGCCTTTTCAGATGGCTCTGTGTAACAAACAATTGTATAAATATAAGTCCTCAAAGCAATTTCAGTCAAAAGCAACTGGACTTGGTTATTTGTCTAGGAAAACGTTTCACCTCTCATCCAAGAGGCTTCATCAGTTCATGTACGCATCTGACCAGGCTGGGACTGGACCAGGACCAGGACCAGGACCAGGCTGGGACTGGACCAGGACCAGGACCAGGACCAGGCTGGGATTGGTCCAACTTACTGGTGTGAGATCCAGGTATTTAACCTCTCACAAGGCCGATGATGTCACTGAAACCTTTTGTGCTCCAAGTGCCAACGACCATCGTTAGAGTGGCAGTCGTTGGTGGACAGTTGGTTTCGACTTCGTTAGTGCTCTATTGAGTCTGAACGACAGTCGTTGGGGTCACCCGGGCCATGTGTGAACAGTTGTTCTTTGAGGTTAGATTGTTGAATGAAGGGATGAAAGGGCAGCATTGTAAATTGGAGATAAGTGGTGTCTCAGACCTCTGACTGAAATTGCTTTGAGGATAACGATGACCTGGACGAATGAGAACATTCACAGGCTCATAAATATAAGTAACATGTAAAATGTGAGTTCATGTGCAGCAGAAAGAAACTGAGAAATCAGAAAAAACAACAAGAAGAGCTGCATGTTGATGCGCTGGTAACCAGGTCAGAGCTTCACCTCAGAGAGCAGTGGAAACGGGAGTCGTCAGAGTCATTATTTTACTTTGCATTCACACAAAACACACCCCTCTGAGCCCGGCTGTCAGTCAAAAGGCCACTGAGCATGCTCAGTAGTTGTCCATGCTTTGACACCCACGGCAGAAAGCTTCATTGCAATGCACTCAAGACTGGTGACCTGAGACTGAGCACACACACACACACACACACACACACACACACACACACACACACACACACACACACACACACACACACACACACACACACACACACACACACACACACACACACACACACACACACACACACACACACACACACACACACACACACACACACACACACACACACACACACACACACACACACACACACACACACACACACACACACACACACACACACACACACACACACACACAGGCAGGCTGAGTGTGACACAATGAGAGGGAAATTGAATCATTCAGTAGAAACTGGTGGGGATTCGGGGATTAGCAGGGATTTCTTTTCACTTCTTTTGGGAGCGCTGCTTGTGGAAAACTCAAACAATGGGAATGTTCGGACCCCCGCAGCGGCCTCCAATCAGACCACCCTCACCACTGAGGTCCAGCATGATCAGTGGGAGCTGCCCAGTCAAACCACACAACAGTAATTGTTCAGGGAAGTGTGTGACTGTGATATTAACTGACATTGTGCTACGTGTTGTCATTATGAAACTCCGCTGTGACCTTAATCCAACGCCGCTAAAGGCACTTTGAAGCTTTCAGGCCAACCGCTGACTCGCTCTCTCTTCCCTCTCTTCTCTCTCTCTTAAGGTCTCTCTCTCTCTCGCTTCCTCTCCCACTGTCCATCTGTTGACCACTTTTCAATGGACGTTTCAAGGCCCGCTCAGCATTTCAGAAGCTTTAAACAGCTCTATTGTAACTTAGAAAGCTGGATTTAGAAACTGAGAATAAGCGAGAAAGAAAGTGAGGGAGAGCGAGAAACCTTGAAAGTGTGTGTGTGTGTGTGTGTGCGTGTGTGTGTGCGTGTGCGTGTGCGTATGAAAGAAGAGAGAAATCCTCCACATAATGCTTTCATGTTATGACAAAAAAAGGCACTACAGCTCCCCTGGGTATTAAAATGACACAAAAAGACCAAAATGAAACAAGTGGATAAACAGCTTAAGATAAAGGAAAAAAAAGCTTTTAACCCTGTAATGGCGTTCCCGAATGGAGAAAACAAGCGGAAGATCAGCCACTGTGCAGATTAAAGTCTCTCCAGGTGGGGATTACATGTTGAAGCACCTTGTTCCATGAATATTTCCCTGCCTTTGCCGCCATGTCAGAGGACTTTAACAATCCCACATGCCTACTTGCAGCTTAATGCCAGTCCTGTGTTTTTTATTGTGTTTCAGGAAGACGACAGGACAGGATGGTCCGGGGCAGGAAGGGTAGAAACCGTGTAGGCAGTCCAGAAAGCACTGGCGAGTCTTGCACGGCTGAGAACAATCTGGCAGAGAGAGAACAGTGAGGAGAGTCTATTCACTGGGTTAACTGGTGATCAGAGGCAGTGATGAAGAGAGGGCAGACTGTGACATGTTTCTTAAAAAAAAACCTCAATTTTATGCAAAAATGATGTAATGGTGGAGAAGAAAGGCATAATAAAATAACCCCAGCCATCCATTTAGACCACACTATAGATACAGAACATCAAAGCAATAAAGATCCCATACTTTAAAAAGTGAGATTACAAGCAGGTGGAAGTATCAATCATGAGTATTGGCACACTGTCTCTTTAAACGAGCCGTCAGGACTTCTGTACTGTGATGACATCACTATATTTAGGCAGTACGTGCCGTCACAGTCATTCATGAGGGTGAAGAGATATCGAGAGGGCACATCAATCAAACAATCGATCGATCAATCGTTCAATCGATCTCTAGAAGTGTCTTTCTGTCTGTTTTTGTGTCTGTCTTTGTCTCTCTCTGTCCATCTGTTCGTCTTTTCTCTCTCCGGTGCAGACGGATGTCCGTCCTCCACAGAGCTGGGTCTGTCTGACGTTCCTGTCTGTTATAGTGAAGGTTTTCAACGCCACCGTACTCTACGGGGGAATTGTCGGGTCTATGTAAATCAACACGCAGACTGGGTTTTCCCAGGAGGGGGTCTTAAAGAGACAGGCACTAAAACAGGGTGTTTCAGACGAGGGTGGGTACATTCAGACAGGCAGAATGAGACAAATAATGTGTTTTGAGCAATGAAGCATGTAAACATGTTCTAGTAGAAACTCTAAATACAAGTATAAACCTGAATGAGCATCATATGGGACATTTGACAGTGAGAAGACTGAGAAATATGGCCTCAAACATTTCAAACTTTAACTCCGTATATACTCCCTCTCACAAAACTCTGACTCAGATTAATGTGTATATGCGTGACACTCCCTGCCCTGATTGAAATAGCCCCTTCTTTTTCTATTATCCTGAAGTATGTTACTATTCTCCTAACAATCAAACGTGTGTTTCATGCTTCCTGTGGTTGGCACGGTACCTGTGAACATCTGGTCGATGATACTGAATGTGGTCAGAGCAACTCCAAGAATGGACCCTTCAGCCACGGGTGTATGCTCTCAGCCAGTGTGTGTAGAAGTGTAAATGAACAAATGTATATGCAAGAGTATGTATGTATGCATATAAGTGCATGGATATTTGAGTATGTATGTGAGGACGTGTATGTAGGTGTACAAACATGTTCATCTGAACAAGCTGAGCAGCTCCCCAAGATTTGAGCCAGAGGAGCCAACATGTCTTTTTGCATACCTTTTTTTTTGATCATACAACTCAGCACACAACAGAAGAGCACCTACTGGAAATACTCTAGGGTTTGGTTTCAGCTAGGGGTGCATGAGGCAGGGCATGAAGCAGAAACTGACCACCTGTGTTTACTTGATAGAGTTTTGATTTGCATATGCTCCTGGCAGATGCTTTAGGTTTCTTCACTCGGCACAGATCCTCTGAGGACGATAGCAACATGCAGCCTGGATTGTAATAATGTCTTGCTTATCATCAGTTGTTGTCACAGGGTTTTACACAAAGTTGCCTGTGCCCATGGCCGATGCCAGGTCTGCAGAGTGCTCGTGCAGGCTACAGATGTTGGCGCTGCCTTCACCTGCATCAGGCTGCGTGAGGCACTCTGAAACAGCATGGCCACGGGATGGTTGCATACTTCTTTGCCATCAGGTGCATGATGATCCATTAAACTGAACAGACTCTGTGCCAGCTTGGAAAACACTCTGCAGTCAAGACGTATAACTTGATTTGACGACAAGAAATTGCATCTATCATAATAATGTGATTATGTTACTGGTCATTATAGTGCAATGTGATTATATAGAGCAAAGCATAAATGTTATTAAAGGGATACTTTGCTGATTTTGAATACAGCTTTGTGTCATGGCAGTGCAGACAGTGTGTGCAAAGCAAAGCAGCCCTGGTCTGCTGCACCGAGCTCCATGTGCTGTGGCCAAGGTGAAAGCCAAAGCATCTCGATCGCCACCGGTGGTGGCTGCAGTGTAGGTCATAAGCCCTACCCCCTCTACGTTAGCAGAGATAGCTTCTGTCCAGCAATTGTGGCTTGTGGCCCAAAAGCTGAATGCTTGTTTTCTTGCTATGCAACAGTGTGATTATTAGGATTTGTCTCATCAAGATAAGCAACAGTAGCACCAATCCTCCAGTCAGGTACCACTTTGCTTCTGCAGAATAAGAGGGCACAACACGATGATGCAACTAAGCAAATCAAACCTCACATGATGAAAGAAATACATCATGAAATCTAAAAAAATCAACATCTAAAAAGTTAGGAAACACAATGGAAATAGGATACAGTAACTATGTTTTTTGCATCGTTGTGTTATAAATCATAAAAACTTTAATTGCAAATGTAATCTGGGCTGATTATAGTTACTTATGGTTACTTGTAATCTATTACTCCCCAGCCCTGTATTCATGTGTGTTGTGTATGCATAACAATAGGCTACCACTGCATGGGAAGTGTTGTCTGTCTGTAAACGGACAGTAGTTTATTCCAGGGCATGGCTTTATGCAGTGTAGTGCAAGTAAATTATTTGGACATCATTTATATTTAATATGTTTCACTATGTGCAGAAATCTGAAGTCAAGTCGGCCACAAGCTGAAAGAGCTGAAAACAAATAAATCCATTTAACATACAGACGCTATATGGATATTTCTGTGCATCAAGAAAACCAACATAAAATAACGCCATACCAGTCATACACAATATATATGGTGAATGGGTGAATGTGCACGTCAGACGCAGAATAAAACTGATTTGACACAACAGCAAACACAAAATATTGGCTCGCAGCTTCAACAGACCTGCTGTAAAATACACTGGGTGGAAATATGGAACGGTTCAAGAGGAAGTGACAGTGCATTCAGCTCTCATTTTAATGTGTTTGCATCCACGTAGGGATTATTTGATACACAGTTCTCCTAAATATAATTGAAGTGGTTGAACAGTGCGCTGTTTGACCATAAAAGCTCTACACTTAGGGAGCTGTGTACAAAAATGTCAAAGCTGTTCACCCGATATGGATGTGAACAAGAACACATTTCATTTAAAATTCAACACACACACAGAGACTACCAATAACAAAATGTGTGTAACACTACTTCACATTGTGTTGTTGTTGTTGACTTTCATAGTCATATAGACGGATCAAAACACTGGGGAAACATTAAACACAGACGCCAGATTGATGAATACACTGAAGGAAAGTAGCATTCCATAAAACTCACTCATCCAGAGGGTTCAAAGAAGGTACGGATAACACAACTCTGATAAGAGCAGTATTTCCATGTTGTACCATTGAGAGCTCTGAATGGATCTATTGTCAGACTCCAATGGCGATGAAATAAATATGACTTATGTCGGTCCAGACAATGCGAATGTCTTGTTTATCTGGTTAGTAGGAAGCAGAAAGCATCCGCCACATCCATCTGGGCTCAGTTCAACTGTTGTCCTTTTGTCTCCTGGAGGGAGTTTAATGTTTTCAAGGTTTATTTAAGGGCAGAGATATCAAGGCTGAAAGGAAAATGAAGAAACCACCGACGCACCCTAACACAAGTGATATAGCATACTGCAAAACTGAGGAGAGAGGAATGATGGTGCACAGCTCTGCCAAGGCTGCACAATACACATTCAGATAGTGTTGTGTCCATTAATACAATTTCCATCAGCTTTAAAAACACCTCCAAAAAATAGCAACAGAAAAACTGATTCTGCGGAAAATCAGTTTTAGGGCGCGCTCACACTATCCTCCCGGACCGAGACCCGGACTTTAGGGTACTTGTCCCCCCTCCCTCTCCCCCCCGCGCCCCAGCCCCGTTTGTACTCACACTACCTGGGCCTCGGCCAATGCTTCTTGCTGTCCATACGCCTTCAAGCCGTAACACGTCACATGCATTGATCGCGTGTGTGTGGCTTTGTTTCTAAATCTTTCCGTAGACCTCGGAGTTTTTGTGCGTCTTGTCGACTGTTTTTGAATCTTTTCATCGACCAAATCTGCAGTAAACACTCCACCTCCGCACCACACCAACGTGAACCTTTCACCGCCATTGTTGTTGTTGTTAAATATCCGCGCATGGTCCGTCCTTCTATTTACATGTCCGAACAGGCGGACATAACGCTACCGCCGTAGGGCTCGTGCTCGTGCGCGTACACGTGCGCACGCTCGTGCTCGTACATGTGCAAACGGCTCCGCTAAAGCCCACCTCTTTCAAGCGGGCCGTGGACGGCCAGCTGGCCCCAGTTGAGCGCGGAGCGGGTGCACTCACACTACTTAAAGGTAGTTGGCTTTAGCTGAAAAAACGGTTTTGGCCGCGGCCAAAAGGACAGTGTGATCATGCCCTTAGAGTAAATTACTCTGTGCATGATTGATTTAAGGTTGGTAGATTTCTATGAAATGTAGATACATTTTCTGACACTCACTATATCCTGACAGGACAATGAAACTATCCCAATCTTTTTTTAATTTTTTTTTAATTTAGTTTATTTAACAGGGACAATGCACGGCTCTCAGCCGTACCAGAATTAGCTCCTCGCTAAATTTCATCTGTAGTCCTTGCGCAAGAACAAATAACATAAATATAACACAGAAAAGCACATAAAAAAAAACAACTCATCACACAAACAACAACAATAACATGGTTTCACACTCTTAAAACACAATACAACACAACAGGAATAAAATAACACTCTTAAAACACAATACAACACAACAGGAATCAAATAAAAATGTTAAAACACAACAAAACAATGTTAAGATACAGCATTAAAAAGATTACAAGAATAGTGAGCCAATGTTTGAATTTATGGTTGGTGGGTGCATCATTGAGTAGATTTAAGCCATGATTTGATCTTAGATTTAAATCCAGTAAATGTGCTAATGTCTCTGATCTCATTTGGTGCAGACTTCCAATAATTAGTGGCTCTGACAGAAGAGGCTGATCTGCCAAATTCAGTACGTCTGGGCTGTACTGCACAGTCACCTCTGCGAGTCGTCCTTGTTGTTCTCTTGTTGTCTGGGCGCAGTGATATGAACTCCTTTAACGGAGGAGCGGCCAGATTCTGGATAGCCTGTACACTAAACCAACATCGGCAAGACACACAAAATTTTTAAAAGTCAAGAGTTTGTGCTTTTGAATGATGTTGCAGTGATGAGGATTTTTGTCTAATACCTTGAGAGTTTGTTTATAGAGCGTTTGTAGAGGGGCAAGTGTTGTTTTTCCAGTTTGTGACCAACTTGTGATGCAGTATGCAATATCGAGTGCATATATATATCTGGGAAAAAGTTGTATCTCTACCTCCACCTTTTGTTCCCGTCTGCTCCTGAAGGCATCTGCTGGATTCCAGCACGTTATTGAAATGACACTGCCACACTAGCAATTTCCCTTTGCCCATATATGGTGGTCATTTCTGGCTCCAGAACACCAAGATGGTGACAGCCAAATGCCAAACTCGAGGCTTCAAAACCCACGATCCATGGGCTACGTCCATTATCATTTATAACCCACGATCCATGGGCTACGTCCATTATCATATATAACCCACGATCCATGGGCTACGTCCATTATCATATATAACCCACGATCCACGGGCTACGTCCATTATTATTCATAACCCACGATCCATGGGCTACGTCCATTATTATTTATAACCCACGATCCATGGGCTACGTCCATTATCATTTATAACCCACGATCCATGGGCTACGTCCATTATCATTTATAACCCACGATCCATGGGCTACGTCCATTATCATTTATAACCCACGATCCATGGGCTACGTCCATTATCATTTATAACCCACGATCCATGGGCTACGTCCATTATTATTTATAACCCAAGATCCATGGGCTACGTCCATTATCATTTATAACCCACGATCCATGGGCTACGTCCATTATTATTTATAACCCACGATCCATGGGCTACGTCCATTATTATTTATAACCCACGATCCATGGGCTACGTCCATTATTATTTATAACCCACGATCCATGGGCTACGTCCATTATCATTTATAACCCACGATCCATGGGCTACGTCCATTATCATTTATAACACACGATCCATGGGCTACGTCCATTATTATATATAACCTACGATCCATGGGCTACGTCCATTATTATATATAACCTACGATCCATGGGCTACGTCCATTATTATATATAACCTACGATCCATGGGCTACGTCCATTATTATATATAACCCACGATCCATGGGCTACGTCCATTATTATTTATAGCCCACGATCCATGGGCTACGTCCATTAGTATTTATAACCCACGATCCATGGGCTACGTCCATTATCATTTATAACCCAAGATCCATGGGCTAAGTCCATTATCATTTATAACCCAAGATCCATGGGCTACGTCCATTATCATATATAACCCACGATCCATGGGCTACGTCCATTATCATTTATAGCCCACGATCCATGGGCTACGTCCATTATCATTTATAGCCCACGATCCATGGGCTACGTCCATTATCATTTATAACCCACGATCAATGGGCTACGTCCATTATCATATATAACCCACGATCCATGGGCTACGTCCATTATCATTTATAACCCACGATCAATGGGCTACGTCCATTATCATATATAACCCACGATCCATGGGCTACGTCCATTATTATATATAACCCACGATCCATGGGCTACGTCCATTATCATATATAACCCACGATCCATGGGCTAGGTCCATTAGTATTCATACTGTAGTATTAGTACAGTATTATTTACAATCTATGCACTGAACACAACCAACACAGTTGATTTTCTTCCCCTTTTGTTTCATTTGTGCTGCCTTGTGTTGACATTTTTTTCTCCTGCTATTTTTATAAGTTTGGTACTTCGATGCTATCAGATCTCGTATTATTTTAAATGTAGAATTAAATGGTCACAAGTCACTTTTTGCAAGTCAAGACTTTGAGGGGAGGTCCAAGTCAAGTCTCCAGCCTCTAATGGAAGCAGCAAGTCCTGATCAAGTCTCTTATGTTTTTAATAGATAATACTATGGAGTTAATATAGAGTGCAACCGTATTGTATAATTACACAACGTCCCAACTAATGATATCTTATAATCTGGTGTAAATAAACAAAGTCTGCTGCTCCCATTACCTGGAACTAATTACAGAAACTTCAGGTCCTGCTCTCATTGGAGGACAATGGAGACATTTGATAATAACTTGGAGGCAGACACATCTGGCTGTAGATGCATTATATATCCATCATTATGGTGGATTTTGATATATATTTACTGATTTCACTTGTTATTTGATATATTTTAATTGTATTATAGTCATGTATTTCAAAAGGTGGTAATTTATTAGCCAGTTTTCAGTCATGTGTTTAGACTGTTGCCTTGTGTGAAGTATTGTAGTGTGTTCAGACATCTCCATTTGTCTCAGTGTCATTAGATCAGTCCTAAGTGCTGTGTGTGTTGCTCTAATCATGGGTTTGTCTTAGATCTCTGTCTCAATGTTCTTATGGTGCTGCGCCTACCTCAGACACACCACTGCGCCACAGACACTGATGCGTCACATTCTGTAACACTTGATTGACAACTGGAAAAGGTCAGTAATGTTTGAACACAGTGATGGCAGCGCTTTCAGTTATCAAATGCCATTCACGGTAAAAAAATGTCTCTTTTGTCGTCAGAAAAAGGCTGAATTGTGTCACCCGGCTTGTGTCTTTGATGAAGCAGCAGAGATCAACCTTCAGTCTCTGCAGCTCAAGGCGAGAGGGTAGAACAAAGAGCATGTTGGATTGAGGTGAAGTCTGCGGCTCACACTTCCTCCACATGTCTGAAATGAATCATTTGACTTTGAAAAAGGCAAAATCAAATGAGCATCATTCAGTGTCAGAACAGGCAAAAGGAGACTTCAAATTCTCTTTATTCTGCGATCAAACCACCCTGACAGTATGCAGGGCGTGGATCCCATTTTATGTTTATTGGTCCATTTTTCAGCGAAGGCCTGATCTGAAGCACTAGATCACAGGGAGCCTCCCAGAGTCCCTGAGTATATCTGATTTGGCACCGTTTGTATTGATAGTGCCGTGAGCCTAAGCGGAGCCGCCTTTAATGGCGCCCAAGAGAAAAGACAAGAGATTAAGAGAAAGGGCGGATAAGAATCATAAATTGAAGAATTAAATACAGCTGCACTGGAGAATAGAGATGACAAAATTGCTACTTGAGTGCCAATGTCGCAGGTTTGACTGAGCTGACAGGATACAGCAGAGCAGCTCTTTTCATCTGCAGCCAATTGAATCCTCACCTGGAAAAGAATCATCTGCATGTTGTAGTTTCTCTGTAATCAGAGCATATCACCACACAGCTTCACACTCACACACACAGGGCTCTGCTCTGCTGACTGATCAGGGTTCTGCTGAAGGACACCAGGACGGCTGATGTTAGCAAACAAATCTCTCCTTTTAAATGACTCTTTAAAGTGGCTGTACTCAAAATAATGTTCTCACTGAATGTTCCCCAATGAGATACTAATGTTTGTTTCACAGCCACATGAACTAACATGCACGTGCAGAGGGAGAGTGACTTCATTCTCTCTTCAGGATGCCATTACTCCACTATATCTTTACATAGAAAATATTTGTTAGCTGCTATATTGATGTTCTGAATATGGAGTGCAGCCCCTTTACAGATAAACAACTTAGGCCAGCAAGTGAATCCAAAGCCCTGCTTCTGTATGGGGCTTGCACAGCCAGTCTGGTTGTCTGGACAGACTCGTTAGGTGAGCTAAGCCAGGAGCACAAAGCACACCCACTGAGCCAAACAAAGTCGCTCACAATACCAAACAAACACTGGCTGTGAATTCTGAGGGCCCGTCCACATGGAGATGCAGTTTTCCTGTAACCGCACAACTTTAGTATCGCTTTGGCCAACCATCCGAACGCAGCCGGCGTTAGTGGAGCTTGAAAACAGTATCTTTTAAAAGCAGAGGGGGAAGATTTGGAAATGCCCCCCCATGGCGTCTGGATGGTGAAACAGTATACTGTTAAACAATGCCGTCATCGCCCCGCATTCCGATCTCTATCCATGCGGTGTCACATGACAACAACAGTGCTGCTGTGTGAGAGGAGAGAGACGGACCCATAGACTGTTTAATGAACTGGACTCTGAGCCACATGCATGGGAATGAATTAGGCCGACCAGATATTTTTCGTTTTTTCCCTGATAGTCTGAATAAGTCGCTAAATTGGTCGCTAGGAGCTTTTTATAAATAAAGTTGCTAAGAAGGTGTGAAAAGTCTGTGAGTGCTTTGGGACGGCTCACAGCAGCTCCCTCTGCTCAGTGAGGACACTAACTGCAGAGTGATTCGTGCATCAGAGTCCAAAACACCATAAAAGTCTCCACTAAGACCAGAAACAGTCGACAGATTTCTCTCTAGGATGGAGGAGGATTTGGGAAGTCTCCAGAAGACGGAGTATCGATAAAGTAAAGTACCATTTGATAAGAGTATGTTAAGAAACCTGACAATGCTCATCCTAAGTAACAAAATCCCCTGGCCATGTAATGAGTTGGTTTAGTCTAGTTGTTCCTCATCTGTATCCTAACAATAGCTATTTAAAAAAACACAGAACAGTCAAGCTTCAAACATGATTGTTTTCTTTTTGTAGGGACTCTGTGTTAAATCTTTAATTGGATGCAACTAAAGAAAACACTTTTAGACATTCAGAACAGGGTTTCTTGTTGGCCTGTAGTTTTGTTTGTTTTTTATGGTTTCTCCAATAACCATTTTTTTTCTTATGACACAAATCCTGTGGAAAGATTTGTAAACAAAGCCACACACACGCGATCAATGCGTGTGACGTGTTACGGCGTGATGACGTATGGACAGCAAGAAGCATTCTCCGAGGCCCAGGCAGTGTGAGTACAAACGGGGCTGGGGCGCGGGGGGAGAGGGAGGGGGGACAAGTACCCTAAAGCATGGGGCGCGGTGCGGAAGGACAGTGTGAGTGCGCCCTTAAAAGGAGCTCAGGCCCAGAGAGGGCAGCTGCGTTCGTGGATCTGGTTTATATATGGTTTTTCTCTTTGCATTGTAGAGTTTCAACTTTCATTTGTAGATGCAGCAATGTTCAAAGACAATGGTTTTTGGTCCTGAACCCATGCGGTGATGTCCGCTACACTTTTTTTGGTGCTCTTATTTGTGAAGCACATTGGAGCTTAAAAGGAGCTATTCATTTCATTTAAAAGAGCAAACAAAGAGTAACTGGGAAACTCCAGATTTAAAAACATCCCACAAGGTCACTTCAAACCTGCTGCAGAACAACAAGTGCCAGAAACTCCCCAAATCCTTCAGATTTCACAGAGGAAGGAACATAAGGAGTTGAAGGGTGTTAGTGGCGAAGCTAAACAGCTGATAGAAGATGCAATAATGAGACGTTGCTCCAGTCACTCTTACTTTCCTTTTCCCGCGGGCGGATTTCACAAGCAAACACCACAGGCACTTGTTACCCATGTCATGTAAACACCCTTCAACACACACACACAGGCGCAAATGCATTCTCTTAGTATGTGGGGACACTAAATCAGTGTTGTTGTCTGGTGCAGGACGACAGAGTAATGTATCTGTCATACCTTTAGTTTTAGCTGATTACAGTTATCTAGGTATGTTTTCAATCTGGAGTCTTACATTGGAGTGATTGTCCAACTGCAATTAGGCATGCCAGAACCGCTGGTTACCATGATGACCAGCACCAGCTTATTTTGCACAATACTCGCAATCTCATTATGGGGATATAAAAATATATATATTTGCAAAAGCACAAAGGCCATTCCTTCATTCAGATCAGGATGTTGTTTGGAGCGCAGATAGCAGAAGAATTACCCAAATTCAGACAAAGATGAGGACGATTTAATAATGAAAATAAACTTACAAACTAAGGGCGCACTCACACTGTCCTTCCGCACCGGGCCAAAACCGTTTTTTCAGCTAAAGCCTAGTGCGTTTGAGCAGTGTGAGTGCAACAGCTCCGTCCACGGCCCGCCTGAGAGAGGTGGGCTTTTGTAGAGCCCGTTTGCACATGTACGAGCACGAGCGTGCGCATGTGTACGAGCATGAGGCCTACGGCGGTTCTGACGTCATTTATGTGCGCCTGTTGGGACATAGAAAATAGAAGGAGGGACCATGCGCGGACATTTAACAACAACAACAACAATGGCGGCGAAAGGTTCACGTTGGTGTGATGCGGAGGTGGAGTGTTTACTGCAGATTTGATCGATGAAAAAGAAAAAAAACTCCGAGGTCTATGGAAAGATTTGGAAACAAAGCGACGCATCGTGATGACGTCATCAATGCGTGTTACGGCGTGATGACGTATGGACAGCAAGAAGCATTTGCGCGAGGCCCAGGTAGTGTTAGTACAAACGGCCCTGGGGGGAGAGGGAGGGGGGGACAAGTACCCTAAAGCCCGGGGCGCGGTGCGGAAGGACAGTGTGAGTGCGCCCTTATTGACATATTTTGTATTTGATACTGAACTGGAGACAATAAGCTTGAAAGTGTGCTGATTGTAGGGATCTGAAGTTGTGTGTGAAGCATTGGTCACCAAAGAAATACACTCAAAACATTTTATTTAATTCCTTCAAAGTCACCATAAGGCTGTAATTCTAGTTTCTCATAAATGTACTACTTCTCAGAGTATTTTTTTTTTCCTCAGTGGCCCTAATAATATGCTGTTGTAGTTATATGACCCAGGGACAAAGAACACGGTTTACTGCAAAAAAAAATCTAAATGCAAATGTACTAAAACATCAGTGATCATTGAGGCATGTGAAAGATGAAGCACATCATTATTGACAGGCTTCAGGGTAAGCACACATGCTGAGGTTTAATTTTATGGATGAAGCAGCTTACTTGTATTTACCGTTTCCTATCATCTTTAAAATGAATTAGTGTAACGTGAACACTAAATCAGGGTGCAGCTCTGCATGCAGGAACATCCGACAACAGAATTAAACAACATTTCAATTACATGTAATTTATGTGAGGCAGTGAGCCTGGTGAGTGATATATCATTCTTTTTTTTATCACTTTTACCCTCCTGGGTGTAGTGGGTACATTTTCTGGATTAAAGATCAGATATCAAACAGCACATAGGATGTAGGTCAACCCGTGGCCCGTTGAAGCAGCTGGAAGGACTCCAAAATTAAATATAATCCTTGCCTCTGAATCAGGAGAGTTATGAGCTTATGAGGCATGAGTTGAAGTTAAAAACAACAACAAAAACACTCATATTTCATGGCCTGGATGTTTTAACATCTGCCAGTAAAATCTACTCAGGCTGAAATATTGGTAGCACATGCCATAAAATTGCAGCACAAGTGGAACATATCAAGTAAGTCCACTGTAGTTTTGAGTCTTGGTGGTTTCTTTTCTGGTGAATCTTTAATGGAATAAAGAACTGAAAAAAAATGCACACGTTTGAAATACAGTACTGTGCAAAGGTTTTTGGCTACTGAGGTGAGGTTGTGTGAGACAGTTTCATGTCACAGGTCATACACCATCGTAAGATTGAGCACAGTAACAAGACACAAGTCAGCAAAGTCTCTCCAAACACAGATTTCAAAGCAGACTGGGGTTTCAAGATGTGCTGCTCAAACTTTTTTGAAGAAGAACAAAGAAAAAGGCATCGTTGAGGATCGTAGTCGCAGTGATCGGCCAAAGAAACTTAGGGTCTGCTCACACTGTCCTCCCGGACCACGACCCGGACTTTAGGGTACTTGTCCCCCCTCCCTCTCCCCCCCACGCCCCAGCCCCGTTTGTACTCACACTACCTGGGCCTCGGCCAATGCTTCTTGCTGTCCATACGCCATCAAGCCGTAACACGTCACACGCATGGATCGCGTGTGTGTGGCTTTGTTTCCAAATCTTTCCATAGACCTCTGAGTTTTTGTGCGTCTTGTCGACTGTTTTTGAATATTTTCATCCGACCAAATCTGTAGTAAACACTCCACCTCCGCACCACACCAACGTGAACCTTTCACCACCATTGTTGTTGTTGTTAAATGTCCGCGCATGGTCCGTCCTTCTATTTACATGTCCGAACAGGCGGACATAACGCTACTGCCGTAGGGCTCGTGCTCCTGCTCGTTCACGTGCGCACGCTCGTGCTCGTACATGTGCAAACGGCTCCGCTAAAGCCCACCTCTTTCAAGCGGGCCGTGGACGGTCCGCTGGCCGCAGTTGAGCGCGGAGCGGGTGCACTCACATGGCTTAAAGGTACTAGGCTTTAGCTGAAAAACCGGTTTTGGCCGCGGCCAAAAGGACAGTGTGATCACGCCCTTAGTGCGGCAGATGAAATCAAGCTTATTTCCCTTCAAAATTGGAAGATGTCTAGCAGTAGCATCAGCTCAGAACTGGCAGAAACCAGTGGGACCCAGGTCCACCCATCTACTATCCTGAGGAGTCTGGACAGAAGTGGTCTTCATGGAGGAGTTGCGGCCCAAAAGCCAAACCTCCCACGTGGAAACAAGGCCAAGAGACTCAACTATGCATGAAAACAGGAACTGGGGTACAGCAAATGGCAGCGGGGTCTCTGGACTGATGAGTCCAAATTTGAAATATTTGTCTGCAGGAAACAGTAAAGCATGGTGGAGCTTCCATGCAAGTTTGGGGCTGCATTTCTGGAGTTGGAGATCTGGTCAGGATTAATGGTGTCCTCAATGCTGAGAAATACAGGCAGTTACTTATTCATCATGCACCACCATCAGGGAAGTCCAAAACCTACAGCCAATGTCATTAAGGACACTTTATTGCACAGCCTATAGGCTATAGTTGTCATGTTCGCTTCCCCATGGCTATTTCACTGACTATGGTCCGTGTGTAGTGCAGGCATCCTGCCCTTCATGGTGTGGTTTGACAATTCTTGTCAAAACAACTGGGTCCCCACTGCTCCTTAATATTCATGATGTCAACAGACTTGAATCATATTAAGTAGCCATGTGGGCCGCTGGTAGCAGAGATCAGCCAAATGAGGTTAGAACATATAGTCTCCCTACAATATGATTTCATCAGACCTTATATCTACAATGTTCAGCCCAAGTCAGTGCCTTTAATCAGCAACTTTCAATTTCCTTTGTATCGTGCACAAAGCATTTCATTCAGCGCGGGTCTCTCGCCCTCAATAGAGCCTAATTAAGGCTTGAAGCTTATCTCGTGCATACGACATACATAAACTTAGGTTTTGGCCAACACATCCAAAAATGTTTCTTTTTTTTTTCACCTTGCCTTTCAGTGCTTCTGTAGTATTCACCATTCTCATATAAATTGTTTTCAGAAACATATTTTAGTTTCTATTTTGTTGTCTTTTGAGAACATTTTTTATCCTGTTGCATTGCTGTGATTGGCTGTAGGTCACGTTTCACGACTCTGATTGGTCGTAGAAAATAACTACAGACCAGTTTCTCTTCATTTCTCTCCAAAACACTGGAGTGTGCTGTCTTTAACCAACTCTCTTCCTACCTTCACCTGAACGACTTCCTTGATCCTCACTAGTCTGGTTTTAAGGCCGGCCACTCAACCCATACTGCCCTTCTTGCTGTCATGGCTAGAGCAGCCTCTCACTCCTCCGTGCTCATCCTTTTGGACCTTTCTGCAGCATTTGACACAGTTAACCACCAGGTCCTTTCTTCCACCCTTCAGGAATTAGGTGTCTAAGGCTCTGCACTCTCCCTGCTCACTTCCTACCTAAAAAAACCCAGCACATGCGGGGTAACTTGGAGAGGCTCTGTGTTAGAACCCTGTCATCTTAGTAGTGGGATCCCTCAAGGCCTCTCCTCTTCTCTCTGTATACCAACTCCCTCGGTTCTGTTATTCACTCAAACAGTATATCACAGCTACGGCTCTGCCACCTTACTATCACCCTTGGCAACTCTGTGGTAGTCCCCCCGAGACTACAAGGAAGCTGGGTGTGACACTTGATTGGTCGTAGGTCAGATTTCACTGCTCTGATTTGTTGCAGAGCTATCAAACTTTGTCAAGAAGCATTTTGCTCTGGACAGTTGATAGCACCTGTTGGAAATGGGAAATTAAATGTGTGCCCATACTAATAAGCATTTGTTAAATAATCTGGTGATGCTAGGCTATGAATTAGTGGTACATGTGTAGGGCAGTGTGTGATGTGTGTGTGTGGTATATTGTGTTGTGTTGTTGGGTATGTGAACTGAATTGAATCATCTATAATTATGCCATCCTGATATTTCTCCACATGCAAGGAATTTAGCGATTTCATAACATCATGAAAAGATTCAGAACATCTGGATAAATCTCTGTACATACGCAGCAAGGCCGAAAACCAACATTGAATGCCCCTGACCTGAGATCCCTCAGGCGATACTGCATTAAAAACTGACATCATTCAGAAAATGGCCCTCAACTTGTTTTTCTTGGCGCCTTCAACATCCAGTCAGAGAAGTCATCTGATTTACTTCTTTTACTTTCCTCTTTTTATCTCTTGCTCACTCCCTTTCCACCTACACACAGAGCAGTTTCTGGTAAATATGAGATCAAGGAGATTACCATCTCTATCTCCAACCTCACTGTAACTTCACTTCATGTCTCTGACCACTCATTCATATCTTTCTCTCTCACTCTCCTAAAACCTGCTCTCATCAACAGATACAGTACCTCTCCATCACAAGATCTGATACCTCTCTCCTTCCTCTTTGGCCTCATCTGTTCTTTCAGCCCTCCCTTCATCTGAGACTTTCTCACTCATGCATCCTAACTCTGCCACAGGCACTCTCCTCTCTACTCTGTCCTCTTTCAACTCTCTCAAACCCATCTTTTACTGCCCCCACGACATCACTTGACGGACAGTTTAGTTGCAAATCTACTGTTTGGCCACATAATCAAATTGTCACACTTTCTGGGGACATGGGCCGGGAGCGTAAAGTTGGGGCTGGGTGGCAATGGTCTCTTCCCAAATTTACACACCCCTACTTCCGGCCTCTTTGCTTGGATCACACCCATTTTTAAACTCAGCATTTATTGCAATATCAACTCAACTGCGTGACTGTATCTTGAATGATTGCAACACTTTAAGTCAAAAGTCTACTCATAGACAAACCACATTTTGCCATGGTGATACACAGGCACAGAGACACAAGGTGAAAACAATACCAGCCTGGTTGTTGTAGCCAGTAAAATTAAATATCACATTGATTATCTCTGAGTCTGTGTTTTGTCTGGTTAACTGCAGGTTTTGTGACATTCAGAGATCCATGTCCTTCAAGCAATTGGTTGGTAATTTATCAATAATCCAAAAAATACCTCCTAACAAAACATAAACCTACACTCCCGTCTCCAAAGATACTTTTCCCATTTGGGTATCATCTTTAGCCAACAGCACTTCTGGGCACTGAGGGAAATTCTATAGCTAAAGCCTTACCCCCTCCCTGTCTCATTTGGAGCTGCCAGTATGTGATGTTTTCACAGTTTAAATAAAGCAGCAGGAACAAAAGGTGTAAACGAGAGCAGAGGCTGCTGCATAAGTGTCCTCCAACTCACAGTCTACCTAAATAAGTGCTCGTCAGGTGTTTGTGGTTATTGTGGGATTGTGAAATGATCAAAATGGTGTTTTCCTGTTTCAGTCATTTGCTGATATGTGCAAAAAGAAAATGGGAATAGTGGACCAGGCCTCACTTTAGTATTTCTTTTGTTGTCTTTGGTAGATAGCAGGCAGCCAACATCCCTTGGAAGTCAACAACAAAAGCTGTTTCAAAATAAATAGCAGTATAGTGTGCTTTAAGGCTACGTAGGCAACTGTGTGTGCATTCAAGTGCTGCCAGTCAAGTCCACCTTTTATCAACCTGCTCCTTATGCTCAAATCTTCCCCTCTATTCTGTTTTCTTCCTGCCTTTCTCTCTTCTTTCATCTAGTCTCTCCTTCCTTTTGTGTCCACGTCACAGCACTCAAGAACACTCTGAGCCCTGTGGTTGAGAGCGCTCTGGTGGAAAACAAAACATACCGCAGTCTTTCATGAGTCGCCGCTTCAACGAGAGGTTTTTTCGTCCATGGGAACAATTTTTTATTTTGTATGAAATAGCTCAATTCAGATTGAAACACAAATAGTTCCCCCTCTCTCTTTCTCCCTCCATTCTGTTCTTGTTTTGTTGCTAGAGCATAATAGTTTAACTACCTCAGCTGTTTAGCCTCACATCCACTGTTTGCCAGCATGTTTGTTATAATATGTATAACTCACCAGTCATTTGTGACACTACCGGAAACAACATATCGGTATGTGTGTGCGTGTGTGTATCCGTCTGTCCCATAGATATTATATTAAATGGGCTCACGACGATGTCAGTTAATTCAAGTCGATCCAATCGTCCTTGCCTATGGCTATACATATTAGTTGTAAATACAGTACACTTATGGTAACACCACCACACGAATGATCACAGTCCAGGTCAAGATGACGGAGTTGGCATGCTAATCCTGACAACTAGCCTCCAAGGAGAAGTGAGTGCCAGCAGCCAGCTGTCACTCAAGTGGCCGCGCCCTAATTATTCACAAATTTTAACCTCCAATAAAATAAAAAAAATAGCCTGGTAGAAAAAAATTCACCCCCCTCAGTGTTGTCATGGAGATATGACCTAAACATACAGACTAAAGAAAGGATGTGAAATTGCTCTTTTATGAAACCTGTCCCTAGTGGTCTCTCGTTGAACTGCATTTTTGTTTTGGCATCTCCGCATTGGATGTACGTAGAATTCACTGCGGCTGTGGCTTGGTGGAAGAGTGGGTCGTCCTCTGTTCGAGAGATTGGTGGTTCGATCCCCATCTCCCCCCCAATCCACATGTCGAAGTGTCCTTGGGCAAGACACTGAACCCCGAATTGCTCCATGTGCTGCGCATGGGTGTGTAAATGTGGTGTGAATGGTTAGATCAGATTAGATGGTCTGTAGATGTCCACTGCCATCAGTGTGAATGTCTGTGTGAATGGGTGAATGTGACAGACACTGTGAAGCGCCTTGAGTAGTCAGAAGACTAGAAAGGGGCTATATAAGTACAAGTCCATTTACCATAACATGCACATGTATGACTGTATGTTCAAAGACATCTCATGGCTGTTGTGATTCACAATGTTTGAGAAACCTATTTGATTGACTATTTGCAGGCAGACTGTTGCAGACCCCATTTGGGACTTTGTCGTGGTTCAAAAATAGACGTCCATGGACAAGTTTGGTCTCATTTTGAACCGGAGCAACTGCAGATTAATTCCATACCTAATTAGTATGACCCACTAAAGGTCAATCAAACAGCCCGTGTCCAGTGAGGTGAACTCTGTGGAATAGCTTGTATTGCGTGAGCTGCATATTGGAATTTTAACAAAAAGATGTTCTCATTTGTGAAATGAGGATTTGGAAGTGTTGGTTGTACCTTTTCAAGGATTAATACCTGCATTTTTTCGGTTCTCTACAATGCTTTAGATCGTAAAGAGCTTGGGCAAACAAACTACCAACATGAAATGGTTTCCTGTCCAAAGGTAGTTAGTTGCGAGACTGTCCATTGGCCAAGGGCATCGATCATTCCAACAGTTGCATAGTTTTCTGACCCCTGATCTACAATGTTTCATCGTGAGCTTGACCTGCATAGCTGGCACCACCAGCCTTCTCTGTGTGCTCTCCCCTCAAAATATAATCACTGTTAGCAGCACACACTGTAACATTTCAGTGGCAACCTTTGTCTCTGTCGGATATAGACGTGTGAAGGCTTAAAGTCACACAGTGGGTTGGTGATAATGAAACATTGTGTTAGCACGATATGACTTCCAAGTATAGAACCCCATCGTTACAGTGGGTGTGATTTTCATATTGGAGGTTTGGTGAGAATAGTCTACTGAAAGTGTATAACTTTGACCACAAATACAATACTACCCATGGATGTGTAGGACATATTGCCCTATATGGTGTCATCAAATAAAGGGTACACAATCACACAAAAGTGATGACACCTCTAATTCCAGTCTGATCAGAAAACCCCAATGCCTTATCAGAACTGGGCACCTCTCCCTCTCTCTCTCTGTTCCTCCCTTCCCTTAGCTCCTATGATCTCCCCATCCCTTCTCCACTCTCATGACCCTTTGACCTTTGAGAGGAACTTAAAATCATTAAAGAGTAAAGAAAAAGACATCAGCTCATAAATAACTCATTTTATTGAACGCCCTGCTTTCCTGAAGAGACTGTCCATTGTACAGTCTTTTATTTTGTAACATCTATCTACATTAATTGTAGGTTTACCAATAATTGCACAATGACAGCATGCTCGTCAAGTCATGCTGAGTTTCTAACTAAAACTACCTAGAATAAGATTCAGGTCTGTGAGGCTGCTTTTAAAAAGGGTCATGTTCCCGAGAAATGTACTGTGTGATGACCTGAGATCTTATATCTGTATATAAATGTATTTATACAGTGCATTTGTAATGAAATGTGCTATGTAGATAACACTGTCTTGCCGTCATTCATCATGAAGTTTACATTCATAGACGGGGACATGCTGGTAATCAAGTTTTCTTGTGTTTTTCAATTTTGCAACAGACAGACTTTAAGATCACAGGAGGGTTTACATATCTAGCCTTCAGCAGATCACTCCATTTCACTGTATGAACTTTTACCCTTGCTCTAAACTTTCTCCAGTCACTGACATCTCTCTATCCCAATTTTGCATCGCTTACCATCCCCCAGCAGCCTTCTGAAATGAATGCTTGCTTTGTCTTGAATGCAGTAGCTCTGTCTTTAAAGCTTCTTCAGTCATGCACCATTTTCTCATTCAGAAACCATGGTGACCATGGTGCCGGCTGAATCACACTGGTGTAAACACAACCTGAAAGTGCTTATTTACTCTTCATGTCAGTTTTTTCATACATAACAGTAAGGTTGACGCCCAATAAATAGGCTGAATAAATATGTTTACTTGTATTTTGCAACCTGCGCGGAGTAGAGCAAGCCGCGTCTGGAGCCAGAGCCAGAGAGCTGCACTAGTTTAGTCTCACATACGCTTCCTTCACTTACACCCAGCAGCTGGGAGGCAAGACACAGGAACACTGAGGAGCTGCAGTGTTTAGACACAGGTAAACTATACACAATTACACTGTAATTTACTGACAATTTCACTGTCTGCCATTATCTGCCTTGCTGCCAGAATAGACAGTCCCTTCAGGGTCACAAGAATGCTGTTGGCACGTGAGCGCAACGCTGACGTGACCCAAGACATGGGGTGAGATTGAAAACTGTGCTTTGCCGCATGTTATGATGTACTGCCGAAGACTGATGACTGTTGTCAGTGAAAGGGTTGAACACTCCAAAGAGAGGAAAGGCATATGTCAATCACAAGTGCAATTTCTAGATGTTCATGCTGACAGCATCCTCCTATTGGTTTTCAGAGTGACAACTTGTGAATGACGCAGGCGGAGAGCAGCAAAACAGAATGTGGACTATCTTTGTGTAGCATCAGTACTGACAAGATCAGACAGAGGCTTTCTTCCTTCAGTTTTGTTAGACAGGCAGATTCTGGTATTTGCTTCTAGTAGTCTGGGGCACTTGAGGAGAACTGCACACATCTATGTTGCATGCTATCAGTGCCATACATACAGTTTCAAAAGGAATCTGGAATTATCTGGGATTGAGTGTTTGTCATCCACTTTCTCTCTCTCCGTCTCCCACCATTCCTGTCGATATTCATCTCATCTTCATCCGCTTATCCGGGGTCGGATTGCGGGGGCAGCAGCTTTAGCAGGGGACCCCAAACTACCCTTTCCCGGGACACATTAACCAGCTCTAACTGGGGGATCCCGAGGCGTTCCAAGGCCAGTGTGGAGATATAATCTCTCCACCATGGTCCTGGGTTTTCCCCGAGGCCTCCTCCCAGCTGGACGTGCCCAGGGGGCATCCTTACTAGATGATCCTGAACCACCTCAACTGGCTCCTTTCAACGCAAAGGAGCAGCGGCTCTACTCCGAGTTCCTCACGGATGCTGAACTTCTCATCTCACCCTATCTCTAAGGGGGACTCAGCATTCATGACCACAGGTGAGGGTAGGAACCAAGATTGAGCGGTAGATCCAGAGCTTTGTCTTCCTCAGCTCTCTTTTCGTCACAACGGTATGGTAGAGCGACTGCAGCTCCGCCCTCGCTGCTCCGATTCTCCGGCCAAACTCACGCTCCATCGTCCCCTCACTCGTGAACAAGATCCCGAGGTACTTGAACTCCTGTCAATATTGAGCTGTAAAAAATAAAATGAGCCACGGGCATAGCAAATTACATAAGAATTTCTTAACTAATCAGAAAAATCAAATAATCAACTAGATAAATATGCTTTGGAGACATTTCAATGTGTATCCACTGTTAGAAGTATATTTCTTTCATCAAAAGCTCCTGAAACTGGCCTTACCAAACACTTTTAAGGCTTACTAACTCTGGTATACACAATGCAGATAGACATGGCTGTCCTAGCATCAATAAGACTACAAACAAGCCATAATAGACCATAGACAGTAGGGTTGGGTATCGTGCAAAAACAATACTTCAAAACAATGCCGTTATCGATATTGACATTAAAGAACGGCTTTTTTACTGCGACAAAATTTAAAGTTGCAATAGATACATTTTAATCTTTATATCATGGTGTTAGTTTCGTCTTCTGATACATCTTCTTTTTATTATTAGCCTATTATTTATTTTATTATTATTATTATTATTATTATCATTGATCCACGGTATGGCAGCTGATATCCCATGTATGCTCGTACATGTGCAAACGCGCTCTCAGGCGGGCCGTGGATGCACTCACACTGGTCAAACACACTAGGCTTTAGCTGAAAAAACGGTTTTGGCCCGGTGCGGAAGGACAGTGTGAGTGCGCCCTTGGATAGCCTAGAATTGTTAACGCTACATACAAGCCATAATAGACAGACTTGGATAGCCTAGAATTCCTGAGGCAATAAACAAGATAGTACAACATAAACAGACATGGCTCTGGCATTTTTAACGTAACAAACAATACACCATAGCTAGCCTAGCATCTTTAAGAATTCTTCACAACAATCCAGGAGGTTAAAAACGTATTCTCTGCTTCAACCTCTCACTGGGGTGTGTTTAAACACCACATAGGTGAGCATGGCCTCACAGTCAAATGGGAAATGGACTTGTACTTGTATAGCGCCTTATAGTACTGTGACTACTGTGATCGAGTAAAGTAAGGCACTATTTGGCACATCCACCCAATCACACAGACATTCATACTGATGGCAGTGGACACCTAATCTAACCATCCTAACCATCCACACACCCATGCATAGGGAGCAACTTGGGGTTCAGTGTCTAGCCCACGGACACACGGATCGAAGCCAGGGATCAAACCACAGATCTCTCGAATGGAGCACGTCCTGCTCTACCTCTGATAAAACTCAGATTTGATCAGAAAATCTGAATCAAAGGATAAAAAATAAAAAAGATCAGTGAAGAGATCCTTTGAAGACGAGAGCAAGACTCAAGGCATTTAATGATCTTGGATATTAAAAGAGGTCAGATGGACAGGCAGTGTGAATGTCAATGAAATAATTATTATAACAAAAGCACAGAAGTAAGTTTCCTATTTCACAGTAAAAAGTTGTAAAAACTCGAAACTATTCTTCTTTTTATTATTATTTCTCAAAAACAGGATGTCAGTCTGTGTGTGTGTGTGTGTGTGTGTGTGTGTGTGTGTGTGTGTGTGTGTGTGTGTGTGTGGAGCCTTTGTCTAGTGGACTGCAGTAGAGCCTTTGAAGAAGTGGCCCCATGGCCTCAGTGGAGATCTCTGTCCTCATTCATACTACTCACACACAGTAGCACACACATAGATTATGTGAATGTTGCATCAATTCAGAGTGTGACAGTGTCCATACTTATCATAGCGGGACGGGTTGACAACTTTTGAGACATTGCTGCCAAGGGAGGCAAAAGTTGGACTCCAGTACAGACTAACGTCTTAACTTCTGGGTGTGTCTGTGCGTGTGTGTGTGTGTGTGTGTGTGTGTATGGGGGGGGGGGGGGGCATTGAGTGGAACTGGGTGATCAGGATCATTTATATTAAGACTGTCTTTGGAGTCAACCAATTTACTGAAATTACAAAAATATTCATTTTAACTCTATTGCCATACAGATTTATTCATACAGGATTTGAGAAACCTGTAACTGAGAAGTCTGCCTTCATCTCAATACTACGGAGGTACATGGAACAGTCTGAAGTCCCTGTTACTATATATAATCTGCAGACCTTCATGTTTCACAGGGACAATTCTTCAGTAGAAAGTAGTTCCAATGCAAACAGTTGACAGGGAAGTTTGTGGATTATCGAGTAAAAAGGAACATCTCATCCTCTCATCTTATCCGGGGTCGGGTCGCGGGGGCAGCAGCTTTAGCAGGGGACCCCAAACTTCCCTTTCCCGGGCCACATTAACCAGCTCTACCTGGGGGATCCTGAGGCGTTCCCAGGCCAGTGTGGAGATCTAATCTCTCCACCTGGTCCTGGGTCTTCCCCGAGGCCTCCTCCCAGCTGGACGTGCCTGGAACACCTCCCTAGGGAGGCGCCCAGGGTTCATCCTTACTAGATGCCCGAACCACCTCAACTGGCTCCTTTCAACGCAAAGGAGCAGCGGCTCTACTCCGAGTTCCTCACGGATGCTGAACTTCTCCCCCTCTCTCTAAGGGAGACTCCAGACCCCCTCCTGAGAAAACCCATTTTGGCCGCTTGTACCCGCGACTTCGTTCTTTCGGTCATGACCCAGCTTTCATGACCATAGGTGAGGGTAGGAACCAGGACTGACCGGTAGATCCAGAGCTTTGCCTTCCTCAGCTCTCTTTTCGTCACAATGGTGCGGTAGAGCGACTGCAGCACCGCCCCCACTGCTCCGATTCTCCGGCCAAACTCACGCTCCATCGTCCCCTCACTCGTGGACATGATCCCAAGGTACTTGAACTCCTTCACTTGGGGTCAGGACTCATCATTTTTAATGCAATATGATAAATACCGTGACTACTATCGAGGATTTCTATTATTAAAGTAGAGGCTCAAAATGTACTTAGTCTGCATAGTTGTGTATCAGTAGAGGTAAGAGAGAAAACGTGTTTTTTTTGTAATTTGCAGGAATTTTTAGTCTGAATTTTGATGTTTGATGTTTAGATTTGGAAGGTGAGCTCTCTTGTCTTCAAATGAACTGTATGAATTATTATTGTCCTGTTGCAAGCTCCTGTGACTGACAAGTACTAGAGAGTTCAAGGTGGGCTGAGGGTTTAACATTTAGCTCTCCCACTACAGCAGTAGTTAAAGAGTGAAGTGTGATGGAAGCAGCTGATACTAATGAGCTGAAATTATCACTTCAGAGCTTTTATGCTCTATGAGTTGAAGTAGTTTAAGACTAGGGCTGGACCAAATTCTGTCATACCTGGTATTGTGGGTACTTTATGGTAATAGCCAGTCAGGCACTGATGAAAAGCTCCTTTTGTGGTTTCCCTAATTAGCGCCGTTAGCTCTGAGTGGCACCGTGACACTGGGAGTACTGCAAAGGCTGCGATCGCAGCCACTCTACAACGTTTGGGATTCAGTGCAGTGCGAGGAGCGGCTCACCGTTCGGCGCCAGATGGCAGAGGCAGCGCACATAGCTAAGTAAATACGCCGGTCTAATAACAGGATCCTTCTTCCCTGAGGCTCTTTTTTTGATTTTATTCAACAAAGATGCACCCAGAGCGATGAACGTCTGTGCATTTGCAGCCCTGCTGTTTCCCTGACTACACACACACAGTTTGCTTTTCTATGTCATATTAAGTCCAAATTGATGTTTTGATCAAATGCAGCATGTTTGTTGTCTAATGAATTAATGTCTCTTGTCATTCGCAATGACAGACTGTCTACATAATAAAGACTAAATGTTAACTGAACATGGTTGGTCTTCTAGTGAGGCTATGAGCTTTGTGTTGAAAAAAGTTTGTATATGTATATTCAAGGTATACAGCCCTATTTCACAGCCATAATAACGAAACAACTTCAGAAATGCCTTCATCCCTAGCAAATCACTTGTTCTCCGTGTCCCGACTTTCTGCCACAGTGTGTTTGAATCTGTGACGTTTTTGGAATATCAATATGAACAACATAAAACAAGAGGGGTAAAGCCGCTGTAGCTGTTTAACAAAAAAAAGGATTGTGGTTTATATTCAGAGAGAACGCTGGTTGAAATGAACTGATGCTGAATGGTTGGTTCTGTTTGCAGTGGAGAGGAAATGCTACATCATTATCACCACATTTCCTGAGTGAAGATGAAAGCACAATCAGATAGGGAGGTCAGCGGGGTCAATGTGGAAGAGCCTGGGGTTTCCCTTTCACCTCGGACAGATGGATAGCCTTCAGGCAGGGCATGTGAAGGCTCCCCCAATGCTGACAATGCACACACGGCTTCCTTCCTCTGGCAGCCTCTCACTCTGCCTGTCTGTGCGCACACACACACACACACACACACACAAAAACACACCTCTGAATCTTTTTTTAATACTTTTCTTCTTACAGTCCCGGGTGATTGACAGATCGTATTCTACCAGGCATTGAATACCAGCCTTTCAGACATCTCAGTGCTGCAGTTGTTCTGTCCAGTGGGTGTATATGTGTTTGCACTTTTTGTTGTTTATGTTTGTGAATAGAGTCCATTCACTCAGTTAAAGGAGTCCTTCTTTGGATCTATTTTTCCAAGGACCACTGATTACATCAACCGGACATAAACGCAACACATTTGGAGAAGTAGTAGTCCACATGTTGAAGCCAGCCTGGTCTCACCAAAAGGCGTGTGAATGACACGTTATTTCTCTCAAGCCATCTCGCGTAGAATTACAACGCATTTCATGATTTTAGCGTGTCATTTCACGCCATGTAGTCTCAATTGACTTGTATAGTGCAGAGATGGCGTTGTCATTTCACGCACATATGTCATTGAGGGAAAACCCACATGTTCGTATTTCTCCGCCACCTTGCGGAGAAATACGAAGTGGTGGAGCTTTCTGTCAGAGGGTTGTTTTTAAAACAATATTTCATGTGAAGGATGGCTGAAATAATGGGCGTGAAATGCCCTAACCCTAACCCTAACCCCTAACCCTGGGGAACTACGGGCGTTAAATGACACGCGAAAAGCTTAATATGCGTAGACATGCACGCGAAGTCATGAAAGTCATGAAAAGTGGCGTGCTATTTATACGCCCTCCCATGAGACCACGTAGTGGAAGCTGGTAAGTGATGTACAAGTGCAATGATTTTGAGTTTTCCGTTCCAACTCTATGAAGAGTCCTGGTGGTTCCAAACTTCTTCCATTTACGAATGATGGAGGCCACTGTGCTCATTTGGGACATTCAAAGCAGCAGATATTTTTCTGTATCCTTCCCCAGATTTGTACCTCAAGACAGTTTTGTCTCTGAGGTCTACAGACACTTCCTTTGACTTCATGCTTGGTGTTTGGTGTAGTGTTTGTTTCAACTGTGGGACCTTATATAGACAGGTGTGTGCCTTTCCAAATCATGTCCAATCAGCGTGATTGACCACAGATGGACTCCATTTAAGCTGTAGGAACATCTCAAGGAGGATCAGTGGAAACAGGATGCACCTGAGCTCAATTTTGAGCTTCATGCTAAAGGCTGTGAATACTTACGTAAATGTGATTTCTTTGTTTTTTAATTTTAATACATTTTCAAAACTCTCAAGAAAACTTTTTTCACATTGTCATAATGGGGCATTATGTGTAGAATTTTGTGGACAGAGATTAATTTAATACAATTTGGAATAAAGCTGTAACGTAATAAAATGTGGAAAAAGTGAAATGCTGTGAATACTTTCCGGATGCACTGTATACTGATCAAAATGCATCTCCATACACACATACATACATCCTATCCCTGATTGTGGTTGTGGGTGAATTGACAAACACTGGTAAACAGACAAGAATATTCACACCTACACACAGGAGAGTTTCCATTTCACCTAAACCTACATGTGTTTGGACTGTGGGAGGAAACCCACACGAGCACAGGAAGAACATGAAGGCCCACTCCACAAAGAAGAGCCCCAGCTGACCTTGTTAAGTTCAAAAACAGAATCCTCTTGCTGTGGGGCCACTGTGCAAACCTTCTGATAGACATGACCTTTGAGATCATTAACAGCACAATCACATTCAGCGATCATCTTCTGTGTTTTACAGCGTACATGTGCTGCACATTTGGGAAAGATGCTAATCAAGTGTGTGTGTGTGTGTGTGTGTGTCTTTAGGGTTGGGGTATATTTGTGCTTGTGCATCAGATTCAAGCACTACAGGGAACTAATCATCAAAAAGTGTCTCAATAATGCCCTTTTTTTGGTCAAAAAACTGTTTAATTTATTCTATTTATATGAATCTAAACCAAAGACTGTATATAAAGATGGGTGGCACGGGTTCTCCTCCTCCCACTGTACATAAGTAAAGCCAAAATATCCCGGATACAGGATATATCTGTGTTTGCAACCAGAGTCTGCGCAGTAGGTATCAAGCGGTAGAGTAGTGTCATCGACGTGATTGTCATACACCCGCCTGACCAATCACGAGCCAATCACAGCTGTCAATCATTATGTTTCTCCCCATTTTTATGGCATTAAGGGCCTCTCACACTGTCCTTCAGGCCGGGGCCAAAACCGTTTTTTCAGCTAAAGCCTAGTACCTTTAAGCAGTGTGAGTGCACCCTTTCCGCGCATAACTGCGGCCAGCGGGCCGTCCACGGGCTTTAGTGGAGCCGTTTGCACATGTACGAGCACGAGCGTGCGCACGTGTACGAGCATGAGCCCTACGGCAGTAGTGTTATGTGCACCTGTTCGGACATGTAAATAGAAGGACGGACCATGCGCGGACATTTAACAACAATAACAATGGCGGTGAAAGGTTCACGTTGGTGTGATGCGGAGGTGGAGTGTTTACTGCAGATTTGGTCGGATGAAAATATACAAAAACAGTCGACAAGACGCACAAAAACTCAGAGGTCTATGTAAAGATTTGGAAACAAAGCCACACACATGCGATCAATGCGTGTGACGTGTTACGGCGTGATGGCGTATGGACAGCAAGAAGCATTTGCGCGAGGCCCAGGCAGTGTGAGTACAAACGGGGCTGGGGCGCGGGGGGAGAGGGAGGGGGGACAAGTACCCTAAAGCCCGGGTCGCGGTGCGGAAGGACAGTGTGAGTGCGCCCTAAGTAACTTATTAAAACCAAATGTACAAGAAAAACAAACACCTGACCAAAAAGCTGCATGATAAAAACTACCTACACTAACATAAACCATCTTTGGGAAAAAAAAGTTTGAGGAGTACTTTGAGTCTTTGTTTGATACTTTGGTCCATGTCCCATCTGCTAACATGGAGAGGCTGTGTCTATGACCTATACTGCAGCCAGACACCAGGGGAGATCAAGATACTTTGGCTTCACCTCCGGGGAGCTGTCCATCGATATATACAGTCTATAATCTAAACCCACTATCCAATCACTGAGTTTTGTACGGCGTATAGTGTTTTCAAAAATGCAAACATGGGTAATCCTCAAAGCTACAGAGGACTTGCCACACAGACACAGAGCACAGTTTGTCCACAAGAGATCACCATTTCTGCACTGTCATGAATACAGATGTGGAGTAAACCGGCTATTACCACAATCCTGACCAGCTCTGGAAGATTCATTCACACAGAAAACATCTCACAGAGGTCACATTAGCATGCTAACACTTTCTAATCAGCACTAAGACAACGTCGAGTATATCAAGGCTAACTTCTGTTACCCCTGCTCCTCCTCATCACCATTGACAACACATGGCTAACGTATGCTAACATGTGTTGACTTAGCCGTTTATCAGACAGGGGACGTTCACAGTCATAAGCCAGTATTGGCACAGACCAGGGGAGGCTATTTATGTAACATCTACCACAATAAAATGCAAAAAATTCTGCTGTCTCAGCATCTGTTTTCAGTCACAAATCCCGACGTAGCCTTCTCCACCGCTCAAAGGAATCCACGACGTTGACTCGTGTTTGGTTCCTATGTAGGTCACATTTCTTCTTGGCTTGTGCCTTTAACCCCCGTCGACTTACATTTTCTCTAACCTTCACTGTCGGGGCGAGCAGAGAACTCTTTCTGGTATCGGTCTATTCCTTCACTAGCCACTCAGAGTTTACAGAGAGGGAGGGGGGAGCAGGAGGGGACAACGACAACAATTGGCTATTTCTCTTTATACACAATTACTTGAGCCACTTTTCTGGAGGACAAGTGCAAAACTATAAATGCTTTACAAGAGATGCAATCCTGAAGTGTGCACCATTATTCCTATGTATGTGATTCATCCTGGCAATACTACAGACACTGAGTTCTTAGAGACATAATGGATGCAGTGAGGAGGAGGCTCCAGCAGGGAAGCTGGCTTGTTGGAACAGGTATAATCACTTTCGCTTTAAACGCGGTTGGACGTTTTTGTCGTACCATCGGTTGTTTGATGCACACTGAGGCCTTAAAGTCTTGGCTGGCTAATGAAGAAAGAAAGGAGGAGCCTGGTTAAGGAGGAAGTGGGTGTATGTCTTCAGTCCAGTAGGTTTGACTGAACACTGAATGCCTTCCTGCTGCTCCTTTATGTTCCTCACACTGCAGCACTCCTGCATTCTTCTCCAAACCCCACTGCACAACGGACAGGTATCAGAAATGAACAATACGAACCAAAGAAAGCAGTGGGTGGATTGAAAAAGGAATGTTGAAACGCATTTGTCCTGTGAAAGCTTATAATATGTAATAATAGCGGGCTAGTAAAGGTTTTAGTGAGGCATACACAAAGGCGTGAGCTAAAAAGACGATATTGAAGCCAAGATGGTGATTAACTCCATCACAGGGGGCAAATGCATTTCTTTATAATGGATTTTTAAAGAAAAGAAATAGACAATAAAAGTCCGAAAAGGCAACTCAGTCGTGCAATTAGGGTGCTTTAGTGGACAATATTTTAAGACTAATATATAATACAATGACAAGAGAAGCTGTAAATACCTTTAGAGAAATGTAGTTTCTAATTTTTATATATATCTTTGATAACAGAAGTTCTTTAGATTTAAAAGATAAAAGAAAATCTTCAAATGTGTACAAAAAAATCTGTAAGATGAACTCAATGTAAAGTTCTCCTGAACATTTTTGGAAACCACTTGAGAGAATATGCATTATTTAGTTCATTCATTCATTCATCTTCAACTGCTTATCCCATGGTCGCGGGGGGGCTGGAGCCGATCCCAGCTGACATCGGGTGTGAGGCGGGGTCCACCCTGGACAGGACGCCAGTCTATCACAGGACACATAGAGACGAACAGAGACAGACAACCATTCACACCTACGGGTGATTTAGAGTCATCAATGAACCGAACACCTGCACGTCTTTGGACTGTGGGAGGAAACCGGAGTTGTTCTTGCTAAATTATGTGTCTTCTTTCTGTGTTTTTTATGTGTATATTTGTATCCTCTATGCACAAAATTCAAATCAAATCCCTGGTATGTAACTTGCTTACATACCAGCCAAATTACCGTCTTCCTGTCCAGTTGAAAAAACCCTAATGTTTGCCCAATTTCACTGCATTGTCCTGCTGATGTCAAAATATTCATGGCAACGTTTACATTGCATCACTTTGTATGTGCTGATGTGACACAATAAGACTCTTGCGAACAGTGTTCAGTGTGTACGGTGCCGTCATTACACTTTTCATTACCAAAAATGTTCTGGATACATGTGTATGGATCTCAGTCGCTCCTTCATAACACACAAGATGCAACACACAAATGTGTCCTCTGTGACTAGCTGGCAGTAAGCAGATTAAATGTGGAGAACAACATATTTTTACCAGCAGTTTGGTCGACAACAATACCCTGCAGTTGGTGGGAACCCAGGTGGTTTAACTCGAGGTTTTCTTCAAAAGGCAGACCTTCACATTATTGCTGTAGATGATAATTCACATTATTCATGGTGACCGCAGTTACTCGGCCTATCTTCTTTAAAAGAAATGTGACAACTACAAGCAAATTAGGACAAGAGTACTTGAAAAATAGCCAATCAAACTGCACTGGGCCAACAGGCAATTAGCCCCACTAGGCATCAAATGTGCGCCATCTGTGTTCATTGTCAAAAGCCTGGCCATGTGTGCTGTTCTCTCAAAATCAGGCACTGGACGTTGGCAGCATGGGAATCTCCACAGCCTCCTAAGTGGATTTGGAGCACCATTTAAAAACTATTCAATCCAGCTACTGACCTTAAATTGTAGAATAATTATAAAGTAGCAAACAAGGATGTTTTATGGCGTGCGTTAATCTAGAACTACAGTATATTAATTGTGTAACTCTGTACCATTAAAACCACACTACTCTGCTGCCAGTAGGCCCCAAATCACTAGTCACCTCCTCTGCTTCTGTCGGTTGCGAGGGATGAATCAACACTAATGTGGTTGTTTAAATCAATACAGGAAAGAGTTATCTTTGTATATTGGCTTTAGCAGGACCAATATGGCTGCTGAGCATGATTGCATTCTTTTCTTTTGCTCCTAATCAAGGGTTAGACAGAATATGACATGAAACTTTGATTAAAAAATAAAAACAGAGTTCAGAAGAAAATACTCCTGAGTCTTTAAGGGCGTACTCACACTGTCCTTCCGCACCGCGACCCGGGCTTTAGGGTACTTGTCCCCCCTCCCTCTCCCCCCGCGCCCCAGCCCCGTTTGTACTCACACTACCTGGGCCTCGGCCAATGCTTCTTGCTGTCCATACGTCATCACGCCGTAACACGTCAAACGCATTGATCGCGTGTGTGTGGCTTTGTTTACAAATCTTTCCGTAGACCTCTGAGTTTTTGTGCGTCTTGTCGACTGTTTTTGAATCTTTTCATCGACCAAATCTGCAGTAAACACTCCACCTCCGCATCACACCAACGTGAACCTTTCACCGCCATTGTTGTTGTTGTTAAATGTCCGCGCATGGTCCCTCCTTCTATTTACTATGTCCGAACAGGCGGACATAACGCTACTGCCGTAGGGCTCGTGCTCGTGCTCGTACACGTGCGCACGCTCGTGCTCGTACATGTGCAAACGGCTCCGCTAAAGCCCACCTCTTTCAAGCGGGCCGTGGACGACCCTCTGGCCGCGGTTGTGCGCGGAGCGGGTGCACTCACACTGCTTAAAGGTACTAGGCTTTAGCTGAAAAAACGGTTTTGGCCCCGGCCAGGAGGACAGTGTGAGTACGCCCTTAGACTGGTTAGGGATTGATTTGTATTCCTAGGGGATCAACAGAATGGCACAATCCCACTGGGCTCACCAGCTCTCCAGTGGAGGAGGAGGTGCTCTTCCAGGGGCAGTTGGAAGTCAAACAGAAGCATCTGGCAACAGGTGATGGCATGCCCAAAGAGTTGAACAGCACTGAGGGACAGTAATTCAGATCAGTAACATGTTTGCTCACTGTTTTCACTCCATCTGACTTACAGACTGCCAGACACCAGAGCGGCTGGCACTCTGTGGCTGCTGGCCTTGAGAGAGATGCTGTGCAGTGTGCTGGAACTGCACAGTCAATTCATTATAATCCATTAGACAATAAGATAGGTAGTAAGTGGGACAGGCTTTCTAGCGCGTATTTAGTCAATGAAATGTACACACAGCAGTACATATTTCACCACTTTTTAGGTGACATTTTAGGGGTAGCTGAGCTTCCCTTGCAGTCTTAGAGCAATCGCCACTGATAATATATAATGCTTTAAAAAAAAATTGATAGCAACATGTTGACCACATTAGGATAATGTTTAGGACACTAATAATCCTGACCTTGCACTTGTTCAACATATAAAAAATGCACTTATTCTCTATTCTCTGCATCCTTGTCAGTGATTTTGACTGTGTTACTGAATCCCTTTGCAGATAACAAATTAAACTTGTTAATAACTTATTTACAAATGTTTAATCAGTCTGTTGTGTTTAGTAGGCTTTTACTTATACTGGTACTTTTCGTCACAAGAGGAAACAGAAATCCCTTCACTTGTCTCCAGCACTTAGTCCACATATGATTAGTCCTCCTAAGTCCTCAAATAGACATAAAGCCAGAATCACAGCCATAAAACCCTCGTCTAATTAAAAGCCCGCTTGAGTAAAAGAGTCTTCAACTGTTTTTTAAAAGAAGTGTATGCATTGTAAAGAGAGAGGCAGTGCATTCCTGAGTTTGGGTGCCACTGCCTAAAAGGATTGAACCTCTCTGGTTTTACAACAAGTGTGGGGAACAACTTTAAGCCTCTGACCTGATGACCTTAGATTGTGGTTGGGATTGTGAGGCTGTATCAGAGATGTAAGAGGGTGCTTGACCATGTATAGCTCGAAAAGACAAGAAAGATTTTCCAAAAAAACATTGCCGAGTCAAAAATGACACCTAAGTTCCTTAAGTTTGGTTGGGTAAATGTGCCTAGAGCTCCAATTTGCTGCTTATTTTTGAAGAATAGGCCCTAAGACAGGTGAGGTACCCCACTTGAGAGATCTGCAGTATCTAACATCATCTGACTCACACAAACACTGAAAGTTCTGCCTGTCAAAGAATATGAGAACCACTTTAAAACTGAACAAGACATCCTGGAAAATGAGCAATATTCTGTGTGTGTGTGTGTGTGTGTGTGTGTGTGTGTGTGTGTGAATTGCGCTTTGCCTGTATCTGTATTATTATTTATTTTAGGTAAAGCAGCTTCATGAGACAGCCTTGAAGTCCAAGATAAATTTCCCACTAAGGATAATAAAGTGTATCTTATCTTATCTGTCACAGTATGCAACAGCAAGAGGTGCCAAACGAGACGTCCCAATAACGCAGCAGCTGACTGGACCGAGCTTGTTTAGTTGCACAAATTCCTTTGCCTAGTTTCTGTGAGGAACATAAATTTTTCTCTCTGGTGAAGAACTCATTGAGAAAGAGGGATTTGTTATCGATAGAGCGAGTGTTGAGTAAGGTGATCTGGATGTAATGGGATTGACAGTAGACACCTGCTGCAGTCCCGTGATCTCCAGCTGCACTGAGTGGTTAGTCTTTGGTCAGAAAACAGGGAAGCTTGCCTCCGGCAGGTAGGGAGAGCCAGGGCCACGGGAAACCAGCCAGCCGGCTCTGCAGCCCCTTCTCCTCGATCTCCTTTTAGGATTACCAGGACCACGGGTGGTAAACAGGAGCAAGTACTTAGGTGAGGAGGGAGGACAATCAAAAGTTTGTTTGTAACTTTCCCCAGCTATCAAAGAGCCTTTCCATAGACACGTTGATGTGCAAGAAAGTACGTCATAAATCCAGGCAGCAGAGACACAGTTATTAAACAATAGTGCTGGTGTGTGCAAAAATTGACAGCAGTAGTCGAACAGCACACACAAACACAGGCGCCATCGTACAGCTATCTCAGTGTGCTGATGATGATGTCTATCACAGTGCTAACCAAAGGTAATACTTCTTAAATGTGCCTTCTTTGGATAGGGTCCAAGAGACAGGCAGATTATTTAGATGACAAAATATTTGAGCTTAATTTGTGAAGGCCAGTCGGAGTAATGCCGTAAGAAAGTATATATCAGGTCAAACAGCTAACAAAACAACCACTGCATAAACGCATGGCCCAATACAGGAGAGCTAACTCCTCAGGCCTGGACTCTGCTGTCCACTTACACCTCAAGGAGAAAGCCCACTCCTTTGAGGACAACAATGTCCAAATCTTGGACAGAGAGGACAGATGGTTTGAAAGAGGAGTAAAAGAAGCCATCTTTGTTAAAGTAGAGAAACCTTCGCTAAACAGAGGAGGAGGTCTGAGACACCACTTATCTCCAGTTTACAATGCTGCCCTTTCATCCCTTCAGGAGATTCAACAATCTAACCTCAAAGAACAACTGTTCACAAATGGCCTCCTGTGACCCCAACGACTGTCGTTCAGACTCAATGCAGCACTAACCAAGTGGAAACCAACTTCCCACTAACGACTGCCACTCTAACGACGGGCGTTGGCACTTGGAGCACAAAGGGCTTCAGTGACATCATCGGCCTTGTGAGAGGTTAAATACCTGGATCTCACACCAGTTAGTTGGACCAGTACCAGGCTGGTCCTGGTCCTGGTCCTGGTCCAGTCCCAGCCTGGTCCTGGTCCTGGTCCTGGTCAGATGCGTACATGAACTGATGAAGCCTCTTAGATGAGAGGTGAAACGTCTTCCTAGACAAACAACCAGTCCAGCTGCTTTTGACTGAAATTGCTTTGAGGATAACGATGACCTGGACGAATGAGAACATTCACAGGCTTCCTGGTTATAAGATAAATTGATCAATTTTGTCTCTAAGTTTAGAATTTTATGATTAAAGAAAGTCATGAACACTCTGACTATGCATCAAAATGTTCACTGCAGCGTCGACCAAAGAAAAGGCTCTTGAGTCACACATGCGTACATACTCAGACAGATTCCTTTATAGTTAGATTATGCTGTTACACATTTGACATGTTCAACTGCAGTCTTTTACATTTTGACATAATTTCCCAAGGCCCTTGCCAATCTGAATCCCCCCTCACATACCATCTAACCTTTTTAATAAACCGTTTTAAATCTAACCAGCAAGTTCTTAACAATTACAGGCCAACATCTAATCTTCAGACCTGCAAACACCTCAGAGTAAAAAAGACATCGTCCTGTCCAGGCTGTACCACGCCTCACACCCAATGTCAGCTGGGATCGATGATGAATAATGGTATTCACACAGAAATTCATACGGGACGACCAAACTAAATCTTTGGCTTCAGTGTCACCAGTGGCCTTTTGTCCTCATAATCCGGTCTAAATGAACATTTCTGATTGGGTTCATCATTACGCTGTGATCACACTGCCTGCAATGGACATGATAGAAGCAGCGCAATTACATACAAAGTGATTTGAACGTGGGCGGCGCATTCTAGCTTTACTCAAATTACCCATGACGCAATTGACACATCAGCCAAGCAACGTTGAGATTGCGGTAAGCGTCATAACATCCAGGGGATCACCACAGAAGCCACTGTTAGAGTCCTTGACTACATCAAGGAAACCAGACTGTTCCTATGGATATAATGGATATAACTCTGACCTGTGGATGGCTGCAACATGCCTTTAGGCATCTAGTCTAGAAGAAACACTGCAACACAACAGCTCTTTTGAAAGCCACACACTTCATCTGAGAGCTAATTTCTGTTCTTTTAAGCATTCAGATCCCTGGTTAGCACTAGCATCACTTCCAATTTAGCACCACAGCAGGGTATAGATGCAGGCAGCTAGCCTCGGCTGTGACCTAAGTGCCTCAACACTCCAAATGCGCGATTGGCGCAATGGTCCACAAACGATCCAGATATGATCGAGCAGCCGGTTGCTCGCGTTTCCTGCAATTTTGTCACGTCTAACATGTGCGGTGTGATCACAGCTTAAGGAGTAAGACTACAGCTCATCATCCCACCATGGCATCTTCAACCAACAGTCAGTCTGACACTGTTCATATGGTAATGAGACTTTATCAGATAATTATTAACCTGAAAAAAGTCCCTATCCAAAGAATTCCCATCCAAGAAATAAAAATGACTTCAGTTTTCTATAAACATGCCCTATGATTTATGACTTTAGAGCTAGCAGCAGCTGAGGCTAAGAAACACCTTCAAAGCAGCTGTGAAAAATATACAACAAGCTGTGACCACAAATTACATGAAAACACTGCACGATACACAGAGTAAGTAAGACCAGTGGGAGGTGAGGCTTCTCCATATCTTTCTCATTAAGAATGTGTCATCTCTTCAGAGCACTCTGAGGTTACACATGCACAGTAACAAGGCTACACAGCAACAATGTGATGCATTGCTGCAATGGAAAGTCAGCCATATAATGCAGTAGTCATGACCAACATTACCTGGATCATTTACAGCACGGAAATATGGCTTAAACACACATCATCTTCATCTTCACAACTTCTATTGCAAGGTTCACATTAAGTAATGTCTGATTACTTCTGCCTAATTGATGAGTAATGAGTACTCAGCTGTTTTACTGCAGTGCTGCGTGTGGTTTTACTTGTGTACCGCAGTGGGACTCCTTGACTCGGTTATGTTATTCCAAGCGGCAGTCCACTAATAGCTGGCGGCAGCAAATAAACACTGGCTGCACAACGTTCATGTTTAATGTGACAACTACTGTCAGGGTTCATCTGTGGGCCCACACACACATGCACACACAGACGGTCACATGCAGACATCTGCACAATATACTTGTGATATGACACACATAGACAAAATGCATGCACACAGAAATGCACTCGCAGGTCCATGCAGACACACACGTTGTCCTGTAACATGCTCGTACGGCTCATACAGTGTACTGTCTGTTCATGCTATTGCTTGTGTTTAACTGGAAGATTGGATTTTCTATTGTTTTGTTTCTCCCCTGTTCAAATCTGTATAGGGTAAGACTGATTTCTATTTCCCTGCTCTCTTTATAAAGCTATGTTCTACAATTTGGAATATTGATAATTATTATTAACATTGTTTATACTGCGATTATGGTCCTGTAGTCCGATCTTCACAATATGAATAACAAGAAGAACCAAACAAATCCATTAAGGCTGACAGACTGAATGGATTTAGCCACATTTCACTGTACACTTATTTCCTATTTTATCTGCTATACAATGTAAAAAAAACAACTGGAACTGGGGTTGATTAATATTTAATTCATCAATAATAGTAACCAATACATCATAAAATAATTGATTGTGCTGTTTGGAGCATCACTGTACTGGATTCTACAACACTGTGCTATCTATGAGTTTAACATACATTTAAAAATACATAACTTACAAATGTTTACAAGTGTGACTCAGTTTAGACCACCACCTCTCAGTGGATTGCTTAGACTTGCTGGTGAACATAATGGATCCTTCTTTAATAACAATAATAAGCTATTACAGCCTAAACAGGTCAGAAACAGTGTGAGATAGTCAATGAGGACCTCGTCCTTTGACTGTGCAGTCCTATACACACAATGTTCTCGCTATTGCTACTTCAGGATGCTTATGAAGACAGTATCCTCAAAGCAATTTCAGTCAAAAGCAACTGGACTGGTTATTTGTCTAGGAAGACGTTTCACCTCTCATCCAAGAGGCTATAATACCTGGATCTCACACCAGTTAGATGGACCAGTCCCAGCCTGGTCCTGGTCCTGGTCCAGTCCCAGCCTGGTCAGTTGTGTACATGAACTGATGAAGCCTCTTGGATGAGAGGTGAAACTTCTTCCTAGACAAATAACCAAGTCCAGTTGCTTTTGACGGAAATTGCTTTGAGGAGAACGACGACCTGGACACATGAGAACATTCACAGGCTTATGAAGACAGTGTTTTCAGAGGACCTTGCTGAACAAGGGAGGAAAATCTACAACATCAAGACTAATTCGTCAGAGGGTCCCAACAACTTTGTGGTATAGTAGAGGGCATGGAAGTTCGGACTGCTCTGTCTCCAAATGCTCGCCCCGTGCTCATTGAGTTGGCATACGCAGTGAGTCATGCATACTCCAAGGAACACAGGTACTGTCTTCCAGAAACTCTTCCTCGAGCTGGACTGTTTAAAGCTGTCCCCAAAAGTGAACAGCGTCAAGAATCCACTATTAGCTTAAGAAAAGGGACACTTGCAGAATGAATCTGACAAAACTGTCACATGGTCGCCTTCAATGTATCAGTTGCAGTGGTGCAGGTGGCTGTTTAGAAAAACCAAATAAACCATTTGAGGGGGGTAGCATCATGTTTTTGAATAAGTATTGTCAACGGCCAAACTGGCTAGTAAGTTATTATTAACACCCGCCAAAATTAATTTTAACCTGCATTTGGTGGGTTGACAGGTGTTAATTTAGAACCCGGTCACGTATATAGATAACCTGCATAGTTAAATGAAAAAAACGTTTTGTTGTGTTGTGTGTAACTTCAGTTATTACTCTGACATTATTACATAAACATGTTATGCCACTGCCAACAATTTGTGTGTGTGCCGATGGTTGGACGCTTTGTGTTTGTGTAATATGTTCGGATTTTCAGGTGTATTATATGAACATATAAATAACAATGTCTACCTGCAGTGCAGGAGAGTGGAAAGACAGACATTTTCAGTCTCTGTGTTCAGCTCTCTGCTTTAGTTCACTGTTGTTCACTTACAGCTGTATAGAGCCATGTTAAGTTACTGCTGATTTAAATGTAAATTTCCTGATTTTTTAATAAATTATGATAAAAATTTAAATGACACAACAAAAGGGGACTTTTATTGTGAAGAATATATAGGAAATTAATTTGTGTATCCATGTTACAACCGCTCCAGCTCCTAAATAGCAATGGCAGACGTCACAAAGAAAGAACTATAATATACGTAATAATATATCCTATATATTCATGGACATTATCAGGCTGATGATATATGAGACAGCTGAGACTTTACGTCTGCTCTTGAGTAGGTGCAACAAGAGCAAGTAGCAAGAAGAAGGCTTAAGCTTAAATGGTGCAATCGGCATAACTATTAGGTTGGACTTAAAATGCCAAGTTACAACCACCTTATCTTAAGACTAGGTGTAAGCCCTGTTGTCACAACCAGCCCCTGATATTCTACACTTGGGGTGGAGTTTGATTTGTGCCATGTGCTACGATGACCTAATTTTCCCTCTGGGATAAATAAAGTTATCTATCTATCTATCTATCTATCTATCTATCTATCTATCTATCTATCTATCTATCTATCTATCTATCTATCTATCTATAAATAAGTTTAAAAGTGACCCACAAGTGTGCTGTGTTGATGCTGTAACGGCCATGCTGTCATGATGACTGCCTGCTTGAACACTGAGGTTTTTTCTTTCACTTTGGGTCAGATGAGCTTTAAAAAAGCCCAACATCTGCTCCACTCCACGGAGATCCTAACTAACCCCATCCCCCACCCTACACATGTACACTCCCTTTCCCCTCAAGGGCCTTGGGGCTTAGCACCATAAGGATCAAATCCATTAGCAGGCACTTTTAGGCCCATTTATGTTAATGCTGATGCGATCAATGTTTCAGTCTGTGATTCATTTTAAACGGTTTCTTAATTAGACCTTGACCTTGGAGTCAAGTACGGCAGGGATGGGATCTGTTAAAAGCTGTGGATATTAAAGGAGGAAGCATCAGGAGAGACAGAGGAGAGATAAAGGCCTTCAGTATGGGTCTATAAATCTTTGGTTGCAGTGCTTAAGTGTAGATTCAAACACACTGTGCCTCAGATGAACTTTAACATAACATGTATTTGTTGTTTTTGACATGCATTTGAATAAAACAATAACTGCATTTGTTACATTCAAAGTAAAAAGATGCGGCTGGAACACGTCACCCAGTGCAACAGCGTGGCTCACTGCTGTTTTAATAGTTTTTGCTCTGTGACACAGAGGAAGTAGATACATCAGGCTTAGATACACACACTATACTATACAGCTTAAGCCTTAAGAGCCTGTGTCCACAAACCTTTTCTATCTGAGTGCCAGCATCCTTTTTTTAAATTGTTCCCAATGAGGAGAGAGCGTACATTGCCTAGAGAAAATGCACTGGACCCAGCGTCTTATTACCAAGCGTTATACCTTTTCTTGTGAGGCCGTTCCAAGCAGGTTCAGTTGTAAACCTCAACAGAAATGATAAATGGAAAATGAGCTAACAGAAACATGATTTGATGTAATTGTACACTGTACAACTTCTGTTCTTTTACTAATTTGTAGCGTGTTTGAAATTGTAGCAGTGACTTGATATGACTTGAAGCATTTGTATATGATTCTTTATTCATTTTTATTTGGATTTGCTGTTAAATGGATGAATGTTCCTGCACAACATGCTACGGTTAGCTTTAACAGGTTAACTTCCAAAATAAACACCAAAACAAAGTGGCTGAACTCACAGATTACAACTTGAGCCTGTGGCAACATGACCAATAGGGAAGTCAGGATTCTTCTACGGAGGAAAATCCCGGAAATTCAGAGAAATCTCTAATAGCGAACGACACCCTAGCCTTCAGAGCTGAGCACGCGCCGTTTGCACGCACCCAATCCAGTTTGTGAGTGATTGCGCAATCTGGAGGGATGCTCGTCTGTCCGTGCCTCACCTCTCGTCTGTCCGTGCCTCACCTCTCGTCTGTCCGTGCCTCACCTCTCGTCTGTCCGTGCCTCACCTCTGGTCTGTCCGTGCCTCACCTCTCGTCTGTCCGTGCCTCACCTCTCGTCTGTCCGTGCCTCACCTCTCGTCTGTCCGTGCCTCACCTCTCGTCTGTCCGTGCCTCACCTCTCTTCTGTCCGTGCCTCTCCTCTCGTCTGTCCGTGCCTCACCTCTGGTCTGTCCGTGCCTCACCTCTGGTCTGTCCGTGCCTCACCTCTGGTCTGTCCGTGCCTCACCTCTTGCTGTCCGTGCCTCACCTCTCGTCTCCGAAGAGACTCCGTTTATTTAAGCAGGAAATACAGAATTTTCTGCCATTTTTACCATAAAAATGGTCAAAATACATTAAGAACCACACCAAAATCATAGTCCAGAGGACAAATATTAATACTTGTGTTATTTTATGATTTCGTTTCTTTTTCCTCTCATGATGACAGCGGAGGCACAGCCTCACCTACCTCTCCTGACTGCACGTCACTGCCTAATCAAAGGGAACGTCCAACCAAATGGAAAATGTACCTGTGTAATCAACAGAGCTGGTTTTCAACCGTTTTGGTTTTCTAAAAATGAATGGGTGGAAATTATTAACAGTACGGTCTGGGAGTCATCCAGAGTCATGTGGACATTATTCTTTACAAGTTGAATCTCAGAATAAAGCTCTGATATGTCATTTTTTTAACACATGGAGTACAAATACACATCCATTTATCTTTATTGTGCTAGGGTGGCCACAGAACGAAGTGACTATTTAAAGATTAATCCTTTTGAACTCGACCACTTTAAATCTTTTAATTTCTCTTCCTCCCAGATGTCCCTCTGTATAATGTTGTTATTCCAGTGATCATGCTGCAGATTACAAAGTTACATTTTCAGGCCTCAAATGACACTTTCAAACCATAAAAAATGAATCATTTTGAGATTAGCTTGACAGTTATGCCATAGATAGGATGGGAAAACAACAATTGTCAAAAGCAAATATAAGTGTGTGAATGAATGAATTTATTTATTCATTTAAGTATATATCAAGCTTATATAGCCGAAAGGGTGTAGGTTGAAGCCAAGGCTTATATACCCTTACCCCTTTTACCAATGTGTGGTGTGTGTGTGTGTGTGTGTGTGTGTGTGCGTGCATGTGTGTGTAGGTCGAGATAACTACTTAAAACTAGCGATGGGCCGATCTATTTCCTGTGGGCTTCCCTGCAGTTCTTATTGCATTACACATGTGAAAGAGCAGGAGTGTGTCTGCAATCCATCCTCAATTGGTTCACATCTGTTGACTTTGGAAATGGCTGATCTTAAATCTGATAGTCATTTGGTGTGTGTGTGTGTGTGTGTGTGTGTGTGTCTGTCTCTCTGTGTCTGTGGGTGGCTGGGTGCATGCCAGAGGGGTGAAACAGCAGGGATAGAGAGCCCCTAGAGAAGAAGAAAGACCACTTAGTAAGCCTGCAGGGGATGCTGGATGTGTGTGTGTGTTTGTGCGTGTGTGTGTGTGTGTGTGTGTGTGTGTGTGTGTGTGTGTGTGTGTGTGTGTGTGTGTGAGTGTGTGTGTGCGTGTGTGCCGTCTGTTTAAAGCTTTCTACAGTTCAGTCGTCCGTATGTTGCCTTGCATCTGACCTCAGGGCTTGGCCTCTCAAATAGACAGTTTCAGGAAACAGCCTGTGGGAATTGGGTTCGGACTATCACCGCTCTTATCTGGAAACCTCATAAGTTTAAGGTTGACATGGCTGTGTGGTCAGTTTCATCATTCTGTGATCTGACAAAGCTGCCTGGATAAAATTGTGTGCTTTCACAAACACTTGAGCTAATTTATACACACGCCTTATGTGCTGCAGACTGTTGTTATAGATAAAAGGTTTCCATGTATAACATACATGATAAGTAGAAGGACAGTGATACACCGCTGTCGGCTCTGCGGACTTGGGTGTAAAAGATAAGTCTGCTTTGCGTCCAACCACCAGTGGATGTATTTACTATCAGGTATAATGTGTGCATCACAGCCTGATATCTTTTCTTCCGAAATTGCTGTTAAAACACATCAGTGAGCCGCACTGTTGTTGATTTTGAGTCAATCCCACAAACACTGTCCTATGCCACAATGCTCACTAAAGCACCACATGTGTATTAATCCACCACTGAAAATAGTCCCCAACAAATGTACTATATGCTTCTGTCTGAGTCTCTGACCTGCTAGAGTACATGAGGAACAAAACAACCTCCAACAAAACAGAGACAACGAACAGCAACAAAGGGAGGCCAAAGGTGAATTGCTGCAAACATTAAAAACGGAGTCAGCCGCCATGCTAGCCATGATGAAGTGCATGGTGTCACTGATGGAGGCCCAAGCTCGCAAATGAAAGGACTAAAGGCGCACTCACACTGTCCTTCCAGACCGCGACCCGGGCTTTAGGGTACTTGTCCCCCCTCCCTCTCCCCCCCGCGCCCCAGCCCCGTTTGTACTCACACTGCCAGGGCCGGCCAATGCTTCTTGCTGTCCATACGCCATCACGCCGTAACACGTCACACGCATTGATCGCGTGTGTGTGGCTTTGTTTACAAATCTCTCCACAGACCTCGGAGTTTTTGTGCGTCTTGTCGACTGTTTTTGAATCTTTTCATCGACCAAATCTGCAGTAAACACTCCACCTCCGCATCACACCAACGTGAACCTTTCACCGCCATTGTTGTTGTTGTTAAATGTTCGCGCATGGTCCGTCCTTCTATTTTCTATGTCCGAACAGGCGGACATAACGCTACCGCCGTAGGGCTCGTGCACATGCTCGTACACGTGCGCACGCTCGTGCTCGTACATGTGCAAACGGCTCCGCTAAAGCCCACCTCTTTCAAGCGGGCCGTGGACGGCCAGCTGGCCGCAGTTATGCGCGGAACGGGTGCACTCACACTGCTTAAAGGTACTAGGCTTTAGCTGAAAAACCGGTTTTGGCCCGGTACAGAAGGACAGTGTGAGTGCGCCCTGAGACTGCACTCACTCTGTGCTCTTCAAACTGTGCCACTGCCACTTTACTAAACTGTGTGTTTTATTTTCACTGCACTCCAACACTTTAAATAGTTATTTCTTTAAAGATATTTTACTGTGTTTTATTTTTCAATAAAGACATTTTCTAGAGAGACGTGTCTTCCTTTGTATATTTAATAAGTAGACAAACACAATGCAAGTAATGCAAGTTTTTACACAAATGTTTTGTCACAATTGATTTGTTGAACACAAACAGAACAGGGGAAATTGCTCAATTAGTCATCTCAGTGGAAGTACTACATTAGTGCTGCTCTAACGTCAGCCCCTTCTTGATTTCCATGCTCAGGTAATGCCTGAACAGGAGGCTGAATGTTTGCATGGTTGTCAGTTTGCTCCTCTGCAAAATTGTCACCATGTTCCTCACAAATATTGTGAAGCACACAGCAGGTCAGAGACCAACGTTACAGCCAGAGATGGTCTTTTTGTTTTGGCCAAATAATTCCCCATTACTTAGGACAAGTGGTGATTGCTCAAAGAGTGCAAGGAAAAAATCAGCTTCCCCTAAGGGCGCACTCACACTGTCCTTCCGCACTGCGACCCGTGCTTTAGGGTACTTGCCCCCCCCCCCCTCTCCCCCCGCGCCCCAGGCCCGTTTGTACTCACACTGCCAGGGCCTCGGCCAATGCTTCTTGCTGTCCATACGTCATCACGCCGTAACACGTCACACGTCACACGCATTGATCGCATGTGTGTGTGGCTTTGTTTCCAGATCTTGCCACAGACCTCAGAGTTTTTGTGCGTCTTGTCGACTGTTTTTGAATCTTTTCATCGACCAAATCTGCAGTAAACACTCCACCTCCGCATCACACCAACGTGAACCTTTCACCGCCATTGTAGTTGTTGTTAAATGTCCGTGCATGGTCTGTCCTACTATTTATTAGACATACTGCTACCGCCGTAGGGCTCGTGCTCGTACACGTGCATACGCTCGTGCTCGTACATGTGCAAACGGCTCCGCTAAAGCCCACCTCTTTCAAGTGGGCCGCCCACGGCCCGCTGTCTGCTGTTATGCGCGGAGCGGGTGCACTCACACTGCTTAAAGGTACTAGGCTTTAGCTGAAAAAACGGTTTTGGCCCGGGACAGAACGACAGTGTGAGTGCGCCCTAAAATGTACACAATTAAACACAGTGATCGGGCCTACCCCAAAAAGATGGCTGATGGTCCTGTCTTCACTGACCGTAGCTAGCTTCCAGATAGCAATTGCCACTCGCTTTTGGATTGGGATACACACACGGACATTTGTGTTGCTTCTGCCCATAATGGGCCTAACTCGACTGCGGATATAGACAAAGGACTCCGGGGACACATGGACATTTTGAACAAACTGTTGAGCAGTGAAATCCGGTACAATTGTGTCCCACCAGTGGTGAGATCGGAGTTTTGTCCAGACAACAGTCGACCTCAATCTTACCGCAACATTTCCTGTAAAGATTTAAATCAATGTATCATTATTTTAAACTGTAAGTAGATAGATAACTGGCGGTCTGTGTAAGGCTAAGACAGCTACTGTTTGAGCTAGCGTTAGCGTCCAACAAAGGCTAACATTAGCATCTTACCTTCTGTGTTAATAAGAATAAAAACATAATTGTCCTTCTTCTAAAACGTAATCTCGGTCCAGAGACTTGAGAACAATCAGCACAAATATGTTGTATGCATGTATATGCCAATAAAGGTTTGCAAAGCCAGGAGCAAGATTTGGAAAGAGGCGACGTAGTCCTCCATTGTCATCGTTATGATTGAAATTACCGCTCTTGCTTCTTTTTCTGCTCTTTACTGGGGGTTGGAAACCAGCTTTAAGGTGCATTACCGCCCCCTACCGGACCGGGGGAATCCTCAGATGAATGCAGACGTATACAGTGACGTAATTTCACAACTCTCTTAGCTCTCTAGCCTGTGGAAAACCGAACAGGTTCTGAGATGGTTCCAGGGTTGAACCAGCTGTGAACCAGCACCAGCACAGAACTAGAACTGGGTTCTTGTGGGGTATCGGATGTGTCTCTCAGGAGTAACATACGAATCTCCCTCCTCCGTGCACACCTTTGTGCAAGTCCCACAGGGCACACAGAGTAGAGAAGATGAAAAACAACAGTATTCAAAACCCATGTGTTAACCCTGTTAACTGTTGTAGCTTCTTTAAAGTTATTCTGATGACATATGTGTTGGTTTGTAACATGACTCAAACTCACTGAAAGTAGTTTAAGGGCGCACTCACACTGTCCTTCTGTACTGGGCCAAAACCGTTTTTTCAGCTAAAGCCTAGTGCGTTTGACCAGTGTGAGTGCAACCGTTAATATCACCGTTAGTATGTGCGTCTGTTCGGACATAGAAAATAGAAGGAGGGACCATGCAAGGATATTTAACAACAACAACAATGGCGGTGAAAGGTCACGTTGGTGTGATGCGGAGGTGGAGTGTTTGCTGCAGATTTGGTCGATGAAAAGATTCAAAAAATAGTCGACAAGACGCACAAAAACTCAGAGGTCTACGGAAAGATTTGTATACAAAGCCACACACACGCGGTCAATGCGTGTGACGTGTTACGGCGTGATGACGTATGGACAGCAAGAAGCATTTGCGCGAGGCCCAGGTAGTGTGAGTACAAACTGGGCTGGGGCGTGGGGGGAGAGGGAGGGGGGTGCAAGTACCCTAAAGCCCGGGGCGCGGTGCGGAAGGACAGTGTGAGTGCGCCCTAAGTGCTGCTTTCAGCCCAAGATATTGTCCCTGGTCCAGATCTGAAGAGGGAAGGTCTTCGCAGACTTGTAGAAGAGTCTCTAGTTTTAAAACTTCAGTCACAGAAGCCTGGTGATTCATGTACATAGAGCTCTACTGTTTAATGTACTCTGTCTCATAGGAAGTTGTTGAATAATAGATCCCAAAAGCATGTACTGTACAGTTATCAGTTTGCACAATATATGTTGTTGAATCACGTAAGCTAATGTTAATAAAAGAAAGATGTTTAACCCCTTGATGTAGATTTAGTTTGCTCCATATATCTTGCTGCAAAACAAGCTCTTGTTTCCACTTGCTGTGTAGTGAAGTCTGTGCAACTTTCAGTTCTTTACGCTCCGTCAAATGTTCACCACAGAGGCAGTAAAAGGATGAGAGTCCCAAGGGACAGAAAGACGCTGATCTGCAAGGGCCAAAGAAACTGCAAAATGTGTAGAAAGTGAAGAAAGATGCAGGATTCAAGATCTAAAAAAAAGATAACAGGCAATAGACGTGTTAAATAACAGAGAGGCATGACTTCTGCAAAAGCTGATAGAGAGCAAAAGAACAGAGAAACAAACCCGAGAATTTAGACAGGAAAAGGAACGGCTTAAACGCCACCCCTGCGGTTGGAGAGAGAAACTAAATCAGAAGGTTTCTCTGCTGAGTTTCATCTAAAGTATGGTTCCAGGAAGATAGCAAGTGCAAGTGCAAGTGTGTAGTTACTCATATATAGCAGAAATGTTTAAAACTTTTTGACTGGCACTGCTTCATGGATGAGAAGTGGTTAGAAGTAAACGAGGATTATTAACAAACAGAAGAACGCCGATCGTAAAAAGCAAAGAAGTGGAAGAAAATGGACAAATTCCTACAGCCAAGACAGACTCAGTGGAGTTTCCTGCATCAATGCAAGGTGAGAAGAGACGTGTGCAGGACAAGCCTTACAGCACAGGGTCAAGATGATATTCATGTGCATCAGCAGCAAACACTTTAAAATGCCGAGTTGTCAAGAGCCTTTGTGTTTGGACACAATGTGAAACACTTTCTGCTTGACCTGCGACCGCTTCTGCTTGATTTAAGGAATCCCTCAGAGGTTAGGAGGACCATGTGACGGAAAAGTATATTCTAAAGGGCTTTTTAATCTTTTGAAAATATGTGACCTACAGTATATACATATATATACAGTACACATATAAATATAAAGTAAAGTAAGTATTCTTATATATGTATAGGTGTTCCAGGCAGGTCCAGCTGGGAGGAGGCCTCAGGGAAGACCCAGGACCAGGTGGAGAGATTAGATCTCCACACTGGCCTGGGAACGCCTCAGGATCCCCCAGTTAGAGCTGGTTAATGTGGCCCAGGAAAGGGAAGTCTGGGGTCTCCTGCTAAAGCTGCTGCCCCTGAGACCCGACCCCGGATAAGAGGATGAAGATGAGATGAGATGAGATGAAGTTTGTAAAACGTAAACTGAAAGTATGCTTTTATTTCTTTTGTTTTAAAGAAGTGTACTAATGGCACACTTATAAAAACTTGGGTTTTTATGGTGTTTCTTTTTAGTTCATGTTTTGTTTTGCTCTGCTTTTATTTTCTTTGAGGCACTTTGTGCTACTGAAAGGTGTGAAAAGTGCCATATAAATAAAGCTGATTTGATTTGATATAACATGATGACAGGAAATAAGGAAAAGCATAATAAGTCTCCTTTAAGTGTGTGAATAATTTCCAGTTCAGAAGTGCACGATAAAAGCACAGCTGAGATGATGAGACAACAACAACAACAACAACAACAACAACCATATTTTTTAGGGATGCTCGATATTGGCCTTTCTGCCGATATCCGATATTCTGATATTGTCCAACCCTTAATTTCCGATACCGATATCACCCGATACCGATATATGCTGTTACTGTTAGTAGGTGACACTTGGAAATACTTCCAAACCACGGACATCTCATGCACCGGGCGAGCAAGCTTGTTAGCCACGCTTAGCAACCTACGAGTCTAGCGTGTTGTTGTTGTTAAACGTCATCAAGCACGCGCCTGTAAACGTCCCATGTTGCATTCATGCAGACTCGGAAATGCTGAAGCCTACAGAAAAAACATCGGTTGTAGAAACCCCATACCTATAATTCCCGATATTACATTTTTAACTCCGATATTATCGGACATCCCTAATATTTTTACTTAATTCTAATAGTTTTGAAACTGTATTCATTGCTATTATTCTTAATTTAATATTTATTATATGTGTGTCTCTATTCCATTCGCTGTTATCAACATGCTTATTCATGCATATGTGTTAAACTGCATCAGCAAACCTTTTCTTATTTGTATTTTTACTGTAGGGGTTATTTTCCTCGACTCACGTCTCTCAATGTCTCAGGCTTTCTTTTGCCATTTTTTCCAATAACCTTGATGTTGCTTCCCACTCTGTTATTATTACTTTTTGTTATTCCTGTTATTATTATCGTGCTATTTACTACTTAGAATATTACCCCCCCCCCCACACACACACACACACCAAAAAAAATGGGAGATTTGAGGAAGGAAAACACCGTCAGACACGTAGTATATGAAAACACACTCCACTTTATCCATCACAGTGGAAGCTTAGACCGGCATAGATGAAACATCCTTTAGAGAGTTGAATCCATATACAGACAAACATGAAAGCCAAACCCGCCCGTCTTCTAAGGACAGCATCGACTAGTGATGAAATCCAGATGGATCAGTAACCTTAGACACACACACACACACAAAACACTAGTCAATGCTACCGTATTAATAATTAAACAGTAATCCGGGTATCGGATGAGCTTTCATGTCTGGAGTGTTGCAGGTAACACATTTTTACACTAGACTCACTATGTTGACAGAGGAACATGTATAACAATGTATCACGTTGCATCAACTGTGTCTTTTTTTCCTGTTTTGATTTTACCTGTTAACTTGGATCACTTAGACCATGGGTGTCAAAGTGATCCAGTAAAGGGCCGTGTGGCTGCAGGTTTTCACTCCAACCAAGCAAGAACACACCTGACTCGACTTACTCCATCACCTGAACTGTCTTCACACAGTTGATTTGTTGGACCAGGTGTGTTTTTGATTGGTTGGAATGAAAACCTGCAGCCACAGCGACTCTTTACTGGATCAGGTTGACACCCGTGACTTAGACCAATAGTAAAGTGTGAGAGGATTCAGGACCCAAATGGTGGCTCTGGAGGCAGAACAAGTGCAGTAGAAGTTATGAAATTCAGACAGGCATGTGGTTGTTATCAGGCAGACAAGAAGGCAAACAATACCCAGAATTATCAGCAGGCGAAGAAGAAATCTTCAACACTCAAGAGTCGGGTTGGGTACGTTTTATTCTGATACTGGTTCAAAAAAGATACTGTTACTTTAACATTGCACCCATAATGTTTTTGGATATTTTTTTAAAGATGTGTGTTCTAACATGTTGCACAACAAGCTCCGGCACACAGCTCCAATTCACTCACACACAAACACACACACACAGTTTAGTTGTTGGCATCCCAAGGTTGAAAAGCTCCAACACAGCACAAACAACAACACTCTCTCTCGCTCTCTCGCTCTCTCTTTCTCTCTCTCTCACACACACACACACACACACACCACAGAAGAAAAAAAAATCACTCACGTGCAGTGAAGCTTCGTTTGCCACCAGGGTAAAGTTAGTTTTAAATTGGATAGTCGATGGATATTCACTCTGGTCCCAGCCGCCAACTTAAAACTAACTTCACCACGGTTCTGTAGCCTGAAACGTCCGTTTGGAGCACCAGAGAGCAGCGCAGGCATTTACGTATCACCGAAAAGAGCCACCGAAATCTGAGTTGTCATTCGGTGGGGTATAAACCGTTCATTTAGGAACCCGTGCCATGTACACACTCTGTTTCAATACCCAATCCTACTGAAGAGGTGGGTCGGCAAAATAGGCAAGGTGGAATATGGCAAAACACTACTAAGGAAGCGCTTGGAAGAAGCATTAATAAGGTAGAAGGAAAGGACGTATGATTTACAGTGGATTAGTTTGTCCACTTTTTCTCCTCATTCCTTGAACCAATGTGTATCAGATGGTTGGCAAGGGCCAATCAAGCTTGGCAAACAGTGTCCCTTTGACCATACTTATAAGTGGAATGAAGAATCCATGACGAAAAATCCAGTGTACGACTGAAATTATGGAAGAAGAGAGAATAATGCAAGTGACTCCATGAAGTACGGCTTCAAAGCTTCGTTAACAGGATCACTCCCACATAGCAGCAGGGTATCAAGCGGGAAGTCTTGTGATTAAAGTTGATAAAAACATCAGCATTACTCGCAGTCAGTGACAGGACACCTATGCAAGCAAACGTATAAAAACCGTCCGGAATCATCCAAAGCATGGGTGTCAAAGTGATCCAGTAAAGGGCCGTGTGGCTGCAGGTTTTCATTCCAACCAAGCAAGAACACACCTGACTGGACTTACTCAATCACCTGAACTGTCTTCACACAGTTGGTTTGTTGGACCAGGTGTGTTTTTGAATGGTTGGAATGAAAACCTGCAGCCACACGGCCCTTTACTGGATCACTTTGACACCCATGATCCAAAGTAAATCTCAGTTCCACCTACTCTTCAAACAATTGATTGCTTGATGGTGCGTGTCCACCAGAGTCTTTTTTATTCTTTGCAATGGGAGCGCCATGTGTTTACGAACAGCAGTGACAAGGTGCTGAGCTTATATTCTGCACTGCACAATTGGAGTTTTTTACCTGGTCGTTGAGAGTTAAAAAAATGTTGCACTTAAAATGCTGTCACTCTCCCTCTCTCCCTTCATCTGTCAGCCTTCCCTTCATCCAGCGCAGGAACCTCACCTTATACCGACAATTTGACTTCCACTTATACTCCATTTACCTCGCATGGCAGCTGCATTCACACGATATCACGAGATCCCACGAGAATCTCGGCTGAAAAAACGATGCGCTCTCTGCACTCTGCTGGGCGTTTCAGGAGAGCATCCGCCATTTTAAACTGGGACAGCACCATTATGCAAACGCACTGCTGTCATGCCGGATCCATGAGTCATTGACTTTATTTCCCCGCCCAGCGCAGAGAGAGAGAGGGGAAGCCTGTCGTGACCCAGAAACACACAGATTGAGCTGATCAGTCAATGTAGATATGGTATATAATATGTTCAAAACACATATAGAGCGGGAGAAATCGATATATTCAATTAAATGGAAATGTGTTTGTTCTGTGAGATGAGCGAGCGGTGGTCGTAACATAATCTCTGCGTGGAGCATAGACTGTATGTTGACAGGCGCTCTTTTGGACAGCGGGACACCCCACCTCAGGGGGCTGCGGGGGAACTCTTAATGGGTGTGAGCTAGGATAAAATGCTTTATTGGACACAGCCTAATGAAAGTAACAGCAGGGGACAGCCCTAGCACGCATGCTACATGACCATTCACCACCCATCTTCTTCATCATATTTTCTGCCTGGCTTCATAAAGTGCACACCAATTCCTGCATTGGCACTGGACATGAATTGTGTGGTGCAGAATCATACAATGAGTGAGCCTAGACATATTTTCTAATGGGCGGGTTAAACCAGAGAATGCATAATGCACTGCTTGCAATAATAGAAAATGCACTATTGTCCTTCAGTTTCTTGTGATGCTCTTTTGATGATAACCTCAGGTTGTACTCACACTGTCCTTCCGTACCGCGACCCGGGCTTTAGGGTACTTGTCCCCCCTCCCCGCGCCCCAGCCCGTTTGTACTCACACTGCCAGGGCCGGCCAATGCTTCTTGCTGTCCATACGCCATCACGCCAACACGTCACACGCATTGATCGCGTGTGTGTGGCTTTGTTTACAGATCTTTCCACAGACCTCAGAGTTTTTGTGCGTCTTGTCGACTGTTTTTGAATATTTTCATCCGACCAAATCTGCAGTAAACACTCCACCTCCGCATCACATCAACATGAACCTTTCACCGCCATTGTTGTTGTTGTTTAATGTCCGCGCATGGTCCATCCTTCTATTTACATGTCCGAACAGGCGGACATAACGCTACTGCCGTAGGGTTCGTGCTCGTACACGTGCGCACGCTCGTGCTCGTACATGTGCAAACGGCTCCGCTAAAGCCCACCTCTTTCAAGCGGGCCGTTGACGGCCCGCTGGCCTCAGTTATGCGCAGAACGGGTGCACTCACACTGCTTAAAGGTACTAGACTTTAGCTGAAAAACCTGTTATGGCCCCGGCCAGAAGGACAGTGTGAGTACGCCCTCAATCTTTCCAGAAGGTAAGTAGATTAGCTCGGTTACACGGGTGCTTAGATTTGGAGGTCTTGACACAGAAGGTTGTGGAATGTATTTAACTTTTAGGTTTCCTCTTACATTTGTCAGTTCAAACAATTAAAGGGGTTATAGAATCAAGATCAGACAGGACCTCAAGGAAGCTAAACTCACATAAGATCCGACGCCTTTGTGATAGGAATCAAAGATCCAACAATCACTCTACAGCAACTCAATAGAGCCATAATTTTCATCTCTCATGGAAATCATTTCACATTTGTATACACTGAAGACTGTTTCACAAATTGTACACTCTTGAGTTTGACGAGCCGGGGTTTGAAAAGGAGAAGAGCTACGGGAAAGATGTATTTACCTAGAGACGTATGCTATCCAGAAAGCCTCATTTGAGAAATTTAGGGGGAGCTCTAAAATATTGGTGCCATTTTTTTCCTGTATACAGTTACATTTTCCTGTATATTTAGCTCCCTGAAATAAATGATAAGCCAATTAGTCAAGCTCATGTCCACATAAAGCTTCATGAAACATTTTCTTTATTGTCTCAGCCCACTTGTTGGCGCAGTAATTCAGGATTAATTGTGTAATTCAGTGTGTTTTCAACCCTTTGTTAAACAGAGAGCATCATCTAGTGGACATCCCTATGTTCCCCGGTCACATAAGCCTCTGCCTCCGCTGATTTAATTCAACATTTTGTCAGGGTTAGAGGATACGGTTAGCCTCAAGGTTAGGGGGTAGCGTTAGGGTCTACATAGGCCCATTTGGGGAACAGGGAACATCGGAACGAAAAGGGTCCGATGGCCTTATACAAAGTGGGGAACATAGGACGCGCGGAACATAGGTACGCTCCCACACAAACCATTACTTTGTGTTTATTGTTTCCTGGCGGAGAGTGAATACAGGTAACGGTGAATATTTTTGTATATTTGTTGTCCCAGGCTAAATACGATGAATTGAAATGTACTGATATTATATTTTTTTTGCATGGAGGTGGGCACATTCATGTTTGTGCAAGTGCATAATTCACCCACCCCTGGAAAGTAGGGGTCCCCCCTAATGCGACAGTGTAATTCGAACACTCCAACCAGCAGAATACAAGCAGCAAGGTAACACTCAAAGGAGATGCCGCCATATTGCCACTACTATTGCTTCCATCTGAGACTTCTCGCCAGGTTAATTCCCGGAACAACCTACTGGTGCCGTAAGCCAGAGGGCTCTCACACTTCACAAGCTCTTAAGTGCAGTCTCGGCTGTCTGTGGATCTCCGGCAAAGCTCGACTCACTGCATGGTATAATTGTGCAATATTTTTCCTAGATCTGCATGAAGAGCTGTTTCTATAGACCCTCTCAACAACAGTGCTGTGTGAGCCTGAGTTCTGTACATTCAAGCAGTTTTATCTATACCTGTAATGGATTATTCCTACAGAAGGTCAACAAGGAGCTCATGTTGATAGACCAGAAAACAAATATAGTGAGCAGACCAAGCCCCCACCGCAGCCACTTCCTGGTTGATCCAATAAGGAAGTGCCATAAATTGCAGTTTCTCGTGTGGCCACTAGGGGCTAAAAGGAAACGAGTCAAAGTCGAACAAGATGGTGGTTCCCATAGGCGAGTACGATTGGATCAAGTTAAGAGAACGGACCTCGACGTAGAGGGTACGTCCATTTTTTACAGACTATGGTGATGACTGAGATTTTAAAATCTATTTTAAAATGTAAAATAACACTATCAACCAATTATTATTATATAAAATATACTCTGTGTGGAGTTTGCATGTTCTCCCCGTGTCTGCGTGGGTTTTCTCCGGGTTCTCCGGTTTCCTCCCACAGTCCAAAGACGTGCGGGTGTTCGGTTCATTGATGACTCTAAAATCACCCGTAGGTGTGAATGGTTGTCTGTCTCTGTTCGTCTCTATGTGCCCTGCGATAGATTGGCGTCCTGTCCAGGGTGGACCCCGCCTCACGACCGATGTCAGCTGGGATCGGCTCCACCCCCCCGACCCCAACAGGGACAAGAGGCTGAAGATGAATGATGAAAATATTATGTAACTTCAATTAAATCACTAACTAAAGCCGAAGTAGTCATGAAAGTAAACTAGAAAACTTTCTGCCTACATCTCTGACTGCAGTGGACCAAAGAGTAAATGATATCTAAAATGCTGGAGTGTTGAAGGGGAGATTGTTCCTTCGACTCAGCTATCTGAATCCAAAGGTTTAGAGGATACCTTTTATGAATACAGATCAGCCTTGATTGCTGGTGTTCCTAGTCTCTGTGTGGTGTCATGGCTACCCAGGAACAAAGGGGTGAATGTTAATTAAAGAAGCACAGTGAAACTTGACACAGAACAAGATATGAGTTGAAATGCCTGAGGGTGGGTTTCTGGTTGTGGGCCATAATGCTGTGTGTTTACATTGTGTGGTTGTTCATTATGAGAATATATGCATTTAAGCGTGCCACAACAATTGTTTTTTGACCAATTATCTTTGAAAAATCAAAGGTTACGTTCTATTGTACACAAATATGAATTGACTCGACATTTTCTTGCACTTGTGAGACTTCCCTAATAACATTAATGTTCTGGCTAATTAGTTTATGTTCCTAACAACATGAAAAAGCAATGTTTGTATTGAGCATTTATCTAGTGCCATCATCATCATCAGGTCAAAGTTTTAATTCGTCCATACTTTGGTTTTTGACAAACTACCTGCAAAACTACTAATATTCCCATTTGCCTCAGCTGTACTTTGTGTTTAATCCTAATTAGCAAATGTAGGCATGCTAAAATAATACAGTAGAGTGACCATGGTAGGCTTTACTGCATGGGTGTCAAACTGATCCAGTAAAGGGCTGTGGACCAATCAAATACACACCTGGTCCAACAAATCAACTGTGTGAAGACAGTTCAGGTGATTGAGTAAGTCGAGTCAGGTGTGTTTTTGCTTGGTTGGAATGAAATCCTGCAGCCACACGACCCTTTACTGGATCACTTTGACACCCATGCAGTAGACCATCACATTTTATTAAATAGACTGAGGAACCTGGTCGGCCTCACTGGTACTGTTTTTAACTGGTTTACATCCTACCGTACTGATCAAAGTTTCTTCATAAGTATAGATATTTGTTCCTCAGGAACCCATAAGACAAAGTGTGGGGTTCCCCAAGGGTCAATTTTAGGTCCGACTCTTTTTAATCTTTACATGCTTCGCCTTGGGAACATCATCAGGAGGCATGGTATCAGCTTTTATAGTTAGGACAACTTGCTGAGTACCCACCAATGTAGTTGGATCATAGGAATATAAATGGATACATCGATGTGGTAGATTAATCGTAACATCCCTAATATTCTACATTCACATAATTCAGTCAGTGTTTGCGGACTGAAATATAGTTGTAGTCAGTGTGCATTGTTTTCTGATTGATTTACACTTCCTCTTGAAAAGGTGCACTGCAAATAAATTCAATTTACTTGGACATTTAATTCACTGCTTTCAGTTCATGACACTGATACCAATGTCAAACGACCACCACCAGTGTCAGTACTGTCAGAGTGGTTATGCTGCAGACTGATTATGGGCTCATCCCAATAATCAGGAATCAACCACAGATGGTGTCTGCACAAAAAATATATATAATCTATGTTTTATCAACGAGGCTTTATATCTGTGATTAAGTCTCTGCTGACTGAAATATATTTGTTTCTATGTTAAGCATGTGACTAAAGAGAGAGTTAAAGCACAGGACACTGTGTCACAGAGGTTTCCTTTACTATTAAATAAACAAACTTTCTCTCTCCTTCAATACATGTAGCATGCACTTACACTTAATTATGAATTATCATTGATTAGACTTAATGTTGGTCAGCTAACAATCCTGATACTGTGTGTAGCATTAAGGGATGCTGGTGCATTGAGTTAGGCTTTGCTTTTTTTTACTTTAACACCAAACTAAACATTCAGACTCTTCTCTGCCTACAGCCCCTACCTTTAGCCTCAGAAAAAATAAAAATCATGAATGAATCATCTAGCTAGGGTTCAAAGACTGCATAGGGTTATAACGAAATAATGAAGCAGTGTTCACATGAAACAACTCCGGCTTAGTTGTGTAGCCCACCAGGCACGGAGATCAAATAGCTGTATTGCTCTGGTCATATTATTTGATCTCACTCATGAGCGTGCTCGCGGAAACACGTGCACATACAAGAGAGACTTACATGGAGACGTGCACGCACAAACACACGCGCACACACAGAGTGTGGCTGAATAGGAAGGGGGCTTTTGACAATTAGTAGTCAATTACCATGCAGCAAGAAAAGAAAGCAACTGATACCGAGTGATTTACTGCCAAAGGATAAGGTGGTGGGTTGCCAGGCTTTGATGCTGTGAAGCACAGCTGTGATTATACAGACTTTAACTTTGGCAGATAGGTTTTTTCCCTGTTAATTTAAAATATATACTGTATGTATAAGGCACATGCTCTGCAGCGAAACTTTGCCTCACAGTCAGATTGCTGCTGTTCCTAAGTCCTGGAAGGCACTAAGGCACACTAATGTCCATACATCCATACAATAGAAGTAGGTAACAAGCTCACATGTTCAGTTGTAGGTGTCAACTACAACTAGTGTCAAGATTATTTTTTATTTTTTTCATTCATTCATCTTCAACTGCTTTTCCCGGGGTAGGGGTCGCGGGGGGGCTGGAGCCGATCCCAGCTGACATCGGGCGTGAGGCGGGGTCCACCCTGGACAGGACGCCAGTCTATCACAGGACACATAGAGACGAACAGAGACAGACAACCATTCACACCTACGGGTGATTTTTTAGAGTCATCAATTAACCGAAAACCTGCACGTCTTTGGACTGTGGGAGGAAACCGGAGAACCCGGAGAAAACCCACACAGACACGGGGAGAACATGCAAACTCCACACAGAAGGGCCCCAGCTGGGATGCAAACCTGGAACCTTCTCGCTGTGAGGCGACAGTGCTAACCACTATTTATTGTAACTGTTAACAAATTAACAATGAATGTTCTCTAGTTACTCATGTGTTATTCTTATGTATCAAAACGGGTTCAGCTTTGTTTTCTTGAATCATCTGATTGTGTTACTTTGCACTTTGGACTTCCGTTGGGGGGCGTTACCTCATCCCTATATCTCTATTTTTGTAATACTGACAAGCTTCGAATGATATTAGTTGGGTACCAAGACTTGCACCTCTCCAGCTACCAGTCTACCTCTGGTTCTCAAGTCAAGTCCCTTATGGACTGAGCGACTGAACACATGTTTTGGTTCTGGACAGAGACACATGGGCTTTCCCTATTAAAATAAATAGTCTTGTCTTTGACATGCTGTATGTTAAAATGTTAGTAGTTGTATTCTGTTGAAAGTTATGTTCCATTCATTTATGTGCATACATTTTTAATTTAAGAGCCCAAAATAAAGCTTATTTAATCTGAACCAGCATCAAAACACCAAAGGTATTTAATTTAAATAGTAAATCAAACCTGTAGCCATGGAAATGTTTAATATTTTACTTGACTTAAACAGGGCAAACAGTCAAAGTTGAAAAAGGTTACACATAAAATCCGTCAACAGTTTTTCAGTTTGATAGACAAACGCTTCTACATTCAATTTAAAGTTAAATGGAAAATGGAAAAATCAATACTGCAGAATACAGTGAACTTACAGTTCAACAGCTGGTATATAAATGTTACCACCGAAGGCATTGCAGATGCAGCAGATCAACAAAGATGCAATGAAAACCCTCCAGGCTCTAAATACACAGGAAGACAGTTGACCTTGTGATGAGCTGGAAAATGCAGTAGTTAGCTGAACTATTTACGAGGCCAGTGGTTCAGGAGAGCTATTCTCTTCTGCACCGGACCAAAGTTTAGGCTGTAGTTGCCCTAGAAAACGAGACAACTGACTCGCACTCATCCCGTACATAAATGTTTGATCATTTAAGGGAGATAGTGTCCACAGTTACTTCACTTTAACTCTATAGTGCTATGCCTTAAAAGTTAACCACAGACAGTGTTTCCCACAAACCAGGTAGCAATGTGTGGCGCAGGGCCGTACGGAGACCTTTTGAGGGGCAGGGGCTCCGACCTCTCCCCTGTGCAGACTCTGACAACAGACGATGATAGATAGCACAATGATATTCAGCCGAAACGTTGTGAAATTCACAGTTCTGCAAGGAAGGGAGACTGGCGTTGGTCACCGTTTGGAATCAAAGTGAGGGCGCACTCACACTGTCCTTCCGCACCGGGCCAAAACCGTTTTTTCAGCTAAAGCCTAGTGCGTTTGACCAGTGTGAGTGCAACCGCTCCGCGCATAACTGCGTCCACAGCCCGTCTGAGAGAGGTGGGCTTTTGTAGAGCATGTTTGCACATGTACGAGCACGAGCGTGCGCACGTGTACGAGCACGAGGCCTACGGTGGTTCTGAGGTCATTTCCTGTGCGCCTGTTGGGACACAGAAAAAGAAGGACGGACCATGCGCGAACATTTAAAACAATGGCAGTGAAAGGTTCACGTTGGTGTGATGCGGAGGTGGAGTGTTTACTGCAGATTTGGTCGATGAAAAGATTCAAAAACAGTCGACAAGACGCACAAAAACTCTGAGGTCTGTGGAAAGATTTGTAAACAAAGCGACGCATCGCGATGACGTCATCAATGCGTGTGACGTGTTACGACGTGATGACGTATAGGCAGCAAGAAGCATTCGCCGAGGCCCAGGCAGTGTGAGTACAAACGGGCTGGCAAGCGGGGGAAGAGGGAGGGTGGGACAAGTACCCTAAAGCCCGGGGCACCGTGCGGAAGGACACTGTGAGTGCGCACTAATTTTGATCTTCAGTGTAAAGCTCACACAACAACTTCAGTGTTTGCATATATTGAGGATATAATGTGTCAGTCTTTAGAGGCGCTGATTAGCAGACACTTGTTTCCAGTGTTTTACTAAACTGTCTGCTAGCTGTAGTCTATTAACAGCTAACAAACAGTTTTCCCAAAATGACCCAATTTTTCTTGCAGAATCCCAACTTCAAGAGTTTAACCACTGAACCAACAGTTATAAATGAACAAGTGAGATGTGGATTGACATGCTGGCAGCATGAAGATACACCTGGTACTACTCAAACCTTAAACACCCTGAATACAGAATTCCCCAGTCACAACAAATCTGGATTGAATTGCCCTGAAATATTGTATAAAAATGGAGGATCTCCAGACGTTGGATGCTCTACTTTTCCTCTGGCACCACAATAAGGTCAAAAGGTTAATGCTGTAATAAAAAAGTATTTCCAGTTTACTTTGTCAAAGAAAGTGAGAGTGAGCTCTGTTGTGAGAGAACAGGGAACAGAATCACATGACAGGATAAGATGAGCAAAGCCTATGTGTGTGTGTGTGTGTGTGTGTTTGAGGTTCATGGTCAGAGCAGTCATAGTAAAGTGTTTGTGACCTTTTATTTCTTTACGTCTACGCACGATTACCACTTTGTTCTAAATGTGTGTTTAGCGTATGTCAGTGTCGGCTCCAGTTCCCACAGAACAGAGAGACAGGGAGGCAGGACTGAGATATAAAATGGATGTTGTCCTCATTCCTTCAGACTGAAATGATGAAAAGCATCATCAGTGTCCTACTTCTGGAGTTTAGGGGTTACATTGTGTATTTACACACACGCGCGCGCGCGCACACACACACACACACACACACACACACACACACGCTGTCTGACTTTGAGGTCATTTAGTTTTCTCCCATTTCTTCCCAAAGAACAGACAGTGTGATCCTCAAAACTGCATTAGACCTGCAGCTGGTAACCGTGACATCAGAATTAATCTGTTAAAAGAAGAAAACACACAAACTTCTACGCATTATTTTTATTTGATTCTGCTTTAATGTTAATCGGCTTCAAAGAATAATGTGAAGAAGAGTGTAATGAAGAACAAGAATGTGTGGTTCTCTTGATAGTAATCTCGTTCAGTGAGCAGACTAAGTTTGTCTGAGAAAGGTATGCTCATGTTGCTATATTTTGGTTTAAGTGTGGTTAAGGGCGCACTCACACTGTCCTTCCGCACCGGGCCAAAACCGTTTTTTCGGGTCAAGCCTAGTGCGTTTGACCAGTGTGAGTGCAACCGCTCCGCGCATAACTGCGACAGCTGGCCGTCCACGGCCCGTCTGAGAGAGGTGGGCTTTTGTAGAGCGCGTTTGCACATGTACGAGCACGAGCGTGCGCACATGTACGAGCACGATGCCTACGGCAGTTCTGAGGTCATTTATGTGCGCCTGTTGGGACATAGTAAATAGAAGGACGGACCATGCGTGGACATTTAACAACAACAACAATGGCGGCGAAAGGTTCACGTTGGTGTGATGCGGAGGTGGAGTGTTTACCGCAGATTTGATCGGAAGGTGCGGAAGGACAGTGTGAGTGCGCCCTAAGTGTCTTATCTATAAAAGCAGGAAAAGTCTTTCTGTCTGTCTGTCTGTCTGTATATTTGTACAGTATGTGTATGTGTCAATGTGTGGCTCAAATATCTCTGCAGACCAGGTTCAGACTGACCTAAGAGTTTTTATTATTATTATTATTTTATTTAATTTTGTTTGGACCAAAAACGCCAAAGATATCGTTATTATGTCGTAAAGAATTCCACATTGGCCCACGTTTGCCCTCGCCACTTCCATAAACAAAAGCAGATAGTTTCACTTCTTCCATTCTTCCCTTATCATCATCACAAATCAAGCTCTAGACACAAACTACATAGGGCGCACTCACACTGTCCGTCCCCCCCTCCCTCTCCCCCTGCGCCCCAGGCCCGTTTGTACTCACACTACCTGGGCCTCGCGCAAATGCTTCTTGCTGTCCATAGGTCATCACGCCGGTTGGCGGTAAAAATTTCTGTCAGGCCAGGACACAGGAAGTAGCTATAACTTGAGTATACATTGTCTAATTTGCTCCAAATCCCTCATGCATGACAAGACTCCCAGCAAGAACACATCTAAATCGCAATACCGACTCATAGTCATAGCGCCCCCTACTGGCAACTGGAAGTAACATGATTATACTACAATGAATTTCTCCTAAAAATGTATCCCTAACAACTTTAAAGTTGGTCAGTACCAGCACCGTCAGGATCAAAAGTGCCTTTGCATTCCTGTTTTCATGAAACACTGTTGCCATGGCAAACCTACATCTCAATATGGACTCACAGTGATAGCGCCCCCTACACTGAATTCAGGGAAGGTTGACTACTGCTCCACATAGATATCCAGATGTCTCTAAGATCTAATGTGGAAGGATCAATCTCCACATCTATATTCCATAACTGTACGCCTTAGCCCGCCTGTCTTCTTGAAACCTATAAATCCTTTCGACCTGCAACTGCCACTCAGGTTTAGAGCCGGAGCAGGCAAATATTCAGCAGATATACAGGCAGTTCAGAAGCAGATCATCTTATCCTACCTCTGTGCGCAAGGTTGGAGATGTCATGATTGTGGTGTACTGTGCGTGTGTGTGTGTGCATGCATGTGTGTGTGTGTGTGTGTGTGTGTGTGTGTGTGCGCGATCATATGAGCTATCAATCCCAGCTAATACTTAAATCCTCCTGATATGAAGTACTCTACCCAGCACAGAGCCTTGAGGCACCCCACAGTGGACACCTGTTACAGCTGACCTGACTGTTAGGTAGGACCTAAACCACCTTTACCCATCCAGGCTTCAAGAAGATATCACTTAAATCCACAAGAACAAGTATGGATTTTTGGCCATCATCAGCTGACAACAGTAAATCATGAGAATATATTTGTCACGGGTGAAGCCTTGAGCGAAGGACCAGAATGCAAAAAAGCAACCAAAAAACCGACTGGATATTTAAACAAGGATTGGTTCAATCTAAAAAACAAAGTTACACAGGTACGAGGTAACACACAAGACAATGAAAACAAGGGGACCAAGGTACATAAAGACAGACTACAGACAAGACACAGCTGGGGAGGGCACCACAGATGACAGGGAAACAAGAGGAAACCAACAAAGACAGGAAGACACGGCACAACTTCTAAATAAACCATGAAAATGACATAAACTAGAAAACAAGGCATACAGAACACAGAATGTGATAATATTGTTCATATCTATAAAAGCGAGCAGTTGATCTGCTACAACTTTTTCTAACACATCTCTCATCTCATCTTCATCCGCTTATCCGGGGTCGGGTCGCGGGGAAGCAGCTTTAGCAGGGGACCCCAAACTTCCCTTTCCCGGGCCACATTAACCAGCTCTAACTGGGGGATCCTGAGGCGTTCCCAGGCCAGTGTGGAGATATAATCTCTCCACCTGGTCCTGGGTCTTCCCCGAGGCCTCCTCCCAGCTGGACGTGCCTGGAACACCTCCCAGGGGCGCCCAGGGTTCATCCTTACCAGATGATCCTGAACCACCTCAACTGGCTCCTTTCAAAGCAAAGGAGCAGCGGCTCTACTCCGAGTTCCTCACGGATGCTGAACTTCTCCCCCTCTCTCTAAGGGAGACTCCAGCCCCCCTCCTGAGAAAACACATTTCGGCCGCTTGTACCCGCGACCTCGTTCGACAACCGTTCTGTCAAAAACATTCTGGTGTTTGAACCTACATGTATTTAAATATCTGAGGTCTCAGATATGTGTGTGAAAATCCCTCGATGTGAGGCCGCATATCACCAAAAAAGACCCTGGAGCTGCGAGTTTCCTCTTTGATAACATTGTACCAGCCTAGTGACATACCGAAGGTTAAAATTACAAAGTTCATGAAGCATGGCCTTTAAAATCTAAGAATACGGCAGGGATGGGAAATGACCTAAAAGAAGTGGAATGATAAGGTGAGTCAGTTTGACGATGAAGTGAAAGAAAATGAGAATGAGATCAGCACAGCCACCAAGAACAGGAAAGATGCACAAAAGCGCATCTGTGACCCCTGGCCCTGTTTAATGTGGAGATTAAAGACCTGATCCAGAGCGGACATATGTGAAAAATCTAATGTGACACACATCAGAAGAGTGCTTCCACGAGGAATTTGCCTGGGAGAATAGGGTGCAGAGGTTGGAGTAAGGAAAGCAATCGCTGAAGGTGAGGGGCCACCAGTAGAACATCTGCTATAGTGAGATGCAGGAAGCAGCTGCTTAGTACACTGAGAAAAATATGAAAAGCAAAGTTTGGGTCACACCTACCCGTGCTCTCCATCTCCCACTCTGTCTTTCTCAATAGGTTGCACTGTGACTCTGGACTAGCATGAATAGCAGGTCCTAGTTTCTAACCTTTGTGGACGGGGTCTCAAGGCCTCCGAATGAATCGTCCCACACTCCAAAAATATGCCGTTTGAATTAGAGATACTTGTAAATATTTGCTTTTTGAATATATTGTCAAGATCTGGCTCTGTCAGTGCCCTCCTCTCCTTTGTCTTGTGTGTGTTTGTCTCCCTCTGTCTGCGTTTCCCTGCATGTGCTTCCCCCTGTCTGTCTGTAGGTCCGGTAGGCGTTCCTTCAAAGCTGCTGCCTGTTAGCGGATTACACCACCACCTTAAAAGCCTGAAGCTGGCAGGCATCCCCTTTCTCGTTGTGATTTTCACGCTCCTCGTAGTAAGTTTATTAATCGTGTTTGTGTTCTGTTTTCTCCGTAGTTTCCTGTGATCCCGTTTCCCGTCCGTCTCCTGATCTCCCGTCGTCTCCCCGTTCCTGTATTCTCGTGTTTGTTTAGTTAGTCTTTTGTTTGTTTATCTGTAGTGTTTTTGCGTTTGTTCGTTTGTATCAAGCGTGTGTGTGGCTTTGTTTCCAAATCTTTCCGTAGACCTCGGAGTTTTTGTGCGTCTTGTCGACTGTTTTTAAATATTTTCATCGACCAAAATCTGCAGTAAACATTTCCACCTCCGCATCACACCAACGTGAACCTTTCACCGCCATTGTTGTTGTTGTTAAATGTCCGCGCATGGTCCGTCCTTCTATTTTCTATGTCCGAACAGGCGCACATACCGCTACCGTGGACGGCCCGCTGTCTGCAGTTATGCGCGGAATTGTTGCACTCACACTGGTCAAACGAACTAGGCTTTAGCTGTTAACCCGGTTTTGGCCCGGTACCGAAGGACAGTGTGAGTGCGCCCTTAGATGGGGAGTGGCCTCATGTGTTGCTCTCTTCTATTGGCAGAATTCAGCTGCCGTGCAAGGTAAAGGAAAAATACAGAATAACGCCATAGAATAGTATTTTTTGACCACTTGATGATGTCATTACAAGCAAAACCAACATATGACAAAAGTTATGGTGAAGATGTTAACACATCATTTTGCATGTGTTCTGTGTGTGATTGCACTGCAGGGGCCTGGAAACTCACTCGGTAGAGTGTGCACGCCGTGTATCAGCATGCAGCCGGCCCTTTACTGCATGTCTTTCCCCTCTCTCTTCCCTGCCTTTCTCCAAACCATCACTATCCAATAAGGCAGAAATGATGAAAAATATGTTTAAAAAAAAAAGATTGCACTGCAGGCAGAACATTTGATCTCTCTGGTGTTGGAAAGAGAGAAATATGTGAATTTAAAGAGGAACAGAAACTCTGACTCAAAGCCTTTGTGCTCATATCTGATGTATCAGTTTCCTCCATGTGGTTCGTATTGCTACGATGTAGGAAATGTCTGCATAGATATGACCCATAAATGTAAACACGTTTTTTCTCAACGTTTACGTAGAATAAAGAAATCCTTTGAACTGGTGTAACTGAAACTCCCCTAGTGGAAACATGCAAGTCAGCTTACGATCATAATCGTTAGAATGAAGAATAACATGTCAATGAAACACTGAGCAGTTATGACAAGTTAGGAGCCAACAGATGAAATATTTGACATGTACAGTACTCCAGACTCTGATAATATGTGAGCTATCAGGCCATAAGTCTGCAGTCCCATCTGGGCCACATTAGCAGACTTTTGGCTGTAAATGAAGTGAAAATTGAAACCCAGAGGAGGGCATTAAGCTTCGAGTGGATGGGTAGCATGGAAGTGGTCATAGTCACTGCATCCCAGACGTCTCACACCCGGTGACAAGTTGACTGTTTGGGTTTTAATCAAAAGAGCTTTTAAAAAGATGTTTGCTTTAGCAGCCAGGACACATATAACCACCCGTAACTCAACTGCATTATCAAAACACAGCTGGTCCGAATGACTGGGCTCATTTGCTCGTGATAATCAAAGGCACATGACAGCAGAGAGGCAGAGTAATATGCAGAAGCATGTACTGTGTACTGTACAGTTTGCTCCCAACACCTACTGAGCTACCACTCACAGGCCTGTTGAACTGTTCACAGTGTGCTGGTGTTTTACTTCAACTTTATTTCGAACCAGCAACCGTGGAAGTGATATTGGTAAATGATGTAAGTCCACAGAAACATGCTACGAATAGCTTATCACCTAAAGGTATGAATTTAAAAAAGGATTATAGTGTTTATTCAAGCTTCATGTGTGATAAGTAATGGTTAAATCTTCTTAATCGCTTCACAGGATTCTATAAATGTGGGATTTTTCTGTTCATTATTCTTGCATGATGCTTTCCCCCCACAGTTTTTCTCTTTCTTATTGCAACAGGAGGGAAGCCTTTAAAGTCATTGTTGCGTTATGCAATTGTATGCATATTTATTGTTGGGAAACATTAAACAGAAAAAGCAATGAACAACATTATCCCTCCCAGGTATTGCTTTTAGCATAGAAAAATACACTCAACTCTGTTAAACTCAAGCCAAACAGATGGGCACATTGATCTGCTACTGAGTAATACGACTGAGTACTAAATTCTAGGACGAAGAAGTAAAATATAATTAGAATATAATGAATACACGAAGGAAAGAAGGGAAAAACAGCACCGACAAAAAAGCACATTCATGCATATGCACACAAACGACATTTACGATGACAAATATACAGGTATGTGCATATATGTGTCCTGTGTCTACATCAAACTAAGAGGGGTGTTAATTGATTTAACTTGAATTCTAGTTATTCCGTATATATCCAATGAAATGCCAACATTATTTGAAAACAGGACAGAAAGAAAATGTGTGAATTTATCCATTCACTGTACATTTAAACAAGACTTCCATGCAAATTCGCTTCAATATTTGGAGATTCACATAGCGATTATATTCAAAGTGAGTGTTAAGACTAAAGAGCATTGCATCGGGTAGCATGAATGGTGCGATGCGAGCGTTAAATTTGCAACATTTGTGCATTTCTGCGTGTTGGAATATACTGTAGTACTCAAATTGACATGGCTGGTGTGAACACATTATACTCCTTTTACAATGTTTTTATCCCACATTGCAGAAGGGGATATTTTGTGAGCCTTTGTGTTCCCTCTGTGCAGTTGGACACAATAACATTTTGTGATTTTCTTTGGAAGGAAACTATGCTGACCATTGTACCTGTTGTAAAATGTGTCTGTTGTTCGGATGCACTGAGGTCCATTGATTTGCGTTAAACATAGGATCAAAGTGTTGTCTCACTCCTCAGCCATGTGATGTGTGTTAAGTCATTGTGTTTCCCCGGGTCTGTTGTGCAAGTCAGCTTGTTTTTTTCCAAGAAGGCTAGGTTGTGATACATGTCACCGAGCAGGCATCACCACTGAGCATATGACAAACTATTCTCCTCCTATTAGTTTAGTTATGTACCTGCGATAATACAGAATGACTATGGATAACAATGAATCAACTGCCGCTGATTATAACAATGCAAGGTTGTTGCTCATAGGGAAATGAGTGTGAGCGTGTGGCTCATATTCATACGCTGAGAGATGGACATTTTCGGGAAATATTAATGGCGGGACAGAACTTTTTCTTTTACTCACACACACTTTCTCCCTACCCTCTTCCACTCTTGCCCCCCACATCTCTCTCTCTCTGTCACAGACAAACACACACACACACACACAAACACACACACACTCACATCAGTGAGATTATTAATAATTACCTGACGGGCTCCAGCATATTCTCTAACTTCTGCAGTTTCTCCAGCTCAGCTGTGGCATTGTGACGTTGGTTTGACGTAGAGAGTGCAGCTCTCGGTGGTTGATGGTTTCTCTGAACACACTTTATCATCTCCAGTGTAGATTTCCATCTCGCTCCTGTATGAGTGACTCTTTCTTTTGACCATTTGCAATTTGCTCCTTTTCGAGCACCTTTATCAAGACGGCGCCAAACAAACAAACACATAGGGGCTGACTTTATGTTAGCATGCATAAAGTGCTCAGTGCACACTTCGGCAAAATGCCTCTCCTCTGTCTGTTTAACAGTCAGTGGATGCAAGTGAAGTTCCCACAGCCGGTCTAAATAATGCACTGATACCCTGAAGTACCTGTGATTGTTGCGTTAAGTCCAATTGGTTTAGGGTGTAGTTTCCGGATGTGGTCCTAATAGACTCAACAATGTTAACTGGTCTGCCAGCTGTAGAAAGTCATTTAGCCATTGCTATTAAAAGCTTGATGTTTGTAGTTTGTCCTGGGTTTACCTGGTACACTGTCATGCGCGGTCTAGTGCAAGTTTTAACAGGGCTGCATGCATCAGCTGTGTGCTTAATGGTATTTAAGATGTAGTCCGGTTTGTAACTACAAATAACTTTGGTCTTGTAGCTGTATTTGCCATTAAAAAGGCCCTTCTGATTATTGCAAAAATGAAAAGGAAGTAGAGGCCCTTGCTTTGAATGATTCAGCACATCTGCGCCCACAGGACATCACTAGTTTCTCACACTGCTCTGGTTTGATCTTGGTCCATTCTGACTCAGTCTCTTCCACAGTTCAGTAACTGGAGTGGGTTTCTTAGCCATTACTTTGTCGCTAAGGACTTTCCAGATATTCTCTATGGGGCTGCCATATAACTCCAACTCTGAGTCCAGGGGAAGCTTCATGAAAACGGCTCACGGAAAGGTGATTCAGTGTTCAACTCTCATTTAGTCTCATCTCATCTCATCTTCATCCGCTTATCCGGGGTCGGGTCGCGGGGGCAGCAGCTTTAGCAGGGGACCCCAAACTTCCCTTTCCCGGGCCACATTAACCAGCTCTAACTGGGGGATCCCGAGGTGTTCCCAGGCCAGTGTGGAGATCAAATCTCTCCACCTGGTCCTGGGTCTTCCCCGAGGCCTCCTCCCAGCTGGACGTGCCTGGAACACCTCCCTAGGGAGGCGCCCAGGGTTCATCCTTACCAGATGATCCTGAACCACCTCAACTGGCTCCTTTCAACGCAAAGGAGCAGCAGCTCTACTCCGAGTTCCTCCCGGATGGCTGAACTTCTCCCCCTCTCTCTAAGGGAGACTCCAGCCCCCCTCCTGAGAAAACCCATTTCGGCCGCTTGTACCCGCGACCTTGTTCTTTTGGTCCTGACCCAGCTTTCATGACCATAGGTGAGGGTAGGAACTAAGATTGACCGGTAGATCCAGAGCTTTGCCTTCCTCAGCTCTCTTTTCGTCACAACGGTGCGGTAGAGCGACTGCAACACCGCCACCGCTTCTCCGATTCTCCGGCCAAACTCACGCTCCATCGTCCCCTCACTCGTGAACATGATCCCGAGGTACTTGAACTCCTTCACTTGGGGTAAGGACTCATTCCCTACCTGGAGTAAGCAATCCACCGGTTTCCTGCTAAGAGCCATGGCCTCAGATTTAGAGATGCTGATCCTCATCCCAGCCGTTTCACACTCCGTTTAGTGAGCTCAGAAAATAAAAACATCACTAGTGAGAGGCATCATTATAGAATATTGCTTAAATATGGCGTACATGATCATTCAGCAACTCAGCAGCAAATAAACAGGTATTTATCCATCAAGCAGTGGATACATCCAACTATAACAAATACGTAATGACGTAATACTGGTAAAGAAATGGAATCAGTGGAGCTGTTACACCTGCAACACAAGGGCAGTCGTGTTTTCTGTTTTCATTTTACACCAAACAGCCCACTGGGTGTTTGACTTTCATGGAGACAGACATTGTGTGGATGGCTGCCAGCTGATCCTACAGTCTGAATGATGCATTGGCCTGTCAACAGCATTATCTCCTTCATCAGTATGGTTCACTGCTGCACCACAGGCGCTAGGAGATGGAAAGATTCCAGACAGGCCCATTCAAATCTTGCCAAGTTCACTGACAGTTTAACGTCTATGAGACAGGCAGAGCAAAGTGTTTATTGATAAAAGTGGTGCCACATGGCATAGGAAACCACTGCCAAGAGTTATCAGTTTGCCAATAACCTTTTTTTTTCATTAATTTGAGCAAGGGAATGTTCCAGAGAAATGTATTCGTACAGAAAATTGAAGATTCAATCCATTTTACAACAATTCAACAATCAGAATATAGAGCTGCTGTGTACAATAATGCTGCATGTCTTCACTTGTACAAGTTCTCTCCATTAAGTACCAGAAGAGCATACTCAATCTCTAACAGTGGTGTTCATTAGCTTATAGGGTACGGACTGAAGTGCATTTGAACAAGGGGCTGAGGTATCGGGGTGTGTTTCTTCAGGCCCCAGTGACATAAAATAGGATACAACCCATTAAGTAGTCCTGAACCATGAGTTTGAAGGCTTATCAGATGCCAAAACTATGCAGAGTGGCTTAGAATACAATAATACCATTGACTGTATAAAAAATGGACGAAGCCTCTCCGCCGGGCCCGTTCTTTCAACTTGATCCAATCATATTCGCCTCTGGAAGCCGCCATCTGGTCAGACATTGACTCCTCCTAATTTACTTTTACCAAAAAACTGCATTGATGTGACGTTGAGGGGAGGGAGATACTGCTGTCTGGGTGACGTTTACAGAATTAGCCACATTAGCTCCACCGCCGGGAGCTAGGCTAACCGAACACATTACTAGATAAACGGGAGTGGGAGTCCCATGTCTCTAGCAGAGGCTACACTAGCTATCTCATCTCATCTTCAACCGCTTTTCCGGGGTCGGGTCGCGGGGGCAGCAGCTTTAGCAGGGGACCCCAAACTTCCCTTTCCCGGGCCACATTCACCAGCTCTAACTGGGGGATCCTGAGGCGTTCCCAGGCCAGTGTGGAGATCTAATCTCTCCACCTGGTCCTGGGTCTTCCCCGAGGCCTCCTCCCAGCTGGACGTGCCTGGAACACCTCCCTAGGGAGGCGCCCAGGGTTCATCCTTACTAGATGCCCGAACCACCTCAACTGGCTCCTTTCAACGCAACATACTTTACTGTAACTTACTTCAGTAAGAAAGGCTGCTACACTTTACACTGTCTCTTTATATCACCTCTACATCACTTTATTTATTTATTTAATGGTACTGTAACTATCTGCTGCTACACTTACTGTGCTTTAGGACATGCTGCTACATTTCATTGTGGTTTACTCTAACTTACTTCTGTACGAAATGCTGCTACATTTTTAACACTTATAACTTATCACTCCTTCTCACTTATTTAGTCTGTACTTATTTCATTTCATTTCATTTCATTTCAATCTGCTGCTAAACTGCACAGTGCGTATTGTTGTATATTGTATAAACCTACGTTTAACCACAGTGTCTGTTGCACTCTGTTACACTTAGTTACTGTTTGATTTATTTTACGTTAGCTTTATTTTATTTGATTATGTTTATGCTTATTGTCACTCTGACCCTTTCCCACCTTTGTATTGAAACTGTTGCAAAATAATTTCCCTCGGGATAAATAAATAAAGCTTCTTGAATCTTGAATCTTGAATCTCAATTCCACTTATTTTTATGTTTCATGCTGTCGTATGGCCGTGTTTAATGTGTGAAATAAAACTAAAACTAGAAATATAGGACATTACTTGATTTAAGCGAAAAAGTGTGGCTGACAGATCTCAGTCACATGTCTGTACCCAAAATGTGTGCGCCAGCCTTCAATCATTACCGGGGCAAAGGGTTATTGGAGCATCATGAATAAAACAGGGGAATAGCCTTTAATGTGCAGCCATGCATTACAAGATGCAATTAACTGTAACGGGAATGGTGGAACGCTGTTAATTCAAAGTATTCAGTCAAGTGCAACTTGAGTTTGAAAGTAATATGGGCGGGATGGTTTCTGATGTAAGATGAAGAAAATAGTGGGAGGAATGACACGGGTCGTGCATCATCCCTCGCTCCCATTCGAGCTGTCTCCGTCATCATGCTCAACTGATCTCACCTTTTCAATCTCCTCTTCTCTTAAGATATAAATCCCTGGCAGGATGACAGTTGCAGAAGAGTTACAGTGTGTGAGTGTGTGTGTGTGTGTGTCTGCAGAGTGATAAACTGAGTATATGACTTATTGAAGATAAGAAGAAAGGTGCATCTATGTGTGAGAGATGAGGTCCCACCTCTTATATTAAATGTGTTAAAAGCTTTTACTAATAATTCAAAGTGTATTCTATTTAAAATAAAGGTATTACAGGCATTTAATGAAACATGAAGCAGCGACGGTGATAAGTGCAGCAGCTTTACCTTCGCTGTTAATATCAATGTGTTGATATTACCTGTCTCCCAGGTGAACACCATTCAAATCCTGTTAATGGGGTGTAATGTAATTAAAAAAAAAACACCATGATCAGCCATTTATGCTACCACAATTATCATCGTCATCATTAATTCAATGTGTAACATAATACAAGTGAACTATTTGCAACTCTGCTCTGAACCTCAAGTGGAATGACCATCAGCTCAGAAGTGGTTCACCGTCTACGAACTGTTTTTGCGGATTGTAACGCTGTAGCTGCTTTTTGTTCTGGAGCCTCATTTATAAAGGTGGCGTACGCACAGAAGAGGTTGCGCGCCACGTTTTTGAAACAACCTTTGGGATTTAAAAAACGCAACCCTGAAGGGGGAGAATGTGCGGTCCTCCGTGCACAATTTGACCCGGGCTCACAAAGAAACGGGAGAAATGGTAAACGTGTCATGATCTGGTTCTGTCAGTAGCCTCCTCTCTTCCGTTGTGTGTGAGTTTGTCTCCCCCTGTCTGTGTTTCCCTGCATGTGTCTTCCCTCGTCTCTGTGTAGGTCCGGTAGGCGTTCCCCCCAAGCTGCAGCCTGTTATGCTGATTACCCCAACACCTTAAATACCTGAAGCTGACAGGCATGCAGCGCCGGACCGTCGTCGACCCTGTATTGGTAAAACTATTCCCCCCGGACTGGCGTCCCCTTTCTCGTTGTGGTTTTCACGCTCCCCGTCGTAAGTTGATTAATCGTGTTTGTTTTCTGTTTTTCTCCGTAGTTTCCCGTTTCCCGTCCGTCTCCCTGATCTTCCGTCGTATTCCTGTTCCTGTTGTTCCCGTGTTCGTTTAGTTAGTCATTGTGTTTGTATACGCTGTAGTGTTTTTGCGTTTGTCCGTTTATTATATTAAACGTTAATTTATAACTTTACTTTTGTCTGTGTCTGCATTGGGTCCACCTTCGTGTTATACCTGAACCGTTCATGACAAAACGGTGACACCTACGGCAGGAGGACACGTGAGAAACTGAGACCATGACGTAAAATGAATTGAAATATTGCCTCTCTTTAAACATATAAACAATTCACAAAGAGCTGTTTGATGGATTCTCTCTGCAGTGGAAGAAAAAGCAATGATAAGATGCAGGATCATCTAAATACAAATGAAGATATCTGTGAAAAAAAACCTCATAACTCATAAATATGTTCTGTCATTATGAAGCAATACTTGCATGTTATGGAGTTTATTCTAAGAAATAATACGGCGATCAGGACAAATAATGTTTACACACTGATCTAAAAAGGCGTGACATCCCAATGCATAATGACACACACTCGCTGATTGAATGACAAACAAGGACGAGCGGCTTGTACGCCCGTTCAGACCGCCGTGTACTGTTCTCATGGTTCGTTTGGATCTCTGAGAACAGGGAAATAAAAAAGCACAAGTTACATTAATGTCCTGTTTATCACATGTAATCGGTGCCGTCGACTTCACTCATGTTGCCGTAAACATTCATCTCTTTTTGATTTCGGCAACGGTCGGACCTTCTGACACTGCGTTAACTGTGTCCGCAACATGTCGCCACTGTACGGCTGTTTTTACATTAGTAATGCCCACACAGTGCCCTCCAAACAACCTTTTTTCCACCTCTTTAACAAGAACGCCATCTTCACATTAATTGTTAGGACTTTTTTTTTGCCTCTGCGTTTGTCACGATGTCGGTATGAATGAATATTAATGTGTGGCGTTTCATTGACTATTTATAGGCGACTATGAGCGTGACATGAAGCTGACAAAGCCGTGCCACATTTAGAGATGACTGTGATGTATAAAGGGAAACTAAAATGTACTCTTTTTCTGTCTCCTGTCTCCTCTCTCCTGTGGGTTAAGGTGGAGCCATTCCCTCTTATCAGTAGAGACCAGTGTGTCATATAAACCGGGGTCATGCTTGGTTGCATGCACCCACACGTACTCCCTAACTGAAAAGGCATGGAGAGAAAATGCAGGAAAGAGTGATAATGAAATATCCTGGCATCAGATCAGATGTGTGTTGCATTACAAAACTGCTTACGAAAACCTGTGAGATCATTTCAAAGGAGGTTTAGAGCCCAGCAGTGGATCACCAGTCCGTAACTGGATTTGCATTACTGTGCAAGCATTCAATATACTGTGTTTCATTTGCACTTTTTTCATTCAGTCCATCCGTATCCATCTATTTGCATTAATTTATTCAGAGGTCACAGTGGCAGTGGGCTAAGTTGGATCAAGATCCCGGCCAGGTGGATCAAGTCTACTCCCGATGAGGTTTCCACAGTCCATCCACAGGGTGGTGTGAACCAGTGTCAACCACAGATGTGCCCTAAACTGTGTCCACCTGAGGCTCCAAAGCAGATAAATCTCCACAGAGCCCATCTTAAAATGCTTCAAATGCAGCTTAAGCCTGTGAATGTTCTCATTCGTCCAGGTCATCGTTATCCTCAAAGCAATTTCAGTCAAAAGCAACTGGACTGGCGCATCTGACCAGGCTCCGGACCAGTCCCAGCCTGGTCCTGGTCCTGGTCCTGGTCCAGTCCCAGCCTGGTCAGATGCGTAGATGAACTGGTGAAGCCTCTTGGATGAGAGGTGAAACGTCTTCCTAGACAAGTAACCAAGTCCAGTTGCTTTTGACTGAAATTGCTTTGAGGATAAAATACAGCTTGGTATAAAAAAACACTTTTGGTTGAAGAGCTAATTTCACCGTCCATAACTGTTTATAACTCACCTGTTGAAATTATATTAAGGCTTAAAATTCTGCATATAATAGCAACTGCTTTGACTGATCTTTGGATACAGGGCTCAGGAGGCTAACTTTAGCTGCTAGCTGTCCGCCGACTGGAACTGGTGTCGGACTGGACCGCCGATTTGAACTGGTGTCAACCGGTCAAAACAAAGCCACAAGTGGTGCATGACTAGCAAATTCCATAAATCCAGGTTGAGGAGTAATAAAACTTGTGAGTTATTGTGGAACTCTCTTTATTCCTCTGTGTGTGTGTGTGTGTCTCTCTCTCTCTCTCTCACACACACACACACACACACCACCATCCCCACCGTACTGTCCAGCAGGTCTATCCATCTTCCCCATATATTGTGCTCACCTGACAATCTCCAACTGATAAGGAAGCTGTTTTTCTCCAGAGAGAAATCCTCATACATCTCACCGGTCAGGACTGTGTGTGGGAGAGATACACGGGGCAGAGGAATAGATTTAACACTGGCATGAGTAGGAGAAGGCCTACACTGTTGCTGCCTGAATGCATTTTAAGATGTATTTTATGTCACAAGTAAAATGCAGGTATTAATTCTAACACATAAGAAAATGCAGGAAATATAGTTGCTTGGGCGCAATGTAAGCTGGGCGTAGCCACAATGTCGCAGTGATGCAGTTACCATAGCAGCAAGATATGTTGGGCTATCTCCAAGAGGCACACACACACACACACACACACACACACACACACACACACACACACACATTAATTCTCCACAGGTGCTAGGTAGTAATTATCTGTGAGCAATGAGACAGGATAAAATATAAACTGCTTCCTCCCCCAAGTTCCTCATTTGAAAATACGCTGAAGATCAAAATTAGACCACAAAGTATTAATACTTGATTTATTCTGAAATGCTATTTTATGGATTTTATTGTTCAGAATTTGGTAGAATATCCACTGTTTTTGCTGTAATAGCATGATGTGTTTTTAAATAACCAAAGCACTTCAACAAAAACCTTTATTTAGTGAAAAACACAGTGATCAAAATGAGAGAACAGTGTTGATTGTGTCAGAAGAGAAGATTTCAACAATGTTTTCTTCTCTAGGATTCAAACATGAACAGGAAGTGTAGAGGCCACAGCTTTGAATGACTTCAGCACATCTGCGCCCACAGGACATCACTAGTTTCTCACACTGCTCTGGTTTGATCTGCGTCCATTATGACCCAGTCTCTTCCACAGTTCAGTAACTGTAGTGGGTTTCTTACACATTACTTTGTCACCAAGGATTTTCCAGAGATGCTCTATGGGGTTTAGATCTGGACTCTGGGCTGGCTATTTCATTGTTTCAATATCCTTAGCTTCAAGCTACTGCTTCACCTGTTTTACAGTGTGACAGGGGGCATTCATTGTCTTGCATGGAAATTGCAGCTGATTAGGAGACAGTTGCAGTGAAGGTATTGCATGTTGCTGAAGGAGGTTCACATAAACATTTGCATTCACCCTGCCATGTAGCTCTACAAGAGGCCCAACTCCTGCTGCAGAAAATATCCCCCAAACCATGACACTTCCTCCAAATTTAACTGACTTCTTTACACACTTTGGGTTCAGTCTTTCCCCAGTCCTACGCCCAACATGATGTTTCCATCAGACCCAAATAAACTGAACGTTCTCTCATCACTGAAGTCACTCTGAACCAGTTCTCCTCTGTCCACACAACATGCTCCTCAGTAAAGACAAGTCTAGCCTTTTTATTTGTTTATTCATTCATGTGAAGAAGGCAATGAGAACTATCCAATCAGAAGCAGAGTAGGTCAGGTCTTCACGGGATGTGACATATTACATGCCATTCATCCAGGTTTGCTTTGCCACACAATCCTTTGGAGTAAATGAACGGGGTTCAATGCTGGAACTATAGTGTTTGGAACTATTGGTTGCCCCACACCACACCTTGCTTCCACCTTCCTTCCTTGTTGCAACCTTACATAAAACAGAAATGGACAATGTACCTCAATTTCCTCCCTGTACATCTGTACAAAAGTGGGGGCGGTGGTGTGTGGTGGTTAGCACTGTTGCCTCACAGCAAGAGGGTTCCTGGTTCAAATCCCATCAGGGGGTTCCTCACACTGTCCAAAGACATGCATGTGTTAACTGATATCATGCACGTGTTAACTGATAACTCTAAATTGCCTGTATGTGTGAATGGTTGTCTGTCTCTGTTTGTCTCTATGTGCCCTGGCATAGACTGGTGTACCCCGCCTTATGCCTGATGTCAGCTGGGATCGGCTCCAGCCCTCCGCCCCCCCGAAACCCCGATAGGGACAAGTGTTTGAAAATGGATGGATGGATGTACAAAAGTGATGTCAAAATATCCTAGATATGGGTGCCGCCCTGTTGTATTTTAAGAGCCAGAGTCTGTGCAGTAGGGATTGGATTGTGGAGACACGTCATCGAAGACCCGTCCATACACCAGCATGCAGGACCTTGAGCTCACCACCCACCTCATAGGATTTTTTAACTTTGAACTTAAGAGTCTTTTGTGCTGTTGTTAAGTCGAGCCTTTCATCAGGCTTTTTTTTGCCAAATCAGTTGCACATCAAATCAAATAAAGAGTCTGGCAGAGGCAGACATGCTTCTCAGTGTTAGTCTTATATGGCAATTATCCTAATGTGTAAAGTTTTGTAAAAATGAACGTGACAGCCCTTCATCGGTGTTAAAATTCTGCACTGTACACAGTTAAACGAGTTTGCTGCAGGACAAAGGGGAAGTAGGGGCTATACACCTTAAAAGTAGGTAATTTCTGAACCTGAGGGAGAGAGCCTGAAAGAGAGCGTCAAAGAGGGAAACTCTGAGCTGAGAGAGAGAGAGAGCACTAAAGAGTGACAGCTTTTCCAGCCTTGGGGCAGCCTGCTACTGTAAAAGCTGTGATATATTCTACCATCATCTCAGTAGATATATGATCTGAGTCTCAGCCTAGCCTGTCACACCACATACATATTGAGTGCCCCCCAAGAATAGGGAGAGCTTGATTTATTATACAGCTATTTATTACACTGGTTGGGGTGGGAAGAGAAAAAAAAAAATGAAAACAGCTCAAGATTAAATTTCCAAGCCTATCTATTACATCAGATTTTGATCTGATAATAAAAAGAACAGGCAAAATAAATCAGGGCCAATCTGTGTCTCCTCAATTCACAGCTGAATTTCAACATGTTCTTTACAGAGACAGACAAAGGATGGCCGCTCTGGCATCTGTATGGAGGATTTTTAGAAAATAAGACATTAACACTGTGACGTACACGTGACACATTCATAACATACAGGTCACTGCAGCTGCCTGTTGCATTCTGCTTCTTGCAAGTCTGACTGGAATTGTCTTTAAATGTCCTTTCCACATAAAATATGTAATTCCCTTTATCACTTTGATTTCATGACCAAAAGAACCAGGTCGTGGGTACAAGCGTCTGAAATGGGGTTTCTCAGGAGGGGGTCTGGAGTCTCCCTTAGAGAGAGGGGGAGAAGTTCAGCATCTGTGAGGAACTCGGAGTAGAGCCGCTGCTCCTTTGTGTTGAAAGGAGCCAGTTGAGGTGGTTCAGGATCATCTAGTAAGGATGCCCCCTGGGCGCCTCCCTAGGGAGGTGTTCCAGGCACGTCCAGCTGGGAGGAGGCCTCGGGGAAGACCCAGGACCAGGTGGAGAGATTAGATCTCCACACTGGCCTGGGAACGCCTTGGGATCCCCCAGTTAGAGCTGGTTAATGTGGCCCGGGAAAGGGAAGTTTGGGGTCCCCTGCTGGAGCTGCTGCCCCCGCGACCCGACCCCAGATAAGAGGCTGAAGATGAGATGAGATGAGACTTTGATTCAATTCAATTCAATTTTATTTACAGTGCCAATTCATAACATAAGTTATCTCAGGACACTTTACATATGGAATAAGTAAAGACCACAGTCTATGACTTATTTATGGTTTACATAGACCCACCAATTCCCCCATAAGTAGCAATCTTGAGCACACAGTGGCAACGGAAACCTTCCCTATAACAGACAGGAGCATCGGACAGACCCAGCTCTGTGGAGGACGGACATCTGTCTGCACCGGTTGGGGAGGAAGAATGGACAGATGGACAGAGCGAGACAAAGACAGACACAAATACACACAGAGAAGCAAGCAACAACAAAAGTAACAGTAACTATAATAATATATAAAGAAATGTGAAGTATGTAATATTATTTCCTGATCCTCTGAGCTTCTCTCCTCTCTGTCTGTATCATTCATGTCTCATCAATGCATGTTACTAATTCAGCTTCTTCCCCGGAGTTGTTTGTACTTTGTCGTCTCGCAGGTCTCTGCTGATCGTGGTGGTGCCTGCTGCGGTGGTCCTGTGTGCAGGTCTCTGCTGATGGTGGTGGTGCCTGCTGCCGTGGTCCTGTGTGCAGGTCTCTGCTGATGGTGGTGGTGCCTGCTGCCGTGGTCCTGCATGACGCTTCCTGCTGCTGTTATAATCTATCACCTTATCTGTGCTTGTTGCTACTATTCTGCTGTATTAACTGCCATAACATATGAGTCATACTCACATTACTATAGATATTATTATAGTTACTGGAAGTGTGTCTGTCTTTTCTCTCTCTCTCCTTTTCTTCCTCCCCAACCGGTGCAGACAGATGTCCGTCCTCCACAGAGCTGGGTCTGTCTGACGTTCCTGTCTGTTATAGTGAAGGTTTTCGTTGCCACCGTACTCTACGGGGGAATTGTTGGGTCTATGTAGATCATAAATAAGTCATAGAGTGTGGTCTTTACCTACTCTGTAAAGTGTCCTGAGATAACTTCTGTTATGATTTGGCACTGTAAATAAAATTGAATTGAATTGAATTGAATATGACTTATATGTTACGGCAGTTAATATAGTAAAATAGTAGAAACAACTACAGCTAAGGTGACAATGATAATAATTGTGGTGGTAAATATGATCAATGATGAGTAGTGGTACTAACAGCTGTGATACAATGATATATATTACTGATGATGTTGTAATCACTGTACTTGCTGTGGACAATACATGTTGCCACTTTGGGAATATTTGAGGGAATTAAGAAGAACATACAGTTGAAGCAGCCTGGTCTCACCAAAAGGCGTTTGAATGACACACTATTTCTCTCAAGCCATCTCGCGTGTAATTACAACGCATTTCATGATTTTTGCGTGTCATTTCACGCCATGTAGTCTCAATTGACTTGTATAGTGCAGAGATGGCGTTGTCATTTGACGCACAAATGTCATTGAGGGAAAATCCACGTGTCCGCAAGGTGGCGGAGAAATACGAAGTGGTGGAGCTTTCTGTCAGAGGGTTGTTTTTAAATCAATATTTCATGTGAAGGATGGCTGAAATAACGGGCGTGAAATGCCCTAACCCTAACCCTAACCCCTAACCCCTAACCCCTAACCCTGACCCTAACCCTAGCCCTAACCCTGGGGAACTACGGACGTTAAATGACGCGCGAAAAGCCTAATATGCGTAGACATGCATGCGAAAAGTCATGAAAGTCATGAAAAGTGGCGTGCTATTTATACGCCCACCCATGAGACCACGTAGGTTGAAGATAAATTTAGTGCACCAGGTAACAAATAAGGAGTCATTTAGGGCACAATATGTATGTGCTGGCCAACAATACCCCAAACTGCATGTCTGTGTGGTATTATGAGCTTCAGTGATATCATAGAAACTCATCAAGGTCAAGATCACATCTTAGCAATAGCATTAGCCCAAACTACGACTTTCTTCTACATCTACAATCTTCTCAACCTTGTTCAGGGAATGCACCGTAACATAACAGCGTTCCTAAGCCTTGAAGAGCAAAAAAAGTCACACTAATGACACGATAAACAAAGAGGATGCCTCTGATTTTAGACCCTTTCCCAGTTAATCACAGTGTAAAGTTGTGACACCTTGCCACCCTCTACTCGGGTAAACGAGGACAGTTCATGTGTATTTTCTTTCAAAGCGCCACATTAAATTAACTGTGAACATTCATGCTGAGAGCTTAATTATCTGTTCAGTGAGAGAGTAAAATGTGCCACGTCACACATCCTTAAACCGTGTCAAGTCTCCGGCTTTCAGCTTTACTCCCTTCACCTGTGAAACTCCACATTTCAAATTTAGATAAACAGCTTCTTTTCTTCCTGTCACGATTGCATGTGACTTATCTTTGAGGTGCAGCTGTGAAGAGAGCAGGTATATTTTTATTTCTCATATCTCTATGAGAAGGATACAGCAGGTGGAGTCTTGACTGCAGCACATGGTTTGCAGAGCATGTAGGTTACTGGTGATGACAGCATTTCACAGCAGGTACAGGTGGGCAGTGCTGAATATGTCTGGATATATCTGATCTGTGACAGTTAATGTCTTCCCCCTTTCTCTCTGTCCCATCACTCATCACTCACAGGGGCTGGTTTCACAAAGATAGACTGTGACTTTGGCTTGGATCTACCTTCTACTCAGACTTTAACCCTTGTGTGGTGTTCATATTTGTGTTACTCAGGTGATTGTGGGTCTGGTAGACCTGCTGGGTTTTTGTAACCTGACTCCGTCAGATGGATTGATTCGCATAATTCTCATTTGCTCAGCATATCCATCTGGGAACACTCGGTTTGAGATCTTTTGGAAAGAGAGGACAGTACTAGTTTCTGCACCTATGTTGGTAATAGACAGGCCAAATCAACCAATCACATCAACGAAGCGTATGACCTGCTAACAGAGTGACCCGGTCTAATTTTCCAAAGGAAGGATCCAAGAGAAAAAAGCATTAGTGAGCAGCTTGCTCGATAGCTGCGCTCATGTCATCCGTGGAAGCCGCCATGTTGTTTCCACTGAACAGTCGCTTCTCATTGTATCACACTCGAACCAACACTGAGTGGTTTGGTCGCTTGGGCAACCTTCTCCAAATTTTCTCTGCTGCAAGTTACCAGACTAATCTGAGAGTAAAATACAATGGAGTTCGCAAGACCATCCTGATTTCATGAAGCTAGCATTTTTGGGTGTTAATTCAATACAATCAAACATAGTCACCAATGGATAACCAAAACATCCATTTGGCAAATATGACCTGAACCACTCCTTTCACTGAGATGCCAACATAACTGTTTAAATCATATGACCAATGGTATCAAAGGCAGCTTTATAGAATCTTAATTAAAAGCTTTATATTTTTTAAAGTACTACACCCATGGGGCATTTTGAGGGTTACAGAATGAAATTTAGTCTGCATTAATATTTAAAGAACATTTTGACAGGTTTGACAATGTCTTTCTGTCACATTCTGTTATCATTGTACCGGCATTGTGGGTTGCCAGGGTTGACTGTTGTTGGGGGCTGACACTGAGTGAAATGGCGTTTGCCAATCCTGCAGCTGCTCATGTCCCAGCAGCTGAGTGAGCGGAGACGGGCAACAACCAGAGTCACTATAGGCCGAGCATTCACTCCATGGACTGAGATAAAGAAGTTCAACGGCATTAAATCGCACGCCCAAATGGCTACGTTTCGCCTTGATCAGTAGGCTAACTTTCATGTTTACTTAGCTGTAACAGCTAACGATAACGGCTAACGGTAACTGTCAGTCAAAATCCTCTGCAATAGTTTTTATGGTGTGATTTGCCGGAGGGGATGGGTTCCACTACGTTCAAAAAGTCTCTAGTCTCCTGTAGGCTACTGGGCCGGGTCTGACCAACCTGGCAACCCGACTGCTGGAGTTATTTTTTGTTGTTGTGACTATGATCTTGAGACACTAGATGGCGGTGTTCTGCTCATTCATATTCAACCGTTAAGTCTGTGTTCAGCCCTCTTGCAGTCTACATCATTTATCCACAGGGATGACTTGGTGGCTGCAGCTGACCTTGTAGTAACAGGTGCAGCTGACCTTGTAGTAACAGGTGCAGTGGCATCTACTGCCAAGAAACAGTTATTTCAATTAGTGAAACATCAAAGTTATTAAAATAGTTGACCAGGTCATCAATGTTTGCAGGTAGAAGTGAACTACTATATAAATCAGAGTTAACAGATGAGAGCTTTAGATTAGACTGGCTATTAAAAATGTAGGAGCATACTGTTCATTTCAAAACTGGAGAAATTGCCTGTATACAGGAATCAAAAAGAATACATTCATACATGATCAGAGACATGGTCAATCAATGAGACGGTTTTAAGTCTGAAGTAAACACCAGGTCAAGGATGTGGTCTTGGTTATGAGTCGAACCAGATACATGTTGCACCCGACCCCCGATAAGCGGATGAAGATGAGATGAGCATTTACTTTAGTCATAGTGTGCTTTTCGTGCTCAAAATCATTCATTCATTCATTCATCTTCAGCCGCTTATCCCGGGGTCAGGGTCGCGGGGGGGCTGGAGCTGGTCCCAGCTGACATTGGGCGTGAGGCGGGGTACACCCTGGACAGGACGCCAGTCTATCGCAGGACACATAGAGACGAACAGAGACAGACAACCATTCACACCTACGGACAATTTTAGAGTCATCAATTAACCTAACACATGCACGTCTTTGGACTGTGGGAGGAAACCGGAGAACCCGGAGAAAACCCACGCAGACCCAGCTGGGATGCGAACCTCGAACCTTCTTGCTGTGAGGCAACAGTGCTAACCACTACAAAATCAGTCCATTTAAAAGCTATCTCATTCATTTTGACAAACCAGTGGGCGTCCACGCACTTTATAAACTGCAATGCACGACCATATGTCTGGAAAAAGGAATGGAAAAGACTTTTTGTTCGTAACTCTTCCCATACATGTTTAAGAGCGAAGCAAAGCCAAATTATGAGTTGTATTGGACTAAGTGTTAACGGTCTTACCATCACTTAGAAATGTCTTCATCGAGCTAACTGTCTATTACTTCTGTACTGCTCATCTTTATGTCCTGGTTGAATTTCAGCTCTTAATTTGTTTTTTCTAAGTACATAAGACACCTTCTTATGGGCATCACCTTTTATGTCAAATCGACAGGTCATTATTAAGCCAATTAAGTGGAGTGGACAGCGTATGAATCAATATCAACACATGGGTTGCGTGTTGATGCACAATATCAGGTAGATTCAACTCATTTAGGTTTGATTTGCTTTAAAGGGACTGTCTGTTTTAGAAGGGGTGCCCTTTTTTATTAATATCCCTTCGCTACAAGCAAACACTGTCCAGGCTAGTAGCAGTCATTTACCCAACTGGTGCATACTGTATTTTAGAGAGAGACAAAGAAATAGTGTTTGACAACCAGATGGACTTTGAGAATAAGGGACACAGAGTCTGGAGCAGACTGAACAGATGGCACAATGAAGCAGCTACTTGAGTGGAATCTTCTGGAATCACATTCTGACACAGTGGCAGCTGCTTCATTGGCCCCCAGCTAACACTCGAGTAAATTAGCCTAAAAAACAGAGTAATGTGACCAAAAAGCAGGCTAAATGTTTTTTAATAATAAAAATCATCCCAGACATTTTGGAAGACGCGGGCTGCACTCATAGATTCTGAGAGTACAGAATAGTTAGACTAGAATAAGACAGTGTCTGGTTACTCACCCAGGAAATATATTGATCTCACACTGACATGAAATTTGAATGTTCTTGACCGAGCCCTTTTACTTATTAGGCAAAATTTTTTGTAGTTTAAATTAGGGATGTCCGATAATATCAGCCCTCCGAAAATGTAATATTGGGAATTATCGTATCAGGTTTTTACAACCGATGTTTTTTCTGTAGGCTTCAGCATTTTCCGAGTCTGCATGAATGCAACATGGGACGTTTACAGGCGCGTGCTTGATGACGTTTAACAACAACAACACGCTAGACTCGTAGGTTGCTAACCGTGGCTAACAAGCTTGCTCGCCCGTTGCATGAGATGTCCGTGGTTTGGAAGTATTTCCAGGTGTCACCTACGAACAGTAACAGCATATATCGGTATCGGGTGATATTGGTATCGGAAATTAAGGGTTGGACAATATCAGAATATCGGATATCGGCAGAAAAGCCAATATCGAGCATCCCTAGTTTAAATGAAGGTGATGAATGCTCCGCAACAGGAGCGAGCTTTAGTAGGGGAAAAGTAAAAAAGGTATTCCTTTGAGTATTGTGATTTTTTAAAAACACATTTTTTAAAAGAGTTTTTTTTTAAATTCCTGAATTGATTTAGTTGTTTCATGTAAGTGTATGTAGACGTTAAAGGAAGTTGCTGCTCTGCCTCCGTTGTAGTCTGAGTACTATGACATCCATTTCTGGATACAACCTGCACCCATCTCATCTCATCTCATCTTCATCCGCTTATCCGGGGTCGGGTCGCGGGGGCAGCAGCTTTAGCAGGGGACCCCAAACTTCCCTTTCCCGGGCCACATTAACCAGCTCTAACTGGGGGATCCTGAGGCGTTCCCAGGCCCAGTGTGGAGATCTAATCTCTCCACCTGGTCCTGGGTCTTCCCCGAGGCCTCCTCCCAGCTGGACGTGCCTGGAAACCTCCCTAGGGAGGCGCCCAGGGTTCATCCTTACCAGATGATCCTGAACCACCTCAACTGGCTCCTTTCAACGCAAAGGAGCAGCGGCTCTACTCCGAGTTCCTCACGGATGCTGAACTTCTCCCCCTCTCTCTAAGGGAGACTCCAGCCCCCCTCCTGAGAAAACCCATTTTGGCCGCTTTTACCCGGGACCTCGTTCTTTGGGTCCTGACCCAGCTTTCATGACCACAGGTGAGGGTAGGAGCGAAGATTGACCGGTAGATCGAGAGCTTTGCCTTCCGGCTCAGCTCTCTTTTCGTCACACATTCTCCGGCCAAACTCACGCTCCATCGTCCGCTCACTCGTGAACATGATCCCGAGGTACTTGAACTCCTTCACTAATATTATGTGATAATAATAATTAGGTCTAACTGTAAGCTGCAACACCTGCAATCTATAACTTTATGGCAAGCTAAAATAAATAACATTGTAAGTTGGACACCAAATCTACTCAAAGCATTATTTGACAACAAAGGCTATAAAGGCAGTACACACACACACACACACACACACACACACACACACACACGTATGTTTTAAGTCTGACTAAATAAAATTCATATATTAATATTTAAAAAAAATCATAATTATGAAATATAATGAATAATAATAGAACATATCAAAATGTTATTTTTCTAAGCTAATGCTGTTTGGGAACCCTGATGTACGCCACTTATTAATGCTGAGTGATGTTATCTCAGAGGTTTCCAGAGGTGCTGTTGAGCAAGGCACCGAACCCCCAACTGCTCGGGGCGCCGGTCACTGGCAGCCCCCTCACTCTAACATCTCTCCTTAATTGCATGTATATAGGTCCTGTCTGTGCACGTGTGTGTATTTTGGGCCTGTGTGTGTGTGTGTGTGTTTGTTTGTGTGTGTGTGTGTGTGTGTGTGTGTGTGTGTGTGTGTGTGTGTGTGTGTGTGTGTGTGTGTGTGTGTGTGTGTGTGTGTGTGTGTGTGTGTGTGTGTGTGTGTGTGTGTGTGTGTGTGTAAAATGAAAAAATAGAGAATTTCCCCATTATGGGACAATTAAAGGAATTCTTCTTCTTCCTTTTCTTAAAGCCAAAATTAGTTCATTTTTAATACCACAAGAAACTCTACTGGAGGGATTATTGTTCCACCCATTTGCATTTTTGACATCTAGAATGATCTACCTTCTCTCTGTATGCAGGAACCTTAGGGTGTATGATCCTTGGCAATCACAACGATGAACCAAACCCAGCCCTGACACACACCGCATCCATTTATTATGTAACACTTTCGTATGAAACCCATTTGATCTAACTGGATATTTACTATCTGGCCACCCAGAGGAAACAGTTCAATTTAACAATGGATCAGTAAATCATCCAGCAAACTGGTCCACCTGCCAACCAACCATAATAGGATAAATACATGTGGTCCACCTGTGCCATAACCGGAAAGTAGCACTGCATTACAATTCATCAGCAGTGACAGATTACACCATTGTGTGCGTGTGTGTGTGTGTGTGTGTGTGTGTGTGTGCGCTCTTTTTTAAAAAAGCCTCACCTTTAACTCAAAGCACTTGATTCTCCCATTTATCCACGCCAAGGATGTTGACGGTAGCAAGCCGGGGGGATCCTATCAATTAATGAGATGTCAACAAGCACGTCTGCATTATTCATATGAACTCTGTTATGGCTCAGGCTCTGAGACCAAAGCACATTTAGGAAGTATGGCGAGGGATTATCTAAAAGAAAGGGATTTTATTTAAAGTAGAAAACATTTAAAATTTTTACAAAAATGTAAATTCTATCAAATGAAACGGTAGAAAAACATGCTGCCAGGCTAACAAAGATAACACTGAGGGCGCACTCACACTGTCCTTCCGCACCGGGCCAAAACAGGTTTTTCAGGTCAAGCCTAGTGCGTTTGACCAGTGTGAGTGCAACCGCTCCGCTCATAACGCTCCGTCCACGACCCGTCTGAGAGAGGTGGGCTTTTGTAGAGCGCATTTGCACATGTACGAGCACGAGTGTGCGCACGTGTATGAGCACGAGCACGAGGCCTACGGCGGTTCTGACGTCATTTGTGTGCGCCTGTTGGGACATAGAAAATAGAAGGACGGACGATGCGTGGACAATTAACAACAACAACAATGGTGGCGAAAGGTTCACGTTGGTGTGATGCGGAGGTGGAGTGTTTACTGCAGATTTGGTCGATGAAAAGATTCAAAAACAGTCGACAAGACGCACAAAAACTCTGAGGTCTACGGAAAGATCTGGAAACAAAGCCACGCATCACCATGACGTCATCAATGCGTGTGACGTGTTACGGCGTGATGACGTATGGACAGCAAGAAGCATTTGCGCGAGGCCCAGGCAGTGTGAGTACAAAGGGGCCTGGGGCGCGGGGGGAGAGTGAGGGGGGACAAGTACCCTAAAGCCCGGGGTGCGGTGCGGAAGGACAGTGTGAGTGCACCCTAAATAAACTGTATAGAAAAACAAACTGACAACTTCTGGTTCCGGCCATGGAGGGATCAGACGCATGTTTTTTTTTTGCTCACTAATAATTACAAATAATTTTGTTTCACTTTGGTTCATTTTCAGCTCATTAAGGCTTGATAGCTGACACAAAAGGCCTAGATGCTTGATCAGTGTGCCATTGTGTTAAAGAATGTAACCCTTTCACAGCTGCCATGACATAATGAAGTGATCGAGATAAGCTGTTCAAGTTGTGCACGCACACGCACGCACGCAGACCCACACCCACACACGCAGTGAGTGGCCACTCTGCTCAGGCTGATTCAGTTCAGCTCTTGAAAGGACAAAGGGAAAAGTTGAGGTTTGAACAATTGTCTCTGTGTGGAGAGAAGTTGGAGGCTGAAAGAGACGACTCTGGCTCCCAAGAGAGACGTTCCTTTTCAAAACAAACTAGCCTCTTGGAATTGGAAACATTATTGGGGTCAATATCGTATTGAGGATATGCCATAGAAGAAGCTGTGTTGCATTCCTCAAGGCCCGGGCAGATGGCATTTCCAATTCAGTTACCACTGGGGCAGCCAGAGATGTGAAAAGACGTAAAGAGAGGACTTTATTATGCATTACAAGAAGGGCTCCATACAAGCTTTTACGAACTACTCCTGTACAATAGTTTTCACAAAAGACCCTAAATATACATGAATGAACCTTTATCTTGGAATTGCTGTAATGTAAATCTTGTTTATGCTATACACTACAATTATTTCACTCAAAATTGTGTTGGAGCAACACAATAAACGGAAAGAATCAATATTCATCTGGATTTACCTTTGCATTTTTATTTTTTGGGCAGTTTTCCAAGCCTTTATTAGACAGGACAGACAGGAAATGGGGTGAGAGAGAGAGAGGGGGAGGCATGCAGCAAAGGGCTGCAGGTCGGACTCGAACTCGAGGCTGCAAAGCCATAACAAGACTTAGCTGGTCATTCTAACTTTATAGACAGAAATTAAACAAAGAGATTGGCTGAATATACATCCCACAGACGGTCATGTCATTAACGGTGGTGACATGTGCCAAGTTTTATGTCACTACAATGTGATTTGAACCGTTTAAATTCACACGACACAGAGACCCAGACTCCAACTACAGAGGTAGAGCAAATTACACTTCACAACTATTGTGAAACTCTTGTTATTAAAAGTTTCACCTGGTTAAAAAACAAGGCGTGACCAAGCGCGATATTCTGTTACTATTCTGTATTCAAAAGGGTTGAATGATTAATTGACATGTATTAGAGATGTGTGTCTTGTAGATGTTGTAGCTGCCGCTTAGCTAGAATTGAGTGGAGGCAGGTCCTCTCAAGACAAACATACACACTTAGTTTGGCTAGTTTGGTTACCTTTACATAACATGCTCATTGTGATATAGCCTTTGTAGGTTATCTGATGATCTACTGTGTTATAGTACACTAATGTGAAATGTTTGTGTTCTGATCAGACTGCTCTGTTGTGCCTCTTCTGCAGGGTGTTCAGGCTAAAAGAGTCCCTGTGGCATCTTAGGGCGCACTCACACTGTCCTTCCGCACCGCGCCACAGGCCCGTTTGTACTCACACTACCTGGGCCTTGCGCAAATGCTTCTTGCTGTCCATACGTCATCACGTCCTAACACGTCACACGCATTGATTGACGTCATCGCGATGCGTGGCTTTGTTTACAAATCTTTCCATAGACCTCAGAGTTTTTGTGCGTCTTGTCGACTGTTTTGGAATATTTTTTATCGACCAAATCTGCAGTAAACACTCCACCTCCGCATCACACCAACGTGAACCTTTCGCCGCCATTGTTGTTGTTGTTAAATGTCCGCGCATGGTCCCTCCTTCTATTTTCTATGTCCCAACAGGCGCACAGGAAATGACCTCAGAACCGCCGTAGGCGTCGTGCTCATACACGTGCGCACGCTCGTGCTTGTACATGTGCAAACACGCTCTACAAAAGCCCACCTCTCTCAGGCGGGCCGTTGGACGGCCCTCTGTCCGCAGTTATGTGCGGAGCTGGTGCACTCACACTGCTCAAACACACTAGGCTTTAGCTGAAAAACCTGTTTTGGCGCGGTGCGGAAGGACAGTGTGAGTGTGTCCTTAGCGCCATTTTAAAAGTTCAGAGAGATACCATGTGTATCATGGTTTCTCATGTAATCCTGTTAAACTAAGAAAGTCGCTTTGTTGTTAGACTCCCCTCTAATGACTGCAAACTGTTGTGAATTTGTGTTATGGCTAACTTTTACATTCACTGCCAGAAAGCTCCACAAGGCAGAGCTGCTAGACTGAGGTAAGTAATGTTTTGTTTTCTTTCAGTTTAATCAGTTGTGTTATTTCATTTCTACTTAGGGACAGTTTGTTTGTTGTGTTGGCCAGGGCTCCCCTTGATATTCTCTATGTGCTCTTAAATCGGGCAATAACCTGCACCCAACCCAGTTTGATATTATTGGGAAGTCCAACTGAGGACAATGATGTTCTATTTTTCAGATAAATCCTCTCCTTATTGGAAAAACATTGCCTCTCGCTCAGTTTTTATACCCAGCAAATATTAAATTCTTGAGAAAGAATACAAAAAACCTATATTTCGGCGTGGTATCAGGTTAGAAAATATCTAAAACCCTGTCATTCTCTAGTTTAAGCCCAATAACCATTTACCATTTTTTTCCCACCTGGCAGACTAGATTAAGATTTTATGAAGTGGACTGAAAAAGGCCCAAAGGGGACATACATGCATTTCGTGTTTATACTAAAACACGTTTACATGCTTTAATGTCCAAAAACACTTTATTTCTCTCATACTGCTCATGTCACTGCCTAGTGCTTTTCATCCTCTGTCTAAAGCTGTGATCACACACGATAGATGCGATGAAATAACAAGAAAAGCGATCATATTTGGACCATCACACCAATCAAGCATTTGGAGTGTCGTTAGGTAGCAGCAGATTAGAGCTGTAATCTGCTGTTGTGCAAAATGGGAAGTGTTTCTAGTGCTAACCACGGATCTGAATGCTTAAAAGAACAGAAATGAGCTCTCAGATGAAGTGTGTGGCTTTCAAAAAGAGACGTTTTGTTGCAGTGAGTTCAGGCTGTTAGTAATTTAACCCCCTTAGGTGGGTCATCAGCTTATCCGGGGTCGGGTCGCGGGGGCAGCAGCTTTAGCAGGGGACCCCAAACTTCCCTTTCCTGGGCCACATTAACCAGCTCTAACTGGCGGATCCCGAGGCGTTCCCAGGCCAGTGTGGAGATCTAATCTCTCCACCTGGTCCTGGGTCTTCCCCGAGGCCTCCTCCCAGCTGGACGTGCCTGGAACACCTCCCTAGGGAGGCGCCCAGGGTTCATCCTTACCAGATGATCCTGAACCACCTCAACTGACTCCTTTCAACACAAAGGCAGCGATGATCAAATACTGAATAAAGATTCTGTTATTGTATTTCCTATTTATCACATAAAATTCCTGTTCAGTGTCACATTTGATTGGCTGTAGGACTATCCAATTGTGTCAGGAGGGATTTTGCTCTGCACACTTGATAATGCCTGGTCCAACTGAGAGGTTCACGACTAATATGCAGTTGGGTGTTAGTCCGACGATGCCAAGTTTCCTTAATATCTTACAGTTTATGAATTTATCCACTGACCCTAAATAAATAGGTTAAACCTATATCAAAGACATAGCTTCTGATTAAGAATCCCTTAAATAGTATTGACTTGCACCTAGAAATGTTTCAAACCAAGGTAACACTTGCATTAATGTATTGGTCAAATGTCAATTTAATAAAAGGCAGATAATACATAAAAACAATCATTTGTTCTTAAATCATACATGAGCACATGATTAACTATAAACGGGTACAATTTCAAAGTAAAACAATTAAGGAATTTACTTAGCATATAGCTAAAAGATTTGGATAATTGTAAATTACATTATGTATCCACATAGAAGCCATGCAGATGTCTGTTGTCCTGGTGTACTCAGCCATCCCAGTGCACAGAAGCAAACGCTAGTTAGTCCACATGTCTGCAATAACCTACTGATGTGCTATGACATTTGACCTTGAGGTATATGTGTGTGTATGTGTGTGTGTGTGTGTGAGAGAGAGAGAGAGAGAGAGAGGGAGATGGAGAGAGAAGACAGAGTGACAGCTGACAGCCCTGCAGAGAGTCACACGGAAGACTCCCGGCAGCGCTGACATCCTCCAGTCAGCAGACTACACACACAAACACACACACTGAACCAACCAATGGTTGTTCCCTGTGCTCCTCCGTGTGTATGTGATTGTGGATTTAAAAATCACTCTTAATTTGTTTGCCCTTGTCTCCCTGAGACTCTACAGGCTCAAAGAGGTCAGAGTTCAAAGTATATGTGAGTGTGTGTGACGCTTTACAAGCAGACATGCATGTTATTGCAGCGCTGCTCTGCTCCAGTCTCGTTCCACAATCCAACAACAGCAAGGATGATGCAGGGAGGCTCTTTGATTATTTGTCCTTCGCAACATCTTTTGTTTGTGTTCCTCTTAATGTTATATATATATATATATATATATATATATATATATATATATATATATATATATATATATATACATATATATACAGGGGGAGGGGGGTGCATTTCATATATATGCATATCTACCCTCCTGTCTTATGAGCTCAGGTTCTTCCTTCATTGTCCACTAATCAGTGCTTTATAGGAGTTGATATATTATCTGCAACAGAACCAGGGCAGGTTAGGTATGCCACCAGTTACCCCAGTAGGGAGTGAACCCACAATTGTAGGTTGGAAAATCCAGGATTAAGGGCGCACTCACACTGTCGTTCTGTACCGGGCCAAAACCGTTTTTTCAGCTAAAGCCTAGTACCTTTAAGCAGTGTGAGTGCACCCGTTCCGCGCATAACTGCGGCCAGCGGTCCGTCCACGGCCCGCTTGAAAGAGGTGGGCTTTAGCGGAGCCGTTTGCACATGTACGAACACGAGCGTGCGCACGAGCATGAGCACGAGCCCTACGGCGGTATCGTTATGTGCGCCTGTTCGGACGTAGAAAAAAGAAGGAGGGACCATGTGCGGACATTTAACAACAACAACAATGGCGGTGAAAGGTTCACGTTGGTGTGATGCGGAGGTGGAGTGTTTACTGCAGATTTGGTCGATGAAAATATTCAAAAACAGTCGACAAGACGCACAAAAACTCCGAGGTCTGTGGAAAGATTTGTAAACAAAGCCACACACACGCGATCAATGCGTGTGACGTGTTACGGCGTGATGACGTATGGACAGCAAGAAGCATTAGCCGAGGCCCAGGTAGTGTGAGTACAAACGGGGCTGGGGCGCGGGGGGAGAGGGAGGGGGGACAAGTACCCTAAAGCCCGGGTCGCGGTGCGGAAGGACAGTGTGAGTGCACTCTAACCCTGAAGTTACCTCGCTAACCCCACATCCTGCATCGTAGTACAGGCCTCAGAGCAGTTATAAAACAATATATTACACAAAAGTTAAACTCATTAGAATTCTGCAAATGACAAAAATGGACATTGGGGTACAACACATCAAAAAAGGAGGAGAACAGAACCGTAGAGAGTTTGCTCCTGAATAGTTCAGATGGTGCTGTAATGGTTCACTTGTATTGACACTTCAGACTGGAGTGGTGGGCTCTCCTCAGGAAGCTCGAGGTAAAGCAAGGTTTTTCAGTCGTTCAGTTCAGAGAGAATAAAGAAGAAGAGGGAAGGGAGAGGGAGGGAAACTGACAGAGGGTACAAGGCGCTAGAAACATACAATGAGAGAGTCATACAATAAGAGAGTCTGAGTGATTGAGATGAGGAACAAAGAGCAACTCACTTTACTCATGGTGAGATGAGAAATTAAGAGAGATGTGCTCGGCCAATTATGTATCCTACAAGTAATGCAAGTGAGCTCATTAACTAAAGGGTTGGGATTTCCACAGCAGGCCTCTCCACACTCTGTTTCGGTGCTCTTCAATGAATGGCTTTAGAGATTTTAATAGAGACAACGCTCTAGAGTGCTGTTTTATAATGGCCCCTATTTGGACTCATTACAGGCAATACCTTTTAATGCATAGTGTTGTACTTAAGTAAAAGCAGGAGCCAGGCTTTGTTGCACAGGAGTGACTACTTTGTGAGTGTATTGTGCTGTTGGGAACAAAAAGATGGTCTAGTAATGTCAGGGTGTGACAGAAAATGGGTTTTGAGTGCAGTGGGCCAGGATGGCTAATAGCAGGCCAGTGTTTAGTGTGATTTCCAGTGGCAGGAGAGCTTTTAAACCTGAGGTACACACAGTTGTAAAGACAGGTTTAGCTGTGAATATGGTTTTTGTTTTGCCTGTGTTCACACTAAGACTGTTGCTGCAATATGATGTTGCTGTGATGGAGCCTTTGAAACACATTTGATGGGGAAAAAATTGTGAAAATCAACACTGGTATACCATTGCCTGTGTCTTTAGAGCATAATTAGTCAAAGGCCGATCATTGCAAACCCCTAATAACGTATAAGACAGACAGACAGTCCATATCTCCCACTCGGAGTTATCCCGAAAACAAACGTATTGCTCTGATGGCTCGTTTCTCTGAAAATACGCTACACACCGTTCAACACAATGTTATCTGATCATTCTACTCCTGCTCGTATTCACACCTTCGTTGGTCTGGTTTTGGCATGAGGAGTGAGACTGATTAAGGATAGGGGATAATATCATGGTAAGCCAATCAGACATGTCATTCTGCATTATAATAATAATAATAATAATAATAATAATAATAATGTGCTTGGGTTTATGAGAATGCTGTAGGTGAAAGGGCCCTTGCAAGCAACATCTGATGTTTTTTTTGGAAGATCCATACGTTCAAGATGACGTGGGGGGGCTGGAGCCAATCCTAGCTGACATGGGGCGTGAGGCGGGGTCCACCCTGGACAGGAAGCCAGTCTATCACAGGACACATAGAGACGAACAGAGACAGACAACCATTCACACCTACGGGTGATTTTTGACTGACAATGTTATGGCTTTCTCTTCTGATGTAAGATATTGAGATAACGATCTGAGAGGGGGGGGCTTCTGAGGGCGGAGGAAGGGGACGAGGATTGTTGGACGACAACTGCTTTGTGTGCAGCCACAAAGGAGGATCAGGAAGAGGAGGAGCCAATGACTGGAAGAATACATGACTGACTCGACTAACTCAGGTCATGGAATACAACAGTTGTTTAAAGCAATCCTCACCTTTCTTTTGTAATCTTAAAATGCTCCTAATAAGCGCATGGCACATTAAAATGTAAAAGAAATCCACCAGCTAGTATAAGCAATTCTTATACATTTCTGATAAAAGTCAGACCAATTCGGACCTAATAAAAGGATTTGTCGAGCTCCCCGCCTGTCTTCGCCACAGCGTCCCTTCCGGTTGCCTACCGCTGTCACTGCTTGCGGGTCGCGTGCCTCTCTGCAGAGTGTTGGTGAGTGGTCTGTGAAAGATAGCACTGAACGGCGAAGAACTGATGCATCAAGAGGCGAGGCGTGAGTCAAGATCAGCTCTACTTTCCAGCGATGGGGGACGCTAATGCAGCTTCATCCTGGTCGCGGCGTTTCAGGTATCAGTTAGCCTACTATAGTTCTGTAATACTATTTGTATTTGTGCAAGAAAGATTAGGGTTAGTGTTAGCATTGGCGCTAACATCACTGGTAGTGTAGACAAACCAGCTGTTTCACTTGCGCTGCTCACTTTCTCACCTCACACGTCGAGGGACGAGGTCGTGCAGGGGAAAGAGGGTAGGAGGGAGGTGGAGTTCATGTTCAATTTCTTTTCTAAATGCTGTGTGACATGACGGAAAGGTAAGAAATTTAAATTGCAATGCTATTTTTCACTATTCATAATATGTTGTATTATTTATTTTCATTGTTTTACAAAGCAGAGGTCCTTTAATCACTTCCCAAAGTAGGTCTGTGTTTTGTTTTTTAAGGTTATTTATGGGCTCTTCTAGCCTTTGAGGGATGAATCCGACGTGGTTTACTCTGGACTTTCCTTGAGAAAAGTCAGTAAATCAAAAGTGGCATATTCTGCTGAGCCAAGAGTGGCTCTTTTTTTCCTCCATGTGTGATTTGGTATCATGAGCTGTAGGTCAAACTAGCAAGTGGAAAATTGTGAAGATGCGTAGCTTTTTGAAGAGATGTTTTTCAAGACCACAGGATTAAGTGTCAGATGACACTTGGAGGACAGATCCGATATCAAGTGGATCATTAGCTCTGAATCATTTTATGTAACTGTGGAAGCTAGAACATTCAAATCTGTGTAGCTGCAGACTCTACCTGCACACAGAACCTCTGTTTATAACCACAATCTCTCACGGCAGATCTACCATCAACCAACAACATAGTCTTTTGCAGAATGACATTTGGCCATTACTAAACCAGTATGTGACCAGCATCCTATAATTCCTACGTGGTCTCATGGGAGGGCGTATAAATAGCACGCCACTTTTCATGACTTTCATGACTTTTCGCGTGCATGTCTACGCATATTAAGCTTTTCGCGTGTCATTTAACGCCCGTAGTTCCCCAGGGTTAGGGTTAGGGGTTAGGGTTAGGGTTATGGCATTTCAGGCCCGTTATTTCAGCCATCCTTCACATGAAATATTGATTTAAAAAATACCCTCTGACAGAAAGCTCCACCACTTCGTATTTCTCCGGAAAGTAGCGGAGAAATACGAACACGTGGGTTTTCCCTCAATGACATGACAACGCCATCTCTGCACTATACAAGTTAATTGAGACTACATGGCGTGAAATGACACGCAAAAATCATGACATGCGTTGTAATTATACGCAAGATGGCTTGAGAGTAATAGCGTGTCATTCACACACCTTTTGGTGAGACCAGGCTGATAATTCGCACAACTGGGACCAGAGGAATACAAATACAAAATACATCAAATCCATCTTTCATCGATCTATCAAGGTTTTAGTATCTCTTGTAAGGGTCCATGAAAATCACAATCAAAGAGTCTGGTGATGTTGATGGTTGTGTAAAGCCTGGAGTCTAGGCTAAAATTACTTCCAAAGGTGCTTCAACAGCAGACTGAGTAAATGGGGCATAAACGTTTACATGTGATACTTACATTTATAAATTTGCTAAAGTTGTGGCTACACGGTGGTATAGTGGATATCACTGTCGCCTCACAGCGAGAAGGTTTCAGGTACGCATCCTTACTGGGGCCTTTCTGTGTGGAGGTTGCATGTTCTCCCCGTGTCTGCGTGGGTTTTCACCGGGTTCTCTGGTTTCCTCCCAATGGTTGTCTGTCTCTGTTCGTCTCTATGTGCCCTGCGATAGACGGGCATCCTGTCCAGGGTGGACCCCGCCTCACGCCCGATGTCAGCTGGGATCGGCTCCAACTCCGCCCCCGGGATAAGCGGTTGAAGATGAATGAATGATATATATATATATCGATACCAGGGGACTACAGATAGAAATTTGCCTTTAGGCTAATTCTGTCATTTTTAAGCCATGCGTGATCATGTGTTTTATTTATTTGCACCCCTTCTTAAATAAACTGAATTCAATTCAATTAGTATAACTGTAAAAAAAAAAAGGCATACATCAACATTTATTTTGAAAGAATCAATAATGCAGAAATCTGACAAGTTCCACCTGCACAACAAAATTAAGTGAAAGCCTGCACGCTAATTGAGGCAGCTGCACCTTTTTAATAATGGCAGCTCACTTAAGCTGTCAGTGTTCTGCTTAATCTTTTGGCTGCACCACACACCTGAAAGCTATGCTGTCACTAACACAGCCCGCGTGAGCAATGCGTGATGACTACGCTGCTGAAATTGCTGTGGCTCGCACACGCTCGTGTACGCTAAGTGTTCTCTCTGATCCAGAAAAGAGGGACACAGTCAGTGAGGTGTAAGAAAGATATTTATCCGTCTGCCTTTCAATACATCCTGCCGTTAACGTGACCGATGGAAGACATGTTCTACTGACACAAACAGACGTTGCAATTAGTGGAGTTAACCATACATCACGTCCTGAGACATCCTCAGGAAGCATCGTCATTTAAATGGCGTTATAAGGTCATTGCAGTGGTGCACAACTCTGCTCGACTTGATACACTGACTGTATAAATAATGTTGATGCTCTTTTCATAAAGTATTTTGAGAGGTAAATCATCCAGGTAAGGGTCATTATGCTTTAAAATGATTTCCTTTACTAAGTTTAACCCTCCTGTTGCCCTCAGATTTCACTAACACCATTTATTCTAATGGTCAAATTGACCGTAGCAATTTAAACATCTGGAAAATGATCATAATCAATGTGTGACTCAAGTTAAGTCGGGTACTTTATGTATTAATTTAACAAAATGAAAAATATCACTGATGTTAAACTGCATGGAGGGATTTCTGTGTGTGTGTTTTAAAGTAAGTCTGTTATTTTAAGTGCTATTTTGTGTTATTTGTAACATCTGGAATGAAAGTAACGTCCGTTATCAAGGACCGCAGCATGAATTTGACCTCATATAAGATTTGAATTGTAAAATAAACAATAATAATAATGATTAAATCATCCAGATTATCAAACGGACCCAAAGGAACACCGATGCCACAAGTACAGGTACGATAACAACAATAAAAGAATATATATAATCATGATAATTTTAGGTTTTTTATGAGTTGTCCCCATAAAATGAGGAAAAGTCAGAAATATAAAGCAAAAAAAACAAAAAAAATTCATTATTTAGAGATGTTAAACATCAAATGGGGTCAAATTGACCCTTAGGAGAACAGGAGGGTTAAAGCCATCACCAAAGTAGAGACGAAGAGATAGGAAACCACTTAATTTAGGACAGTACTTTTAAGCTCTCAGATGATATATTAAACCTATCTCCAGGATATCCTTTATGCACTATGTTGTGTACTGGCAGATACATTCACAAAAGGGTCGGGCAGTTTTTGGGGCCAATACAAAAATAAGGCAAAAAGAAACCGTGAAATTGTCAAAGCCACCGTAAAAGGTGAAATGCAACCCTAACTGCACTGCCAAGCAGAAGGTGCATTAGTGCCTCTGTGCTATTTTCCATATTTAAATGAGGTAATATGCATATGTTTGCTCATTTTATACACATACTAGACTACAGCATGGTCTGGTCAGAAGTTGGTGCTATAGGCTCTGATTTACGTGAGTTACATCTCACCAAGAAACAGGTAGTTAGCGTAGCTTGAATAATCGAGCTTGGTAATCGAGCTTTAGGGTCCGTAGCAACTCAATTACAGAACACTCTGCCTGCACCCTTATGGTCTGTAGTGTCTGTGAATTCTTTACAAAGTCAGATAAAGTCTGATATTTAGTTGATGTGTAGGCCCCAGGTCTGTTAGAAACCTACATTTTAATTGTGTTTTTTTCTTGATGTATTGTGTTTCTACTGTGTTTGCCCTGTATTTAGCTTCATGCCCTCGTAAAGCACTTTGTGACTGTCTTTAAAAAGTGCTAAACAAATAAAATGTCCTTACTTACTTAGTTAAGCCCATCTCAACAAAATCTCACTGCAACCAGGTATCAAAAGTTGACAACCCTGCATCCTCAGATCCCGGCAAGAATTAGAAGATGAATTGGATTTTTTTATAGGTTATTTATCACATGAGCTTTTGGTGTTGAATCTATGCAGTTTTAGGGCGCATTCACACTGTCCTTCCGCACCGCGACCCGGTCTTTAGGGTACTTGTCCCCCCCCCCCACACCCCAGCCCCGTCCAATGCTTCTAGCTGTCCATACGCCATCACGTCATAACACGTCACACGCATTGATCGCGTGTGTGTGGCTTTGTTTCCAGATCTTTCCGTAGACCTCAGAGTTTTTGTGCGTCTTGTCGACTGTTTTTGAATCTTTTCATCGACCAAATCTGCAGTAAACACTCCACCTCCGCATCACACCAACGTGAACCTTTCACCGCCATTGTTTTAAATGTCCGCGCATGGTCCGTCCTTCTATTTACTATGTCAGCAACATAACAAGCGCACATAACGCTACCGCCGTAGGGCTCGTGCTCGTGCTTGTACACGTGCGCACGCTCGTGCTCGCTAAAGCCCACCTCTTTCAAGAGGGCCGCCCGCT